>NC_137057.1:11625344-11825344 GCF_032717465.1 Coenobita brevimanus
AGTTTACCTAGGCAGGGTGTAAGCACTGAAGCTCAGTTCTTGAGGACAACAGGAGGGATTCCATTAGGTCCATATGCCTTGTTGGCACTGAGGCCTGTGATGGCAGAAAATACATCAGCTGAAGAAATTTTGATGTCAGTCTTGAGGATGTCTGAGGGGGGAAGTGATGGAGGAACAGCACCGGAATCGTCTAAGGTGGAATTGAAGGAGAAAGTCCGAGTGAAGAGATCTGCTTTATCAGTAGAAGAAACAGCTACAGAGCCATCAGAGTAGAAAAAAGGAGGGAAGGATGATGAGGTAAAGTTGTTAGAAATGTTTTTGGCAAGGTACCAAAAGGAACAGGAAGAATAGGCTTAGTACGATTCTTGGCAGAAACATAAAAAGGATGAGATTCAGGGGTGGGTTGGCTCTGGTACTCTCCTTGTTGCGGACAGCATTAGAACAAGCGTGATTAAACCAAGGCTTTCTTGCTTTAGTCAAAGGATATGAGAAAGGAATGTATACTTCCATGCCTGAGAGAATAACCTCCGTTATGCGCAAGGCACACTCAGATGGCTCCTGGCCATGGAGGCAATAATCATTGTAGGGGAAATCAAAGAAGTACTGCCTGAAGGTCTCCCAATCTGCAGCTCCAAAGTGCCACAGTCGATGTTTCTTTGGAGGGTCCAGAGGCCATACCGGAGGAACAGGACAGGTTCAAGTAACAACATTGTGATCAGAGGAGTCCAACAGAGAAAAGATTAACAGTGTAAGCAGAAGGATTAGCTGTAAGGAAGAGGTCAAGCATGTTGGAGCTCTCTCCAAGGCAGTCAGGGATACGGGTAGGGTGCTGTACAGGCTGCTCTGGGTCATTAAGGATAGAAAAGATGTAGGCTTGTTCACCAGGTGGATCAGTGAAAGGAGAGGAGACCCAAAGGTGGTTGTGAACATTGAAATCTCCTAGAGTGGAGATTTCAGAGAAAGGAGAAATGGACAGAATGTGTTCCATCGTAGAAGTAAGATAGTTGAAGAATTTTTGATACTCAGTGCAATTAGGGGATAAGTAAACATCACAGATATATTTAGTCAGAGAATGACAGGATAGTCGAATCCAGAGACTAAGGAATTCAGAAGAATCAAGTTCAGGAACACGAGAGCAAGATAAGTCGTTGCGTACAAATACACAAGAGCCACCTTTGGCTTTGAAATGAGCATAGAGAAAGTAGGAGGATACAGAAAAGGGTTTGCTGTCACTCACCTCAGACAGCTGAGTCTCGGTTAGAGACGGTGCGGTTTAGAGGAGGAGAGGTGGTGTTCAGCAGAGAGGTTAGAGGAAAGGCCTCGAATATTACGGAAATCAAGAAGAAGTGATTCAGATAATGGTTCCAGGCAGCTCATTGAGTCGTGTGTGTGTGTGTGTGTGTGTGTGTGTGTGTGTGTGTGTGTGTGTGTTTGTAGTATTTGATTTCTATTCTCTATTCTCTAGAAATTAAAGAAAAAAATCGTCTCCACACTTAATGTAAAAGTCACAGTGGTGAATATACCACGAAATAATAATTCCAGAAGGAAAGTTAAAATGCTAAATGGCAATTTGAAATGAACATTGCTAAAACGAGCTCAATGGATCCTAAGATCTGTTATGAATGCATAAACGGATGATAAAGAAATTGCTTCCGCCTTTATTTATTTTTTTTTTCAGTTCAGTCTTGATAAAAGACGCCAATGTAATCACCGATGAGCGAGGACAGTTAAGCCATATTAGTAGTAATGACGTCAAAGAAAATCTTAGTAAAATGAATTGTAACAGAACCCCTGGCCAGGATAACGTTTACTGTACGATATTTTAAAAAAATTAGCGGATGTACTATGTGATCCTCTTACATTTATTTTTAATAATTTTCTACAGCAGGAAAAGGTTCCGAATGAATGAAGACTAGCCAACTTAACTCCTATATACAAAAAAGCAGTACAGAACAACCAAGTAACTATAGGCTAATTAGCTTAACTATGTCTTGGAAAAAATCCTTGAAACACTAATAAAAAATTGGACAGTTGACTTCCTTGAATCCAATAACTTAATTAGTAACAGCCAACACAGCTTTAGGCCGCGGAGATCATGCGTCACAAATCTAATCGATTCTTATATATATATTTTTTCTAAATTAATGTCAATACCAAGACCTTAGATACGATCTTTCCAGATTTCCATATAGCTTTTGACAAAGTATCACAATATAAATTTACGAAAAAGATAAGATTACTTGGAATCGACGGAAACATCAAAAGGCAGATTAGTGACAGAAAATAAAGCGTCGTAATAAATGGAGCAGAGTTAGACTGGGCCCCATAACTAGTGATTTTCCTCAGGGATCAGTGTCGGAACCAGTTTTGTTAATATTTAATACGAACAGTGTCGATGTTGGGCTAAGTTTTATTTCTAAATTCACGGATGATTAAAAAACATATCAACAATACTGTGTTAACTAAAGAGGACAGACTTAGCCTTCAAAATAACCATAACAAAAGTGCTTGAATTATCAGAAAACTGACAAATGCCCTTCAACATATGAAAACGCCAGGTACTGCATGTGCGGGGGAAATTGCAGTTACGAAATGCAATGCCAGATTTTTTTACGTGTCCGACTCTGGGCAAAGGCTTCAGGTCCTATTTCTCGGGGGCAGTGACCTATCCCAAGGCCCAGTAGTCCTCTTACACCTCCACATGTCACCACTTCGGCGCTAACACCCACCATCCATATTGAAAGCATGCTAGGGCTGTCTCATACAGGATCGGTGTATTGGTATTAGCGTGGGTATTGTTACGACATGTCGGCGGGTTATCTGGCAGATCAGGAAAGTATGCTTTCAGAAAATTCAAACCCTTAAACTGTTCCCTGCCCCAGCCGGGATTCGATCATGGGTCCATTAGGACTGAAGGTCGCCTCTCTACCGATTCAGTCACCGCCTCTCCTAATAATAAACTAGTTAATGGTTTATGATTAAGAGTTTCAGATAATCTCAATTTTTTTCATTCAGTGTAGGCCTATCCTTGCCACGATTAAGATACTCAACGCCTTTAATAATAACGCATCAGAAAATCTATTTAAATTTTTTAGCGAGACCACAACTAAAAAAAAAAAAAAAAAAAAAAAAAGCAAGGAAGGTTAATCCTGATACAGTCAAAAACTTCATCTCCATGGTAAACAATTGTAATAAACTCCTGAGGAATGTGGTGGAAAACAGAACCACAAATAGTTTTAAAACGAGACTGAAAACATCTTGATGCAATCAGTATTATATCAGTACGAAGCTCTGTGTGTATTTACAGCTATATGAATGTATACATGTGCATATGTATGTGCATGAGAACGAGTAAGTGTAGATCCTGTCTCTGGGATGGAAATGCTGGAGTGGCGATCCATTATTTGACTTGATTTGACCTGACGATCTGACCAAATATGCAGTACCAGGTGTGGCCATCGCCTTTACCAAGATATTCTTATCATTGTCTGTTCTCTCGGAACCAGAAACAAGGATAAATATATATAGCTGTATATGCATAGGTTTATAGATGTATTCAAGTACTGACAGACATGTTTAAGCTTATGCATTTTGTTCACATGTATAAATGTGCATATTTTTGTATGCATGCATAGCAATTGATCATAGAGTTCAAATCTCTTTCTTTCTTTGTGAATTAAAAAAAAATAAAAAGTGCATGCAGTAGAGTAACATTAAAAATAACATGAGGCTGTATGGTCAGCCTTTCCATTTCCATTTTACTGCACACTCGAAAACACTAATTTCTCCCACCCTAGTAGCCGGAGTCGCGGCCAGTGAGCTACCTGGCGATCGAACACCCCACACCCACTTCCCCTCCCCCAACCCCTATGTAAATGTTGTTGGATAGATGGGGAACGGCCAAATCTGGTGATGTTACAATGTGTTATGATTGTTTTAATAGACAGTCAGAAACAGTTGGGATAAGTATATAAAGGTATTTAACGTTTAATACTGTGCTGTTACCCACAACATATGAGAAAAGCATGGAAATGAAAGACCTACAATGTATTAAGTTTTTGTCTATATACTTACGTCCTACATTATAGTGTTACAAATAAGTATAGTAAAGTAAACTGCATCTGTTGAAAGATATGATGTCTTTTCTCATACATTCTCACTCCAACCTGCACCACCCTTCTCTCTGGGTTTTTATCAACCAAACGCCTCTTATCCTCTCGTCCCTCACTCCCACTGTTTGTTAACTATCGTAAACAAGCTAGCGATGAAATGATCCGTCGGGTACTGATCATATTAATATTAGCAGTCACCTTTGTATTAAGTACCAACAAATCAATAACATACAATACTTAGGTATACCTGCCAACTATTTCATCCTCTTGTAAGCTGTTACGTGACATCAGGACTGCAAGTTGGACCTTGTGTTACAGAGACATTCGATTGTTTATCGTTACCACAAGTTATATGTGGGTTTGGACGTCTATCAATTCATACTAACATGGCAACTTATGCCTTATATCATAAACATGTAACGTTTATGCTCCTGTCAATACTGCATTAACCAAACGAACCAGGGATCAGCTCCGACGACTCTCTGCTTTAACGAAAATATTCCGACCTCTTGTCGCAACAGTGACACAAAGTCATTATGTATACTACTGAATGTGGGTCAATCGCATACATAAAGAAATTGTGTCACTGTTGTGACAGGAAGTCGGAATATTTTCGTTAAATCAGAGAGTTTGTGGTTCGTCAGAACCGATCCTTGATTCGTTTCGTTTATCCAATAAAGAGAGGAACATAAACTTTACGTGTTAATAATGTAGAACTTAAATTGCCTCGTTAATATGAATCAATGGACATCCAAAACCACACATAACCTGTGTTAATGATAAACAACCGTAAGTCCTTGTAACACAAGATCCAACTTGCGGTGCGTATGTCACGTAACAGTTTACAACAGGATGAAATAGTTGGCAGGTATACCAGAGTACTGTATATTATTGATATGTTGGTGCTTAATACAGAGGTGTATGATAACATTAATGTGATCAACACATGACGGATCATTTCATCACTAGTTTGTTTACGTTGGTTAACAATGGGTGTGGCTGGTGGACGAGAGGATAAGAGAGGTGTTTGGTGGAGACAGGAACCCAGGGAGAAGGGTGGTGCAGGTGGGAGTGAGAATGTACTGTATGAGAAAAGACATCATATCTTTCAACAGATGCAGTTTACTTTACTATACTTATTTGTAACATTATAATATAGGACGTAAGTATATACACAATAACAATACAATGTAGGTCTTTCATTTCCATGCTTTTCTCATATGTTGTGGATAACAGCACAGTATAACACATTAAATATCTTTATATACTTACCCCTACTGATTCTGATTGTCTGTTAAAACAATCATAACACATCGTAACATCACCAGCTTTGGCCATTCCCCATCTGTCCAACAACATTTACACTGGGGTTGGGGGAGGGGAGGTGGGCGTGGGGTGTTCGATCGCCTGGTCGCTCACTGGCTGCGACTCCGGCAACTAGGGGGGAGAAATTTGTGCTTTTGGGTGTACAGTACTTTCTGCCGATCCTATGAAATGTCTTCAGGCATTTTAAACCATTCAAGGTCCTGCTTTTCAGTTTTTTCTTGTTCGGCAAAGGCCGTTGTGCTATCCTTCTCTCTTACTTTTATAACCTGAGTGCTGTTCTAGCGTTAAGGTCGGACCGCCTCTTGGGGATAGTAAGGTCTGCGTGGTTTATGTATTTATGTATCTATGTAATTCCAAGGACTCTCTCTCTCTCTCTCTCTCTCTCTCTCTCTCTCTCTCCCTCCCTCTCTCTCTCTCTCTCTCTCTCTCTCTCTCTCACACACACACACAAGCAGCATCTCCTTCGACCCATGTTTTTTTTAGTATGTTTAATCCTGCTTAAACTAATCGTGGTATAACATAACCTAATCCCCTGTTTAACCCTGATCACCCACTCCAGTCATCATATACCCGAATCCTAATCATAATCCTGAATTAATCCAAACTCCTCTAACCCCTTTCAGTACGAGGATATGTGTTTGTTCTTCCTTCGAGAGGCTTTTTCCTAAAGTGAATAAAATCATCACATGGCAAAAAATAAAAATGGCGTCCAGGGGGTGAAAGGATCAACTTAATCCTGGCACGACACAACGTAATCTTCCCCCGCATAGTCCAGATCATCCACCCAGTCTTCCATTATCAGGGTCTTAACTCTTCGTGGGCCAGGGGTTACTACGTTACACGGAAGGCCGATGGGGTCCAGGCAGACCCCAAAATCTGAATGGTGTATTTCTGCCATATTCATAAAGTTATATTTACTAAACTTTGTACATATGTTGCCCAGGACACGGCACGTGGAACCAACCCATCAAGTATCCCTTTTTGTTTTCTTTTCTTTTTTTTTTAATATTATTATAACAAAAAAATTTCATTTTATCACAATTTTATTAGAGTATGAGTGTGGAAGTACTGAGTCTACACTTATTTGAATGTCTAATTGTCAGTATTCTTGGAACATGTTCTCAAAATAATAATAAGTTCATGTGTAAAGTAAATTAGCATGATCAAAAAATAAAACTATACCTTCAAATTTGGTACAAAAATTTGTTGTTTTATCCTCTTGATGAGCATCTTCTGTATTACTACCACCACTTGCATTTTCAGAATTATCATCAGCACTCACAGGAGACTCAATACTACTCACACTAATTTCACTGTCTGATCGTTCAAGCACTTCATAATCATCAGCATCGGATACAGATAAATCACCACCTGAATAATTTTCTTCTTGGTCACCTTCTGCCACCGCCATTGAGGCATCAAACTTTGCTACTGGTACTGACATTGTCCTAATGTTTATAATCTGAAATATTTAATACATATATATATATATATATATATATATATATATATATATATATATATATATATATATATATATATATATATATATATATATCAGTCACATGAAAGGCCAGGTGGGGTCCTGGCGGACCTCACTGACATTTATTGCAATGTCACTCCTTAATCGTACGAGATTTTTTGCTCAAATTTTATGAGGATATAAAATGACCATCTACAATAAAAGTCATGAGAGGCCAGACTGTGAAAGTAAAAAATGGCTTAATGGCAAACATTTTAAGAACATGTTGGGGTCCGCAGGAACCCCATTTGCCCACGAAGGGTTAATCCTATTTCTAATCTTAATCCCATTGACCCGTTAAGTATGATGGTGTGATTATTAGTTTATTCTCTTAAATTTCAATCCCTATTTTGCTGAACTTTAGGAGAAAAAAAATTTCGGCTGTACTCTCACTCCCAGTTCGAAAAATCTCCCACAATCTAAATAAAATTGGTAGGAGAGAGCAAAAATAAATAAATAATCAAACAACTAAATGGTTACATAAAGAAATAAAATATTCTTAGGCGAAGTGAGTTAATTTAATCCTGGTCAGCTCTTAATCTTCCCCCAGTCTTGCGTTTTACCTGACACCTACAGAAGTAAATAAGGAAAGTACAATATCGAAGACCGTCCACCCTTTTACAGTGTTTTAGAAACTGCCCATCATTTTCCTCCCAGTCGAAACATAAAATTATTCAGCAAATACTTAATGGTATACCAAAGCTATTTTCTCAAGAGATTTACCTATTTTGAATGGGATTTATGCTGACACTAAGAAAACCATCAGTGTCTATACATTGAACTTTCTCGTATTACAAGACTGGCAAGAGGCCAGCGAAGACCAGAGTTTCTGTTGCTGTATTAAGAAGGAATAGTAAAAGAAAAATTAGGAGGTGCGATAATGAACAGATTTTAAATACCCATAGAAAACAGCTGACGGTTAATTTTGAAATGATTATATGTCTTGTACACTAACTTGGCCAAAGACTGTCATCTCTCCATCTTTAATGCTGAGTTGTTACGACAGATTAACACTAGAACTGTGATGCTAGTCACGAGGGGGTGCTATGAAAAGGTTGTAGATCCATAGCATTGTCTTTTTCTGCCACTGAGCTATATGAAATTGGCAATATTAGGCCAAGTCAGGGTGAAAGGAGTATAGTTTCATCCCGAGTTTCGGGAGGGAAGAAGAGAATTCATGGAGGGGAGAAGGAGGGAAAGATACGAGGAAGAACGAAGGATAAGGATAAGGAGGAAAGTTTGACAGAAAAAGGAAAATGAGAGAGGAAGAGGGAAGGGAAGGAAGAAGAGGAGAAAGAGGAGGAGAAACAGTGTGAGGTAGGAGGGAAAGGGAAGGAAGAAGGTAAGGAAGAAGATGGAGAGGCAAGAGAGAGGAAAAGAAAAAAATAAGAAGAGAGGAAAGGAAACTGAAAAGGAGACACAGTATGAAACAGGAGGGAAAAGAGGAGGATTAGGACAAGAAAGATGTTTTAGTGGGAGAGGAAAAGGATAGGGGAAGGAGAGGAAGGGGAAAGAGAAAAGGAATAGGAGGATGAGGGAGAGGAGGAGAAATAATACCAAAGAAAATGAAAAGGTGAGAGGAGGAGGGGAAGAACAAAGGAACAAGAAGAGGAAAAGGAAAAGGAAGGAATAGGAAGAGGAGTGGAGGAAAGGAAGGAGGAGAAGGAAGGGGAGAAGGAGAAGGGGAAGCAACCATTTACAGTACGTCTAATGTTACGTGAAAGAATAGGGGGGTCACGGAAAAGGGAAGAGAAGGGAGAAAGGAGGAAGAAGGGAGGAAGAAGGGAGATGGGAAGTGAAGAACAACGAAGAAAAAGAAGAAAAGGGAAAAAGAAAGAGTAAATAAGAGCAAGACGGGAGGTGGGAGGTGGGATGGAGGGGTAAGAAGAAAGGGAAGTGGAGGAGGAAGAAGATGAGAATGGGGAAGAATGGGGGTGGAGAAGAGGAGGGAAAAACTCAGGAAATATGAGAAAGCAGAAGAATAATCTAAAACTGTGTAACAGGAAGAGAAACAAATCCAAGAAATTTGATGTGGAAGAATGAACTGACGTGGGAAGGACACAGGAGGGAAAATATATATGTTACAGAAAAGGATGGAGGGGGATGGAAGGAGGAGAGGAAGGCTATAGCAGACTGGTATTAGAATGCAACTGATTATGTATTAAGCTTCGCGTAAGGAAATAAGAGAAATGGAAGAAAGAAGAGAAGGAGCGAGAGGATGAGGAGAAGAGGGAGGAATAAGAGGAGAGTGGGGAAGAAGACCTGGAAAGAGAGAGAGAGAGAGAGAGAGAGAGAGAGAGAGAGAGAGAGACAGACAGACAGACAGACAGAGACAGAGAGAGAGAAACAGAGAGAGAGACAGACAGACAGAGAGAGAGAGAGAGAGAGAGGAGGAGGAGGAGGAGGAGGAGGAGGAAGAGAGTTTGTCGAAAGGAAAAGTAGATAGAAGCAAGGCATAGGAGGGAAGAGGGGGGAGGGAAATCAAAAACGAGGAAGGAAGGAGGAAGAAGAGGAGATTTCGAAAGGAAGAGAGGGAAACAAGGAAGAGAATGGGGGAAGAGTGAGAAAGAAGGAAAGAAACCATACACTTTTTCCCGTAGGACTGAACCTTTCTACCAAATGGGAGAGTGACAACCACAGTCATACTTTGCCCTTGATAGCTAAGTACGAAGACGCTGACTGTGAAGAGAGAGGAGGCTGTGAAACTCCAAGTACTTGACTGGCATTTAAGAAACTGTACATAAATAGACTACTCCCCGCCTGTCTGTCTGTCTTTCTGTGTGTGTGTGTGTGTGTGTGTGTGTGTGTGTGTGTGTGTGTGTGTGTGTGTGTGTGTGTGTGTGTGTGTGTGTGTCTGTCTGTCTGTCTGTCTGTCTCTGTCTGTCTATCTGTCTGTGTGTGTGTGTGTGTGTGTGTGTGTGTGTCTCTCTCTCTCTCTCTCTCTCTCTCTCTCTCTCTCTCTCTCTCTCTCTCTCTCTCTCTCTCTCTCTCTCTCTCTCTCTCTCTCTCTCTCTCTCTCTCTCTCTCTCTCTCTCTCTCTCTCTCTCTCAATATCATGTCCCCGGCTGAGGTGTTCCCCTATTTATTGCTCTCATCCCATCCACATCCTCCCTCATCACAACACTTTCCCCTGTATCGAAGGTAGGGTGAGGCAGGAAAATGCAAGGAGAGTGAGGCAGAGACGGTGAGGCAGAGAAGGCGAGGCAAAGGCGGTGAGGCAGGGACGGTGAGACTGGATGGTAAAGCTGGGATGATAAGGCAGGGTGGTAAGGCAGGGACAGTGAGGCAGGATGGTAAGGCAGGGACGGTAAGGCAGGTGGTAAGGCAAGAACGTTGAGGCAGGATGGTAAGGAGGGAATGTGAGGCAGGATGGTAAAGCAAGGACGGTGAGGCAGGATTATGGGAGAGGAATGGTGAGAGAGGGAAGGTGATGCAGGGACCGTTGGGCAAATACAGTACAGATAGATGGAGAGAGAGAGAGAGAGAGAGAGAGAGAGAGCAGAAGAGGGGGAGGAAGGAAGAGAGAGAGAAGGAGAAGAAAAGGAGAAAGGGGGAAGACATGGAGCGAGGGAGAAATGGGAGAAGAGGTAAGAGGAAAGAGAGGAAGGGTATGGAATGGAAAAAGTGTACACCTGAAAATAAGGAAGAAATTATGTGCCCTGGATGAGGCGAGCAGGAAACGAAACAGGTGTGTGGGAGAAAAATCAGGTGTTTCTGTGTGTGTGTGTGTGTGTGTGTGTGTGTGTGTGTGTGTGTGTGGCAGAGGACATAGTGCATGGATGTAATGTGTTTGCGGCCAGACTAACGGGACGGAGGCATCAAGATATACTGTAGACAGATAGAAATTCCAAACTTTCGTATCTTACTAATTCTCATATTTTTTCCACGTCCCAAGCCTTCTTGCATCTCCAAATATCCTCCTTGCTGGGGAAAGCGAAGATGCCGAAGGGGAATTTCTATATTCCCGAAACGCATATTTTTACTGACATCAGTCGGCCCGGTGTGGCGGAAAAGCTGATACTGCCACGGTAAGGTGGAGGAACCCAAGGGACGCAGGCAAGACATGGGGTGTGGCAGCCAACCACCCGATATTCTGAAGGCGAAGGGAATGCTTAGAAGAACCTCGTGTTAGGTGCAAAATTCTGTGTAGGAGTTAAGATGGTGTGTGTGTGTGTGTGTGTGTGTGTGTGTGTGTGTGTGTGTGTGTGTGTGTGTGAGAGAGAGAGAGAGAGAGAGAGAGAGAGACTTGGGTATGTGGAGGTAAAGCGTGGATGAATTTGGTGTCACATAATTCCATAAAGATGGGAGCGTGTGTCTGGAGGTAGGTTGGGGTAGGATAAGGTTAGGCTAATTTAGGTTGGGTCAAGTTAGACTGGGTCAAGTTAGAGATGCAGGCAAATCGTGGGGTGTACCGGCCAACCGTAGCATATTCTGGAGACGAGGGGAATATTAATTAGGGGCTCGGATTCGATGTAATAGTCGGTGATGGAGTAGAGGTGTGTGTGTATGTGTGTGTGTGTGTGTGCACAGAAGTGTGGGTATGTAGATCTCTGAGAAACCAGGGTGTGTGAATGAAAGTTGTGGATCATATTGATATTAATGGATTCCACAGACGTAGGAGTGTGTTTGCAGGTAGGCTGAGGGAGGATAGAGCAAGCTAATTGGACTAGGATAAGTTAGGTTAGGTTAGGTAAAGGTTAAGGGTAGCATAGGCTTGGATATGTTATTTTTCTGGGATACAGGCAAAATGTGGCATATTCCCATCAGCCCTGCGATATTCTGCATTCAAAGGGAACACTAAGTCGACCCTCGTGTTCGCTGCAATATTTGGTGGCAGGGTTGAGGTGGGCAAGCGAGAGGGAGTGGGAGAAGATTGGATGAAATGGGATGAGCTTAGATATTGATATTCTTGATTAGTTTGTGGGATGAGAAGAAGGGTTATGTGAGAATTAAGGGAATGTGAGTGATGCCAGTCGATGGTATCGGATGGGATATAGTAGACAGGGGTTAGATACTGGCGTCCGTAAGTGGTTTGTGCAATAGGATTAAAGGTGAAGAGGGTTGAGGGAATGTAGATGAGAATGTGTGATGGGAAGGGATGGGATGGGACCAGATGGTGATATGTATGGCTGGTTTGAGAGAGGGAATTGAGTGTGAGATGAGAGCTGAGGGAATGTGGGTTAGAGTGTGGGGTGGGATGGGATGGGATGGATAGGATGGGATAGGGTGGACTGTGATGGGATTGGTTAGAGGATGGAATGGGGTGGGATGCGATGGAACGTAATTGGATGGACTGTGATGGCATGGGTTGGAGGATGGAATGGGATGGGATGGGATGAGGCGAGATGGGACGAGATAGTGATGTCCATGATTGATTTCTGAAGTGGGAAGGAAGGAGAGATGAATGTTGGGTTAGAGTGTGAGGTGGTATGGAACGGGATGGGACGGATAGGATGGAATGGGATGGAATGTGATGGGATGGGTTGGAGGTGGATGGAATGGGAGGGGATGGGATGAGATGAGATTGGATGTGATGGGATGAGGTACTGATATCCCAGATCTGGTGAGAAGGTGAGATGAGAGTTGTGAGAATGTGGGTGGGAGTGTGATTGAATGGGATGGGATGAAATGGGATGGGATGGGCTAGATACTGACTTCCATGACTGGTTTGTGAGGTGGAGCAAGCGGTGAGAGTTAGTGTATATTGTTTGTCTGAGAAGAAAGATGTGGATGAGTCTCTGAAGCTTTGTGTGTAGAAAATTTATATAGCTGATTGTGACGGATGACGAAAGGTAGGTGCTTTATGGTAAACAGTGATGAAAAATCGGTAATTGAGAGTATATCACTTAAGTTGAAGAAGAAATCAATGAAATGACGAGAAATAATAGATGAAACACTATATAAAGTGAAGAGAAAGGAGGAATAAGAAAAAAAAAAACTAAATGATAAAAATGGAGGACACACAAGGAAGAATGACCAAACCTCTAACAAAACAGTATTTTAGGCAGGGTGGGACCGATGACGGTGGGAGGGACCTCGAGTTGCCCAAATCTAGCAGTGTATGTTCTGCCTTCCCATCCATCTACACTACACTCTCCTACCATGGGTATCCATCTAGCTTAAGCCACCTATCCACACACATATCTTTCTATATTTTCCTCCCTCTTGCATTGTTCTTTCAGTCTTTCAATTCTTTTATTCATTTTCTTCTAGTTTGTGAATAGATATTTCTTTTCACATTTGTTGTAAAACATTTAAATATAGCTGGCTGTATCAAGGGAGGAGAGTTTCTATTGCGTTTACTGTTTGAGAGAGAGAGAGAGAGAGAGAGAGAGAGAGAGAGAGAGAGAGAGAGAGAGAGAGAGAGCGCTAAGGCAGGATGAACAGATCAATAGGGAAACTGGGATACATAATTCAACTGTAGTAGGAATAAAATAGATGTATTATGTACCTGTGTAGATGAATTAAGTGTATTTGTAGATGTATTAAGTATAGCTATAGATTTATTAAATATTGCTGTAGATGTATTAAGCATATAGGCCTATTAGCATAGCTGTACTAAGTAAAGCTGTAGATGTATTAAGAATATACTCGTATAGCTATATAGAGTATAGCTGTGGATGTACCGTATTAAGTATAGCTGCAGATTTATTAAAGAAGTCTGGCAGTATATAAACATTATGACTGCTATTAATGAACCAGTTTAGCAGTGTCAAAAGTAGTTTGGCTGAGTTAAGAAAAAAAAATTGCTTTAATATCAAGAATAATAGCGCAGTATATATATATATATATATATATATATATATATATATATATATATATATATATATATATATATATATATATATATATATGAATTATAAAAACACATCCTCAGCCTGAACGGGCTCATAGACACACAGTCCTACAGGTGTTTGAGTTTCATTTACAATATTAATACATTTCTGTACCCTCTTCCGAGAATGTTATAGTCCTGGTCCATCACTCCCTTCAGTCTTCATTCTTTAATGACTACCTCAACCTTTTCTTTTCCCTCCCTTTTTCCCTCGTTTTACCTATTTTTCCATCTCTGATACCTCCTCTTCTCTCTTTTTTTATTACTTCATTCTTCTTTCTTTCATTTACTCTTAATGTATTTTCTTTACCCTTTTTTCCCAAGAATTATTCACTTCTTTCCACTTCCTCACTTTTATTTTTTTCCTTTATTGATTTCTTTTACATTCCTTCTGTATTGTTTTTATTTTAGCATTTCATTCATCTTTCATTTTATCTTTCGCCCTTTTTTCTGATCTGTTCCTTAATTTTTCTTTTATTACCCAGTACATTTCTTCATGAATTGCTTTTCTTTTCCATATAATAATCTCATCACGTTCTTTCTTTCTTCTTTCTTTCATTTGCGCTTTTCTTAAATCACTTTACCCTCTTCCATATATGACATGTCGCTGGTTGCACATTTTTCATCCTTCCAACTCTCTTTAATCTCTCTCTCTCTCTCTCTCTCTCTCTCTCTCTCTCTCTCTCTCTCTCTCTCTCTCTCTCTCTCTCTCTCCTTTTCAGCCTTTCTCCTCTCTTACCTCTTTTCCGTCCTCGTTATCTGTTTTTCCTGCCTTCCTTCCTACCTCCATCTCTTTCTCCTTCCTTCTTTCCATCGTCTATCGTTGCCATCCTTAATACCTCTGTTTACCTCAGCTCTAGTATTCCTTCCCCTCTCCCTGCCTCCCTACGCAACATAGCTACCTACCTCCTTACCTACTTCCCTGTTTCGCTCCCATCCCTACTTTGTCTATTTCGCTGTGTATCTACCTACATCCCCTCATAACTCCCTCCTTGTCTTCCCTCCTTCCTTCCTTGTATCTTTTCCCAGTACCTGTTCACCTGTTTATCTACTTACCTTCCTCAACTCTCATCTTAGTCCTTTTATCTACATATTTGTCAGCCATACTGCTTACTCTCCTATCTCCCTCACTCTCAGCCTACCTGCCTGCCTCCCTGCCTACCCGCCTGCCTGCCTGCCTCTTGCCTCGTCACTTGGGTTGCTCAAGTCAGGGGGTTTACGTGACTTGACCAGATCATGTATCTTGATGTTCTCTCTCTCTCTCTCTCTCTCTCTCTCTCTGCAATGCAGAGACAGCAAGAGCTAGTTGTGCATGGCAAGAGGCATACGTAAATCCTGGATTTAAATCTAATACCTGATATCGTTATCTGTCTAATCATTTTACAGATATGTATTATATATTTATATTAATACCTGCATCTGTAATTATATTTATATCTACTGTCTGCTTAAATATATATATATATATATATATATATATATATATATATATATATATATATATATATATATATATATATATATATATATATATATATATATTTATTTATACATATCATCAGCCGCTTCAGTGTCCACTGCAGGACCGGCCTATCCCGACCGAAGTGGGGACGATACAGCCAATGTATCTCTACCAAGTGGTTTAGGCTGTCTGGTAGAGATTGTATGTAGGGTGAAAAGTGCTTGTAAGTGTAATTGTAGTGCTGAAGTGGCTTTGGCTGTGTGTGTAGTCTGTGAACCAAGTGTAATCGGCCCACGCAAGCCGTATGGGTGCAAGCATACTTTATAGTAGGCGACACTGGTTCAACCACAGCACCCTTTACAGTCTGTCCGCCAAGCAGTACGTGGTCAGAAGAACACTCCCAAAGTTTATTTACCCTGGTGGGGCACGAATCCTCGTTCTTCAGTGTACGAAAAAGCACACTTTACCACTGTACCACAGAGGCTCTTTATATATATATATATATATATATATATATATATATATATATATATATACACACACAGTAGACAGTATATAATAAGTTTATATAAAATTGGCAAATTGTTTGTCTTTCAGTCATGCCCAAACCAGGGGCCGGTGACCATCAGACCCATATTTATTTTGAATCAGGGTGACCAAGGTGTGGCGTATATTACACCACAAAGTATTGTACCTCGCATTTCGTCTACACACGTGGTTTCCTTCCCTCGTGGCTTTTTCCTCATTTCACCTACAGACATGGTTTCCTTCCCTCATGCCTTTTCCCCACCTTGTTCTCGGAATTAGCATCGCTACTGGTGCCGCTACCAATAGAATTCAATTTCTCTTCCCTCCTCACCTCTAGTGGTGCCTAAACCAATCAAATTCGTATATTCAGGCGACCTAGGCCTACTGGTGCTCCGCCCACCTCATTAGGGTACTTAAAACCGAGCGGGCGACTAGCTCCAGCCTTCTTTCCACTCAGAACTTCACCCAGCTACTACCTGCCTTGCTCTCCATCTCTCCTGGTAAAATCTGGCCACATGGTACAACTTTACATATACGGTACACTAAGTTCATTACTCATATCCTTAGTCTGTAACTATTTATTCATGTACTGTAATTGATCTACACATACTGTAATGTAATGGCCTTGTACTATTTTGAAGTCATGCAATAACACTGTATTGTTCCAAGTCAATAATCACTGCCCTGTCTATCTGTTCCCAAAACATTGGCGTTTATTTATCCTAACCATTTGCCTTGATGTATCCCCTAGTAAAATACATATATCCATGACCAAAAACGACACAGTGTTGACCCCAATCTTAAATAGCCACATTTGTGACTTCCTGGAGTGTTTAAACAACATGGATACCTTACCACACATCCGACTATCCCTTTCTACATTCACGTATGATACTAACACGTAGTTTACACAATTTGATGCCGTGTGGCCTGAAGATACCAGTGATGATGACAAATTCAGAGCAGTTGACCGCACTCTCCCAACTCAGGTAGCTGTCCTTGTTCAGGACGTACTCCTCAAACCACCTACAGGGCACAAATATAAAATCCTAAAGGAGAGTCTGCTGTGGGCCCTGGGCATATCAATGCAGGCACTTTTAATGGAGCTAGTTGCAATTCACTCCCAACAGCAGCGCCCCTCAGCCCTCCTTGCCCACATTCAAGCCACACTCACGGCAACTGGGGCCACACTGTCAGATGGTCTCCTACAGCACCAACTCCTCCAGCTGATACCACCAGACTTCCGACTCCATCTAGCTTCCCTGGCCCTGGCACGTCCCTTGCTGAGTTCATCGAGAGGGCGGACACTCTATATGAAACTCAACAGCATTATGCCAACCTCCCAGTAAGTGCACACTCCTCTCATTCCCTTGTCATAGTCCCCAGTGCTACCCCTGGTGAAACAGCTGTGTCAGTGAACAGTGTTGCAAACAAAAAAGGTTCCATGTCAGAGCTTTGTACCTGATCTATCAGCAAAGTTAACAAATACAATAGACAAGCTGAAAACTAAAATAAGTGGCTTCACCACTCAGATCCCTAGTGTTGCAATTCATTCCCCAGCCCCTCCATGTTCCAACAGTTTTCCCCAGTAAACCGTGCTCGTAATGCTAATCCCCAGACAGCAAGGGACAATTTCGTGTTGTGTACATATCACAAGCATTTTGGCATGGAAACCAGACAATGTGCACCACCCTGCATATTCACGGGAAACGCATATGTAAGGTGACCAGATTTATTGGAGCTAAAAGTGGGACACTATTGCGCAAGTGTGTCTGTGTCTGTGTATATATATATATATAACTCCGAACATACCATACGGTACAGTGAATGGGCTGACCAAGTTACCACCTAGTGAGTATTACAGATTTTATATTAACAATTAGGTATTTCATTTGGTTAGGATTATGCTTAATTTTCCAATTCATCCTAATTTCATAAAAGGTCATGTTTTACCAAATGCAATAGTAATTTTGTAAAAGCGGGACATTTAAGAAAGTTTGTTCAAAAAGGAGGACATTCTAGTCATAATTATAAAAGAGGGACAGACGTCCAAAAAGCGGGACTGTCCTGCCTAAAAGCAGGACTCTGGTCACCTTACGCATATGACGGGAGACAGTCCCAGTAATGTCTCCCACCACACACACCAAACGCCCCCTCAAGATCAGCACACCCAAAGCCACATGTTCCACTGGCTCCAGGGAACTACTAGGTTAAAGATGCCATCTCTGGCACAAAATACTTTATTGACACTGGAGCAGCATTCAGTATTATTCCTCCTACCTCTGACCACAAAACGGCTTAGCAACCCACATTTGACCTGACAGCAGCAAATGGCACCCCTATAGCCACATATGGCACGGAACTCCGTCACGTGGCATTCGCCCAATCAGTGTCATTTACTTGGCCATTCCTCGTCAAGACGTTAATCAACCTATTATTGGCATTGACGTCCTGGAGGCACATGACTTACTCGTGGACACCAGACGACGGAATCTATTTCACAGACCCTCAAATTCGTCCATCCAAATAACCGGGTGTACTGGTAATCCTCCACACATTACACACCTTCACCAGAAATCCTCATACGAATACATACTACGCCAGTTTCCCCTCAACCTCTCACTCGCCCAACAACTGCCATACAGACCACGGTGTAGAGCACTGCATCATCACTTCCAGACTACCCTGTTTTGTCCATCCCAGACACCTTCCCGCAGAACGTCATCAGGCAATGGAAAAAGAGTTTCAGGCGATGCTCGACGAGGGCATCATTCGGCCATCATCAAGCTGCTGGGCATCCCCTCTACACATGGTACCGAAGGCACAGCAGGGTGAATGGAGAGCATGTGGGGACTGAATGCGATGACAATTCTCGATAGACACCCCATTTGCTGCATCCAGGATTTCCACCACCAACTACACGGCTGTATTGTATTTTCCAAGTTCGATTTAGTCAGGGCATTCCACCAAATCCCTGTGGTGAAAAAGGAGATCCCCAAGACGGCGGTAACTACACCCTTTGGCCTGTTTGAATACACAAAGATGAATTTCGGCCTCAGAAACGCCACACAAACGTTTCAGAGATTTATGGACCAGGTTGTCAGGGGGCTAGATTTCGTCAAGGTGTACATCGATGACATCCTTATCACTTCTGATTCCCATGAGCAGCACAGAACACACCTCCAAGTGCTGTTCCAATGCCTGCTGGACTATGGGCTGCTTGTGCACCAGGCAAAGTGTATCCTCGATGCAGACAAATTGGATTTCTTGGACCACAGGATATCCGCCGCAGGTATCACGTCCCTCCCACAGAAGGTGGATGCCATTAACCCCTACACCGCGGGCTTGTTTACCAATGACTTGCGTGTGCCGCGGGGTTATTTGGGCTCCGACAGACTCTCAAAAAATATTTGCCAAAAATCAGTTATTAGCCCTAGAATAATAAAATTAAATATGCTTATGGCACATACCTTCAGCTTTCTCCTGGAATGATTGTTGAGCCTTCGTCGGTTACCGTAGGACTTGTGGAGACCTCTGAAGTAGGGTAACGAAGTCTCCACTTTACACTTCCCGACAACCCGTAATATGATTACCACAGCCAGATACAAACACTATAAACACTATTCTACAATTTTCAAGTAGTTTGGGATCCATACTCAAAAAACAAAAAAACACTGTGAAAGCAATGGAAATTACGAGCGCGTCTGATCGTCACACTGGCACTAGTTCGCTCATGGTAGTCTGTCATTTATTATTCATAAAACCCCTCACACTTTATATTTCTATTACTATATAACACTTATATATATCTACAGTCTTTATCCATAAGTTTCCTTCAGTAGTATTAGTTTATTGTCACAGTAGGGATTCAATTTCTTTCAGTAAAATACGTAGCATTCACTTTCTCGTCCTGTATACTGGCATTGAGAGTGAATGTCACTTTCATCTTCACTCTCATAACTCATAGTATTCAGACATGCTAGAGTGAAACTTTCACTTTCATTACTCCTAGGGTATATACTCGTATTCTTATAATACTACTCATTTACATTTCTATTTACGTTCTCTATTTTATTTACGTTATTTACATTTCTATTTTATTTACACTGTGTTGTGCACTGTCACTTGAAATAACTTATAAAACTATTTTCCATTGTTCACGTATATTTACATTCATTACTTTCACTTGCTGTTTACACATTATTTACACATTATTTACAATTCCACTTGCACTGTTTTACTCAATAGAAAGATCGTAGTCACTCTTTTATCAATTGTCAGCCCTTTACCTCTTTCCACACGAGGTTTAGTAGGGGGTAAAGGTCACAGAGCCATTTGCATGGGGGTGAAAAAAAGCCTTGAAGTCAGCAAGATGAAACATACGTCCTCTCACTTCGGAAGATGAGAGTACACTGATAACGCAGGGGCCAGGCCAGCCAGCCTAGAGGCCTGCTTTAGGGGTTATTCAGAGTTACCAATATTACTTCTTGAAACAGCTAAGTCTAGCACTGATATGATTGGCAGGAAATCTAGACAATACATTATAAATTTGGTAGTTCCAGGTGAATGTAAATATCATTTAGGCTTCTCCCTTCCCTCCTTACATGTATATTTATTACGAAAATAGATTAGAGGCCTACTTAGGAGATATATAATCAGAGCTACCAATGTTAAATCTTGAAACAGCTTTGTGTAGCACTGATATGATTGGCAGGAAATCTAGACAATACATTATAAATTAGGTAGTTCCAGGTGAATGTAAATATCACTTAGGCTTCTCCCTTCTCTCCTTACATGTATATTTATTACGAAAATAGATTATACGGCATATTTCAAGGGGAAAAAAACAGCGAAAATTAGCGAACGAGTGCACGTGACGTGTTGTCAGGTGATAATTAGCCAATTCCAGGTGTATGGCACTCTCACTTACTTGATTTCTTTCTTGTATATATTATTTGGTATAAGAATACGACATAGGGCTTATTTCAATGGATGAAATCAGTGAAAAATTCCAGGGAAGATTTACTTAGCGTAGCATAGCCGGGCAGGCGAGAGGATAGGGTAATGGAGGGGGGGTAGGGAGGGGAGTCAAGAACGGGGAGAAATGGCTAAATTATCAACAATGGATGGGAGTACAGATGAGATTAGGAGTGCTGACTAGTGTTGGACATTGTCAGTACTGATAGATGATACAAACCCCCACTTGAAAGCCCGGGTGAATTCAAAATAACACAGAATCACAAAAGTGACGCCCCGCGGTATGATCCCTTGCTCCCAAGCGTCACGAAAGTGACGCCCCACAGTTAAGGGGTTAAGGACTTTCTACTCCCGGCTACACCTCCAATGCTCAGGGAGTTCTTGGGGATGGTTAATTATTATCACAGGATCCTGAGAAACATCACAGCCACACAAGTACCCCTTAACGATCTCCTGAAGGGGACAAAAAAGACATCTTCTAAGCCTCTTTGATGGACCACAGTCAGACCAGGCCTTCACCACCCTCAGAAACCACATCACCACCGCACCCCGTCTAGCATACCCATCACCAGATGCCTCCATCACACTCACCACAGACGCCTCTGCCGACTGTGGGTGCAATCCTATAACAAGTCAATGGTGCAAACGTGCCTGTAGCATTATTCAGCTAGCGCCTTAACCCTGCCCAGTGCAAATACGGTGCCTTCAACACTAAGTTGCTGGCTATATATGAGGCAGTCAGACATTTCAGGCATTTTCTGGAAGGCAGAGAATTCACCATCCTCACTGACCCCATACGTATCCCATGGCTCTGAGAGTGAAAATTGGTCTCCTTGGGTGGCAAGACAGCTAACCTTCATTTCAGAGTTCTCCACTAACATCCAGCACATCAGTGGGGACCTGAACAAGGTTGCGGAAATCCTGTCCTGTGGAGTTTCAGCTGTCGGCCCTACACTACCCCCGCTTGACCATGCAACCTTGACCCAGGAGCAGGAGGACGATCAGGAACTCCAAGAATTGCTGCAGGCCACAACCTCACTTAAACTGCAACAGTTTGATGTCACCGGCACACCCCGGAAACTCTGGTGTGACATATCCTGCGGGACAGCACGGCTCTATACTATATTCCCCAACGATTCTGAAGGCAAGTCTTCAGTCATTACCACGAGATGGCGCACCCAGGCATTCGAGACATGCACAGCTTACTTAGCCGGTGAGTGGTATGGTCAGGGATGAGGCGTGACACTACCAACTGGGTCCGAGCATGCGTGGCGTGTCAGTCAACAAAAGTGCATCGTCACACCAAAACACCACTTCAGCTGCTGCCCACACCAACTCAACGTTTCCACATAGTCCACATTGACATCCTTGGCCCCCTCCCCGGATCTAGGGGTAAACACTATATCTTAACATGCATAGATAGAGAGACAAGTTGGGTCGAGGCCACGCCCATGCTGGACGCTACAACTGACCATGTGGCATATCACTTCCTGACATCCTGGGTCGCTCGTTTTGGTGCCCTGCAGGTCATCATCACAGAAAGAAGCCCCCAGTTCGAATCTTGAGCCTGGCAGGACCTAATGGACTTCCTGGGTGCTAAATGCCACAGAACCTCCGCATATCACCCTCTGGCAAACGGGATGACTGAACGCTGCTAACATCGCCTGAAGGAAGCACTGAGGACACTTCCCCACCCAGTGAATTGGGTGGCCGCACTGCCAATCATCCTCCTAAACTTGAGGGTTTCAAAGAAGGAGGACATAGGGAATTCCCCAGCGGAGCTAACTTATGGGGAAGACTTGAGGCTGCCGGGGGAGTTCGCCCCGCAACCAGGCACGTCAGCCCTGGTTGTCCGCCCAGAGCTCCAGCAGGCAATGCAGGCACTACAACCAGTCCCTCCTCGTTCTTGCCAGCAACAGATGACGTTCATCCCGCACTCCCTACCAGACGCCAAACAGGTCTTTGTGAGGAGGGGTCAATGCACTTCACCACTCCAAACCCCATACGAAGGCCAATACCCTGTGATCACAAACTCACACAAAACATTCACAGTATACAAACACGGGAACCCATCCACAGTCTCTACAGACAGAGTCAAACCGGCCACACCACAAAGCCAGTCACAGACAACACCCCACACATCATCCCCCAACCCTGCCAGCCCACCAACAACATGCACACAGCCAACACCTCAAATTCCAGCACCATCACCTACATGCGCCACCCACACACACACACACACACACACACACACACACACACACACACACACACACACACACACACACACACACCACACACACTTACATACACACACACACACCATCCCCTTTGTCAGTTCGTACCCTTCACTACCTGTCATCACCACACACTGACTCAGGCGTCATACAGTACAGCAAACCACTACCACTGATGCAAACACTCCCTCACTACCACCCACACTACCGTCCACAAACCCTACCTCCAGCACTGAACCTACAACCACTAACCCACTCTCTGTCACGATCCTACCTTTCACCCTACTCCCCCACCCACCACCCCTCAACCGGTCCTTACATCTAATCCACCCTCTCCATCAGCCCCAGCTCCCAGCCCTTACCAAGTCCTTAACTTAACCCACCCTCTCCATCAACCTCAGGCGATCCTACCCCACACTCTTTCCCACCAGTCCCCACCCCTCCCCCCAGTCAATACCCCTCACCCATCAACACCTGTCGTTCCCGTAATACCTCCACCACTCACCATAACCCTACAAACTACATCAATAACTACCACATTTATCTACACACAGCCACGCCATGTCAGCAAACCACCACAATTTTACACTCCAGCATAATCTGATACCAAAAACCGCAGACACTCTATGTCATCACACCTACATCGCATTCGTATAATACAGAATTTTCGTGTGCATGTGTTCTACCTCATACAATAGCTCAATTGTAAAGGCGGGCATAACTCCCTCATTCGTTTGCTCAAAATAACTAAGCACTAGTCAAATTTTAGTACAGAAAGTTATACCAGGCTACCATTGCTTAGTTTATAGTCATCCCCCCCCCCCCATTTAGTATGCTATTCCATCACACATAGTCATGGAATGGACTTGTCATGAAAAATTCTCCTATCACAACTGTTATTTGTAATTACCCTATCCAAATCACTTTCAACTCACTTTGAAAATTGTATATATATATATATATATATATATATACAGTAATCCCCATACTATGCCAATGTCCACTTTCCGGACATCCCCACTTACCAGATATTTTGGTCTCGGGATCCAATATTCCCAAAATAGGCCAAAAATAGCAAAAAAAAAAAATCCTACTTTTCCCCCCCTTCATTTGAACTTGGTGCACACGACGCGGACCAGCTGTGTTTTTTTGTGCGTAGCTCCGCCGCTGTCATCTAGAGTGCCCCTGCATCCTCCTCACTTATCGCCCGTCTCTTGTTGTGAATGCACTCTCGTGATCATGGCCACCCACATGCTCGCTTTTGTGGTGGTGCCCTACCTGCTGCAGGCTCTGCTGCTGATCTCCTGCCTCCTGTTAGTGTGTGTGATGATGGTCCCGCCACCTGGGAAGAGGAGGAGAGTGGTTCTGACTCTGGAGAAAAAGAGGGAGATATTGGACAAGGTGGACACGAGATGGTCAACCTCAAGCATCAACCTGGCCCGATCTACTTTATTTGATATCAAGAGATCCCGTGACAAACTCATGCAGTACACAGCTGACTTCTCGTTGAAGAGCAAATGCAATGTGGAGAGGAAGATTATGTTTACTCCCCGGTATGGAGAAGTCGACCGCTCCACGTTGATTTGGTATCGACAGGAACGTGCTGCTGGTGTGCTGGAGGATGGCACGGAGCTGAAGGCTGCTGCTGAGAAGTTTGCAAGGCCTAACGACGCCCCAGACTTCTAGGCATCTGAGGGTTGGCTCTTCGCGTTCAAGTTACGACATGGCCTTACCAACCTTAAGGCCCATGGCAAAGCTTTGGATGCCAATGAGGATGGAGTAGAGGAGTTTCAGCACAAGGTGAAGCTCTTGATCAACAACGAGGGCCTCACTCTCGGTCTAGTCTACAACGCTAATGAAACTGGTTTATTCTATCGCTCTTTGCCAACGAACACTCTAGCTGAGGAGACGGAGAAGTGTGTACCTGGATGCAAGCTCTCCAAGCAACGGATATCTGCTTTGTGTTGTGGCAATGCTAATGGCATGCACCAGCTTAAGCCCGTTATTGTTAGCCATGCAAAGCAGCCTCGGTGTCTTCGTGGGGTGATGGATGTCTTTCCTGTCGTTTGGTACCATTCTTTGAAGGCATGGTTCACTGCCCACATCTTCAAAGACTGGTTCCACCGCCATTTCGTCAAGGAGGTCATCCATTACCAGACGGAGAAACTGGGAATCCTGCACGACCAGGTAAAGGCCCTCCTTCTCCTTGACAATGCACCTGCTCACCTGTGCAACAAGGACTTGGTGGCTAAGAATGGGAGCATTAGGTGCCTGTTTCTGCCACCTAATACGATTGCTCTCATCCAACCAATGGGCCAAGGAGTGATCGTGGCAATGAAGTTGCTGTACCGACGGAAGTTCCTGGATGAGGTGATGGTTGTTCTCGAGGATGAGGACGAGCGCAGGGTGGGACGGGACATGCGAGGCCAGCGGACTTTGGAAAATCTTCACTGCTACAACATCAAGACTGCAATCTACAACTGGGCCAGTGCATGGAAAGAAGTCCCTGTCAAGACTAGAAAATGGTTGGTCTCATCTGCTTCTCGGAATGGATGTGGAGCACGATTTCCTAAGTTTTGACGTGGATGACTTCCATGCACATCTACGTGCGCATGGCGACGATGTTGATGTGGACAAAGTGAGTGAGTGGTTGGATGATGACGAGAGCGATCCTGGGTATCGGACCATGTGTGATATCGAGATCTCATCTTCAGTTGCAGGTGTCAGTACCCAGCTTGAAGATTTCGATGAGGACGGCAATGATGATGCGGACTCCTCTGAACGTGACACTACTCCAGCCATTCCCAAGCTGAGCGCACTCCGGGAACATGTAGAGTTCGTTCTTGACTGCGACAGGGAGATGGAGCCCTTGGGACTTGTGGAGGAAGTGCGTGCTTTCAGGCAGCGCATCATTAATCGCCAAAATCGTCGTTCCTTGTGTTAATCAACCATTGACAGCTTTTTCAGATCCGTGACCCCCGCTGTGCCCAGCCCTGGCTCCACTCCATTGCCTCCCCAAGACAGGCCCTCATCCTCCAACCCACAGCCCAGCACATCAGGCACGGTGGAGTCACCACTGGACGTGAGTTTGCGCTTGTCTTCAGAGTCGTCTGCCTTGGGTAGTCCATCATCACGACCCAGCAACGCACCCCTAGGCCACCTGCATCAGCTACTCTCACACTCTGACAGTGATTAAAAGGCAAGAACTCTCTACTAGACCACACAGGAATTTACAGTGTTGTGCAGTGAAGAAAACAGTGTATAGTGTTAAGAAATTAGAATTGTGAGTGCAAAGACTAAAGTGCAGAGTGCAA
The DNA here is from genome assembly GCF_032717465.1 of Coenobita brevimanus. Classification (NCBI taxonomy): domain Eukaryota; kingdom Metazoa; phylum Arthropoda; class Malacostraca; order Decapoda; family Coenobitidae; genus Coenobita; species Coenobita brevimanus. The sequence continues at coordinate 11,651,658 of NC_137057.1, forward strand.
CACTGATTTTATTGACGTGCAAAGACTTAAGTGCAGAGTGCAACACTTATTTCATTAAGGTGCAATGGAGCGCAAGTAAGACTAGAGTGCGCAGTGTTAAGAGAATGGAATTCTGAGTGCAAATGACTACGTTCAGTGCAAGACTTCATGTACAGTGTACTGCAGTTGCTTCAGGTACTCCATTTTACTGTCAGAGTCTGAAAGGAGGCGGGTTATTCATCGATATGGCCAGTGACGTGTTGTAAGTACCCAGAATGTTTCATATTGTACTGTATTTTCCATACTGACCTATAAAACCTCATTTCACTCTTTTATGTCCCTTATTGGTGTGAATAGGTTCTTAGGTGCTATGCATGTGCAGTAGGGAGGTGTTTTTCTGAGTTAGGCTAGGTTAGGGTCCATAAGTACCAGTCCAGGAGCCAGGGACTTGTTGTAAGTACCCAGAATGTTTAATATTGTATAAACTCACCTCTAAAACCTCATTCTCTGGTTCTTTTGCATTTATTTTGGTCTTTTATGTCCCTTATTGGTGTGATTTGAGTCTTAAATAGATGTTATGCATGTCCAGAGGAAGTTGTATAGGTGTTTTTCTGAGTCAGGGTAGGTTAAGGTCCATAAGTACAAGTCCAGGAGGCTAGGGCCCACTATCCAGACGGGACCACTTTCCGGACATGCCTTTGGCTCTATTACATCGGATAGTGGAGAGATTACTGTGTATATGTGCCTAAACCAATCAAATTTGTATATTCAAGTGACCTAGGCCTACCGGTACTCCGCCCACCTCATTAGGGTACTTAAAACCGAGCGGGCGACCTAGCTCCGGCCTTCTTTCCACTCAGAACTTCACCCGGCTACTACCTGCCTTGCTCTCCATCTCTTCTGGTAAAATCTGGCCATGTGGTACAACTTTACATATACGTTACACATAAAAACAACAGCCCAGCATTCACATTTCTCACTAAATTCATTACTCATATTCTTAGTCTGTAACTATTTATTCCTGTAATTGATCTACATATGCTGTAATGTAATGGCCTTGTACTATTTTGAAGTCATGCAATAACACTGTATTGTTCCAAGTCAATAATCACTGCCCTGTCTATCTCTTCCCAACACATTGGTGTTTATTTATCCTAACCATTTGCCTTGGTGTAGCCCCTAGTAAAATACAAACATCCATAACCAAAAACGACACAGTGGTGACCCCAACCCTGAACACGCCACAAAGGGGTGATTTTAGTTGGTTCAAAATTCAGATCTGGGTCAACTGAGGTCATCAGTATTGTTCGCCTTTTTGGACAGGGCAACGCCGGGTACCCCTGCCGCCCAATGTCTGGCATGGAGGCTCAGATGACCTCCAGTTCCGACACAGGTTACGTGAGATTGACCTCCGAGGTCATTTGAGGTCACTGGTGGAGGTCATTTGAGGTCACTAGTATAGTGGTGACATGTAGAGGTGTATGGTATGTAGGAGGACTGCTGGGCCTTGATAGCAGGCTGTGAAGTCTATTCACAGAGTCGGACACACACACACACACACACACACACACACACACACACACACACACACACACACACACACACACACACACACACACACACACAAAACACACACTCGAACAACTGGACCCAGAAGCCCATTCTTTTTGCATGGAGACTCACTTGAGCTTCAGTTTGGGCATAGACTATGTGAGGTTGTCTTCAGAGGTAATTTGAGGTCACCGATCAGAGATCATTTAAGGTCACTGGTGATGGCAAACAAGTGCGCACAAATAGTGTGCATTAGTCTGCGAAATTTGAAATAGAAAGTTCCTGGACCTTTTATAATCCCTCTTCAAAAGTATAAGAGGCACATGGTCTTTCAGGAGTAGAAAGAAAGATTGAACTGGAAGAAATTGGATTAGAGTGTTCGCCCTTTTGGCCTGGGCAACTGCGGTCAATAAGATGAACACAAAAAGAAATAACAGATACTGTTAGATCGACAAAGATGAATGAATTGATAGATGGATCGAGAGATAGTTTTTTTTTTTGTTTTTTTGGTGAGTGGCGGAAGGAAAAACAAAGGAAAAAAATAAGTCCATGTGCCTAAAGGCATCCTCCATTCATTAAATACTTATAACACTTACATGTAAATTCGAGTGGATTTAATGTATGTGGGAAGCAACTCCCAGGAAGTGAATTCCAAAGTAGTAGTTCTGGGAATAGATGAATTTTGATAAGCAGAGGTTCTGCATTGCGAGGGAAAGAGTGTGAGTTCATGGGCGCTCCCAGCCGCCCGAGTATTTCGGAAGAAAATGTGAAGGGGAGGAACAATTGAAGCCAGTTCGTCAGAGCACTTACGGTAAAAATATCGATAAAATAATGTCAAAGAAGCAACATCTCTACTTACTGAAAATGAAGGAAGGTCCTGCGTAATGGCAGGATCATTGATTAATCTAATGGCTTTATTATGAATTTTGTCCAACTGACTCGATGCAACCGCTCCACATCCACTCCACAGTGGTGAACAGTATTCGATCTGAGAATGCACAAGACTTTGGTATATTGTGCTCATCTGCTCGTCAGTGAAGAATCACGAACTCTGTACATAAGTCCCAGTTTTTTAGAAGCATTTTTAGCAAGGGATTAAACATAAGCTGTCCAGCTTTGGTTGGGGTTTAGAGTAACACCTAGGATATCAATTGTAGTGGATATGAGAATATTGACATCATTTAAAATTATGTGAGAGTCTGAGGGATTCTTTCTGTTGGAGAAATTAATGTATTTAGTTTTCTGAGCATTAAATGAGACCAGATTTTTTTGTCCCCATTGATTAATTTTAGAAAGGTTCTGGTTCAGAGAAATTGCTGTTAAGATAGAGAGATAAAGCTATATAAACTGATAAAGGAAACATAAATCCATGATTTCATACATACATACATTACTACATATACATATACTGCACACATACTTTGCAGAAAGACAAAGACTGACAAAGACCCAGACAGACTGATTGATACAAACATAAATACAGAAGGAGATAGATAAAAATAGATAGACAGACAGAGGGACAGGAGAGACAGACATACTGAGAAGACAGGACGGACAGACAGACAGACAGACACAGACAGGCATGTAGACAGGCAAAGATAAACAAGCGGACAGACAGACAGGTAGACTGACAATTAGACAGACACAGACAGGCAGGCAGACAAAGACAAACAGATAGACGGATAGATATATACGACAGAATTATATATAATTGCAAAGACACACAAACAGACAGACAGACAGTGACAGAAACAGATAGACAGATATGGATAGACTGATAGATAAATAAATACAGTATATAGGTGAATAGACTGATAAAGAGTGCACACATACGCTCATACATATGTACACTCATGATTACTAATCTCTGACCAGAGAGTTTGCCAAAGTCGTGGCCAGACGTAGGCTACACAGACACACTTACCTATTGCTCCAGAAAGGTTTAGTGCTTCAATGAACATTTTTTCCAAGCAACACTGAAATATTTTCGCTTCACATATTATATTACTTTTTCAAATAATTTATAAGTATTTTAAGTAATAGACAAGGAAGTTGGTCATAGTTGTTATTTTTAGTGTGTAATGAGTGCAAGATGCTATCTGGAATTCATATTGTGTTTTACTAATCTGTTTATTTTTTCGCTGACATATTTTTTGAGGCGAGCCTTTACTCGAGCTCTTGATAGGTGATAGAGGAGAAATATCCACGACTACCACAGCAGCCCGCGTCTACACGACATATTCTAAGAGAGCTTTATAATACTTATATCACTGACAAAAATTTACCGTTACTTACTGCTTTGAACTATTTTTTTTTTTTTTTTTTGTCATAACAGGCCCCGTTACCATCCAGTGGGAATGGTTGCTCTAGTCCTATGAGGGGTCTTAGCTGCATGCCCCCTCTGGGTAAAATGTGTGCCAGTTAATGCAGTTAATTCATAAATGATTGACATACTGTATATGATGCCAATACCCACATATAGTGGCACACGTTTATTACTTCTTGGAAATTGCCCAGTTGCAGACTAACTGAAGAAATGTCGGCCCCTGTCAATGAAAGTAGACTACGATGTTATGAAAGAGAAACCATAAAAATATGGTAATATCAGAGATATGAGGTGCAGAATGCTTCAAATCTAGTTACAGTTCTTTGCCCTGCCCAGTAGTGCAGGGGCTGTGTTCGAATGCTTGGCTCGTATGTGGTCATAACGCTGCCCACCACGCGTTTGTGGTCTGAGATTAGTGATCATGAATGAAAACCCGAAAGCACTAATCTCTCCCCTCTGGTAGCAGGAGTCGTGGCCAGTGAGAGACCAGACGATCTAACACCCCACATCCACCGTCCCTCCCCAACCCAGTGAAAGCTTTGGTGGATAGATGTAGAACAGCTAAACTTGGTGATGTCATAGTGTATCATTATCATTTTTATACACAATCAGAATCAGTAGGGGTAAGTATATAAAGGCATTCAATGTGTAATACTGTGTTGTTATCCACAACATATGAGAAAAAGGCACGAAAATGAAAGCAGACCTACGATGTATTATGTGTTATTGTCTATATACTTACATACTGTATTATAATGTTACAAATAAGTATAGTATAGTGAACAGCATCTGATGAAAGATATGATGTCGTTTCTCATACATTCTCGCTCCCACCCCCACCACCTTTCTCTCTGGGTTCCTGTCTTCACGAAACGTCTCTCGTACCCTCTGGTAGCCCACTCCCACCCATTGTTAACCAACAGAAACATAGATAATGATGAAATAATTAGTCAGTTATTGATCATAATGATATTTCACACACTTCAGTATTAAGCACCAACAGATCAATATCATACAATACTCATGTATACCTGCCAACTATTTCATCCTGTTGTAAGCTGTTACGTGACAAACTCACTGCAAGTTGGACCTCATGTTACAAGGACATACGTTTGTTTATCGTTAACACAGGTTGTGTGGTTTTGAACGTCCATTAGTTCATATGAACGTGGCAATTTAAGCCTTACATTATAATCACGTAAGATTTATGTTCCTATCATTACTGGATGAAGGAAAAGAATCAGGGATCGGCTCTGGCGAATCACAAGCTCTCTGCTTTAACGAAAATTTATCGACCTCTTGACATAACAGTGACACAGTGTCAATATGTATACGATTGAACCACATTCAGTTGTATATATAATGACATTGTGTCACTGTTGTGACAAGAGGTCCGAATATTTTCGTCAAAACAGAAAGTTTGTGGTTCGTCAGAGCCGATCCCTGATTCGTTTCATTCATCTAATAATGACAGGAACAAAAACCTTACGTGTTGATAATATGAGGCTTAAATTGCCACGCTCATATGAATTAATTGACATCCGAAACCCCAAAGCCTGTGTTAACGATAGACAACCGTATGTCCTTGTAACACAAGGTCCAACTTGCAGTGCATATATCATGTAACACCTTACAACAGGAAGAAATGGCTGGCAGGTATACGGAAGTATTGTATGTTATTTATTTGTTGGTGCTTCATGCAGAGGTGTATGATAATATAATATGATCAATACCTGACGGATCATCTCATCATTATCTCTGTCTATGTTGGTTAACAATGGGTCGGAGTGGGGAACGATTAGGTATGAGAGGCGTTTGGTGGAGACAGCAACCCAGATAGAAGGGTGGTGGAGGTGAGAGTGAGAATGTATAGTGGAGGTTGGAGCGAGAATGTATGAGAAAAGACATCATATCTTTCAACAGATGCTGATCACTATAATATAATTGTTTGTTACATTATAATAGAGGACGTGAGTATATAGACAGTAACACATATTGCATTGCAGGTCTTCTTTCATTTTCGTGCCTATCTCATATGCTGTGGATAATAGCACAGTATTACACATTAAATGCCTTTATATACTTACCCCTACGGGTTCTGATCATGACACACTAACATCACAACTTTAGCTGTTCCACATCTACCCAACAAGGCTTTCACTAAGTTGGGGAAGGGGCGGTGGATATGGGGTGTTCGATCGCCTGATCACTCACTGACTGCGACTCCGGCTACCAGGGGGGTAGAGATTATGTCACAAAGGACTTTGTAGTTACTTGTAGAGAAGTTTTGTAGTTTAGTTGTCACTCTCGATTTCTTGTAGTAGGAATTAAACATGAATACAGGAGTTGATCTTAATTTATTATCTTCAGAGAAATCTAAGTTGAGCAGGGTATGTCTTACAGAGACAATATAATAAGTAAGTCTAGTTGAGCCCCTCTTTCTTGTTCACTCTCCCCACTACCTTTCTGTTTAAATGTTAGCCTCCTTCTGAGCTCTCTTTCCTAAATTCTGGTGCAACAGGGGTCGTGTCACGTGTGTTACACTGTGGTTGGAAAGTTCCAGAAACCTGTGTGTGAGTATGTGTGTATGTCACTAGTCTTTGTTCGCCTGCTATCTCGCTGACACACTACCTACATCATCTCCTGGCATTGCTACTTCCTATGTGTCGTCAACATTTCCTCAGTTAACTTGCAAGATCATTTCCCTTTCCCAGGCTCGCATGGAGCTGTCTATCTATCTATTTAACTATCTATCTATTATGATTTGTAATTATAATATGGACTCATAACATTGCTCGTCCATGCCGGTGAAGGTTCTCCGACAGCAATTATCATTGACATATGCTAATCCACTAGTACATAATATTGATTATAATATTGTATACATATAATATTTATAGTAAATTGCAATGATTCAGTAATATTACATTTTAAACAAGTTGTATACATATTTGAATAAATGCACTAAAGGTAAACTATTTAACTGTAATACAGTATGTACTTGGGGTATTGTAGTGAAATGCATACATGCAAGAAAAAAAAAGTTTAAAATTAAGATTATGGTAAGAGTTATTAATATTTCATTTAAAGATAATGGTACTGGTATGCCATACATGGGTCATTCTTCTTTGTATTATATATATATATATATATATATATATATATATATATATATATATATATATATATATATATATAATTAATACTATATACAAAATATGTACACTTCATTCAGGGGGGTTAACTTGGATGTTAACTCTCCCCCTACTAAATACTGACTCCAAATTAGCAATTCTTGCATGCATTCTGTGCATTGCGAACAGCAGTACTGCAAATACAATGCGGAAGATTATAAAGACAGTAGGTGCTGGGCTATACACATAATATGGGTTGAACATACTCAAACTCAAATCTTCCCAGGGCTTCATTGTTTCATTGATCAGCTGCATAGTTTCAAACTTAGGTGAAGTCAACTTAATACTTGTGCTCATGTTTAAGTCCATATCAGGCAGTGGGTGGAAATGTTTGTGTGTATGATTGAGAATGGCGTAGTGATTGATGGTGGAATAAGTAGACATGGCTGGTGTAAATACCGCACAGTAGTCTGGTGCTATGTATAATCCTGAGGCTGAAGTATGAGATGGTGGTATATCTGGACAGACTATGTAAACTGATGTGTTATGAGTGAAATAAAAAAACTGTGAGTGTCTGATGCGTTGATGGCGTACAAGTTTATCTGGAGCAAAAGTGAAGTTGCAATGATTATGAATATTGTCATTTCTGATGATAGCCATTCCACAAGGGACTGTATCAGTAGGCTGAAACGTGAAAATGTACGGAGGACAAAGATGAACAGCATGTAAGGATGTGCGGCACTTTCGTTCAATCGTTGATTCACTTGCGAAAGTGACAGTGTTACGTCTCTTGGAGACCATGATGAGTTCGGTGTCTGTGTTGATGTTGATGATGACCAAAGTGATGTTATTTTTATAGGGGAAGGGATGTATTTGGTATACTGTGAACAGGTCTTCAATTATGAATGGTACATGAACTACTACTGATGTTGGTGTTAGTGTTGCTTCTAAATAAGGATAATATTGCATGAATTCCCTACTGCGGAACAAAGGCTTCAATTTATGTTTATGTATACCTTGACTAATTATCTGACGTAGCTCATGAACTGGGTAAGTCAATTGTGATCTTGCCATCACCAGCATTCGAAATTCCTTGCATAAGTGCCCTGAAACGATCTCTATTGTTGTCTAATTGTAGTAGAATCGTGTCAATATGTTCTGTGATGATGGAGAAGTGTTAGAAAAGTGTAATGTTTCCTTCCATTTCATTTATTTTATCTACGCTCTCGAGAGCTATGTTTTCTGCCTTTTTCAGATTTTTCACAATTGTCTTCATTGCTGAGTTCTGTCCTGTGATGAATTTATCTTGGTATGTTAGTATCTGAGCTATTTTATTAAATTTGTTGTTTATTTCTTTAAGGTCATCCTCTGTAGCCAATCCAAAGATGTTTCCAAGAACTGTGCCACCCAGGTCGAACAAACCGCGCTTTTGGCGAGTACGTGTGATGTTGTTCCTGTCGCTCAGTACCTCCGTTCCATAAGATGGGAGATCTTGGATCATGATGAGCATAGTTGACTTTGCCTGTTCTAGTTTCCATTTCGCTAACTTTACCATTTCATTCACTTCCTTTGTGTTATGTGCTTGTGAAACATAGTTTCCTATCATGAAGTCCAGAGTTCGCATAGGCTTCGCAAGATTGTCTAGATAAGTAGGTAATTCATACAAGTAATCTAGACTTATTTCAGTACTCATGACGTCCTTAACGATTGTAGTCGTGGCCGTTGGAGCTATGAGGCATCCTTGTCGTACAATGTGTTGGGGGTCTAATTGTGCATATCCTCTTGCTATGTAGAGGAGAATCCATAGCATAAATTCCTTCATCGTAACCTACCGAAAAAAAATCCATTAATTTCCTAATATGGTCATGCTGTGGTCGATGATAGTGATGATGTGCGTTACGGTTGATTGTTATTTCACTTATAGAAGGAGTTTAAATCGATATTTAATTCTCGTAAATGATGTACTGTAGATTTGATTGGAACAGTTGCACCTATGTTCGATTGTTTGGTATATGACCTGAATTTCTTTTTGTAATCATTGTTGTTTTCTTGCTTGGTTTCTTGAGGTACGTTCGCCTCTTCGGTTGTATCCGATGCTGAATAATTATTGGATAATTCCCTTGAAACTCGTTTTTAATGGTCAATATGAACTTGTTTCTCTTGGCCACTTGACAGTGACTTAATTAAAACTTTGCTTTTATGTTAATTACTCTGTATGGGCCCTCAAATTTTGGTGATAATTTATTGTCTCTCGTATGAATTATACCATAAACAATGTCTCCTAAGCTGATAGGTGAATCTCTTGCCTTCTTGTTAAATGCCTACGTCATTTCTTCCTTGGACATCGTTAATTGTCTTTTGACTCTTTTGTGCATGTCCTGGAATTCACGTAAACGGAGTTTAGAGTAATCATCGTAATTGTATATGGGCAGACTGTCACCTTCTAGGAGCTCATATGGTAGTTTTTTATCTGTCCCATATATAATGAAATGTGGTGTGTCACCTATGGATTTATTATAGATCCATTAATTGAGGCTTCTACTCTGGGAATCCAATCATCCCAGCCTGCATAATTTTCACTGAGAATGTGTCGTAGCACATCTAATACTTTTTTGTTTTGTCTCTCTACCAACCCATTCGATGCTGGGTGATAGGCCAAAACGTTAACCTTTTTGATGTTGTATTGTTTACATATTTCTTGTAAGATCTCAGAATTAAATACTCCTCCATTATCACTTATTAGTACCTTTGGGGTAGTAAAGCGACATATTACATTATCTGTTATTGCCTTTGCTACTGTCTCTGCTGTTTTATCTTTAATTGGAGCTAAAATGACATAACGGGAAAAATGATCCGTTGCTACGAATAGGTATAGGTTATTATTGTATGATAATGGCATCTTGAGTAAATCAACAGCAACAACGTCCCATGGTTGATGTGGTACAGGGTAATTACCCATCGGTGCAGGTGAAATGGGGTATTCTTTGTGTTTTGCACATGATTCGCGTCTGTCTATATGATTGTTTATATCTTTTCGTAATGAAGGCCAGTAATATAACAGCTGGGCTTGTTTGAATGTCTTATCCTTTCCAGGATGTCCTGCATGTGGGCTATCGTGTATCGTTCGTAATACCTGGGGTATCATGTCATTAGGTACTACCAACTGGTTAGTATTTCTTTGGCGTTTTGGTTGTTTAGAGTTAATCTTGTATAATGTATTATTGACCATTGTGAATCGTTCGAGTGGGACATGCAGTTTGGGTAACTGTATGTCATCTCCACTTTCTAACTTGTATATAACTTTAGACCATATTGGGTCAAGTCTTTGTGCCTTTGCGATATCATCGTAGTTTGGGATATTTCCTTTGAGATCTAACGCCGCGACCTGAATTGTGTTCGGGTTCCTAGATAATGCGTCAGCTACTATGTTCATTTTACCTTGTATATAATGAATTTGTACATTGTAGTTTTCAACTGTACATTTCCATCTTGCTCTCCTCCCAGAGAGGAGTTTTTCTTTAAACATACCCACTAGTGGTTTATGGTCGGTGAATAAGTGGATTTCGTAACCATATACCAACTCTCGAAACTTTTGTAACGCAAAAACCACAGCAAATGCCTCTAAGTCTGTAGTACAATATTTTTTCTCTGCACCTCTTGTTTGTCTACTGGCAAATGCAATTGGTTAATTTTTTCCTCTTTTATCTTCCTGCACCAGTATAGCCCCTAATCCTTTAACTGATGCGTCTGTACAAATAAGAAATAATTTTGTGTAATCTGGATATGCTAAACAAGGTGCATTTGTTAGTTTAATTTGTAGATTGTTAAATGCCCTTTTTTGTTCTTCTTCCCATTGGAATATAGCATCTTTTTTGAGTAGTTGGAATAGAGGAAAGGCTATATGAGAGAACTGTGGTACGAATGACCTATAGTACCCAGCCAGACCTAAAAATTGTCTAACTTCGTCAGTCGTAGTGGGTTCAGGAAAATCTCTCACTGCCTGTATTTTATCAGTATAAGCCTTTTGTTTATTTATGTCCTAACAAAATAGATGAGTAAATGAGTTGAAATAAATGATAGATAGTGAGTGTATAAGTGTATATATAGAAATAAATAAAGAAGTTGAATATAGCTAATTTTAGCACTGAGAAGAAATGAGTAAGTATAATTTTACCCACTTGATACAGATCGTAGAGGTGTGTCGATGCAAATGTCGATCTCGGAAGAAAAATGCAGGGTTGATTGGAGATCTCTTGATAATTCTAGTGCTGTGTTGATGGACGATATATATAACTAAGGAAATTCCATGGCCTGGTGCTTGTGGTGGTTAACAGCTGTCACAGGCAAACCTCAGCATAGAACGTCAAGTTTCCAACTCAATACTGTGGAAATAAATGAGTAGGAGTAGGAGCTATGTGAATAATGAGTAATGAGTAGTGGGTGAGAAGTGCCTGGTGTCAGTCACACGTTGCTTGGCGTGGCAAACTCGCGTTGTGATGTCATCTCAGCACATGGTGACGTCGGCTTCCCACACTGGTAGCTGTGGTGAATACTGAGTAGCGATGTGTAAGCTGGGTGAAGAAAGGTGAGTAAGTCGCGTTATAAATGTGGCTCTGGTGTTTTGCTGCGTGTCTTGCCCTCTGCGTCAGCGATGGAGGTAGTCGGGAGAGAGTGGTGGGGGTTTGTTTGCTTGTAGCTTTGGTGTTTCCTCTTCTTTACTTGCTTTGTTTTTTATTCTTCTTGCTGCTGCTTGAAGTTACGTGAAGATTATAGAGTTGTTTTGTTGACTTGTAGGCTATTTGCACTGTAGGCTGTATTTTGTAGGAATTCACTGTTGATTCGTAGACGAGGTTCGTATACGTTCGCTGCTACCAAATGTCATAAAGGACTTTGTAGTTACTTGTAGAGAAGTTTTGTAGTTTAGTTGTCACTCTCGATTTCTTGTAGTAGGAATTAAAGATGAATACAGGAGTTGACCTTAATTTATTATCTTCAGAGAAATCTAAGTTGAGCAGGGTATGTCTTACAGAGACAATATAATAAGTAAGTCTAGTTGAGCCCCTCTTTCTTGTTCACTCTCCCCACTACCTGTCTGTTCAAACGCTAGGCTCCTTCTAGCTCTCTTTCCTAAATTCTGGTGAAACAGGGGTCGTGTCACGTGTGTTACACTGTGGTTGGAAAGTTCCAGAGACCTGTGTGTGAGTATGTGTGTATGTCACTAGGCTTTGTTCGCCTTCTATCTCGCTGACACACTACCTACATCATCTCCTGACATTGCTACTTCCTATGTGTCGTCGACATTTCCTCAGTTAACTTGCAAGATCATTTCCCTTTCCCAGGCTCGCATGGAGCTGTCTATCTATCTATTTATCTATCTATCTATTATGATTTGTAATTATAATATGGACTCATAACAATTAGTGTTTTCGGGTGTACATTCATGCATATGTTACGCTCCATTTGTGAAATGACCCAGTACATGAACTGGGCAGATTATTGTCCAATTCATGAACTGAGCAGTCTGGGTGCCCATTTCATGGACTGAGCAAATTTACTACCCAGTTCATGAAATGGCCAAATCTGATCATTCCCAGTTCATGAACTGGACAAACTACATATAAAATGAGGAAGGACAAAATATACGTACTGAAAACAGAGTAACAAAATAAAGTTTATAAACTGTTTACCGGTATTGCGTACACACTAAAATTCATTGCAATAAACACGGTCAGTCAGATCAAAGAAGTTTAAATTAATCTACATGATATATGACTGGCAAGCACTGTTGCTAAGAAGGTCACCTTTTAGGAAGTAAGATCGTTTGGTTAGGCAACTGCTTCTGCAGTGGCACCTTCAAAATCCCTGTCCACCACAGACATTCTGTTCATGAACTATTTCTCCAATACTTATTTCTGAACGAGGAACACCATCAGGAGTAACGCCAGTGAATCGCACAAATTCCACTTGATTTTGGACAAGTTTGCCTTTAATCATTCCACTTCTCGTACCGATCTTGTAGCCGCTATTCCATTCAGTAGACAGTACAACTTCAGTTATAGTCGGGGGATCCCCTTTGCTTCAGTCTGGCTGTGACACTGGCACCGCAACATCATCACCCACATCGATTGAACGTAGTGATTTTGTGCTACAGGCCATCCTCCTGTTAGCCTGTTGAATGATACCTTCACTTGCCTCTTGCCTCGCACGTTTGGCAGGATGAAAATACTCATTTTACTCTTCAGGTTCGTCTGGTACTATTTGTGCCTGTTGGAAGAAAAGGAGCTTACAAATTGTGAAGCATGATGGACGATGATGATAAAGATATGATGATAATAATCAGCAAAGACAGTATAGGACAATATAGCACTATTATGAATGTATTACTTCCATATTTACCTGTGGACATGGTGGTAATATAGGTTCATCTGTATCACCCAGCATGGAAGCTTGTGGGTCATCTGTCTCAAAGATGCATGTACTTCAGCTTCTGGCTCCCTTGTCTCAGTGGCTGTGCCTTCAAGAAGATGGTCAGGCTCATCCGATACTTTTCTTGCCCGTAAGAAGTAAGAACTTCAGGTTACAGTTAACATTTCAGGTGGATATCTTCACACGTACACAGGCGAACTCTCACCTTTCACAAAACCACGTACCTTTATCCAAGAAAAGGTTAAGGTTCAGAGTCATCAATGAAGACAATGTAGCACTACCATGAAAGAATGATTTAAATATTTACCTATGGACATGGTGGTTAAGTTAAACTGGATCACCTGGTATGGAATCCTAAGGGTCAGTGGTCTCAGAGGTATCTTCAAGAAGACACTAAAGTTTGTCTTGTTCTATCCCTGTTCTAATTTTCGTTACAAGTTTAGCAGTGAGCTTAGTTTTTAGACTACACCGCGGTTTATTTCGTGTTATAGCCTCATAAGGTGTCATTTTTAGTCTCGTGGTAATTGCTGTTCAATATCCACTGTACAAATTGAACATCATAACTCCATTTGGCACTGTTATTATTGAGCATCCAAGTCATCAATTTTGTTTTTACCACGATTCAGCATTACTTTGTTCAATAGAGCCCTGACTCCGAGGATGTCTAGGGCACCCATATTGCAAGACATGGGGAGCACCACAGTCAAGGAATATCAGGAGCAGTTCATGTGCAACTTCTGACGCTGTTCTGGTTTTCAGTGGGTGAATAACATGAAACTTGGTTAGATATTCCATGCCATGCAATATAAAGTGGTAAGTGCCATCTTTCATGGTTTGCATATAGACAAGATCTACTTGTCCATGCTCATCATCCCTACAACACAAACCCTTAGCTCTCGTAACACCATTACCAACGCCATATGAAATATACCCAATTTGAGGAAATTACTGGAAAATACTTCTAATCAACTTTTAAATCTAACAACATGCAATGAAAATAGAACTCTTCTACTTTAAGTTCCCCTAAAAACCTACACTGAAACTGGAAATTTAATATTATAGGGGTGAAGTAAAAAGTAACTTAAAATATGTGATTTTTCTAGTGACGAACTAAAAATTCCTGAAGTTGGCTAAAACTGGACGTGTAGAGCTGAGCAGTTGCACACACAAACTTGGGGAGTAGGAGCCTCAGCTAGGATACCCGCTGCCTCCCTGGCTTCAGTCAGCACCGTGCTGGAAACAGACTTTTTTTTTTTTTTTGTCAAAAAGTGACATAGGCACAAATAATACATATATTTTTTTACATTTATTTACCCCTGTAAATGAACACAAACTGCTGTTTTATCATCCCTAAGGTGCTTTACCTACTGACTGAAAAAAATCCATGGATTTCTTTTTTTTTTTTTTTCCTCAGGAATAAATTCTTTCGTTTTTTGGACATTACTTTTTATTTATTCCTAGTATAAGTATAGCCGACAACTTCCAAGCACATTATCACCTACCTTGAGAGACACAGTCAATGCAGACCAGGTGGCTGTGGCGAAGGTACACAGCCTTTTTGCAGTACACTATCACTGAAAATCAGCCAAAACTGCCTCTATGAAAAATCCCAAGGAGGGAGGAGTAGCGCACTACCTCTCACAATCACAGCTCAGAATGTGTTGAGGATATGTGGTGTCCCATCCTGCTCCAGCCACAGACCATGTGGTGCTCAGAGCGTGTTCATGTGTCCGGGTGATTTCCACCCAGGGTTTGCATTCCGCGGTTAAGGTTATTTACAGAGGGTTGACGTACAACAACTCTTGAAGCCGTTTTCCGTCTGCTCCATTTCTGTGTACATCTTTCGCATCGTTTGATGTACTGTTGTATAAATGAGTGCAGATTGTTACTGTACTGATTAGACACTGCTCGGTAGTTTTTTTTTTTTTTTCTTTTTTTTTCACGTCGATGACAAGTTTAAGTGTGAAATCCTTGAATAATGTTCATTACAGTGTTTATAGTTGCCATGTACTTGCCATTGTTTTCGGCCACTTTATCCAGTCCACCAAGGGAAAAGAGTTTACATTTAAAATATGATAATCTTCTCTTGGTAGTTTTTGACCCGTTTTTCCTCGTTTTAACACCTCAATAACTTTTCTTTCGTAATCAGCACTCCACAATGCATTACAACCATCGAACTCCATGTTGCCTTGAACACTGAATTTGCAGCACAGGAACTTAACACAGCTTCCTGCTTCGGTAGTACAGGGAGAAATGAAGGAGGGACTGTGACTCCACCAGTCACGTGACGTCCGTTAATCAAAGGCAGTTGAGTGGCTTGTCAGATATGAGTAGTTCGAGTGACTTTCAGCCGATTGTTTATTACTCACGTGAACCCATTACGTTACCATGTCACCAGCTTAGCAATTTTAAGTAGGCTACCCAGGCACCGGTACCTGTAGGAAAGATTTGAACTTCTACACGATGTTACCCATTGCATGAAATGAACAGCAATTTAGCCCAGTTCATGACATGGGCAATCAGCCTGTTCAGTTCATGAACTGGGCGTGGAATCCGTCCCTTGGGCCACTTCACAAACAGGATATATAGCATACATACATACATACATACATATATACATACATACAGACAGACAGATAGAAAGGTAAATGGAGAGATGAACAAACAGACAGGCAGACAGAAAGAGGGAGAGTAGAAATAAATACATTCATAAATACATACTTATATAATGTATTTACATAGTTTACTTAGGCAGACAATTGGACACAGATAGATAGATTAGTTAGACAGAATGATGGATGCAGAGAACATGCAGACAGACAGGCTGAATAATAGGTCCTGAGATAGATATTAACAGACACAAGTAAATTGAGAGAGAGAGAGAGAGAGAGAGAGAGAGAGAGAGAGAGAGAGAGAGAGAGAGAGAGAGAGAGAGAGAGAGAGAGAGAGAGAGAGAATTACGAAAATGTGACAGGGAAACCTAAGGGTGATACATGGGTGTGACAGAAAGAGCAAACAGATAATCAAGTATATGACAGCAAGGAAAAATAAGAAGGAAAACAAGAAAGAAAAAAATGATGCTTGTAAATTTGGAGAAATATATACTTATAAGGGGAGAGATAGCAGAAATTAAACATGAAATGTGAGACAAAAAGGGAAATGTAAATTGTGTGGGTAGAGAAAGTTTATAAAAAGAAAATAGATGCGTTAATGTAGTAACGGTGATGAAAACAATTATAATAAAGGTAACCAATGGTTCTAAAATAAACAGATATTTATGTAATGAAATGTAATAGTCATAATACGACGTAATCGAAATAAGGGGTTAAGTGTATGGTGAAGAAAAAAAATATATATATAATATTACCGTTGCAGACCGACTTGAAAACAAGTAAAATCCAAAAATAAACGAAAAGATTGAATGAATGAATAACCTTGATAATTTTAAGTAATGGACGAATGATGGAGGTAAAATCATTAAAAAGAAAGGTGAAAAAGAGGAAGAGGAAAATGAAACATATGATAAAGGAAAGGGAATATGAGAATAAGGGATATGAAAGTGAGGAAAGAAAATGAGATGGAGGGAAATGAAAAATAAATCAAAATGAAAAAAAAATGTAAATGCAGTTAGAAAAACAGATTAAAAGAGACGGAGGGCCTAAAACATGAAAACTGAGAAGGAGAAAGGGAATTGTAAAGAAATATTGTAAGTTATTTCAATATTCGTGTGAGAGAGAGAGAGAGAGAGAGAGAGAGAGAGAGAGAGTGAGAGAGAGAGAGTAGCATGTTCTCCATCACACTGCAAAAAGAAACATAATACCAGGACCATTATTTCCACCTTCCTCTCTTCCCCTTCTCCTCCTTTATTCCTCTCCCTTCTGTTAATTCCATTTTTTTCCTTCTCTTCCTCTCCCTTCTCTTAATTCCACTACGTATCTCCCTTTCTTTTCCTTCTTATCTCTCTCTCCCCTCTTTCGTCTTTTCTTCTCCCAGCACCGTTTCTTTTCTTTCTTTTTCTTTACTTGGTCCTCCCTCCGCTTCCTCCTCCTACTTCTCTGTCTTTTCCTGCACTTTCCTCCGTTCCTTTTCTCCTTCTCTTCCCTCCTCCTCGTCTCTCCTTCTCGCCGTCTCCATTCCTCTCCTCTCCTACTCTTTAATCTTTCCTCTCTCTCTTCCCTCCTCCTGCCTCCTCCTCTTCCCCTGCTCTTCCCTCCACCTCTATCTCCCACCTCCCCCTCCTCCTCCCCCTCCTCCTCCCCCTCCTCCCTTCCCCTCCTCTTCTTTCGTCCTTCCCTCTCTCCTTCCCCTCCCTAACAATCCCTTATATCCCCAGTTCCCTTCGTAGGGATTAGATGGGAATCCTGTGTATTATTTTCTGACTGTTACTGTCTCCATAATATTGAATCATCATATACAGAGGGAGACAAACTTTCGATAGATAATTCATCTTTCTACGCCTTACTTTTCCTCTATTCGCTTATATTGTTAACGGGATGATGATGATGATGATGATGATGATGATAACCGATGACGATGATAATGATGATAACGATGACAATGACGATAACGATGAAGATGATCGAGGTTTGGCGTGTTTCTTTCACCTACTCCTTTATCTTTTCTACTGTTCGCTGATAATTCTACCCTGAGAGAGGCATGGTGTGTTGCTCTATATTTCACTGTTTCAACTTCTCACTTTCCTCTCGTATTATTCCCAGGACGAGAGAGGCTTGATATATTACTCTGTCGAATATTTTACGTTTTCTGTTTCCTTCTGTTAGCTAATATTCCAAAAATGAGAGAGACTAGCATTGTTTCTCTGCTCATAGATTGTTATTATAATATAATACAACAGGGAAGAAAGCAGTGGACGTGCCGTAGGCGAGAAGCAGACTCAGCAGAATAATCCGAGAGCCCTTTGCTTTCGATTGTACTAGGATAGATCGTTTCCTGACACATTTCTCTTTGCGATTTATATACCACTGACCTTTTCGGTACGAGACGACCCCAGGTAACAAAACAAGACGTATATTCTCGTCGGGTAAGGAAGTTACCTGACGCCTCTTCCTTAACGTTTTTTTTTTTTTTTTTTTGAGGGGGGAGTTATATGGTTGGTTAATATCCTTTTATAGTTACCGTATATGACTGAGGATTAAATCTCTCTCTCTCTCTCTCTATCTCTCTCTCTCTCTCTCCAAAGAAGTATGTGGCTGTCCATATATAACTCGTCTTCCACTCCGCCAGGTAATTTTCCGTGTGTTGTGGGGACGAACACTCAGCGTTATCAGTGCCCAACCTGTATTACTTATTCAGGTCTTACCCATACCGAATCCACGTCTACATGTTCAGATTGAGCCGCACACATAAGATAACCACCCGATATGTTAGAATGAATGATCGTAAGTATGTTTGAATTAAATGATGTGTGTGTGTGTGTGTGTGTGTTTATGTTATCAATACGAGCACAGAGAAACCGTAAATTAAGTTGGAATATCAGTGAGAATTAAAGCCCTGTGAGGAAATAAAAGTTTGTATCTGAGTCACGATTAATTCCTTCTAATCGGTCACAGAGTTTTTTAGCTTCTCCGTGGTGCTCTTAGATATTTAATTTTACCTTAATTGATTCATTTGCAGTCAAGGGGTTTGTGAAAGCAGCTGCCCCCCCCCCCACCACCACCACCTATAAACAAAAAAAAATTGTCCAGGTTGAATAAAATCGTCTCCACATAGCAAGAGTAAAAAAAAAATAGTTATTCTGTCCAAAGAGTTACACAATACTGAAAAAATAGAAGGGACAGCAGCAGAGATATGATTAAGTCTGGTGAGAGATAAGTTATGAAATCTGGCTCAAATAAAAGGTTGGCTATAATGTGTCTGGCTGGTATATAAGAGGGAAAATGCTTTGGGACTAAGGCTTTAATTGTCGTCCGTTTACGAAGCTCCCTAACACAGCTATCTTAGCGATTTACTGTTGAATATGGTTGTTTATAATTTTGTACGTTATTTATGCAAAGTATTGCGATATTGGAAAGATTTAGAGAGAAGAGTAAGGTTTAATTAGCAAAACAAGTTCGGTTGGGAAAAGGTGTTAAGGAACTTCGTCAAGCGACGGGAAGACGGGCCTAGGCGTCGTTTTCTTAGTACCCTCAAATCGCAACGTGGAATGCAAACCCTTAATTTCCACTATAACTTCTGATGCAGGTGAGGATGATGGATCATACCTGGCCTCCCTACATGATTGCTGAATGCACCCTGTATTGTGGAATGCAGGCTAACCATACCTAGTTACCACAGGCGTTGTGTGTGTGTGTGTGTGTGTGTGTGTGCGTGAGCGCAGAGAGAGAGAGAGAGAGAGAGAGAGAGAGAGAGAGAGAGTTATGGAGTAGTTTGTGAGGGGCGTGGTATCCTTCTATACTAGGCACACTAAAATGTGCGACAGGCATAGTAGCCATATCACAGATATCACTATACTAACAATTCTGTCTTTAAGTTATTCGGTATATACTATTTTATATAGATTAAACGGACATATTTTTAGTGTCAACTTTTGCTATTCCTCCTGGGGTCGTATTCTGGTCGGTTAAGGAAAATTCCTAACACCTCTGGTCTAGTGAATTGTTTTTGATATGGCTCGTTAGTATCTTTTGTACGTTACCTATGCCGGTAAAGGCAATGTTTGAAGCACCTATGTAACAGCATAGGACAGTATGGTATAAGAATCAAATTAAATCACTTAGGAAAAGTTGTTAGGGGGCGTCCTTAACTGAAGTGAAAACAGGCCGTGGTCTCTCTGTAGGAAACTTATTTTATCAAGTGTACTCTCCAACTTAACCAAATTTATTTTTACCTTGGCAACGGTATAAACCAGGAGTACACAGCTTTATATACTGAATGGCCCATGATCAGGTTCAGCTAGACATGGCAGGTCACATTCTTCCATTAGTGTAAACATACAGAAGATACAAAAGCAATGAAAAGCTTGTCCTGAGGTATGGCATTCAGAATATGTTGCTATACAGTACTCTCTTTACTTTAACAATATCATGTTTATTCTAACTATTCCATAAATTACAGTTTTTCTGTCCTGAATGCTGCATTGTAGGAATAGATTAACAAAGATTATGGTGCTAGTCACGATGATGTGCCGTGGAATGTAATAGTATGTGGTGCTGTAGCATTCTCTGTTCTTAGCATTTATCTATGTGAAATAAACATCTATGTGAAATAAACTTCAGAAAGTTGAAAATCTGGACCATGATAAAGTAAAAACAACATAGGCGTAAATCTGTCCTCTCTCACTTTCTCATGAATGCTGAACTATAATAACAGGCAAGACATTCTCCCACGAATGTGTATCGTCCACCATCACTTAAAAACTAGATCAGTAATCCTCTGGCAATTGGAGGCATATCATCGCAACTTAACCAAAACTGAAAACAAAAAAGTCTTGGGATTTCACTGTTTACCCATACTAAGTTAAGTATCACATTAGCATTCAGAAGCCTGAAATCGGTTATATTATGTTGGTGAAGGTCAAAGAAGTATAACAGGCTTTTGCAGAATTTCCAGTAGTTACGCTTTAAATGGCCATTCTCTTCGTAGAAGGTACATTAGAAAATGGTGAATAATGGCAAGAAAAAAGAAGTTTTTTTTTTTTTTTTTTTTCAAAATCTTCTGACATTCGGATTCATATTATCGCAGCTTCGGAAACACTATTAACAAAGATAAGCCATGTACCCTAGGATACTGCCCTAAAAGTTTAGACACATTTTGGACAAGGTGTGGAGATATTTGGGTTATTGCCAGACACACAGAGGCAGGCGTTTACACTATCGCCACACTAGGTGGGTAATAACAAGAAATCAGTACTAGGATATGATGCTGGTTGGGAAGAAATGCTGCGGGGTGAAGGTGAGTGTCATACTGTTGCCATGCTCTGCCACTGAGCTACGGAAAATAAGCTGCAAGAGGACTAAAATCTCCGCCCATACAGTGTTCCCTTTAACTTGGCCTAAGATTGCCATCTCTCTACTTAAATACTGAGTGGTAAGAACAGATTAACACTAGGCTACATGCTAGTCATCAAGAAGTGCAATGAAAGGAGGCTAGTATGCTAGTCATCAAGAAGTGCTATGAAAGGAGGCTAGTATGCTAGTCATCAAGAAGTGCTATGAAAGGATATAAAACTGTAGTATGATCTTTCTCTGCTACTAGGTCACGGAAAATAGGCTGAAAAAGGACAAATTCCTAGGTCAAGTTCAACCGAATGAACTATCGGTATTGTAACCAAGTGTGTTTCTATGTTTGTATCTGAATTAAGAACTGTTTCATAAAACCCTGATTTGATTTTCATCTACATTATGGCATATACTGTGTGTGAGTCTGGGCCATACCACGTTGAGTACACCACTTCCCGTCCGATCAGCGAAGTTAAGCAACGTTGGGTCTGGTTAGTACTTGGATGGGTGATCGCCTGGGAACACCAGATGCTGTTGGCATCCCTACGTGTCAAGTGGGGTTGGTGGAGGATTAGTGCCCCTCCCTGTAAAACAATTAACTCTAAGCCCTTGGCCACCCCGTTTGGGATACATGGCGTCTGGCAATGAATGAATGAATGAATGAGTCTGGGAAATTAAGTCTTGATTATGGCTCAGATCAAAGGTCAAGGTCACGGACAGGGGTCAAAGTTCGGGCGTAACGTGTCTAGCACCTCTGAACACTTCATACGGTTAGTTACCACTTCAATAACGATTCATGTGTGCTGATTTTTATTTATTTAATGCAAGAAAGAAGGAACCAAAGGCCGCGAGCCTGCAATGGGGTGCTTCTGAAAAGCTTAGTATTCCAGTAGATGTCACTACCATTGGGACAAACACAGTTCCCGCACTGTTTAAAAAGCATATTTTTCTTTGTTAAACATCTACACTGTTGTGTGAAACTGTGAATCATGGCAATGCCATATACCGTAATATAAATAATACAAATAGAACACGTATATATAACGTAGCATGAATTGTTTATATTTATCATAAACGGAAATTAAGATATCACTGATGGCATGTGATGGCAACCCGCCATTTCAGTCGTCCTATATTATTTAATTTCTGCTACATTTAGTGCAAGTTAGGTTCTTAATACATTGTTTGTTCAGACAGTAAATTACGCCCAGTGGGTATCTTCACTTATTCAGTCTCTATGTGAGCAGAAATTTAATGTTGAGTAAATACAGGGACTCAACATTTTGCTCAGTCTCTTCATCCATGCACACCACAAGACCCGTGTTGCCACGGTTTGAGAAGGCCGTGGTGTTGCCCCCTCAGACCTTCCAAAGTAATTAGAGTATCTTATTTTAGCTAACCTAACCAGACCACTTGTACAACTAGTCTAAAGTGTATTATTTTAAGCATTAGTCCTCGTGCATTTGCTTTGAAAACAAATCTCTCGTGAAAAAAATTAAACACTGAACTATCTTGTGCGCATGCGTGAAGGGAGTGAGCAAAATATTGAGTCCCAGTATTTACTCAACATTAAATTTCTGCCCACATGGAAACTGAAAGAGTCAAGATACCCACTAGGCGTAATTTACAGTCTGAACAAACAATGTATTAAGAACCTAACCTGCCCTAATTGTACCAGAAATTAAATAATATAGGACCACTGAAATGGCGGGTTGCCATCACATGCCATCAGTGATATTTTAAAATCTGTTTATGATAAATATAAACAATTCACTCTACGTTGTATATACGTGTTCTATTTGTATTATTTATACTACGGTATATGACATTACTATGATTCACAGTTTCACGCAACAGTGTAGATATAAAATATTTTTTTTAAACAGCGTGGGGATGTGTTTGTCCCAAGGGTGGTTACATCTAGCTTTAAAAGCACCCCATTGTTGTTCCTTCCAAGAGAAAAAATACAAGAGAGAGCCAAATTCAAGATCCGAGCATTTCGAGATGCCTGGACACACTGTGTTTGAAAGACTGGAGATCATAGGAAGCAGGAATTACAGACAGAGGGAGACAGTTCCAGAGTTGACCTGTTGCATAAATGAAGGACCGAGAGTAACGGTTAACTCTTGCATTAGAGAGTTGGACAGAAAAGGAATGAGAGTCTGCTGCTAGACGGGTGCTAAGTGCCCATCGTAGATTTGGAGGAATGCATGCAGACAGTTCAAAGAAGCAGTGACCATTGAAGTAGCGATAGAAAAGAGATAAAGATGCAACAGTGTGACGAAGAGACAGAGGTTGAAGGGAGTCAGTAAGAGGAGGAGAGTTATTGAGACGAAAAGCCTTTGACTCCACTAAATTGAGAAGAGCTGTATGTGGGGAGCCTCCCCACACATGAGAGTTTTACTCCACATAGGGCCGGATAAAACCCCTGTATAGAGTCAACAACTGTGCAGGGGTCAAGAAGGAATGGAGTTGGCTTAGCACACCTAATCTCTTGGAAGCAGATTTTACAAGAGATGTAATATGATCATTCCAAGATAAGTCCCGAGAAAATGAAACCCGAAGCATGTTCAAGGATGCTGCAGGATTAAGCTGAATATTATTAAACATTAGTGGGTATACCAATGGAAGATTTTGTCGGGTTGATAGGGATAAAAACTGAGTTTTTGATGCATTAAAAACAACCAGATTATTTTTACCCCAGTCAGAGATATGAGCCAAGTCAGACATTAGGTGTTCCATAGCCTCATCCCTTGTTTGTTGAAGTAACTGCTGAGATGGATGTTGCTGGAACCGAATGGAAAGGTGAAGGGTGGAGTCATCAGCATAAGAGTGGATAGGGTTAGATGTACAGCTTAGGAGGTCATTGATGAATAAAAGGAAGAGAGTTGGTGATAGGACAGAGCCCTGAGGAACACCACTGTTGACAGATCTAGGAGAAGAATGAAGGCCGTCCACAACAGGGGCTATAGAACGACCAGAAAGGAAGTTAGCAATGAAGGCACAGATAGAAGGATAGAAACCGTAAGAGGGCAGTTTGGTAATTAAAGATTTATGTCAGACTCGATCGAAAGCAGAGATGTCAAGTGCAATGGCAAACCTATCGCCAAAGTCCCGAAAGAAGGATAACTAGGAGTCTGAAAGGTAGATGAGAAGATCGCCAGTGGAGCGTCCCTGACGGAACCGATACTGACGATCAGAAAGAAAGTTGTGATAGGAAAGATGCTTTAAAATTTTTCTGTTAAGAATTCACTCGAAACTTTTGAGATACAGGATGTTAAAGCAATTGGACGATAGTTAGAGGGCTGGGAATGATCATCCTTCTTTGGGACTCGCTGAATGAGAGCAAACTTCAAGCAAGAAGGAAAGGTACGAGTTGATAAACAAAGGCGAAAGAGCTTGCCTATGCAGGGTGTAAGCACAGAAGCACAGGTCTTGAGAACAACAGAATGGACTCGATCAGGCCCATATGCCTTATTTGTACTGAGGCCAGCAATGGCAGAAAATACATCAGCTGAAGAAATTTTAATGTCAGCCATGAGGAAGTCAGAGGGGAGAAGTGATGGAGGAACAGCACCAGATCGTCTAAAGTGGAACTGGAGGAGAAAGTCTGAGCAAAGAGATATGCTTCATCAGTTGAAGAAATAGCTACAGATCCATCAGAGTAGAAAAGAGGAGGGAAGGATGATGAGGTAAAGTTGTTAGAAAGGTTTTTGGCAAGGTGCCAGAAGGAGCAGGAAGAATTCGAGTTGGAGAGTTGAGAGCAATTAGTACGGATGAAATTATTTTCAGCAGAGTGAATAACAGACTTAACACAATTCCGGACAGAAATGTATAAAAGATGTGATTCAGGGGTGGGTTGGCTCTGGTACCTTTTATAGGCCCTCTCCTTGTTGTGGACAGAATTAGAACAAGCGTGATTAAACCAAGGCTTTCTTGCATTAGTCAGAGGATATGAGAATGGAATGTACACTTCCATGCCCGAGAGCATAACCTTCGTAATGATCAAGGCACACTCGGATGGCTCCCAGCCATGGAAGCAATAATCATTGCAAATAAAATCAAAGAAGTACTGCCTGAGGGCCTCCCAATCCGTCGCTCCAAAGTGCCAAAGACAACATTTATTTGGAGGGCCCACAGGCCGTACCAGAGCGATATGACAGGTTAAGGTGATAAGGTTGTGATAGGAGGAGCCCAACGAAGAGAAAAGATTAACAGTGTAAGCAGAAGGATTAGTAGTAAGGAAGAGGTCAAGTATGTTGGAGCTCTTTCCAAGGCGGTCAGGGATACGGGTAGGGTGCTGTACAAGCTGCTCTAGGTCATTAAGGATAGAAAAGGTGTAGGCTTCTTCACCAGGTGGATCAGTGAAAGGAGAGGAGAGCCAACGGTGGTGGTGAACATTGAAATCTCCTAGAATGGAGATTTCAGAGAAAGTAGAAATGGATAGAATGTGTTCCATCATAGAAGTAAGATAGTTAAAGAATTTTTGATAGTCAGTAGAATTAGGAGATAAGTAAACAGAGCAGATATATTTGTTAGAGAATGACAGGAAAGCTGAAGCCAGAGTGTAGAGAATTCAGAAGAATCAAGTTCAGGAACACGAGAACAAGATAGGTCGTTGCGTACATATACGCAACATCCATCTTTGGCTTTGAAATGAGTAAAGAGAAAGTAGGAGGATACAGAAAAGGGTTTGCTGTCAGTTGCCTCAGACAGCTGAGTCTCAGTTAGAAAAAGAAGGTGAAGTTTAGAGAAGAAGAGGTGGTGCTCAACAGAGCGAAAGTTAGAGGTAAGGCCGCGAATGTTGCAGAAATGAAGAAGAAGAGTCAGACAGTGGTTCCACGCAGGTCGAGTCGTCACCGGGAGAGGGAGGGAAGGTGGGGGCATTTATGGTCCTTATCCCCCTGGGGACTCCGAGGCCACGTGTAGTCCTCCCATGATTTTTTAATTTTGGGAAAGGAAGTGAAGTGTGTTGTGCATGTAGTTTGGTGTAGATAGTTAGAGAAACTTGTATTGGAGAGCATGCTGGCCTACTCTCTGTGTTACTGAGACACTGAAAATGTTCAACAAATGGGGATGGTCGGGACCTAGTCCCGAGGGCTGATGAAACGGGAGCTCCAGCTCTCCCTGTCATCAGCTTTCCATCCACGTTGGGAGTACTGCCCTGCTCGACTGATGGTACAGTCTACTCCTCTAATGATTTTGGTGAGATCGGGCTACTTAAAAATATCCGGCTAATATTTTGATTGTTTTTGTCCAGTTTTTTCTCTTTTTCAATATATTTCACGTAGTTCAGTGACCTAATGCTACGAAGCTACATCCTCCCTCTGGTACTACCTCGTGACTAGCACCATATCCCTGAGTAATCTATTATTACAACCTTTTCTTTAAGATGGGGAGATGGCAACCTACATTCTTTACACAACACTACTTCGTGACTAGCACCATACCCTAGAGTTAATCTATGATTTCAACTCAATCTTCACGATGGGGAGATGTCATCTGAGACCAAGCTAAGGCAAAAAGAATATATGCAATGGTTGACCTCCTCTAAACCATCCCTCTTTCACTGCCCAGTCTCATCCCTACACTCGTTAAACTATGGTTACGCACCGCATATTCTGCTTTTTCAATGAGCCAGGGGCCAATATGGTACCACTGTTGCGGATAATTGAAGGTGAGGCAGCAAAGTGATGGTGGAGCGTAAAGGAAAAAGAATGATCAAGTTGACCAGGTGGCACGCCGTGGTGAATTTGACTTATAATTGGAGCAATCTCGTTCCGTCCTTCAGTGAACCTGTTTCTTTATCTTCTTGATTATACTCATCTCTCTCTCTCTCTCTCTCTCTCTCTCTCTCTTTCATAAGTCGATCGACTTTATGTGACAGAGAAAGAAACTTTTACCAGTGTCCAGAATTTTTCGGGATTAAGCTTCCCATATCAGCGGCTCAACCTTCTCATGCCAGCACTTACACTTTAATACCATGTGCTGTGGATATCACATTAACAATGGTGTTGCACTGTTAGTCGGCTGTGAAGGAGATGGTCATTCTGTTCGAAAGGATTCAAGTTCGGATCATGATCAGAACACGGAAGTTAAGAGTTATATTTCTTAAAACAGATTTTACTGAATTTGAAAAAAAAAAAAAAAAAATTTCACTCTCTCTCTCTCTCTCTCTCTCTCTCTCTCACACACACACACACACACACACACACACACACACACACACACACACACACACACATACAACTATTATCGTCTCACCAAACCTGAATGAGACTGGTGTAGCAAGTATTCATTAGGGACGGTGGGTATTAGTGCCGGAGTGATGACATATAGTGTACTGTATGGCACATAAGACTACTGGGCTTCATAGGACGGACTCTCAAGCCTATACCTGGAGTCCGACACGTAAAGGAAATGCTTCTTAATGTGGAAATCAAATACACAAGTCTAATCCTTGGACACTAATACCTGCAGTTTGTAGTATAATGTGCTAAGGATATCTCATGTCAGACTGGTGTGCTAGTATCTACCCTGCACTAAGTACCTAAATTTTTTGTCACCACTTAGACACTAATACCAATTGTACTAGTGATTTTACTTTTTTGTAGCTGCTCTAATTTTTGATGGTCAGGTGAAAAGGGAACGTGCGAAACAAAAAAACAAATGAATGAATGAATAAATAAATAAATAAATAATGCAACACCCTAGTATCAATCCTCTTTAACAGCTTTGGGAAATTATCAACAGTTCATTTTTTAAGCTACTGAAACAGAAATACTTAGAAAAAAAAAAAAAACTCGGTGTCAGAAAAAAAGGCTTAAGTCCATGTCGATTATCCTCAGACACAAGATGACTTTTTTTTCCCAACTCTTCGTAAGCGTCATACTTCTTCAGATATCACCATTTTAGCACTAAAGCCCACCGTTCACATTAAATACAAGGTCTGTCTCACTGAAAACTGGTGTAATGGTTTTATAGGTGGTGTTCATGGCGTATTACCGTATATATTTATGTATGTATGAATGTTTCTATGTAGGCGTGTATGTAATTATTCATGTGTCTATATAGACAAGTATATATATATGTATATAGGAAGATAGATAGAGATAGATAGATAGACAGAGAGATAACCAGAGAGATAGACATAAAGACAAACAGACAGATACATGGATAGATATATAGGCAGAGAAGAAGACAGACAGACAGACAGACAGATAGATAGATAGGCGGATAGAAAGATGATTGATAAAAAATGAACAGATAGATGGAAGGATAGATATAGATAGATAGATGGATAGCTAGATAGATGGCTAGATAGACAGATAGATAGGTAGGTAAGGAGAAAGATAGCTCAATAGACAGGTAGATAAAATATATATATATATATATATATATATATATATATATATATATATATATATCTTTGTGTTCAGTTAGACTGATTCGTCCAAAAACGTATTAAAATATTCTTCCTTTCTACCTTGAAGTCCAACAAGAACATGAGGTGGGTATGAAAGTAACCAGAAAGAGTGAGATCGTGGAAAAAAGAGTTTGAAAGAGAGCAGATTGGGAGAGAGAGAGAGAGAAAGAGAGAGAGAGAGAGAATTGAGGAGAGCTGTGAGGAGAGGGGACAAAAGGGGAAAGATATTTATAGAGAGGGGAAAATGGAGGGAGGAGAGAAGGTGCGAAGGGGACGGTGGAAGATGATGGAGAGGAGGAAAGGAGGAATGTAGAAATGATGGAGAGATGGAGGGAAGAAAGCAATATGGAGAAAAGAAAAAATGAAATCAGTATGGAGTGTCAAAGAAATATAGCAAGGAAGGAAGGAAGAGAAAATGATAGTATGAAAGAAGGAAAAAGAATATAGAGAAAAAGAAGGAAGGGGGAGAGGAAAGAAAGAAGGAAAGTATAGAAATATATGGAAGTAGGTTATATGAAAGGAAAGAAGGGATAAGGAGAGACGACGCGAAGAAGGGAAGGAAGGAAGGAATAAAGGAACGAGGTAATGTATAGAGGGAAGGAGTATGAACGGAAAATATATTATGGAGAAATGGAAAGAATGTTGAAGAAGGGGAGAAACGAAGGAATATAGAAGGAAACAATAGACAGGCAAGAAAGGATGGAAGGAAATAGTATGGAAGAGAAAGAACGAAGGAAGGATAGAGTAAGAAAGTAAAGGATAAAAGAGGGAAAAATTATTATGGAAAAGAAATTCTCTCTCTCTCTCTCTCTCTCTCTCTCTCTCTCTCTCTCTCTCTCTCTCTCTCAATGTGCCAATTCCACTCTCCAAATATAATTGTTCAAGGCCCCCCTGAGTCAATGTTTATCCTGTCTATTCCTTTCCTCTTTATTTTTCAGTTCTCACTATTGCCCAGTGAATTTATCCAGCTATACCTGCTCATGGCAGGTACAACTATATAATATATATATATTTTTTTTCAGCAAACGCCAGTCGATTTCATTCAGATGAAAGTGGACCATCGGATTATTAGTACTGACAGCGTCACCACTACCTACTCCCTTCCTCAGCTCTCTCTCTCTCTCTCTCTCTCTCTCTCTCTCTCTCTCTCTGTTGCATTTTCTTCTTGACTCATCAGAATTTTCTCCACTGTGGAATTTTTTGCATCTCAGTTCATTCTTCTCTGTCTGTCTGTTTGTCTATCTGTCTCCCACTCTCTCTGTCTCCGTCTGTCTGTCTGCCTCTCTCTCTCTCTCTCTCTCTCTCTCTTTCTCCCTCATTAACACTAGGATGTAGTGCAAATCACAAGGAATAGCAACAGAAACTACACAGAGCCGCGGTACTATCTTTCTCTGCCACTGAACTACGTGAAATAAACTGGAAAATAATGAAACTTTTGTCCAAGTTCCTGTGACCGAACCATAGGTGTCCGCATGGTCAATGCTGCATGTCACAGCTCCTCCACAAACCCACCGGACATCTGCAGAAATATGGACCAATATGGCATATACTGACTCTAAAGGGCGTACAGTATACTTAAACCTGAAATCACAAAGTGCAGTGCAAATCCCTAACTTCTGACGGTCATTTGTGTAACGCCTGTGGTCATTACATAGGGTCAGCCTGCATCCCATATTACAGAGGGCAGTCAGCAACCATCTGGGAAGACCATATATGTTCCATCTTCCTCACTTACTTCAGGAATTATCGCAAAATACTGGGAGTGTGTTTTCCATTTTGAGATCTGAAGTCTAAACATGTAGCCACAAGTGAAAAGAAAAATAAAATGGAGCGATCAGTTACGCATAATTTCTTACAACAAAGGATGGGCATTTAAATATGCATTATAATTAATTCACTTTATCTTGTCCCATACTTTCTTTCTTTGGAACATATTTCCTGTGGTTCAGTGGCAGAAAAAGCAGTACTGCAGCCCTGCATCCTTTACAAAAATACTTCTAGCACATTATTATAGCTTTAATCTCTTATTGTAGCTCAGCACTGAGAAAGGAAAAAGATAAACAGACTATAGCAGTAGCAGCTGCAAGTCCAGACTCACTGAATGTAAACCCTAAGTCATGTACACAGAAACTGTATTTATTTTACAAATCCTCATCCCCCTTTTGGGGATACAGGGAAGGGACTGGGGAACTTTCAATAATCGGACAACTCCACCTCTTGTTCATATCGGTGCAAGCACGTGAAGGCATCCCTTTCCTGCACCACTTAATGTGTAATGTAGTAATTTACCCTCTTCACTTTAATGATAATTTGCGATTTAATGGTGATTTATGATTCCACTGCCAGAGGTCCTTCCTATATGGAAAGGACGACATCGATGAGGGCTGAGTGCATTGTAAGACTGGAAGCGCTCAGTAGGATACGTATATCAGTTTATAATACTTGCAAGCAAGATTTTATTGCTGAATTAATTTTCTTCAATATGTTTGGGTCGAGTCTAATTAATCGCACCACCCTAGGCTAAACAGACACGCCTGACCAAAACGAAGACAGAACAGTGGTAAGAAAAAGGGCGTTATTTTGTTGTTGTTATTGCTGCTACATATTTTCTGGCTTATCTTGACGTGAACCCGATGGACTGCAGGCTGAAGCTGTCGTCCTGCAGTCCACCATCTTCTTTTTAGGTGATGGGGAAGGAGGTGAGGGACATTTGTATAACCACACAGCTCCGCAAGAAAGCATCCATTTCTAACAACCAAAGGAGAACAGGTATGGTCCCATATTCTAGTCGGGTAAGGAAGTTCCCTAACACCTTTCCCTAGGCGATTTGCTATGTTTATAATATCCTACTCTCCTTCCTCGTGGTATATAAATCATTGTACTGTCCTCATACTTGTATAGATAACGTACAAAGGGAGATTGACCAGCCATATCTAAAAATTATCGTTAAGGAAGAAGTGCTAGAGAGCCTACTTATACGACGAGCATTAACCCCTACACCGCGTGCATGTTTACCAATGTTTTGCATGTCCCGCGGGGTTATTCGGGCTCCGACAGACTCTCAAAAAATATTTGCCAAAAATCAGTTATTAGTCCTAGAATATTAAAATTAAACATACTTATGGCACATACCTTCAGCTTTCTCCTGGAATGTTTGTTGAGCCTTCGTCTGTTACCGTAGGACTTGTGGAGACCTCTGAAGTTGGGTAACGAAGTCTCCACTTTACACTTCCCGACAACCCGTAATATGATTACCACAGCCAGATATTAACACTATAAACACTACTCTATGATTTTCAAGTAGTTTGGGATCCATACTCCAAAAAAAAAACTACTGTGAAAACAATGGAAATTACGAGCTCGTCTGATCGTCGCACTTGCGCTAGTTCGCTCTTGGTACTCTGTCATTTATTATTCATAAAACACCTCACACTTTATATTTCTATTACTATATCACACTTATATATATCTGGAGTCTTTCTCCATAAGTTTCCTTCAGTAGTATTAGTTTATTGTCACTGAAGTCATTCAATTTTTCATTCAGTAAAATACGTAGAGAGCTACAGATTCACTTTCACTGTTATAACATAAATTATTTGTACTCATAATCTTATATTACTTATTACTTACATTACTATTTACATTTTCTATTCTATTTTCAATATTTACCCTTCTATTTTACTTACACTATGTTATTCACTGTCACTTTCAGTAAGATAAAACTATAATACACTGTTCAATCGTATGTACTGAACATCCATTGCTTTCACTTGCTATTTACACATTATTTACACATTATTTCCACATTATTCTCCTTTCACACTTGCACTGTTAGAACTGCTTCTGGCT
This sequence comes from Coenobita brevimanus, assembly GCF_032717465.1. NCBI lineage: Eukaryota > Metazoa > Arthropoda > Malacostraca > Decapoda > Coenobitidae > Coenobita > Coenobita brevimanus. The sequence continues at coordinate 11,684,307 of NC_137057.1, forward strand.
GTGGTAATCAAAGAAGCAGGTAACACAGAGGGGAACCTGGCACTCAGCGCACTGCCAAGAGGTGCGTTTGTGCTCAGGTGTGCGGCGGGTGGTATGTGCACACACCTGACACCTGCGAATCGCAGCCTTCCTTTTCCCTGTGGCAGGCATAAGCTCAAATCTGTGCCAATCCATATACGCCCTCTGCTCAAGTCGGTCGGGAAGTGTTACTGGATGGCGCCTTGGAGTTGCTGCTGTCACCCTACCATATCTTTCCCACAGCTGCTGGACACAAGTCCTGGCGAACAACCTCAGGGAGAAAGACTTGGGTGGCTTGACCTTCATCTTGTATAGGATGAAGGCGTTCAGCATCGTCATATCTGAGATGCAGAAAAACTTTCCTGTACCACCTAGTATTCTTCCTGAGGCAGTCGATCTCACCAATCATCATGTCGGACTTGTCCACCAGCCGCATGTTGATATTGTAGTCCAACACAGCATCAGGTTTCATCACAGGTTCGCCTGTCCTGCGGTCGACCTTCCCACTGTCTGTCATCTCCCCCTTATGTACGGTGGTGAGCATGTGCACGACCCTCTTGTCATGCCACCGTATTGCCAGCATCTTCTCAGACTTGCGTAGGTGCACGTCTCCTCGCTGCAAGGGTCCTGCCTCTGTGAATTTGGGGAAGTGGGCACGATTACTTTTGACAGTGCCGCAGGAGCCAATGCCGTGCTCAGAAAGGTATTTGGCAAGTTTCGGTGCTGTATAGTAGTTGTCTGTATACAGCACGTGATACCCACCAAAATACTTTTCAAGGAGCACTTTCACTACACAGCCTGAGAAGCCAAGGGGGTGTGTTTTATCCAGATCAACAGTGCTGGCTGAATAAATGACGAAGTCAAGGATGTACCCCGTCTTACAGTCGCACAGTACAAAGAACTTAATTCCAAAGCGATGGCGTTTGCTTGGAATGTACTGAACAAACCGAAGACGTCCTCTGAACAAAACCAAGGATTCGTCAATGACAACCTTCTGAAAGGGGTGGAAAAATGACATAAACTTATCCTTCATTCTGCTCAGAATCTCCCGGATCTTCCAGAGTGGGTCAGTTTGGGAAGGTATATCGTTGTCGGCAAAGTGCAGGTTTCCCATGACGTTCCGGAAGCGATCTCTGGCCATGTACTTATTGAAGGTGGGTGAGGGTAGTAAGGGGTCCATGGACCAGTATTCTTCCAACTCATGCTTCTTGGAGTGTGGCATGAATGAGAAGCATGAGGGCAAAGAACACATACAGCTCCTGCACTCCCAGCATGGACCACTGTTGCATCTTGGCTGCACCTGTATCACTTGCAGCACGTTGTGATTCATACCTGTTGGTCTCATCACATATGTGCTGCATGACTTCATCACCTAGGAAGGCCAAAAGGTAGTCCACACACTCAGCATTATCGTCAATAGTGAAGGCAGGCTGAACTCCTGAGGAGCTCTCATCAAATACTAAATGTTCAGGCACAAAATCTGACTCTGCCGTCCACGCGAAGGCGTCCAAGATTCCCTATCGTGGCGGTGTAGGGCGGGTGGTGGTGGTGGTGGTGGAGGTTGGCTGTGAGGCAGATTTATCTCGGTCAAGGTCACTCGCACTGACCCTGGGTTGCCGTACAGCACTAGCAGCCGTTACCCTACTAACAACACTACTTTTCAAAGTCCTGGATTTACCTCTTCCTCTACGGCCTGCCTTCACTGTTGATGTTGGTGGTGACTCTGATGACGAAGACTCCGGAGATAACTCAGCCGACGATGATGAAGAAATGAGTGAAGTGGGGCTTGGGGAACAGGGAGGTGAATGTGTCATAAAGACTTTGTATCATAAAGCAGCGACTTTGTATTTGCTTGTAGAGGCAGGATATTTTAGACTTGTGGTCGAGCGGCTTTTATATCTTCTAGTAGCTTCCCCACCAAATGTCATGTAGTGACAGGAGAGGTAAAGAATAGTATGGGACTATTTTTATTTGTCTTGGAAATATTAAACACGGAACGAGTATAAGTCCCGGGTAGCTACCTCCCTGTCTCGCTATCTCTCTCTCTTTCTGTTCTAAGGCTAATCTCCGTCTCCCGGAAACCTCGACCTCTCTCTAGGGTCGCTTGTCTCCTTCTACCTAGCCTGTTCGGTGGCTAATCTCCGTCTCGACCTCTCTCTAGGGTCGCTTGTCTCCTTCTACCTAGCCTGTTCGGTGGCTAATCTCCGTCTCGACCTCTCTCTAGGGTCGCTTGTCTCCTTCTACCTAGCCTGTTCGGTGGCTAATCTCCGTCTCGACCTCTCTCTAGGGTCGCTTGTCTCCTTCTAAACTCTCTTTCCTAAAATCTGGTGTAGCAGGGGTGTGTCACGTATGTTCCTCATGGTTACCAGATCTTTCTTCACGAGAGGACTGCTGACAGCTAACTGCATCATCTCCTTACTGGCCGCTGTCGTCAGCTTTCCTCAGTGTTAAGAGGGTGTAAGCATGTTTGCACTGCTCGATTCTCGCAGACACAACACCTTCTCATCATTTGACTTCCTGCTTCTATCTGTCTCTCTATCTATCTATTTATCTATCTATCTATTATGTAGTCCTATATTTGCTCGGCCGCGCGAAAATGGCGTACCATCGACATTTAATAGTTATAACATATTAATACATACTACATACACATTATAATGAACTTATAAGCTAATTAAGTGAAATACATAATATTGTAAAGTAACATAATTGTATGAATATTGTATACATATATTATTCATAGTAAATAGTGATTATTCAGTAATATTACATTTTAAACAAGTTGTATACATATTTGAGTAAATGCAATATAATTGTGCAATGGTAATACTGCTAAGTTATACATTACATATTTGAGTTATCACTTTAGTAATGTCTAATATTTCATCTAACTTGTATGATGATACTGGTAATATAGAATTGTGCTATAATTGTATGACATAATATTGTACTAACATTGTGATACTACATAATTGTAACATTTTATGAATTGTTACTAAATATTGTGTTAATGCATAATTGTGTTGGCCTTATAATTGTAGTTACATTTTGTTAATGCAACTATTACATAAGTGTCTTGGCCTTATAATTGTAGTTAAAGTTACATAAAAGTTACATCTTGTTAATGCAACTGTTACATAATTGGCAAAGTGTAACATAATGCAATCGTTTGTCGTTACATAATTATTACATATCGTTTGTAGGTACATAATTGTAGTTAGTGTAACATAATGCAATCGTTTGTCGTTACATAATTGTTACATATCGTTTGTAGGTACATAATTGTAGTTAGTGTAACATAATGCAATCGTTTGTCGTTACATAATTGTTACATATCGTTTGTAGGTACATAATTGTAGTTAGTGTAACATGATGCAATCGTTTGTCGTTACATAATTGTTACATATCGTCTGTAGTTACCAAATTGTAATTAAAGTTACATAAAAGTTACATCTTGTTAATGCAACTGTCACATAAATTGGCACATATTGTTTGTAGTTACATAATTATAATATGGAGTAACATAATTGTAATAACTGCAGTCCTAACATATGCTGCGGTCGATGATAGTGATGATGTGTCATGCCACTTGCTTGTGGAGACACAATTTGCTTTTTTGTTTGTAGTTTATGTTGTATTTTGACATATGTAGTAACATTTACACTTATTTTCATTTGTTTGTTATGTGATCTTACTCTATTTCTCTTTTTTCCTTCTTACTTTTTTTTTTTTTTTTTTTGTATGTATTGATTTTCTATAGTTTGTTACTCTTTGCTTGTGTACACTTTTTTTTTTTTTTATGTTGTTCATGGTTACATAATTACTGGCTAATTTCCTTGGGATACTTTTTTAAAGTTTAGTTTATATTGCACAGATACTATAAAATGATAATATATAGTCCCATATTTTGTTATTTTATATAAAAAAAATATATATATACACTATATACAGTATTAACTGTACACACTGATTTGTTGTTCACCTGTACCTATCGTGAGTAATAAGTGTGTCAGCACTGTGTGGAAATCATTGTCTTCACGATTGTGTTGAAGATGTTCACTCTTGCTAACGGCATTTGTGTTGGCCATTTTTTTTTTTTCTAGTTTACCTTGTAACTTAATTTATATGTTTCCACTAGGTAGCTTTAATTAATAAATGTTTAATACAGTTCTTTTAATTGCTCACTGAGTAACTGTGATGGTATATTTTCTTTATCGCTTGTAGATGTACTAATGTATAGTTGTATGTATGAAACACGTATTTTATGTAGGTATAAATGGTAACACTCGTTGGTAGTAAATAAATGTTATAATAAATGAATGAATATATACAGTGTAGAATATTTATTGTTGGTGATTATTTAGTATTTGAGTTATGCAGATAATTGAAGTAAGTATGTGTATTTAAACTGTAACTATACAGCACGTTTTTTATGTTTGTGCAGAAGCTTATTGTCTATCACTGTGTATTGTATAAATGAAGTAACTATGTAACTCACTAATTTTTACCGTGGAGGAAAATGGTGTGAGTGGTGTTGCACGTGGTGATAGCGTTGTCCTTCGCGGGTTGATTGGCGTGTTGTCGTCTCAGCACATGGTGACGTCGGCTTCCCACACTGGTAGCTGTGGTGAGTGAATGAGTAGCGATGAGTAACTTGAGTGAAGACGAGTGAGTAAGATGAGTTGTGAATATGGACTTGGTGTTTGCTTCGTCGTCCTGACCTCTTCACATCTGCGTAAGCGGTGGGGGTTGGGTGGATGTAGCAGAGAGAGGAGGGTGAGGTCTGGTGGTTATGAGTTGTGAGTCGTCTCTCACTCTTCGTTTGTTTGTTTGTTTGTTTGTTTTCTTTCTTTCTTGATGTATTCTTGGTCCTTTTTTTCTTGTGATTTACTCGTTGTAGGATGAAGACTGCCGCTTCTTGTAGGTGCGTGTAGAAGATTATACAGACGACGTAGAGTTGTTAATTGTAGTTGATTGTAGATGGTTGTAGTTCGCTTATTCGTCGTAGACTTGTAGACTATTTGCACTGTAGGCTGTATTTTGTAGGATTCAATGTAGAACTGAAGCTAATCTTGTAGTCTCGGTTGCTTTTGTAGAAATTTGCTTTTAATTCAGAGACGATGTCCGCAGATTTGCTGGTTTGTCGTTAAGCTACTTGCAAGGCGTCGAGTGATCTCTTGACCTCTGCATCAGCGTAATGATCTGGGAGACGGAGGGGGCTGGATGGAGAGAATACTGTCAGGAGCTGATGTTGTTGGTTGTTTTCAATCTTGATATTTTGTAGTAATTTAATGTTGATTCGTAGACGAGGTTCGTATCCCACCGCTGCCACCAAATGTCATAAAGACTTTGTATCATAAAGCAGCGACTTTGTATTTGCTTGTAGAGGCAGGATATTTTAGACTTGTGGTCGAGCGGCTTTTATATCTTGTAGTAGCTTCCCCACCAAATGTCATGTAGTGACAGGAGAGGTAAAGAATAGTATGGGACTATTTTTATTTGTCTTGGAAATATTAAACACGGAACGAGTATAAGTCCCGGGTAGCTACCTCCCTGTCTCGCTATCTCTCTCTCTTTCTGTTCTAAGGCTAATCTCCGTCTCGACCTCTCTCTAGGGTCGCTTGTCTCCTTCTACCTAGCCTGTTCGGTGGCTAATCTCCGTCTCGACCTCTCTCTAGGGTCGCTTGTCTCCTTCTACCTAGCCTGTTCGGTGGCTAATCTCCGTCTCGACCTCTCTCTAGGGTCGCTTGTCTCCTTCTAAACTCTCTTTCCTAAAATCTGGTGTAGCAGGGGTGTGTCACGTATGTTCCTCATGGTTACCAGATCTTTCTTCACGAGAGGACTGCTGACAGCTAACTGCATCATCTCCTTACTGGCCGCTGTCGTCAGCTTTCCTCAGTGTTAAGAGGGTGTAAGCATGTTTGCACTGCTCGATTCTCGCAGACACAACACCTTCTCATCATTTGACTTCCTGCTTCTATCTGTCTCTCTGTCTATCTATTTATCTATCTATCTATTATGTAGTCCTATATTTGCTCGGCCGCGCGAAAATGGCGTACCATCGACATTTAATAGTTATAACATATTAATACATACTACATACACATTATAATGAACTTATAAGCTAATTAAGTGAAATACATAATATTGTAAAGTAACATAATTGTATGAATATTGTATACAGTACATATATTATTCATAGTAAATAGTGATTATTCAGTAATATTACATTTTAAACAAGTTGTATACATATTTGAGTAAATGCAATATAATTGTGCAATGGTAATACTGCTAAGTTATACATTACATATTTGAGTTATCACTTTAGTAATGTCTAATATTTCATCTAACTTGTATGATGATACTGGTAATATAGAATTGTGCTATAATTGTATGACATAATATTGTACTAACATTGTGGTACTACATAATTGTAACATTTTATGAATTGTTACTAAATATTGTGTTAATGCATAATTGTGTTGGCCTTATAATTGTAGTTACATTTTGTTAATGCAACTATTACATAAGTGTCTTGGCCTTATAATTGTAGTTAAAGTTACATAAAAGTTACATCTTGTTAATGCAACTGTTACATAATTGGCAAAGTGTAACATAATGCAATCGTTTGTCGTTACATAATTGTTACATATCGTTTGTAGGTACATAATTGTAGTTAGTGTAACATAATGCAATCGTTTGTCGTTACATAATTGTTACATATCGTTTGTAGGTACATAATTGTAGTTAGTGTAACATAATGCAATCGTTTGTCGTTACATAATTGTTACATATCGTTTGTAGGTACATAATTGTAGTTAGTGTAACATGATGCAATCGTTTGTCGTTACATAATTGTTACATATCGTCTGTAGTTACCAAATTGTAATTAAAGTTACATAAAAGTTACGCTGCAGCATTGTTCTTGGGCTATCACGCTGCCTTTTCACTCCCTTCCCAAATTCCTTGCCTTGCTGCACTAACGGCTCCTTTCCCTTGGAGCTAGAGACTACTTCCGACACTGAAGCACTCGTATTAGCACTTTCTGGCACGATTACCTCACCTGGCTCATCACACGATTCACCCAAATCGTCAAAATCACTGTCCATCATCACCATGGACAATTCTGCAAGTTCACGTGCCACTGCAGAGTCACTAAGTCCTTTCCTGCTTCCCTCACTACTTTTCTTAGGGGTAGAGGTCACAGGGCCCTTTGCAATGGGCACAGAAGTGGCAGGAATGGCGGTGCACAAGCGCAACATGGTTTCACTACAGCGGAGGACAAGGAACTAAATCCCGCGGCTTATCTGAGAAAGGAAGGGTTGACAATGACACTGAGGCTGACTGCTGCTAACTTACATGCTAATTTTTTATAGGTGGAAAATCTCGGCAATACATAAAGAAATAGGTAGTTCCAGGTGAATGTAAATATCACTTAGGCTTCTCCCTTCCTTTCTGATATATATCTTTATTACAGACATCGATTACAAGGCATAATTCAAAGGGGAAATTACCGTGGTAATGTTGCGAATGAATGCACGTGAGGTGTTGTCAGGTGATAATTAGCCAATTCCTTGTGTATAACACTATCACTTACCTTATTTTTTTTTTGGTATATATTATTTTGTATAAGTATAGGGCATAGGGCTTATTTCAATGGATGAAATCTGTGGAAAAATCCGGGGGAAATTTGCATAGCGCAGCGCGGCGTGGGAGGTGAGAGGACAGGGTAATGGAGGGCAGATAGGGAGGGGAGTCACGAAGGGGGTAAAATCGCTAAAATGTCAACAATGGATGGGAGTACAGATGAGATTTGGAGTGCTGACGAGTGTTGGACATTGGCAGTACTGATAGATGATACAAGCCACCACTTGAGAGCCTGGGATAATTCAAAATAACACAGAATCACAAAAGTGACGTCCCGCGGTATGATCCATTGTGGCCGAGCGTCACGAAAGTGACGCCCCGCGGTTAAGGGGTTAAGGGCCAAAAGCTGCATATTTATCCCTCAAATGTGGCCTTCTAATCAACACTAGTTCATCATCATCCTTTCAGGGGACAGGGAGGGAAGTAGGAGACGCTTGTATAACCAGCCAGCCACCACAATAAGGCGTTCGTCTACATCAATCAAAGTAGAAGGGGTACAATAATCACCGTACCATATTTAGCCCCCAGATTTGGCCAGCTATTCAACAGTGGCCATGTTCTGCTCGTCAGCATGGAGAGACGGCACTGAGGTGCTGAATAAGCGATGTGGAAAGCTGGATGGGGATGGTATGGATGGATTGGCCTCTTTAGTAGGGCGAAGTCCTGTTAGAATATTCTATTTTTTGCTACCAGTGGGTGGTTTAGTTTTTTGTTATTATTATTATTATTAATATTATTATTATTATTATCATCAGTATTATCCTTATATATACTGTATTTTTATGGACCTCTTACGTTGGTAAGAGGAATTTCGTATTAGATAAGACAAAACTTGACAGATTGATACCAAGTGGAGGCAAGAATGGAACCCTTTAGTTGCGGGATCCCAGTCCAACACGTAACCACTGGACCATTAACATTATTCCACTTGACTACCAGGCTACTCAGGTTTTACATAAGTCTGTACATTTTAAGCCCTTCAGTGACATATTTTGTAGATTAATATATGACGAACTACCATTAACTCTTTCATAATCTAAACTAGAAAGCACTGAAAGAGTGCATACCATCCCCAATGCCATTGCAGGATCCGGATCTTGATCTTGATCCGCCCCTAAATTTAATCAATTCTTTCCTGGCCCATGACCCACCCTTCCACAAAATTTAATTGAATTTCATTGACAACTTTGGAGATATCGTGTAGACCAACAAAAAGCAATCTGGTTCTGGATAATGATCCAAATCACCACCAAAATATATTGTTCCTTGACCCATACACTACCCCTCCATAAAAATTTCAGCAAAATCCCTTCATAACTTTTTAGTAACCCTTGTAACAAACATACATACAAACTAACACGGACAAAAACAACCTCCTTGACGGAGGTAGTAACTCTAGTATTCCATTTATTTTTTGTTTATGCAAGGAAAAAGGAACCAATGGCTAGAGGTCAGAAAGATTGTTCCCTCCAAGGGAAAAAAAAAATCAAGCTCCGTGTATTTCGAGATGCCTGAACACACTGTGTTTAAAAGACCCGAGGTCATAGGAAGAGGGAAATACAGACAGAAAAGGACATCCAGAGTTGACCTGTTGCATACATGAAGGACTGAGAGTAACGATTAACTCTTGTCTTATGATTAGAGGGTTAGACAGAAATGGGATGGGAATTTGCTGCCATATGGGTGCTACTCGCCCTTCATAGTCATGAAGGGGTGCAAGCAGACAGTTGGAGAAGCAGTGACCATTGAAGTAACGATAGAAAAATAATGACGTTAAGAGTCAAGGGAACCAGAAAATTAAGTCACAGGGAAAAAAAATTATGCCTAGAGAAGGTATCAGTACGAAGTCAGAATTTTCAGTTTTTATCATCATCTCATTTCAGATACAATCCAGCCTTCAAAGAGCAGAGAGATAGATTTAATTTCACTTACGTTTACTGGTCTCACAAGAATCCCCTCTCTGAGGCGTTCTTGAAAGCTCATGGCTATTGCAGTCACTTATGATTGCAGTGTTTTATGCTATTGTTATAATGTAAGGCTACATTACTTGTTCAGGAGTTGTGTGTGTGTGTGTGTGTGTGTGTGTTCATTTTTTCTGTGCCTAAGTCACTCTGTCTCTCTCTCTCTCTGTTTGTCTCTCTCTCTCTTTTTTTTTTCTCTCTCTCTCTCTGTCTCTCTGTCTGTCTGTCTGTCTCTCTCTCTCTCTCTGCTTTCCTGTTACTCTCTGTCTTCGCCTCTCTCTCTCTGCGTGCCTCTCTGTCTGTCTGCCTGCTTGTCTATATCTGCTATATTGTTCTTTATTTTCCGTAGTTAGATTTTTTTTTTTTTTATTTACACTAAGTCCAGACCATCTAGACAGAATCACTAGGTCTGTGTGGTCGTGCATCTGTGTAGCACTCTGTGTCTCTCTCTTGGTATCTGGCTCTCAGTCGTTCAGTCTTTCAGTCTTTTAGTCTCTCTCTCTCTCTCTCTCTCTCTTGGCCTCTGAATGATGGAACAATATCCTGTGTAGTCTGCTCACGGCCTCTAGGAGCGATCAGACAGGCGGACAGGTAGGAAGGTAGGTGGGCAGGAGGTAGAGTGGCCGGCCGGGTAGAAGAAAGACAAGTAGACAGGGAGGCAGGAAGGTAGACCGGCAGATGGACAGATAGAAGGCATGAAGTAGGCAAGCAGACTGAAAGACCGGCAGACAGGAAGGAAGGCAGATAGGTTGAAGCAGATAGGTAGACAGATAGGCTGGCAAGTAGACAAAAAGGCACACAAGTAGAAAGGTAGGCACACAGGTAGGGAGGTAGGTAGACAGGGAGAAAGGTAGCAAGACAGGTAGGAAGGTAGCTAGGGAGGTAGGATGGTAGGCAGATATGTACTGTACTGTAGGAAGCTGAACAGACAGGTAGGCAGAAAGGTAGATAAATAGAAGGAGAGGCAGACAGGCAGGAAGATAGGCAGATAAGAATAGGAAGGTAGGGAGACAGACACAGACAAGAAAATAAAGGTGGTAAATAGGTAGGTATGTAGGTACCTGAGTGCAGGTAGATAAGTAGATAGGTAGGAAGGTAGGTGGGTTGGTGGGTAGGGAGTCAGGGTGGCATGAAGGCAGTCAGGGTGGCATGAAGGCAGGCAATGTGACATGGAGGCCGACAAGGAGATAGGTAAGAAGGTGGAGAGGTAGGTGGGACGGTGGGTGGGTGGGTAGGCAGGGAAGCAGGAAGGGAATCATGAAGACAAGCAGGGATGTAAACAAGAGAGGGGAATCGTAGTTGGGAAGGGAGATAAGCAAGCAGAAGGCAGAAAGCAGTAAAGACCAGACATGCTTCCTTCTCCATTCAAAACAAGGAGTGACAGAAGCATCTCATAACGTTCACAACAGTACAACACGGTCCCCCCCCCTCCTCTCTCTCTCTCTCTCTCTCTAGCATGACTCCCTTCTGCTTACTTCTCGCTTCAGCTATACGGTTTTATGCAGCTTTGGATTCACTGAGAATAGAATAAACTTTGAATTGAGCTTGTATGATTAGTAAAGTCTGCTTAAAATTTGGACAAAAGAACTTTGCATTTTATTAGTAACCCCTCTTATGGCCGGGACAACTCTAGTACTAAAGACCAGATAACGCCCAACGATTTTATTCAACCAATACTGCTCGTGAACCCAACAGCAAGGTCCCGAGTTTGTCAAAGGCTAAAAAAACTACAGCTTAGGGTCTCGTAGTCTGAAGACACCTCTCAAAAAGTTGTGTGTATGTCTGTTTTATTTACTAGTTTTGTTAGAATTTATATTTAAGTAACGATCTAATCAAATTTAACCAGTCTGCAGAGAATGGTTAGGCATCGTGTCGACATTCTCGTCAAGGTCAGTTGTTACACAGCGTAAGGGCTGTATTCTCATAGAGTAAGGAAGCTCCCTAACACGTCTTCCTTAGCGATTTGCTTTTGGATATGGCTGGGTATTATATATATATATATATATATATATATATATATATATATATATATATATATATATATATATATATGAGCCTCTGTGGTACAATGGTAGAGTGTGCGTTTCACACGCTGGTGAGTGCGGGTTCGCCTCCCGCCAGAGTTGTAAAAACTTTGGGAAGCGTTCACCAAGCCACTTGCTACTTTGGCGGACACAAGGGGTACTGTGGTTGAACCACTGTCGCATACTAGTATGCTTGCACCCAATCGGCTTAAGGCGGGCCGATTACACTTGCTTCACAGACTACACACACATCCAAAGCCACTACAAAACTACAATCACACTCACAAGCACTTCTCACCCTACATACAGTCTCTACCAGACAACCTAAGCCACTAGGTAGAGATACATTGGCTGTATCGTCCCTGCTCCGGTAGGGATAGGCCGGTCCTGCAGTGTACCTCAATGGCTGATGATGATGATATATATATATATATATCGTTTAAGGAAGGGCGTTAGGTAGCTTTCTTAACAGACAGGAACACCGGCTTTTTTCTGTCAGCAATTGCCAAACAGCGCCTCTACAGCTTCCCATAGATCAGGTTGAGGAAGCTCCCTAACACATTTTACTAAGCTGATCATGTTGTTTATTTCATCTTAGTGTCCTCTTCCGTGTTACATAAATCCTTCCAGTATCGCCATACTCTACATAAATAACATACAAAATGATATTAATTACTCATATCCATAAATAAACCGGCCAGAAAGAAGTGTTAGGGAGCTTCTTTAACCCCCGAAACTACGAGCCAGGTTGATAAGACTGGTTCCACTAAACCTCTTCTCGTGACAACACTCTCCTATTTTCACATTAACTTGACCCAGATTTTCGTTTTTATGTAGTCAGTTTCACACACCTCAGTGGCAGAACACAACAGTGCTCTATATCCTTCCTACAGCACTTCCTTGTGTCTACTATTGTTGTAGTATTAATCAACTCGTACTGTTAAAACTTTGCGTTCAAGACAGAGAAACGGTAATTTTAGGCCAAGATAAAAATACACGCACGCAAACGCTCGCAAACACACACACACACACACACACACACATGGTATTCTATTCCCTCTAACGCCAGACGACTTAGTAATATCGTAAAAATTTCGATCCTTCGGTTTTTCTCTGCTTAAAGTCATTCATGCCGATTTAATAAAACTTAACATGAAAATAGAGGATAAAGTAAACAGGTTATTATTATCTATGGTAATAAAAAGAACCGTTTCAAAGGAATATTGAAAGTCTTTAAAACCTAGTGGCTCATCACCAGCTATTCTGTATGGATTGCCTAAAGTCCACAAACAATCCATACCTCTTAGACCAATCATGGCAGCATTTAAAACTGCCTCGTTTAAATTAGCTAAGTTTTTAGTTCCCATCCTTTCGGATTTAACAATCAATGAATATACGGTCCCCATCCCGACCTTTTCTGGGCAGTGGTACGCCCCAGTCCCGACATTTTTGGACCTTTTTTTTTTTTTTGGCTCAAACATCCGCTTGTGGTGAGAAACATCGAAAATTCATAGAGAAATCGCTCACCTGAGGTTTAAAATACTCGATCCAGGTAGGAGTACCTCCTTACCTTACAGGGTTTTCTATCAGGCTGGCTGCAAAGAAAACGAGTTCTATGGGAGGATAACTATTCCACACCACTCATAAACGGTATTTATTTATTTATTTGGTACGAATTTATGTGTAGTACGAGAGTATATTGGTTTCCAAATGGTAATATAGGCATAATAAGCATTGTTTCACTCACTAACTCATCACCATTCCTGACCTTTTTTTGCCACATTACCTGATCATCATTTCTGACTGTTTCTTCCTCTAATGTTTGTCCTCCACATTGTCATCGATTGGGGAATCACTCTGGCCCTGAATTTCGTACTGTGGCATGACATGGCTTTACTGGGCAGGTCACTGATAACAGGTGAATTGCTGAGAAAAGGGCATGCAGGGGGGGGAGGAGGTCATGCTGGGTAAGACATTGTCCCTGCCTGGCATCTTGTAGAGGAAGGTGTCCCGTGTATATGTGCCAAAAATCACTCGCGAAAATTGAAAATTGTGCAAATTAGGGACCTTGCAATGTTGCCGCGTTAATTTACGTCTCCGGGATATGAGTGCACATCATGTGAGGACGTGAATTCACGTCTCTAGGACGGGGCGGGTTAAAAATCATATGAGCTCTTTTATTTTCTCTCTGGATTCAGACTACCAACCTCCTCCTACATGTGTAGTTTTGATGTCACCTCATTGTTTACAAATGTTCCCTTGGATGAAACTACTGATCTACATGTAAATTCAATTTTTAATGATATGGAGAAAGTCATGGGTATGAGTAATAAATTCTTTAAAAGCCTGATTTCTGTTTGTGTTAAGGACTGCCATTTTATTTTTAATAACGAGATGTATAAACAGGTAGATGGTGTGGCTATGGGTTCGCCTCTGGGTCCGACCATGGCTGATGTTTTTCACTGCATTTGGGAGAAGAAATGGCTTGATAATTGTCCTGCATACTTTAAACCCATCCTTTATCTTAGATATGTGGATGACACTCTACTTATATTTCAAGATGAAAGCCATGCTCCACTTTTTTTTTTTTTTTGACTGCCTAAATAAACAACATAAGAATATAAAATTTAGCATAGAATGTCAAGTTAACGGTAAACTCCCATTTCTTGATTTATTAATACAGAAGTTAAATGACACTCAGGTTATGTCTGTATATTGTAAGCCTACTTTCTCAGGTTTGGGTACTAGTTATTTTAGTTATCGTCCATTTATTTTTAAGGTGACTGCAGTTAGAACACTTTTGTATAGAGCTTATAACCTAACCTCAACCTACAACCTATTCCATAAGGTCACATTTTTGAGGAATTTCTTTGCTAACAATGGTTTCAACACTGCTCTTTTTTATAACAGAAAGTTCTTAGCCAAAATTTACAATCTAAAGGAACCTGTATGTACAGGGAGTAAGGAGGAAATGTGTCTTTCTCTACCTTCTCTTGGTACTGTATCAGAAAAGATAGAGAGGGCACTGAAATATAAATTTTCTATTTTCTATCCTCAAATAAAGTTCCAAATTGTTCATAAGAATGATCTTAAGATTCAATAATTTTTTCATTACAACGAGCGACTACCGACTGCCCTCCGCTTGTCAGTCGTTTATGAATATAAGTGCCCTAGTTGCCATACAGGGTATATTGGAAGCACAATACGAGCTTTCGAGCTAAGGGTTGGCGAGCACAGAGGTCAGTCGAGCAGGTCAGGTCTCCCTGTGAGCGACCCTCCTCACTTAGCGGTAAGGGAACATTCATATATTTGTAATACTTCTGTTGATCCAAAGAATTTCTGTATAATAGACACATGTACCTTTAAGAATCTAAGAATACTGGAATCCATTCATATTCATAAACGAAAACCCGCCCTAAACAATTGTCTGTCTGCTGTCCCTCTGAATATAATGTGCAGTTAAGTCCCCCTTTAATTTAACACAACGTTTTCTATTTTATTTAAGTCGATGAGCTCATCCTGAAATAGTTCTTTTAGGATTTTAAATACCTTACAGGTCTTTTTTTTTTTTTTTTTAAATCTTTTTTAGATTCACTGAAGATGACATAGATGAACATGTAGAAACGTCTGGACATAATTAATATGCTGTTCGTTGCAACACTGGTATTGCTTTTCCCGTATAAGTTGCGGTTCCCTCAGAGCAAGCCTGTCTCAATATGAATGAATCCGTTTAGCACACCTAATGTCTTGGAGGCAGAATTGCCAAAAGAGGTAATATGATCTTTCCAGGAAAAATCCGGATACAGAAAAATAAGACCAAAAGAATATTCAGTGATTCATGACCGATTTCAATATTGCTGAAAATTAACAGATACTCCTGCAGAAGACTTTGGCGAATCGAAAGATGTAGGAACTGAGCTCTGATGGATTAAAAACAACAGGGTTACTCTTACCCGAATCAAACATATGAATCAAGTCAGAAATTATTGTGCCATATCCTCATCATGTGTTAGTTGAAGTATCTGTTGTGACGGGCACTGTGAGAAGTGAAAGACAACTTGAAGAATGGAGTCACCAGCGTACGAGTGGATGTTTAGATGCACACCTGCAATACAATGACCAGAAAGGAAGCTGGGGATGAAGGCACAAATAGAACAATAAAAGATGTATAAGAGTAGTACTGAAATGAAAGATTTACGAGACTCAAACAAAGCCTTTGAGATACCAAATACAAAGTAAAAGC
Source organism: Coenobita brevimanus (assembly GCF_032717465.1). Lineage (NCBI taxonomy): Eukaryota > Metazoa > Arthropoda > Malacostraca > Decapoda > Coenobitidae > Coenobita > Coenobita brevimanus. The sequence goes on from NC_137057.1 coordinate 11,700,200, forward strand.
TTTTGCCCAAGTCCCGAAAATAGGATGACCAGGGTTTTCAAAAGAATGTGAAAAGATCACTAGTGGAGTATCCCTGGCTGAACCCATACTGGTGATCGGAGAAGTTATTGTCTGTGTATAGGAAGGATGCAATGAGCAGCTCGGTTCGACCCAACTGGCATGCTTTGCAGATGATATTATTTTTTTATCTAGTGATACTAGAGCAATGTGTGGGCAGAATGTAGCCAGGGTGTTTGGGCAATGATGGGTCACCAGGGTAGCTGAGAGAACTGCGTGACCGGCGTGCTCTGGGTGGGTGAATAAGTTGGTGGGTTGGGTGGTTGGATGGTTTCAGAGTGGGTAGATGAGTGGGTGGATGTGTTGGGTGTCACTGTTAGGTGAACTTGGTGGGTGACATTCATGTGTGGGCAGGGTGGATGGCCTGGTTATTTGAGTTGGGAGGGTCGTCCAGATGAGTGGGCAGGGTGCGTGGCCGGCGGGGTGGGTGGATTGTGTTGGATGGGCTGAGTGTATAGATGGATGAGTGGGTGGGTGGATATGTAGTTCCCCAAATAACAAGGCAGGAGAGGGAATTACTTGGCTAGAAGTCATATAACATGTCATTGTTACTTGGATTTTAGTATATCTTTTAGAAGACGTTGGAAAAATATTTGGAAACCAGACTGTATGCACTGGGGCCATTATATTGAAATCTGCTAAAACTTTAATATTTTTTTTTTTTTCTCATTGAACTGAAGGTGGGTTTATGCGCGTATTAATACACCTAATAGTAGGATAAATGAAAGAAATGTTTCATGCGGCAAAACGTTAGGGTAAGCAAAGCTTAAGATCTCTGATTTATCCCCCTAACAAATCCGTGCTTTGGTGGGGATAAGGAGGGGGTTTGGGGCTCTAGACGTGTGCAATTAACCTGTCCTCCAGTGACAGACTACCCTGTCCCATTATTAGTGATGATGAGTGTACACTGGAAGGCTATGGCAGCTGACGCACCTACTTCTGCCACAATGGACACTTATAAACATGGCTACAAACTGTGCACTGGCAAGTTATGGCATTTCATGCACCTACTTCTGCCACAATGGGCACATTTATTAAATGGCAGGCAGACTGTACAGAGGCAAGTTATGGCGGTTGACTCACCAGTTTCCTCCACAAAGCTTGAAAACTGAAGCCATAATAGCGGGATTTATATTCGTATAAAATTTCTACATTGGATTATTCTTTAATTTCATCAGAGTTATACAGGTTGGATATGGTGATCCAGCTGCATATTTCAAACTTTCATATGAAGAGAAATGTGGGAGTAAAAAAATTAACTGAGAATTTACAAGAGAAACACTAAACTTATCAAAACTACACACGGATCCAGGCATTCCTCATCGCCCAGGTGGGAAGCACAGTTTTAATTTTAGTAATGGTCCATCAACGTCAAATAATTATCAACTTCATGAGCTTAAGAGTTGTGGAGGTGCGTATTTATGAAGTAATTATTCAAACAATCTCATCAATTATAAAACCACTACACAGCTAGCGAAATTAAACTAATTAGTGAGTAGCCTGGGAGATAAGTAGAGACCAGTGATGTTCATCAAGACTGCTTCAGTACAGTCCTTTTGTATAATCATGATCTTAAACCAAAACGTTGTACAAGTGTTCTGGTGCTCATTAAAATGCTCATTAACAATGGAAGATGTGCTTTATTACAGGCTAGAGATCGACTAAATACCTGGACCAGTTACCACTCCTACACATAGACACCCACACACGCATATATATATATATATATATATATATATATATATATATATAAGCTTGTGTATAATATATATACATCTCCATCTATTAATAGCTATCCATCCGTCTATCTATCTGTCTATCAATCATTCAATCTCTCTCTCTCTCTCTCTCTCTCTCTCTCTCTCTCTGTATATATATATATATATATATATATATATATATATATATATATATATATATATATATATATATATAATCTTCATTGTTGCATTTCAATAGTTTGATCTGATCTGAGACCTCTTGCAGAGTTATAGGGTCATCTAACACTGTTATGGAAACGTCATTTTGCAAAGAATTGACAGTGAATTTGCGTACCCTTGGAGGGTTATAGATATGATCAAAATGTGTAAAAAAATCTATGCCTGTGGGCAGTAGGGTAGCATTAGGTGTGACAGGGGTATAGTTTACTTCACCGCGCCAGTTAACTGCACGCCATAGCTGAGCATCATGGTTATCTTGTAAGAGACGGTCCCATCTGTCTCCCAGATCGTTCCTGTCGGGAGTGTAACCTCGGACCTTACTATCATATGTACATCCATACAACACATTACATACGTTTTTATCCGCAGTGTCATAGTCAGCATCAAGCCAGGCTCATCACACTGCTCTAGTGACTGTGTAAATTTCTCTGGATCTACAGTTTGCTATTGAATCTAATACAACGTTTTATAAAACTGGATGATGTGTAAATGTACAATACAGCGTGATCTCACAAGCGTGACGCGCGAGTGGCTAGGCTGTCTAGGTTAGTGGTTGGTGCATTGAGTAAAACAATGCCAACCTGTCTACCGTTGTTAATACAATAGGTTATGAGCATTTAAGTAAACACACACACACACACACACACACACACACACACACACACGAGAATTCATTAGTAAAGTCGCCAAGGTTGTCATAATAACGCTCATATGGTCGAGCTTTTCTAGTAATGAATACCATCTAACGCCAGACGGTTCAGTGTGCCGAGAGTGAGTTTGAGGAACCTTATTATTGTCAGTTCAAATATCGTTCTCTTGCTGGGTTCATCTCTGATATTCTCTTCTAGCCAAAGACAGACAATTGTACTCACCTGAGAGAGATGTTAAATCCCGAGGGTGTTAATACAGCCGTCGTTAATGTTTTCACCCACAATTCTCTCTTTGGCTGCAATAGTATTCCATGTAACGCCATACTATTTTATTTATATGCAATTCAGTTACAACAGCGTCAGGGAGAAAATGCTATTATTATTAATATTGTCATCATTAATTCTGTCATGGTCGAGGTAACTCTTTCTGTTGCGGCTGAAATCATATTTCTATATTCAGGTGGGGGTAAGTCATGAAGCTTCAGTGAAATACACGTACAGTCACCATTAACCTGCTCCACTATTGCACTGCATCTAATAACAGATCATTTAACTCTGCTGACAGCGAGTTACAAGGGCTTGAGAATGTTAATACTGCCACCATTATATCTCATGGTTGGCACAATTCTAGTATTCTGTTCTCGATAACTCCACACTTTTTTGTGTGTTTTTTCAAAGAGTGAGTCACAAGAGAGTGAGATTTGCTGTTACTGTTAACCCTCTCGTGATCAGGCTGGCTTAGTATTCTACTCCACCTGACCCCAGGCGATTTTATTCAGCAAAGAGTGAGTCGTATCAGCTTGAAAGTTTTAATTCTGTCATTATTAACCTTAACATCGTTTGGAAAACTCTAGTATTTTACTCCAGCCAACACCAGTCTAGTTAATTCAGCTGAGAGTCATACTGTAGAAGCCTCTGTTAACTCCTTCAATCCAGTGACGTATTTTCTTTTAGTCTTGCCATTTAGGAAACGACTTTACTTAGCTTAAGACGGACCTTTAGTAGTGAAGAGGTTAATGAGGAATATATGTAAATCCTCCTGTTGTAAGTCTCTCCAAAGCTGAGTAAACAAAGACGTCATCATACTGAATGGCTTAAATGCCGCTGTATACTTTCCGGCAACATTCAGTCTTGGATAACTTAATCCCGCCAGTCCCTTAACATCATAATTTTACATTTGCTGTGTTACGACGACTTCATGTAACCAAAAAAAAATGTCTCACAGTGAATAATTATGAATTATGTTTCTAAACGCTGGAGTTAATTAAAAATATAACCAGAGCTGAATAAAACAGTTCGTTGATAGCAAAAGCAAAATACAAACGGTGTTATAGCATTGAAGGGATTAACCGACGCTGAGTACTTAAAAGAACATAAGAATTGAGGATAACTGCAGTAGAGCAGTTGACCAATGCTGGGAAGCTTCTAAAGGAGTAACTGAACTACCAGAGTGAGATAAGGATACCAAAGATGAAGGCTCTCCCCCTCCCTAAAAGCCCTCCATCCAAAGCAGGCAGGAAAGTCAGAAGGAACACCACGAAGTACGAAAAAACTGACATGCATATATTGAAGGGAAGTGTGAAAGGAGAAAAAGAGACTATAATGGTGTAACCTGAAAAAGACAAAGAAAATGAATTAGAATGCTAATGGTTATACGATTTATTTTTTATTTTTTATACCTACCCCTTCTTTGTCATATGCTTGTCTAGTCTATGCTTGAAACCCTCCATGGAAGGGGCAGCACCTACACTACTAGGTGGCTTATTCCATTGGTCTACTACACTATTGCCAAACCAATTTCTACCATTTCCGTACTATACCGGAATTTACCTATTTTGAAACCATTAGGCCTACCATTAGTCCTATCCTGTATGCTCACTTCAAGTACCATGCTAATATCTCGCATATTTATTCTCTTCATCCACTTAAACACCTCATTTATGTCTTCCCTTACTTTACGCTTTTCTTAGTCTCCAAATGAAAGGGTTCGAACATCAGGAATAGTTTTTGTCATTCTTTTCTGTACATATTCTATATTCTATGGTGCAATATATATAGTACTGTACCTGTATTCTGGCTCTGTCCCTAATATCTTTTTTCAGTAATGACAAAACAATACCTATCCATTGTATGAAAGGTCCTTTGGGGTAAATAAATAAATAATTTGCTAAGATCCAATCATCTCCTAGAATACCTGGAACTACTCGATTTCTATCGAGGTTCCCCTCTGTCCTGTTGGTTGAACAAGTACAAAAGGGAATTTAACTCCTTTCAAGAGTCTGTCCGGCCTGAGAAATGAACTCGATGTTTTCCAGCTGCGAGCTGCCACTGCACCAAAAGTTGCCGCCTTTTGCCGCCTTCCATATGTAGCCCAGAATGTGTTATCTGGGACAGTACTTATAAACCTCCTTAAGCTGAAGGGGAAAATCTTGGTCCCCTAAAAAAAAAAAAAATGGTCATAGAGGATTGACAGATTTACTATAGATATTACCTTTCAAGAGATGAATTTTGGAAATGTTTTCAGTTTTCTGGAAAATATTTTGGAGGGTACAAATACGATTCAGTAATTTTCTGGTGATTTTTGACAGTTTGCGCGAATTTTCAACACCTGTCTAGTCCTACAATTTTCCATCAATTTGGCTGAAATTATTACCATGTATAGTCCCTACATAGAGCATCACAATAATGATCCCTGACATTCAACAAACGTTTCAGTGTTTAAAGAACGAAAAAAAAAATATATATATATATATATTTTTCAGCAGTTTGAACATTTCGCAATCCCCCCAAAATATGGCGTATTTAAAAAACTAGTAATTTTCTTGTAGACAGACTAACTTTTAAGAAGTAGACAAATATTCATGATCCTAGGTTTGATAATAAGGAATAAATAGCTGCTGAATGTGAAAAATTACAATTATTCAAAATCTACATCCAAAATTTACGTCCAAAGTTACATGAACTGTAGTGCTGCTGTTATGGCCTTTATGTGGTATGTATATACATTTACATCTCAACAGACTCTGGTGCCTGGTCCCCTGAGGATATACATATACCCTGAAGGCAATAAACGAACAGGTATTTCCTCCAAAGTATAAAATGTTAATATTTTAAAACCAAAACACAGAAGTAAAGATGACTCGTACCCACAGTTGTGGTCCAGGATTGTCACTTGACATGCAAACCTTGTTCTTTACCCCTCTACACCTCAATAATCATATTAAAACAACAAGAAATCATGGATTTGTGGGTGAGGGGAAATATTAATAGCATACACGGTGCTCTCGACTGGTGTTCTTACGATGAGCTCGTGGGTTAATCATACAATAACACCACAATTCCCCATACAATAGATGAATTGTCGTAAAACTTGGCACAACTGTTCAGAAAGCCTGCCTGAAAGTGCAGATTTATTTTTTTCTGGTTTTCGAAAATTTTCACAAATTTCACGCAGATAATCCTCTTAGGCTTGGAAAGAGATCATTTACTTTATTACTCTTTTTGTCTGTTGTTGTTATTGCAATCACAGGCTGACCTAAATGTGAAGCTACTGGACTGCAGGGAACTGACAATTTCAGCTGGTCTTTTTTTTTTTTTTCTTTTAAGATAATTTTGAAAGATTGTCTGTGATGTGATGATGTGATACATGAGTGTTGTGATGTGAGGAGCTGCATTGCAATGTTAGCATAGTGGACTGTCTGTGAAAGGTAATTTGCGTTGGGTCTGTAGCAGGGAAGGGTGTTGACTGCACTGTAGTCTGGCTAAGCGTACTCGTGTGTCTCTAGATAGGGTGATTTCTTGGGATTGGATGTCTGGTGATGGTTCGTGAGGGACGCAATATGTTTGAAGGTTTTGTATGATTTTGGTGGTTATGTAATTATCTATATCTAGATCACAGAAATACACCAACACTGTTGCATTGTTATGGAATTAATGTTACTTTTCCCATCAAACAATAATAACGTAAAATTGGACATTACTCTCCTAAGAAATTATCTTGCCCGGTGGTGGTTGTTGCATGGTTCTCTCTCTCTCTCTCTCTCTCTCTCTCTGTTGCGGATTTCAGCTGGAGACATTGGTGCGCTTGGGAGCATTCTTGATTCCCTATCCTAATCTTCAGTTCTTGGTAAAAAATATAAAATAAAATCCGTAGTCATAACTTCCTAGGGAACATCCACCATTGATAGGAACTATACCTCTTTTCATTTACTTCCCTTGATATTGTTTTTTATTTGCCTATCTTTACTCCTCTCTTCACCATTGTCTGATAAATGTGTATGATCTTATAGAAGTGGTACATTCAATTTAAAAAAAAAAAAAATCCTATTCCACTGTTTTTACTGTACACTTAGGGCAAGTCCGTCACCTTTATCTCAAATGAATCTTATTAAAGGTAATCATTTAAGGACAGAGACACGTATCAAGATTTTCCCAGCTTAGGAATATTAGACACCAGCGGAAAAAGAGAAGTGGAAAAGTTGAAGCATAAGCTTATTTGCTCCCAACTGTGATTAGCACCGTGTTTCTCAAAAATATGGATTTTTACAGCTTTTTACAACTAATAGCCTTATGTAACTGCACAGTAATACCAAAAACAGTTAAGGAAAATGTTAAAAGAAATAATGGAGGCAGAAACAAGGTTTATAATAATACTTATCTACTATACAAGAAATGTTGATGTAAAACAATCAGGTATTTGTAAATTTCCAATCATCCTCCAAGCACCGAATCACAGCTGTCAGATTTAGAGTACAGTTCAGATCCCTATTTCAGTCTCAAATAGACTCCGAGGGGGGGGGGGGCACACATTCCCACAGTCTAGTTCCCAGGTGAATGACAAACCCGAGCCCTCTTTGTTGCGGGCTAAATAACTTTCAGAAAATAAATAAAGGTCAAGGAAAATTATGTATGATTTCCCTATTTACTGAAGATTTTCATGTGACTTGAGATTAATCTGGTGCTCGAGAGAGAGAGAGAGAGAGAGAGAGAGAGAGAGAGAGAGAGAGAGAGAGAGAGAGAGAGAGAGAGAGAGAGAGAGAGAGAGAGAGAGAGGAATTTTTAAAAAGCACCGTGATCTATGGATGTTTAATGTAACAAAAGCAACTACTTTAACTTAATGAACTAAAAGTGAATCTTGCAGATGATTTAGGATTCAAACACTTGCACAACAGTTTAAAAAGACGTAGTTTTTTTTTTTTTTCCTCTTTTAAGGCAATCTTAGCTGCACCGAAATCTTTGATTCACATTCCTGTGTTCGACCTAGTAGGTGTTTTGTGAGGAAAACTTACACACATTTTTAAAACTCGTGATGAACGTTTTCACTCATGGTCGATTTCTTCCCCCACAATTCTGTCTTAATTCACAAAGCATATATCACTGACTTCCTTGTACTTTGTGTTAAATACTCAGAGCATACTAAAAAGACAAAATGTGCCTACTTTTCTTCACACTTAACAAACACAAACGTTATGTATACATACACATATTATCATCACTGTAACCTGAAACTTTTCTGTTGGCCCATTACCTTTTAAGAGCCTTTCTACAGTCAGAATATCATGGGCCGAATAATGGTTTTGCGTTTTTCATAAATAATCATTATTTTGGGGGAAAGCAAACACAGACAAAATGGGAAAGATTTGGCAAGGGATACCAACTGAGCCAGCAGCTTCTTGCATGTCTCATGTAACCTCGGGAAAGTGAAGCCGATGATTTAATGCCATGCGACTTATGTCCCACTATGGGTCGTACCATAATAACCAAGAGTTCAGTCGGTCCAACGGCCATGTTCAGTCGCCAGACGTATAAAATATCTTGACCGTCAGTCTTGGCGAAACCCAGTTTAGGAGTTTGAATTCCGCGACAGTCGCTAGATTGGGAAAGAACGTGCTGCATGAGCACTTAAAGGGCGCAAAATTGTAAATGTTTCTTCTGTTTAATAAACAAGACACTTTGAAAATCTATTCTAAACGGTCATTTTTTATTTAGGAAATGTATTTTTATGCACTAGAATTGGTAAAAAAAAAAAAATACAGTGGAATGGAATAAGACGATGCATTTACGAGCAAGGTACAGTGTACTGTATAGGCTGAGCATGCCAGTCAAGTGGCACTTTTATCACTTGAAACCGAATTATATTAGCCAGTGTTAAGACTGGAACCACTGACCGTCTTATCGCCAGGACAGCTCAAGCATTTCTTTGGATGAGATTAGGTATCGGTACTATTGCGGACACAACACCATTTCTCATCCGTGTGATAAGTTACGAGACAGTGAACAATGTCTTTTGAAATCCAGTAAATTGATAGTTACAATGCAACAAACTCTTCAGAATGTTGTGCAAGAGTTTCACAACTGTTAATTTAAAAAGTGGATTGATATTACTAATGACAATAGTGGGCACGTGAAACTGTTAATAATGGCACCATGGACTGTTTCATGGCCAGGAGTCTAATATTCTGTTGGAGCTAACGGCAGTCCAAGTAATTTAGCATATTTTAAAGGCTTACAGTTCTAATTTAACTAGGTAGGTAGAATTCCAATGCATGGCACATTTATAATTATAAATGATGTATGGACTATGGAAGTGGGTCTTAATGTGTTATATGATAGTTGAGTCTTGAGGTACCAAGATATTTGTGAAATATTTGAAATTATAGTTTTCTTTTAGAACACAATATGTTTTGTTATCACCTTTTGTCAGATTAATTTTGACATTTCCAGGCTACAGCTAACTTAGCTAAGATTATTATGCTCTCAAAGGCGAGGAAATGCATATGAGACCCCCAGATGCAGTACTGTTTTTTTATTCCACAATAATTATCAAAAATGCCTCTTTTTTTTTTTTCAGCCAAATAATTGTCTTGCCTAATTTTTCGCCATTTTCACTAAAATGAGTTATCATCTAATTATTCCAATACATATTTTCATAGGCCTCAGAAAGCCTCTAAAAGTACTGAATTTTCACAAATCTTCTTGGGAGGGGGGGCTCACAGTGCCCCCCCAGATCCCCCAGCTGCAAAGGCTTTCTTCACTCGCCTCCCACCACCTTCCCAAGAATCTGTAGACACCGTTCTCCCGCCCCCCCCCCCTGGTGAACTTTCTGGCTATGTCGCTGTCCCCGGTGTGTAGTTTCACAATAAAAAGTCCATTAAATGGGCATAATTTCCATTAGGAGGTTAGAAACTCATGCCTTCTGAACACCTTGAATAAGAGGATGTAATTTATATTTAACAAGGTGCCTCCAGACAAGCTTACCCTCCTTAGGACAACCAATAGTTGTTAAGCTTACCTAAAGCTAGAGAGAGAGAGAGAGAGAGAGGGGGGGGGGAGGAGGAAGAGATCCACCACCGCCCCTTCCCTTGTAACACCTTGGATCACCCCAGTTGGTAAGAGCACATTTGTGTTCCACGCCTCGCCAGGTACAGAAGCAGCGGGAAGTGAAGAACACTTCAGCACTCAAAACAGTTGCCTCTCTGTTCATTTCACCTCCATCTACAAGTAAGAAATTTTAGTGGAGACTGTTTTCAATCCTCTCATTACAATATAGCATTTTCTGCTACATGACTGATCCAGACAAATGATTTTATTTTTATAAAAAAGCATCCTCATTTCGATGAGCAGTTACTCCTTAAATCCCTTCTGAATGTTATATTACTACAAACAGAAAGTTTTATTTCTCTTAGAAGGAGCATTTTGCATTGAGGAAGTTCCTTAAATCTATAGTCTCTCCAGGCTGAAAAGTATATCCTATGCAGAATGATGTAATTTTGAGATAACAAGAATAAAGTATAGAAGAAATCTGCAGATATCAGGACTAAAATATTTCATACATTCTGTGGCTAAATGAGTCATACTTGCTAGCTTAGACGGTATCATTCATCATTTATGTATGGATCTGAAAACAAACACGTTATAATTACGTGACGGTCACACATCTTTTTTAACCGGCTGTGGCGAAGCGGGTTCAAGTCCCACACTAATGAGGGTGCTTTACGGTACGATGTTGAATATATATATATATATATATATATATATATATATATATATATATATATATATATATATATATATATATATATATATATATATATATATATTGCCAGACGCCTAAATCCCGTTTGGGGTGGCCACAAACAAATCGCCTCTAAGTCACCCTGTCCCCCGCCATTTCACTGCCCTGCTCCCAACTCACACCCTTTCTCATATACCTCTCCACCCCATCCCTCCATCTCATCCTCGGCCTCCCCCTCCCTCTTCCCCCCTCCACCTCACTCACATACACTCTCTTCGTCAGTCTTTCACTCTCCATCCTCTCAACATGGCCAAACCACCTCAGTGTGTTCCTCATAACGCTTCCTATCACATCCACATCCACAATACAACGCTCCTTTATTGCCTCATTCGTCAGCCTGTCTCTCCATGTGACTCCACAGGCTCCTCTTAAATAACTCATTTCCACTGCTCTCACTCTTGACTTGTGTCCTTCCAACAACGTCCAAGCTTCACTTCCGTACGTTAGAGTTGGTATCACAATACTGTCATGTAGTAACTTTTTCACTTCCATGCTCACTTCCCTGTTTCTTATCACTGCTTTCAAAGAACCAGCAACCTTTCTTCCCTGCTGTACCCTTTCAAGCACTTCACCCTCCAAACCTCCATCCTTACTCATCACACTACCCAAGTACTTAAACGTACTCACATTTTCCAATTCCTCACCATCCAACCTCGATGTACATTCACTGACTTCACCTCTCTCAAAGACCATCACTTTACTCTTCCCTACATTCACCTTTAGATTCCGTTTCTTACACACTCTCCCAAACTCATCCACCAAGCCTTGCAGCTCCCCTTCGTCTTCACTCAACAACACAGTATCATGTGCAAACAACAGTACAGGGAGTTTCCAAACACTATCCTCTCCAGGGCCACTCCATCATCCACTACCCTACTTTGTACCTCTTTTATTACCCCATCCATGTACAGATTGAACAACCATGGAGACATGACACATCCCTGTTTCAACCCAACTTTCAAAGAGAAAAATTCACTTAGTTCACCATCCATACGCACTGCAGCCTTCGCACCATCGTACATACTCTTCACAGCATTCAACAACTTCCCATCTACTCCATATATTCTTAACATTTTCCACAATCCTTGTCTATCCACCCTGTCACATGCTTTCTCCAAATCCATGGAAGCCGCATACAACTTCTTTCCCTTCTCTAGAAACTTTTCCACTAAAGATCTAAGAATGAATATCTGATCTACACAACCTCTTCCCTTCCTAAAGCCTCCCTGTTCTTCTCCAACTAATTTCTCTGTTCTTTCTCTAACTCTGTCAATAAGTATCCTACTTTACACTTTTCCTATTATACTAAGAAGACAAATGCCCCTATGATTACCATACACTTCTTTTTCCCCTTTTCCTTTGTACAAGGGAATAATTATACCTGACTTCCAATCCTCCGGGACTCTACCTTCCTCCCAGGCCAATCTGCACATCTTCCACATCCATTCTACTATTATCTCTCCCCCATGCTTCAGCATTTCACCACACACTCCATCAATTCCTGGGTCTTTCCCTGATTTAACTTTCTTCATTGCCTCCACAACTTCTATCCTACTGAATTCTTCCTGTCTTCCCACCTCCCTCCTTCTCCTAGCCATTCCCTAGCCACTTATACTCGCATTACTTCCATCCTCTATGTTGAACAATTCCTTAAAGTGTTCTCTCCGTCTGCTCACTTTTTCTCCCTTCTCCAATAGTAATCTACCATTTTTATCTTTCACTCCCCTGCTAACTTCACTTCCACCCTGTCTTACTCTTTTCACCTCTTTCCAGAACAATTTCTTACAGTCCCTCCACTTTACACTCAAATCCCTTCCAAATTCCTCATCCACTCTCTTCTTACTCTCTCTTACTAATCTTTTCACCTCTTTCTTTCTACATATAACTCTCTCTTCCGCCTCTCAACTTCTTCCACGCCCCTATTTCTCATCCATTCATTGTATGCTTTCTTCTTTTGTGCCACAGCCTGTTTCACCTCTTCAGTCCACCACGCTGTTCCTTGCACTCCCCTCCGTCTTCTCTTCCTTCCACACACCACATCACATGCTGCACATATTTCTTCTGTAAATATCCTACACACACCTTCCACGTCTCCCATCTGCTCCAATTCATATTTGCCCAATTGTTCCTCCACTTCTCTCTTATACTCTGCCTTTTTCTCATCCTCTTGTAATCTTTCCACTCTCCTTGCAACTACTCCTTCCTCTCGTCTTTCCCTTCTTCTATTCCTCCATCTTAATATATATATATATATATATATATATATATATATATATATATATATATATATATATATATATATATATATATATATTTATTTATTTATATCCTCAGCATCAGACATTGCAGGTCCACTGCTGGATAAACACCTCCCCCAACTTTCTCCACGAATTCCTTGACTGAGCAAGTCTCTGCCACATTTTCCCTGCAAATTTCTCTATCTCATCGCTCCACCATCTGTCTTACCTTTTTCTGCAACATTTACTAACTCCTGGAGTCCAGTCAGTCAGTCTCTTGCTCCATCAGTTACCCCTTATTCTTTCTAAATGACCATCCCACCTTCATTTCTGTTCATTTATAACTTCTACTCTGTCCCTGACTTCAGTCTGCCCTCACTCAAGTTGATCTTCTCCTCCCACTTACATATATTCCCAACACAGACCTCTCCACTGCTCTTTGAGAACGGATTATCTGATTTTCCATTGATTTTGTCAGTTTCCAGGTTTCACAACCTTACATCAGAGCTGGGATTATATATTCGTTATAAACTTTTTATACATATTGGAGAGCTACTTTTCATGATGTCTCAATATTCACTGAAAGCTTTCCATGTAACCATAATGCGCCTTTTTGTATCGCTAGCATGGCCTTTCAAAAGTTTCAGTATTTACCTCAAGCAACTGTATGCCTTGACTTTTTCAAGAATTTCTTGGCTTATTCTGATGACTCTGTTTGGTGTATTTGGATTGAACATTATTTTGTTTTTTCTCTGGTTCATCTTGGGTCCTACTTTGAGACTTTCTTTGTTTGGGTCATTTAACAACTCCTGTAATGACTCTGCTCTTCCGAGATCAGGACAATGTCATCTGGGAATCTTAAATGGTTTAGGCTTTCTCCATCTATGTTTACTCCTTTGTTCTTCCAGTTGGACTGCCTGAAAATATTATTTAGGCATGCAGTAAATAATGTTGGTGAAATTGTATCTCCCTGATGCACAGCCTTTTCAATCTAAATTTTTTCCAGGTCTTTGTGTAATTTTACTGTAACAGTTGCTTCTTTATACCTGTTATCGAGTAGTTTTACAATTCTCTCATTTACTCCTTTTCCCCCACAATGAATTAATAATTGCTATGTGGTCCAATGAGTCGAAAGCCTTCCAGTAATCAACAGAGTGGTTAATTATGTTAAGTTGTTTTCTCATTTTGCTGATTCATTGTGTGTAGATGATCGGTAGTTGGATACTAGCGTCAGAATCCTGCTTGTTCAAATAGTCAGTTTTCTGTCAAAGTTTTTGTAATTCTGTTTGTAAGGATATTAGTGAAGAGTCTGAAAAGATCTATAAGCTAATGGGTCGACAGTTACTATGATCTTTTGAATGCCCCCTTTATTTTAAAGCAAAATAACTATTGTATTACACCATGTTCTGGAAATTTTCTTCTTCTTTTTAGACTGAGTAAGTAACTGGGTGTGCCTGTTTTATACTTCTACTTGCGACTGTAAATCTGCTACTATTCCATCGGCCTCCTGTCATTTCATACTTTTATGGGAAATGTTTTCTTCGTCTAGTGTTACGTCTAGTCTTTAACTTTTATCAACTGAAAAGTTAGCTCTTAGTACTACTGCCTTTGATGCATACAGTTCTTTGTAAAATTCTTCAACTCTCTCCTCACCATCCTCTCCCTGCATTAATGACTTCACCGTTTTTGTCCTCCAGAAATATAATTTGGTGCTTTCCTTGTGCCATTTCATTTTGGATCAGTTTCACTTTGTCCTTTTTTGATGTTTTTTTTTAATTCATTTGATCCACGTTTCTCTTTGTTTTTTCTTCTCCTCTACTGTTGAAAAGCTTATTTAATTTTGTTCTTTCTATTTCATCATTGATTTTATTTTCGCCCCTTTCCTTTTTTTTTGTGAACTCTAGGGCCATTTTTGAAAATTTGTTGGTTTTGGTTGTGTTAGCTTACCCCACCACCTCTGCTTATTCTCTTGGCACTTTTGTTAGTCTGTCATTCAACTCATCAGCGTCACACTCAGTATGAGCCTGAAATCTGTTTCTAATTTCTAAGGGAATGGCTGCTTTGTTTTCACTTTTATTGGTCATATATTTTCATTTTCAATCAGCTTCTTTCTTTCATTTTTTATATGAAATGGCTGTGCATCCCACCATTCTATGGTCACTTCCTATATTTACTTGTTGACAACTGTGACATTTATGATCGTATTGTTCTTATCTGATTATGAAACGAGTTCAATCTTTGTTTCACATTTAGGTCTTCTCCAGGTCCATTTTCTCCCTGTTCCTTTGTGTAGGAGTTTGTTCATTATTATCATGTTATACATTTTGGCAAAATTTACTACCATTTCGCCTCTGTCATTCCTTTCTCCCACTCCGAAATTTCCCATACATGCATCTCTATTTTTTGATTTGCCAACTTTTCCATTGAAGTCTCCCATGAGTATAGTATAGGTGGTCCTTTCTTCTTCCATAATTTTGAAGATGTCATCACAGAATGTTTCTATTTCTTCATCTCAGCTTTGAGAAGTAGGTTCATATACTTGTATTACTTTCAGGATGTATCTTTTGCCTAGTCTAATTATAGTCCATGCTACTCTGTCAGATACACTGCTAAATTTAACAATGTTCTCTGCAAGATTTCTATAAAATAGAGAACCTAAACCAGTAACTCTTTCATTTTGCCTTCCTCTGTAGTAAAATTGGTGGTTCCCGTTTTGGAGCTGAATTATTTATGTTCTTTTCCATGGATTTCAATGAAACCTACAATATTCTGACTTATGTTTTCTAATTCAGTCATTAAATTATCAAGTTTGTAAGTCTATGATCAAATAGCTTAGTCAGTTTTATACTTTGAATACGTTTGGTCAGCAAGCGAGCTGAAAAGGGTTAGGGATCTTTGTTATATTTAGCGTGATATTGTGATCCCGTATGATGTTGAGGTGAGGCTCAATTTGGCATTAGAAAATGTCAGTACCACCCTTGTATAATAAGGATACATAACATCCACATTTGCGCAAGCCTCAGCTTAGGTACAAAAACCAACACTTATCTAGTTTTGTGTTCGAGCGAGTTTACATTATCATCTGTCTTATTGCTCCAGGAAGCCCTGTAGGCCATCCCAAGAAGCGGTGGTCATGGCACTTTGAAGCTGTTGATTAGGAGGCAAGCAGATAGTAACTCTTTGATTTACCCTGGAATGATTATTGCTTCCATGGCCAAGAGACATCTCATTGTGCCTTGGGCATTACAGAGGTTATTCTCTTGGACATGAAAGTGTGCATTCCTTTCTCAGATCCTGTGACTAAAAAATAATAATAATAAAAAACTTGGTTTAATCACTCTTGTTTTAATGCTGTCCACAACAAGGAGATTGCCTACAAAAGGTACCGGAGCCAGTCTTTCCCTGAATCTCATCTCTTTTATATTTCTGCCAAGAATTGTGCTAAGTTTGTTTTTCACTCTGCAAAAAATAATTCATTTCATATAAATGCTCTGAACTCTCCAGTTCAAATTCTTCCTGCTCCTTCTGGCACATTGTCAACAACCTTTCTAACAAATTTACCACTCATCCTTGCCTCCTGTTTTCCACTTTGATGATTCTGTAGCTATTTCTTCTGCTGATAAACAAAAACTCTTCACTCAAATATCTCCTCCAATTCGACCTTAGACGATTCCGTTCTATTCCTCCATCATTTTACCCCTCTGACTTCCTCATGGCTACACATCAAAATTTAGTCAATTGATGCATTTTATCCCATCAGTGGCCTCAATACTAACAAGGCATACAAGACTGATGGGGTCAATCTTGCTGTATTCAAGAAATGTGCTTCTGTATTAACACCCTGCCTAGGTAAACTCTTTGTCACCTTGTGCCTTTCCTTCTTGCTGGAAGTTTGCTCTCATTCAGCCTCTTCCAAAGAACGGTGACCATTCCCAACTTTCTGACTATCACCCAATTGCTTCAACATTCTGAATTTAAAAAGTTTTTGTGACAATTCTTTAAAATTCTTAAAGCACTCTTCCCACCACAGTCTTCTTCCAGATCGTCTGTATGGGTTCTGCAAGGAATGCTGCATTGCAATCTTCTCAACTACCTTTTAGATTCCTGGTCATCCTTATTTCAGAACTTTGCAAAAGCTTTGCCATTCCATCTCACATGTCAAAGGCTTTCGATCGAGTCTGGCATAAGTCTTTAACATTTTAAGCTGCCCTCTTAAGATTTCTTTCCATCTACGAATATCTGTGCCTTCATCTCTGCTATTCCTATAGTTGCTGTTTTAGATGGCCCCCGTTCTTCTCCTGAAGTTATTAATAATGGTGTTCTTCAAGGCTTTCTCCTATCAGCAACTCATTTCCGTCTATTCATCAATGACCTTCTATGCTGTACATCTAACCCTATCCATTCATACGCTGATCACTCCATCCTTCGCATTTCCAATACACTTCCCGCAACATCCATCTCAGCAGTTACTTCGACAAGCAAGTGATAAGGCTATGGCACACCTAATGTTTTACTTGGGGCATATCTTTGAACAGAGTGTGTGTATATAAATATAAATATATATATATATATATATATATATATATATATATATATATATATATATATATATTGATACATAGCCTATGATTTCATCATCCTTTGTGTAATTCTAACGTACAGTGTGCTGCCTGTTTGATCACGAGCGTGTTCTACCTCACTCCCCCCTTCTACCGTTATAGTAGGGTAAGTCGTTCTTTCTGTTGTTCAGAGCGGGATTGTCAACTCTTTGTCCCCATGGCTTCATTTGCGCGTCCTTCTTACAAGTTGTATCAAGCTCTGCCGGCCCCTATATAATGAGCTCAGTCTCTGCATTATTGCCACTTAGACCTACTCCTCATTTTGCTCACATCTCTGTCCTCCCCTGTACAGTTGTTATTATTGTGAGTGCTCAGGAAGTCTCCAGCCATCTAGCAGCTGTGTGTAATTTGAGTATAACTGTTGTTGCATTTTTTCTTGTACTGTGTAGCATAAGGTTAATTCTTGGGCCTAGTAAGGTTTTTGTAATTTGTGTGAAGGTTCTTGTTGTCAGCCATCACTATTAATATTAGTTTGTATCTGTAATAATTTATCTTGCATTAACTGAGCATTACCCAGTGTATTTTCTTTTATCAAGGCTGACTTAGATAAATTTATTCTTGCTAATTTCGTGTTAATAGAGACTATTGCAGTTAACCATATATTTAACCTGTTTTTGCCATTACATTATCTTTATGAGTCCTGAATGTTTTGTCATAAAGACTTTGTAGTTACTTGTAGAGAAGTATATTTTAGACTTGTGGTCGAGCGGCTTTTATATCTTGTAGTAGTTTCCCCACCAGATGTCATGTAGTGACGGGAGAGGTAAAGAATAGTATGGGACTATTTTTATTTGTCTTGGAAATATTAAACAGGTCTCTCCCATGGGAAGAGTATAAGTCCCGGGTAGCTACCTCCCTGTCTCGCTATCTCTCTCTCTTTCTGTTCTAAGGCTAATCTCCGTATCGACCTCTCTCTAGGGTCGCTTGTCTCCTTCTACTCTCTCTTTCCTAAAATCTGGTGTAGCAGGGGTGTGTCACGTGTGTTCCTCGTGGATCTTTGTTCACGAGAGGACTGCTGACAGCTAACTGCATCATCTCCTTACTGGCCGCTGTCGTCAGCTTTCCTCAGTGTTAAGAGTGTGTAAGCATGTTAGCACTGCTCGATTCTCGCAGACACAACACCTTCTCATCATTTGACTTCCTGCTTCTATCTGTCTCTCTATCTATCTATTTATCTATCTATTATGTAGTCCTACATTTGCTCGGCCGCGCGAAAATGGCGTACCATCGACATTTAATAGGTATAACATTAATACATACTACATACACATTATAATGAACTTATAAGCTAATTAAGTGAAATACATAATATTGTAAAGTAACATAATTGTATGAATATTGTATACATATATTATTCATAGTAAATAGTGATTATTCAGTAATATTACATTTTAAATAAGTTGTATACATATTTGAATAAATGCATTAAAGTAAATTATTTAGCTGTAATACAGTATGTACTTGGGATATTATAGTGAAATGCATACATGTGTTGGCCTTATAATTGTAGTTACATTTTGTTAATGCAACTATTACATAAGTGTCTTGGCCTTATAATTGTAGTTAAAGTTACATAAAAGTTACATCTTGTTAATACAACTGTTAATTGGCAAAGTGTAACATAATGCAATCGTTTGTCGTTACATAATTGTTACATATCGTTTGTAGGTACATAATTGTAGTTAGTGTAACATAATGCAATCGTTTGTCGTTACATAATTGTTACATATCGTTTGTAGTTACATAATTGTAGTTAATGTAACATAATGCAATCGTTTGTCGTTACATAATTGTTACATATCGGTTGTAGGTACATAATTGTAGTTAAAGTTACATAAAAGTTACATCTTGTTAATGCAACTGTTACATAATTGGCAAAGTGTAACATAATGCAATCGTTTGTCGTTACATAATTGTTACATATCGTTTGTAGGTACATAATTGTAGTTAGTGTAACATAATGCAATCGTTTGTCGTTACATAATTGTTACATATCATTTGTAGGTACATAATTGTAGTTAGTGTAACATAATGCAATCGTTTGTTGTTACATAATTGTTACAGTTTTGTTGTTAGTTTGAGCATTAAACTTTAACTTGTAATTTTACCTAACTCTTTTGTTTTGAACCTGGAACTTTACGGGACAGTAGTGATTTTTAGTATTCTCACTTAAAGTGTACATTATCTTTCTCTGTTCCGTAACAATATATATATATATATATATATATATATATATATATATATATATATATATAGATAGATAGATAGATAGATAGATATACATAGATAGATATACATAGATATATAGAGAGAGCTATATATATAGATAGATAGATATAGATAGATATGTATATAGATAAACAAATCTGTAGATAGATAGATACATAGATAGATAGATAAAGATATATATCTATATATATAAAGATATATATCTATATACATAGATATATGTCTATACATTTATAGATATATATCTATACATATATAGATATATAACCATATATATATGGATATATTTATATCTATATATCTATATCTATCTATCTATGTATATTTGTGGATAGATAGATAGATAGATAGAAGATAGATAGATAGATAATTATAGATATACATCGGTATATATATATATATATATATATATATATATATATATATATATATATATATATATATATGTGTGTGTGTGTGTGTGTGTGTGTGTGTATAATTCCAGCTATGATGAATGGTTGTGAGACTTGGAAACTGACAAAATCGATGGAAAATAAATTAATTCTTTCTCAGTGAGCAATGGAAAGGTCAATGTTGGGAATATCTTTACGAGACCGGGGAAGATCAACTTGGGTGAGAGAGCAGACTAAAATCAAAGATATAGAAGTTATAAAAGAACAGAAATGGAGGTGGGCAGGCCATGTAGCAAGAATAAGGGATTATCGATGGAGCAAGAGGCTGACTGACTGGACACCAAGAGATGGTAAAGGCCAGGCAGGAAGTGGAGGGATGAGATAGAGAAATTTGCAGGGAAAACGTGGCAAAGATTGGCTCACTCAAGGAATTCGTGGAGAAGATTGGAGGAGGCCTTTGTTCAGCAGTGGACTTGTAATGGCTGATGATGATGATGATGATGATGATGATGATGATGATATATATATATATATATATATATATATATATATATATATATATATATATATATATATATATATATATATATATATATATAAAGCACCTTTCCTCTTATAACCTTCTTTCTGATTGTCTGTATGGGTTCTGTTAGGGATGCTCCACTGGTGAACTCGCATTCCTCTCAGACTCCTGGGCATCCTCCTTTCGGAACTTTGGCTAAAGCTTTGCCATTGAACTTGACATCTCAAAGGCTTTTGACGAGTCTAGTATAAATCTTTAATTTCCGAACTGCTCTCTTATGGTTTCAATCCTTCTGTCTGTGCCTTCATCTCTAGCTTCCTTTCTGGTTGTTCTATAGCTGCTGTTGTAGACGATCACCGTTCTTCTCGTAAGGGTATGAATACCCGTGCTCCTCAGGGCTCTGTCCTATCACCAACTCTCTTCCTTCTCTTCATCAAAGACCTTCTAAGGTGTACGTCTAACTTCTCTCACTTATACGATTACGATTCCACCCTTGACCTTTCCATCAGGTTCCTGCAGGATTCATAACAGCAGTTATTTCAATAGACAAGGATGAGCCTAAGGCACACTTGATGTCTGACTTTGCTCATATCTCTGACTGAAGCAGGAGTAATCTTGTTGCTTTCAATGATCAGAAGCTTAGTTTTTTAATCTTTCGACCCGTCAAAATCTACCACTGGCATATCCTCTAATATTTAACAGTACCCTAATCTACCTGCATCATCTTTGAACATACTTGGTGTTTCACTGTCTCGGGATTTATCTTGGAAATATCATATTACCTATCTTGGAAAATTTGGTTCCATGAGACTAGATGGGCTATGATGACTCAGTTCTTTCTTTACTCTGTATAGCTGTTGACTTTATACATGGGTTTTACTCGCCCCTGTGATGAGTACAACTCTCATGTGTGGGGAGGCTCCCGACGTACAGTTCTCCTCAGTAAGGTGGAGTAAAAGGCTTATGATTTCATTAATGCTCCCTCTCTTCCTAGCTCCCTTTAACCCCTTTCTCTTCGTTGCACTGTTTCAGTTTTATCTCTTTTCTATCGCCACTTCAATGGTCATTGTTTCTTTGAACTGTCTGCTTGCATCCCTCCACAACTCAGCATAACCATAATGTAACGGTAAGAATTTTTATGCCACCACCGGTTGACACCTGTGTAAAACTGGAACTTGTTTAACCCACCGGTATTCTTCAATCAGTGTAAGGACGGATATTTATAATCTTACCTGTTGTTGGCACTGATCAACTCATCCATGGATAATACAAGTGGTACTCGACTTAGTATAATAGTTTATAGTAATTTAAGAAATATTGTGGTAGCGTTTGTAGTTTTTGGCCGAGCTTAGATTTAGTCAGTACCACGGGTGGTCGTCGTTCCCTCAGCGAAGGAATCTTGAATTGGAAGGGGAGTGAATTAGGCTTGAGGACAATTTCCTTGATTAGGTACACCAATAAAGAAAAGAAAATGATATATACTTTACTTTAATAACTTGATGCTAATTTCCACAAAACCTTTTAAATTACATGACCCTTTTTAGTATGAAAGGAGATTGTACATTAAAACCAGGGTTTGGATGATCATTCCTCCAACATTATTACCAGGCGAAAACAATTTGATACATACAAGCGATGTATGAGGTCGTTGTACCTTACTTTCTTTTTGTCAGTTACTCTTGGGCTCGACAGTGGCCTCAAGACAGGGTTGTCTTTTCGGGTTGGCATAGCCTCGAACCAATAAGGATGATTACTCGTGTTCATTTTCGTCGATATAATATACTCTCATCATGTAATTCTCTAGAATCCAATATCAGTTCAGGATTATTTATAGTTCAAAATCATCATTACTACATAATCACCAAAAATGTATAATCACTCGGGCTTGTGTAGCCTCGAGGTACAATTAAAAAAAGTTGTGTAATCACCAAGAATTCGCTATCACTCGGGCTTGTTTAGCCTCGAGGTACAACTCAGACACTGTATAATCACCAAGAATACACAATCACTCGGGCTTGTTTAGCCTTGAAGTTCAACTCAAAATTACATCATTGCTCACATTCGCTAAGTTCCCTTCCACGCTCCTAACTTCCTAACCTTAGTTATAAGAAAGAAAACGGTTAATGGTTTTGAATTTCGCTCTTCCGTTACCAGATTACATCACTTTCAAATTTCTATTTCTTATTTACAAAATAAAATTCACTTGATAGATCAATAATACTATTACAATAACATTTGGTTTATATAATGATTCATGGGTAGTGTAAGTGTGTATGTTCTCGTCCAGGGACAATACCACGAAGAGGCCTCATGCTCACACTGACGTCGCCGGTGTCTGGGGACTGAACGAACGTCCATTTTACACGAAATCTGGGTAGCGAGTCGCTACGTTAAACTTTCAACAATATCACTTCATATAGTCAATGACAAATAAGGATTAAACAAAGAAAAAGAGTGGGGGGAAGGAGAAATGTGGACAGCTCACCTGAACGAACGTCCATTTTACACGACGTCTGGGTAGTGAGTGGGCCTGCCGGCACGCAAGAGACGCCACTGCTAGATCAAATGAGGTGGTGTTTTTGAAATATGGTGGGTTTCAATTCTCTTTACAATTTATTTAGCAGTGTACCCATGACGCCAGGACTTTTGATTGAATTGGGGAAAATTTGGGATTTAATCCTTACTTAATTTAGATACTGATTCTATCACTATCTCGCTTTGAACTCTGGGGGAGCTCATGCCATCTAGTGACGGTTAAGATAAACGGGACCTTTAAATCCTCACAAATGACATTATTTAGGCCTTTTGGACTGTTAATCTTACATATTTGGGTTCTAGCAGCTTCATTAGTAAACATTTCACAACTAGGTTACGGAAAGAATTGTGCATTCATCATTATTCTGTTTAAGGTTTAAACTCGGCGCCCAATAGCGATGCACAAAGGAAGAGGAAAAGCTGCGCGCATCTGTTATTCATTACTCGACCAGACGGGGAATTCCCATAGCTCAACATCCACAATTACATCACCCAAGGCATAGATACAGAGATACATACATATAACAATAGTTAACCCTACATTAATCATTAACATATGAATTATTACTTAGGATAGGAACTTATAAACTAATATTCAGGTTACACCCTATCTAACTTAAAAATTACAGTACTACTAAACACATACATGAATATCAAATTTGTGGCACTACAATAACATCCGTCAAGCAGCTGATTTTCATCTCATTTCATTCCAACTCCCTTATACAAGAGTTAATCATTACTCTCCGTCTTCCTTGTATGCAACAGTTCAACTCTGAAACTGTGTTCCTCTGTCTGTATTTCCTACAACCTATGACCTCCAGCCTTTCAAAACGCAGTCTGTCCAGTCATCTCGGAATAAAAGGATCTTGACTTAGCTCTAGATTATCTTGTTTTTACTTTTTTCATGGAAGGAATAATTTGAGGGCTTCTAACCTTTGTTTTCCTCTTCCTTGCCTTAGAATTAAAATGCTGTTGTGTATTAGATAGGCAATAAACTAAGCCATATTCTAACCTAATGTAATCTATCAAATCAACTCTTACTAACCTAACCTAACCTAACCTAATGTAACTTAATATGCTAACGAACCTAATCAAATATAACACAACCTAACCTAACCTAACCTAAACTTAACCTAACCCAACCCAAACACAGCTTAACTTAATGTAACTTAAGCTAACAAACCTGACATAACCTAACTAACCACGCATTAACAAACCTAACCTGATCGAAACTGACTAACCTATCCTAACAAACCTAACATAACTAACCTAACCTAAACAAACCCAACCCAAACTAACCACATTAACCTAACCTAACCTAACCACACTAACCTAATCTAACCTGTCTAACCTAACACAACCTAAAATAATTAACTTAACCTAAACAAACCTAGCTTAATCTACTTTAAGCTAACTTAACCAAACCACAATAGCTTCACCTAATCTAACCTGACTAACAAAACTTATCAAACTCTGCTACAGATTGAAAAGTTGTTGCTTAGTATCCATCATGAAGACAGTGCTGACTCTGATGATGATGATGATGATGATGGCAGCCTCTGAATCAGCCGGAGAGACAGAACTGTTTGGCTGTCGTGGTGGTGGTCATTTTAGGTTTAACCCCAAGGACCTGCTTGATTGGAAGTTGGGTGAGTAGGGTTTGTTAGTTTGTTTTAACGCAATGAGGAGATAAAACAACGGGAAAACAGAAGGTGTTGGTATGGCATATACAGAGATGTCTAAGGCTCGTATTCCAGTTCGGTAAGGATGATTCCTAGCACCTCTTTCTTAACGACTCATTTTTTGTATGTTATTCATGCAGAGTATGACGATATTAGAATGATTTATGCAGCATAGGTGTAAGGTGTAAAAAGCAAAATAAGTCGCTTAGAAAAAAAAATTGTTAGGGAGTTTCCTCACTGGACGAAAATTCAATCCTATGTTTCGCACAGAGAGGCATAAATATTTCTTAAGGATTATACTAGAAATTAGAAATAGAGAAATTATAGCAGTGGAGTGTAAGGATACCTTAGATATGCTCATATACAAAAATACAGGTGAAAGAAGTCAGTGTAAATAAAAATATAGTATAATAATTGGTGAATGTATTTAAGGAATCTTATATGGAAGAATAATTAGAGGAAGGGTGGGAATATATCAAAATGCCTGATTAGAGACGAACAGTGTGTTTTCAAGACACGTATTCTCGTCGATTAAGGAACATCCCTAATACATTCTCCTTAGTGATTTATTTCCATTCTATGACTTACTGCTGCCTCTTATGTTGTATTTGTCTTTTAAACCCCAACATGGAAGACAAAAATAACACACAAGGGATTACTATTGGGTTGTATGAAAAATAAACTGCTTGAGAGCTTCTTTAACTGAGGTTAATACAGGCTGAAGTGTGGTAGGGGATGTGTTGATCAAATGTTTACAGTGAGAAAATGGAGAATGTAATTGTAAAGGACTATAAGGTATTCATGAATCTGGATAATGTGTATGACAAGGAGAATATGCAGGATTATGGAACACTTTGTGGATGTATGGTGTGGATGGAGAGGTACTGAATGTTGCAATTATTTTTAAATGCTGGTAGTGTAGTGCGGACTTCTAAAGGAGTGTTTAAGTCTAAAAAATGGAGTGAGACAAGGGTCTATAATGTATCGCCAATGTTATGATTGTATACCGGTATATACTTGAAGGTAGATAGATAGATAGATAGGTAGATAGATAAGTTTAAAGACTGTATGGACTTGAGGATAGGTTGTTAATAGGAGTGAAAAGTTTTTCTGTAATTAGTACTGCGTGTGTAAAAGTGGGAAATGTTGTGAGTGACTGGTTTCCCGTGAGCATGGGGTTGCGGCAGGGATGTGTGGTGTCACCTAGGTTGTTTAATATTTGCTGTATATGGATAGTGTTGTAAGGGAGATGAATGCGAGAGTGTTAAGGTGGAGGTTTGAGTCTGGTGAATGCTGATGGTAGAGAGTTGAATTTGAATCAGCTGCTGTTTGCGGATGATACTGCACAGGTGTTTGATTCGGAGAAGAGATTGAGACAGTTGGTAGAGGAGTTTGAAAGGGTGTGTGAAAGGAGGAAATTGAGAGTAAATGAGAATAAAAGTGACGTGATGAAGTGTGCGAGGTTGGCAGATGGTAGGAGGATGAATATAGTTTTGAATGGTGAGTTGCTTTAGGAGGTATAATGTTTTAAATATTTAGGGCCACATGTTGCTGTGGATGGAAGAATAGATGTAAAAGTTAAGTTAAGAATGAATGAAGTAGGAAAGGTGTTGGGAGGAATAAAAAAAAGTGTGTAGATGTCATTCATTCTGAATGGATGAAAAGAGAAGGCTGTATCAGGGTGTTGTGGTACCAATTGCGTTATATGGGGCTGAAACATGGAATATGGGTGTTTCAAAGAGGAAAAGTTTGAATGTAAAGGAGATGAGGTATCTCAGCAGTATGTGTGGAGTAATGCGTATGGATCGAGTGAGAAATGATGAAATGTGAAGGAGAACTGGAGTTATGCAGAAAATGGCTGATTGAGTTGAAAAGAACGTATTATGACAGTCTGGGCATACAGAGAGAATGGATGAAGAGCGATCGGTGAAAAAGATAGCTGAACCGGATGTGAGAGGTGTAAGGCTGAGAGCTAAGTCTACTAATACCAAGTCGGTTCACTTTCCGTCAGTGCGCAGGGAGGCGTGGCTTGTGTGACGTCAGCTGGCTTAAATAACAGAAAATGTATAAAAGGACAGATTCAATTTGAACATTTATCATAAGGGAAACCGAAGAAGGGGAAGAAGTGCGGACTCGTTTAACCCTACAGTATAGTAGTATGTTCCCTCACACCCCTAGACATTCCCTCACACATTTCAGTCCCTTCCCTCGCTTCTCCAGACTGAAAATGTGTCATAGTCTGAGAAGTGGAGCAAGCATACACTCACCGTCATGGTCAGGAGTCAACTGAGCACTGGGGTTTCATGCCAGAGCCAGTCGACGTCACTCCGATGCTCCGCCCCTGCACGAGCTTGGGGCTGTTTTAGAAGGAAGTGATCCGACTTGGTATTAGTAGACTTAGGCTGAGAGGATGGCCACGAATAGAATGAACGGACAGTGTGAAGAGAGCGTTAGAAGCGAGAGGGATTTCTGTTGAGCTAGGAAGAATTGCTGTGCATGATAGGAAAGATTAGAGAGAAATTGTGCATGAATTAATGGTCATGCGACCCTGTGGAAATATTCTCCTGCATTTGGTCTGATCAGCTGATCAGGTCAGGTGTGGGTAAGGGGATGGGTCCATTATGATGTGGCAGGGGTAAACCAGCTCTGCTGTCGGGCCCAGCTGCGTACGTCTCTGATTGCACTGCGCAGTTGACCCTCGTGCTGTGTGGTGCGGTGAGGATTTGTCCCTTTTCACCTTGGGGAAAAGATATGAATAAATGTGTGTGTTGTGAGGATGAGTATATTGGGAGTGTGTCTTCCTGTCTCGGCGACTTCCCTTCCTTTGGAAGATGCAGCCTAAGTATATATATATATATATATATATATATATATATATATATATATGTGTGTGTGTGTGAAGAGAGAGAGAGAGAGAGAGAGAGACAGTGATGCTGGTGTGTAGCAATACTTACCGCCGCAGCATTTCACTGATATTTCAGAATCTTACAATAAGTTCCACTTCATTCATGTGTCAAAATTTCACAGTAACTTCCTTCCTCTCCCCAGCGCTAGCTCAGTGCAGTAAACCAAGGACGTTGGCGTTTTGCCAGTCTCAGCTGGATAAATGTAGCCAGGTAACATATTTCACAAGCTTTAGTTTGGCTTTACCTTAATTACGACACCTGTTAAACGCTGGACTTAACTCTCTCTCTCTCTCTCTCTCTCTCTCTCTCTCTCTCTCTCTCTCTCTCTCCATCAATTTATTAAACCTATTGTTATCGCCAAAACAGTTTCATCTCTTGTATTTCTAAAACCTTTCAATCTATCTTAAATATATTGATTCTGAAGCATCTTTCCATTCGTAAACTCTAACCGTCGATATGAATTCAGTCAGGGATGCTCCACTGGCAATTTTTAGTTAATTTATTAACTTATTTATGTGTTAATTTGCATTTCTCTCAGACTCTTGCTCATAATCCTTTTGGAATTTCCGTGAAGCTTTTACTATTGTACTAGACATCTACAAGTACTGAAAGGGTTCAGTTGTATATAATGCTGACTGTATATACTTTTATCTTCAGTACAGTTATAAGGAAGGATTGGTCGGCGTGAGAGAGCCTTCTTCTTTGTTATCCCTGTTTTATTCTAGTAGTTTAGTGACATTGTTGGAGGAGATGCCTAACATGAGCCAACTGGCTTACTACAGTTGTGTTCTCTTCTTATGATCTTCTCTCCTTATGTATGAAACGAGAAGAATAGTCGGCCCAGACCCACCCTGCAAGACCTACTGTAACTGTAAACCAGTTGGTCTTAATTATTTACTTATGTAATTTATTTTTACCATGTGACCTCTAGTATCGTAATGAGATAAGGTTACCCCAGTATGATTATGAAACTCAGATGGGAAAGAAAAAAAATCAGCTTAGTTCTAAGGGCGGTGTTCTTGTGCGGTTAGGAAGCTTACCAACACTTCTTTCTTACCTTCCTAATTTATTGTCATTTTGGTCTACGGGGAGGTGGCTGTGTTAGGGTGCATCCAGACTGAGAGTGAGGAGGCAGCTGCAAACCAGGGCTAGTCGAGGAAGGATGTTTTAAACCACAATAACTCATACGCTTGGCTGCATGCAATTCCATTCCTTCGGGTACACTTAGTCATCCAGTCATATAGCGATGTCTAACTGAGTGCCTCGAGAAGAGAATCAGCAACAATCCACCTCGGTCATCCTCCGAAAGAAAATCAGGTATTATGGTTGGTTAACATTAGGTTGGACCTTAGTTTGTTAGGTATAGGTTGGTTCAATGTCAAAACACGGTTATTCTGATGATTTTATGGTTTGATTACCCGAATTCTTTTATCTACTGCCAAGTGAAGGTGCGATGTTGCCGAATAATTTCTCATGGAACTCTCTCCCGTGCTGCCAATATGACTTGATGACTAAGAGTACCAGAAGAACAAAAACACCTGGCCGCACTGCCAGCAGTTGCGAACAGGAACCAGCATGAGCCAACGCGGGTTTTCTCAGGATGGGTTGACAGTTAACTTGAACCCACGCAGGCAGGATTAAAATAATGCAGCTTAACATTGAGGTTTCACTAACACCATCTGTATGGGAGACATGCCGTATGATGCACAGGGACAGCCTTTATTCCACAGCAGTGGAAGAGGACTGGAAAAAAAAAATGTGTCTATTCAGTATACACACACTGAATTTCTGTTACAAGGCAAATCAAAATTTACACTATAGTTTCTGAGAGAGATAGTGAAGATATCCGGCTTAAAATTGCACTAATAAAATTATAGGACTATTGCAAAGCTCTAATTATGGGTTTTTAAGCAAAACTTATGTTCTTTTGCAAGGGACTGAGCCTTAATCTGAAAAGTAGTCTGCGAATGTCTCTCTTTTTTCCCCCCTCCATTATTGAGCACCTTTCTTCTGCTGAGTCGTAAAACCAAACATTACCAGGATTTTCTTTCATGCATCCTACGGGACTATCTGTTGCACCCTATCCCTTCTTCAGTAATCATGTTGTACTGTAGGATGCATACAGATTTAGTGATCTGTACTGTTTTATCAAAACAAGTCCTATTTGACTCATTATTCAAAATTTTTGTCCTAACTCCAAAAGCAATCTCGTCTAGTTACCTCGACAGGTGGTAAGTAAACATATTTTTTCTACTTTAAACCCTGTCTAAGGTAAAATCTGTCTTTCAGGAAGCAGTTTGTACTCCAGCATACTGTTTTCCAGCAGCTGTGACATTCTTAAGAATGCCGTCTACGATTCTTTTTTTTTTTTTTTTTTTTTTTTTTACTGCAGTTGCCGAGGGTGATGACATCGCCAATTTCGCCATGGCAACACCAGCCTAATCGCCTGGAGTTCGGATGTTCAAACTCTCTAGCCTGCCCCAACTCTAGTTCACTCCGTCAGCCCCCTCGTAGTCAGGATGCACCCTTATGACCAAATACTTAAGATTTTTTATAACTACTTCCACAGATCCTGAGTAAACTTCATGGTGAGGTGGACGAGCAGACCTACAAAGCCGCAGTTGGTTATATTCCTGCATGCGCTGAGCTCTTCGAAGTCCATATCAATGTAGAGATGATCCCTCCATCCCTGGCTGGTAAGGTTTTGACTTTCCCTGGAATTATTATTGCTTCCATGGCCGACAGCCATCCGAGTGTGCCATGCACATTACGGAAGTTATTATCTCGGACATGGAAGCAAACATTCCTTTCTCATATCCTTTGACTATTGCAAAAAAAAAAAAAAATGGTTTAATCACACTTGTTATAATGCTGTCCACAAAAAGAAGGCCTAGAAAAGGTACTGGAGCCAACCCACCCCCCAGTCTCATCTTTTTTATGTTTCTGCTCAGAATCATGCTGTCTGTTCTTCGACCTGCTGAAAATAATTTCATCCATACTAAATGCTCTGAACTCTCCAACTCGAATTCTTCCTGGTTCTTCTGGAACCTTGTCAAAAACCTTTTCAACAATTTTACCTCATCATCCTTCTCTCCTCTTTTCCACTTTTATGGCTCTGTAGCTATTTCTTCTACTCCAGACTTTCTCCTCCAATTCCTCCCTATACGACTCCGGTGATGTCCCTCCATCACTTCCCCCCTCTGACTTCCTCATGGCTGAAATTAGAATTTCATCAATTGATGTATTGTCTGCCATAAATTGCTGCAATACTAACAAGGCATATGGGCCTGATGGGATCCCTCCTGTTGTCCTAAAGAACTCTGTTTCTGTGCTTCAACCCTGCCTATGTAAACTCTGTTGTCTTTGTATATAAATTTGCACCTTTTCCTTCTTGCTGGAAGTTTGCTCTCACTCAGCCTGTCCCAAAGAAGATTGACAATTCACAGCTTTCTAACTATCGCCCAATTCCAGTAACATCCTGTATTTCAAAGGTATTCCAGTCTGTTCTTAAGAAAAATATTTTTAAGAATCTTTTCCATCACAAACTTCTTCCTGATCGTCAGTATGGGTTCCGCCAGGGACGCTCCACTGGTGATCTTCTCACCTACCCTTCAGACTCCTGGTCATCCTTCTTTTGGGACTTTGGCGAAAAATTTGCCATTGCACTTGACATCTCAAAGGTTTTCGATGGAGTCTGGCATAAATCTTTAATTTCCAAACTACCTTATTACGGTTTCTATCCTTCTATATGTGCCTTCATCTCTAGCTTCCTTTCTGGTTGTTCTATAGCTGCTGCTGTAGACAGCCACCGTTCTTCTCGTAGAGCTATCAATAGTGATGTTCCTCATGGCTCTGTTCTGTCTCCAGCTCTTTTCCTTTTATTCACCAATGACATTCTTATCTGTACATCTAACCCTACTCACTCATATGCTGATGACTCCACCCTTCACCTTTCCATTCGCTTCCTGCAGCGTCCATCTCAGCAGTTTCTTCAACAAACACGGGATGAGGCAATGGCACACCTAATGTCTGACTTGGCTCATATCTCTGATTTGGGTTATAAAAAAAAAAAAAAAAAAAAAAGTTTTTATTGCAACACATAGATCTTTCATCTATCAACCTAACAAAATCATCCACAGGAGTACTCAACAATTTTTAACAATATCCAGGCCAATCCTTCATCATCTTTAAACATACTTGGGGTTTCATTGTCTCGGTATTTATCTTGTCTATCTATCTATCTATCTATTGCCAGACGCCTCAATCCCGTTTGGGGTGGCCAGAAACAAATCGCCTCCAAGTCGCCCTGTCCCCCGCCATTTCACTGCCCTGCTCCCAACTCACACCCCCCTCTCTCATATACCTCTCCACCCCATCCCTCCATCTCATCCTCGGCCTCCCCCTCCCTCTTCCCCCCTCCACCTCACTCACATACACTCTCTTCGTCAGTCTTTCACCCTCCATCCTCTCCACATGGCCAAACCACCTCAGTGTGTTCCTCATAACGCTTCCTATCACATCCACATCCACACCACAACGCTCCTTTATATCCTCATTCGTCAGCCTGTCTCTCCACGTGACTCCACAGGCTCCTCTTAAATAACTCATTTCCACTGCTCTCACTCTTGACTTGTGTCCTTCCAACAATGTCCAAGCTTCACTTCCGTACGTTAGAGTTGGTATCACAATACTGTCATGTAGTAACTTTTTCACTTCCATGCTCACTTCCCTGTTTCTTATCACTGCTTTCAAGGAACCAGCAACCTTTCTTCCCTGCTGTACCCTTTCAAGCACTTCACCCTCCAAACCTCCATCCTTACCCATCACACTACCCAAATACTTAAACGTACTCACATTTTCCAATTCCTCACCATCCAACCTCACTGTACATTCACTAACTTCACCTCTCTCAAAGACCATTACTTTACTCTTCCCTACATTCACCTTTAGGTTCCGTTTCTTACACACTCTCTCAAACTCATCCACCAAACCTTGCAGCTCCCCTTCGTATTCACTCAACACCACAGTATCATCTGCAAACAACAGTACAGGGAGTTTCCAAACACTATCCTCTCTCACCAGGGCCATTCCAACATCCAATACCCTACCTTGTACCTCTTTTATTACCCCATCCATGTACAGATTGAACAACCATGGAGACATGACACATCCCTGTTTCAAACCAACTCTCAAAGAGAAAAATTCACTTAGTTCACCATCCACACGCACTGCAGCCTTCGCACCATCGTACATACTCTTCACAGCATTCAACAACTTCCCATCTACTCCATATATTCTTAACACTTTCCACAATCCTTGTCTATCCACCCTGTCAT
This sequence comes from Coenobita brevimanus, assembly GCF_032717465.1. Lineage (NCBI taxonomy): Eukaryota > Metazoa > Arthropoda > Malacostraca > Decapoda > Coenobitidae > Coenobita > Coenobita brevimanus. The sequence goes on from NC_137057.1 coordinate 11,733,383, forward strand.
ATGCTTTCTCCAAATCCATGAAAGCCGCATACAACTTCTTTCCCTTCTCTAGAAACTTTTCCACTAAAGATCTAAGAATGAATATCTGATCTACACAACCTCTTCCCTTTCTAAAGCCTCCCTGTTCTTCTCCAACTAATTTCTCTGTTCTTTCTCTAACTCTGTCTATAAGTATCCTACCATACACTTTTCCTATTATACTAAGAAGACAAATGCCCCTATGATTACCACACACTTCTTTTTCCCCCTTTCCTTTGTACAAGGGAATAATTATACCTGACTTCCAATCCTCCGGGACTCTACCTTCCCCCCAGGCCAATCTGCACATCTTCCATATCCATTCTACTACTATCTCTCCCCCATGCTTCAGCATTTCGCCACACACTCCATCAATTGCTGGGGCTTTCCCCGATTTAACATTCTTCATTGCTTCCACAACTTCTATCCTACTGATTTCTTCCTGTCTTCTCACCTCCCTCCTTCTCCAAGCCATTCCCCAGCCACTTATACTCGCATTACTTCCATCCTCTACGTTCAACAATTCCTTAAAGTGTTCTCTCCATCTGCTCACTTTTTCTCCCTTCTCCAATAGTAATCTACCATTTTTATCTTTCACTCTCCTGCTAACTTCACTTCCACCCTGTCTTACTCTTTTCACTTCTCTCCAGAACATTTTCTTACAGTCCCTCCACTTTACACTCAAATTCCTTCCAAATTCCTCATCCACTCTCTTCTTACTCTCTCTTACTAATCTTTTCACCTCTCTCTTCCTTTCCACATATAACTCTCTCTTCCGCCTCTCAACTTCTTCCACGCCCCTATTTCTCATCCATTCATTGTACGCTTTCTTCTTTTGTGCCACTGCCTGTTTCACCTCTTCAGTCCACCACGCTGTTCCTTGCACCCCCCTCCGTCTTCTCTTCCTTCCACACACCACATCACATGCTGCACATATTTCTTCTGTAAATATCTTACACACACCTTCCACGTCTCCCATCTGCTCCAATTCATATTTGCCCAATCGTTCCTCCACTTCTCTCTTATACTCTGCCTTTTTCTCATCCTCTTGTAACCTTTCCACTGTCCTTGCAACTACTCCTTCCTCTCATCTTTCCCTTCTTCTATTCTTCCATCTTACTTGGATCCTAATTCTGGCCACAACCAAGTAGTGGTCAGAAAGTCCACTCCCCCAACCTCTATACACTCTTGCATCCTTTACACATCTTCGCATCCTTTCATCCACACACATAATCAATCATTGCCTTCCTTTCATTCAGTTCACCACCCACCCTTCTCATCACTCGCCATGTATACATGTGGATCATTTTATGCCTGAAGAGGGTATTGGCTATCACCAACCCCCTCCCAGCACAAATGTCCACTAACGCACTCCCATTCTCATCTATCTCAGCAGGCACACCCCACTCACCAACTATTCCATCCACCTTCACATTACCAACTTTACCATTCATATCACCAATCAAAAACACTCTCTCATTCCTTCCAAACTTTTCCATGCACACTTCCACATTTGTCCAGAACTCTTCTCTCACTCTTCTAGCACGATCTTGCGTTGGCGCATATACACACACAATCGCCCACATTTGTATTCCAACTTTCAACTTTACCCACACAATCCTTGACCCAACTGATCCATACTGTCTTATGCTCTTCTTCCATCTTTTACTCACAACTATACACACTCCTTCCTCTGCCCTCTCATTCTCATCTACTCCTGCACATATACACCATCCATACTCCCATTCTCTCACACTTTCTCCTCTCCATTTTGTTTCAGTTATTCCACATACATCCACTTTCGCACCCTCAAGCACCTGGACAATCTCTCTCTCTTTCACCTCATCATTCGCTCCTCTTACATTCCATGTACTCATTACCAAGTCCTTTGTCCGGTCCTGGGTCGTCATCGTTTGGTCAGTCCTTGTCCGAGGCTTCTTGTTTGTTTTTTTAGTTAGTTGTTTTCCGGGGAGGGGCACTAACCCTCCGCCAACCCTTTTAGTCGCCTTTTACGACAAGCAGGGATACTGGGGGAGTATTCTTGAAAAAACCCCTACCCCCAGGGGGTGTTATCTTGTAAAGAACATATTACCTCTCTCTTAAAATCTGCATCCAAGAGATTGGTTGTGCTAAACCTTCTTTACACCCGCAAGTTGTTGACTTTATGCACGGGTTTTATTCGTCCGTGTGTAGCATACAACTCTTATGTGCGAGGAGGCTCCCAACACACAGCTCTTCTCAACAGGGTGGAGTCAAGGCTTTTCATCTCGTTAATTCTTCTCCACTTACTGGCTCCCTTCAACCTCTGTCTCTTCGTTGCATTGTTGCATCTTTATCTCTTTATCGCTACTTCGATGGTAACTGCCCCTCTGAATATTCTTCTTGCATCCCTCCACCATTACGGAGGTCACGTGGCACCCGTCTAGCACCAAACTCTCATCCTTTTATGTCCAGGTCTCTAACGCAAGAGTTAACCGTTACTCCCAGTCCTTTATGTATGCAACAGGTCAGCTCTGGAACTGTCTCCGTTCGTCTGTTTTTCCTATTGCCTATGTTCTCCAGTCTTTCAAACGCAGTGTGTCCAGGCACCTCAAAATGTATGGATCTTGAATTTGGCTCTCTGTTTTCTCGTCATTGTTTTTCTTTTTGGAGGGGGCAATTTGAATACACCTGGCCTTTGGTTCCTTCTACCTTGTGTTAAAAAAAAAAAAGGTTAGTTCTTCTCTGCTTCAATCCCTCCCCCCCCCCTCCCTCTTTCTTTCGTTCGTCCACCTTATCAAGGAGTTTCTCTGACGAAATTTTACGAAGGTCACAGGGTCAAAGATGACCATAAATCGTGAATTTTCAACCTCAGTTTACTAAAAAACTACTCTTGATTGATGAACATGGAAGGAATTCCTGTTATACAATCATTTTCAATACTTTTGTAAAAAAAAAAAAAAAAAAAAAAGAATTGATGGACATTAATGCTTGACATTACAATATTTCGTACACCACACTTTTCAATTGTTCTTCCGTACAGGAGAAAACAGAACATAATAATATGACATTTTTTTCCCCACGCGTTTTGTCTGATTCTGTTTACTTCATGGGTGCAGTTTGCCGAATTGTTTTGAGTTCTACCAAAAAACAAAGTTGTGGCCGTCAGCAGTTATTTTCCCTGAGGCTGGGTGGAGATCGGTAAATGTTTCTGACGGTTAGTCTTCTAGTGAGTATTATTATTCCATCATCATTCATTTGTGCATTTCATCATACTTACTGAGGATTTACAACAGCATGACTGTACTATACTGACCCAGTTTCAGTGATCTTGACCCAATTTCAAGGTCACTGGTCCAAAAACCCCCATAAATAATGGATTATTAACCTAAATTTACTCCAAAACTATAATAGATGCATGAAGATGGAAGGAAAACCTCTGATAAAATCATTTTCCAGACATTTGTATTGAAAAATTTTAAGGTCATTCATACGTGGCATTACGATATTTCGGACACCCCAGTTCAATTGCTCTACAATACAGAATATATGTTACAGGCAGACTGTGAAATCAGTTATTTCGTGAAATGCCTAGTCAGTTCGTCAGATCACTCTAAATTGGGATGGGTTAACTTAGGTTAGGTTAATCTAGGCTGAGGTTAGGTTAGGCTGGGATAATCTAGGTTAAGTTTAGGTTAGGTGAGGCTAGGTTTGGTTGGGTGAGGTTAGGTTAGATTAGGTTAATTTCGATGAACGTGAGTTACGTTAAGCTTTCATCTAAATTAACCTAACCTAACCTAACCTGACTCTGCGTAACCTCATCTAACCTAACCTAATCTTAACCTATATTATCCCAACGTGACCTAACCGCAGCCTAAATTAACCTAACCTAAATTAACCCATCCTAGTTTAGACTCTTTTTACGAACTGACTAGTATTTCACGAAATTACTGATTTCTCAGTCTGCCTGTAACATATATATATATATATATATTATTGCAAGCAACTCACATTTATTGGTGGTAGGTGGGGGCACTCACCATTCACTCACTCCATGTAGTGCTGCTCTCGGGTATCTGTTCTTTCCTCTTCTCCCTCCTTTCCTTCCTCTTCTGTCTTTCTTTACTTCATTCTTTCCTCGTCCTTCTGCCTACGGGTGACTTTACACTCCCTTTTTTGTCTTTCTTTCCTTCATTCTTTCCTCCTCTTCTGCCTGTGGGTGACTCTACACTGAGTGACAAGCCAAATGGTTTCCTGTACACCAAGAAACCATTGACTACGCTCGGTGGTAACCATAAACCAAATTATGGCGCCCGGTGGTTTAGTGGGTAATTATTGTGCTCCAATCGGATTGAGCCGATGAAGGTTTATATCCAAGGGGTGGTTAGGGTTATTGTTCACGTAATGCCACTCAGTGATGAGTGAGGCTGGTCACTCTCAGCTTAAATGGCAGGACCAACATAGCGTAGCCCCGGGCTCCTACTCTCCTCATGGGGTAAGATAGGATTGGATGATGGATGGATAGATGGATGGAATATTATTATTATGATTATTATTATTATTATTATTCCATCTTTTTTCTTCACCGAATATCATCATACGCATTGAAGATATACACCCGAAAGCACTAATTTCTCCCCCCTAGTAGCCGGAGTAGCGGCCAGTGAGTGACCTGGCGATCGAACACCCCACACCCACATCTCCGACCCAGCCCGTGTAAACGTTGTGGGATAGATGTGGAATGGCCAAAGCTGATGATGTGACGTGATTGTTTTTATAGACAAGCAAAACCAGTAGGGGTAAGTATATAAAGGCATTTAAAGTATGTGCTGTTATCCGCAACATATGAGAAAGGCACGAAAATGAAAGACCTACAATGTACTGTTATTATCTATATACTTACGTCCTATATCGTACAGTATGGTGGACAAATACGTATAGTATCGTGGACAAGATCTGGTGAAAGATATGATGTCTTTTCTCATTCATTCTCGCCCCCGCCTCCACCACCCTTCTCTCTGGGTTTTGTCTCTACTGAATGTCTCTCTCAACCTCTCGTCTTCCACTCCCGCCCATTGTTAACCGACATAAACTGAGATAATGACGAAATCATCCTTCAGGTATTGACCATAATAATATTATCATACACCTCTGTATTAAACACAAACAAATCAACAACATACAATATTTCGGGTTACCTGCCAGCTATTTCATCCTGTTGTAAGCTGTTTCGTGACATACCCACTGGAAGTTGGACCTTGTGTTACAAGGACATAGGTTGTTTATCGCTGACACAGGTTGTGTGGTTTTTGGACATCCATTAATTCATATAAACGTGGGAATTCAGGCCTTACATTATAAACATATAAGGCCTAAATGTCATTACTGAACGAAAGGAACGAATCAGGGATGGGCTCTGACGAACTACAAACTCTCTGCTTTAACGAAAATAGTTCGACTTCTTTTCACAACAGTGACACAGTATCATTATGTATACGACTGAATGTGGGTCAGTCGTATGCATAATGATATTGTGTCACTTGTAACAAGAGGTCGGAATATTTTCGTTAAAGCAGAGAGTGTGGTTCGTCAGAGACGATTCTTGATTTGTTCAGTTCATTCAATAATGGCAGGAACATAAACCATTTGTGTTTATAACGTAAGGCTTAAACTGACACTTTAACATGAATTAATGGACGTCCAACACCACACAAACTGTGTTGACGATAAACAACAATATGCCCTTGTAATACAAGGTCCAACCTGCAGCGGGTACGTCACTTAACAGCTTACAGCAGGATGACCTACCTGGCAGGTATACCGAGGAGGTGTATGATAATATTAATATGACCAATACCTGGCGGATCACATCATTACTATCTTAGTTTATGTTGGTTACCAAGGGTAGGAGAGGGTAGGAGAGACGTTTGGTGGAGACGGGAGCTCAGAGAGAAAGGTGGTGGAGGAGATAGTGGGTATGGATGAGAAAAGACATCATATCTCTCAACATATGTAGTCCACTATACTATACTTAACTGTAACATATAGAACGTAGCAGTGTAGGTCTTCTTTCATTTTCTTGCCTTTCTCATATGTTGCGGATAACAGCACATACTTTAAATACCTTTATATACATACCCCTACTAGTTTTGATTCTCTATAAAAACAATCATGTCACATTATAACATCACCAGCTTTGGCCGTTCCACATCTATCCAACAACGTTTGCACTGGGGCTGGGGTCAGGGAGGTGGATTTGGGATGTTTGATCGCCTGGTTGCTCACTGGCCGCGACTCCGGCTACTAGGGGGGAGACATTAGTGCTTTCGGGTGTGCGACACCATCGCCCTATTACACTGATTTTTAAATATAATAAAAAACAACTGGTAGAGCAACTGCCAGGGTAGTATGCCACTGGACAACAGGGTGAAAGATGCCCCCCCCAAAAAAAAAAAAAAAAAAAAACATGCCAAAACAAAGTTGATATCCTCTTGTAGAAATAAAATACTTAAAATGAAAACAGAATAATTTAGGAAATATCAATTACCTATAAAAGTGGTAGGAAGCCTGGTTCCTCAAGAATCCTAATAACAAGAGTGAAATAGTCATTGTTCCTCCATGCATCAAGGACAGGCAGTAGGAACCATCCGCCCCCCAATACCAATGGAGGAATTTCTGACGCATTTCCCCCAGACAGCAATTGATGGACATTAAGGGGAACAAGGCAATCATCACAATACGGCTGAGTCCCACCACACATCAGGAATCAATGAGTAAGCTGTGAGTGCCCAATGTGAAGCTGGACAGCAGACACCTCCAATCACTGAGGCATGGAGGAGAGAACCCTCAGCAAAACTACCTTCTGAAAAATTTCCTTTAATATGTTATGAGCAACAGCATCACACTCTCTGCCAACAAGCACGTATTGCACACTTCAAGGAAGGCATCATATCGGAAGCAGGAAGCGGGTAGTTGGTAGGGGACCGTCATGAAGATACAGCTTTAGCCAATGTATCCACCCTCTCATTGCTCCCACACCAACATGCGAGGGAACCCAACGAAATTGGACAAGCTTACCATGCCTCTGTATCAGAAAAAGCGAAAAAGGCACTTAGAGAAGCACTAAAATCGTACAAGAAGCCTTCTCATGTGTTAAAACAAGCTGAAAAGCTAAAACAACAGCAGTTAGTTCTGCAGTAAAAATAGATATTTCTGCACACTTGCACCTACGGAGGGAACCATAGAACGATCCTTAGGAGTCAGACAGGACAGACAGGCTCTGAAGACAGACCTATATCCCCCATAATCTGCCTGAGTCTGTAGCCAATAGGATATGGAGTGAGAGGATGCAATCGAAATATTGAAATAATGGCTTGTGACACACAAACAGAGGTGAGTGAGGCTGGCTTTATGTCTCACGCAGTTCCATCTTTGAATGATTAGTGGCTTGTGATGTAGATCTATGGGAGGCACGCCAGCCTCGATGAAAAACTAGGAGTTGGGGATGATTTGGAATCATCACTAGGAAGACACAAACCAGCATTAAGCAAAAATCGAGAATAAGACGCTGCAGCCCAGCAGCAGAGGAATACATCTCGCAACCGTAGGCATGTGTAGATCCCACTAAGGCTTGATACAGGTGTAGGAGTGTCTTCTCTCCAGCACCCCACGAAGTATGAGATAGTAGCCTCAACAAACTCACTGCCGGCAAACAAGATACTCTTAGACGTTTCAAATGCGAAACCCAGTTAAGTCGACAGTCAAATGTTAAGCAAAAAAACATATTCTCCTCCAGGCATTGTAGCCAGCGCTGACCTAGAAATAAATCAGGGTCTGGGTGAACCCTTATTATTCTACAAAAATGCATTGCAATGGTCTTGTTTGAAGAAAAACGAGAACCTCTCCGCACTGCCCAGCTGACTACCCTGTCCATTGCAAGTTGCATTCTCCTCTCAACTGCACACATCAAGGATCCAGCACACCATACCACTAGGTCATCCAAATAGAGGGAGAAAGAGATCCTCTCAGAGAGGGAACCTATTATGCTATTCATGGCAACAGCAAATAAAGGAACACTGACAACACTCTCCTGTGGAACATCCTCCTCCTGAACTCGAAGAACAGAGAGTGAATAGCCCACATGGACTTGAAACTTGCGATCTGACAAGAATTCGCTAAGGAATAATGGTAGGTGGCCACGCATCTCAGAATTATGAAGCTGATTTAGAACACCATGGTGCTATGCCTAATCATGTACGGTATTTTTCTAGATCAAAGAACACAGCCACAAGATGCTGTCGAGATGTAAAAGCCTCACATATTGCTGATTCAAGTCTGACGAGGTTGCCTGATGTACATTGCATTCTACGAAACCCACTTTGTCATGGTGAAGAAAATATTTTCCTCTAGATACGAAACGAGCCTCACAATAACCATTTCCTCTAACAGATTGCAATCATTACGTCAAACAAACTGGACGATAATCAGTAACAGTAGAATGATCTTTACCTGAGTTAGGAAATACGAGGACTATGCCCATCTTCCAATTACTGGAGATTATACTTTCGTCCCACTACTGTTATAAAAATTTAATGAAAATAGATAATCGTATGGTAAATGGTGAATCATAGCATAGGGAATGTCATCAGGTCCAGGAAGAGTCACTACACTGCGGGAGAGCATCATGCAATTCACATAAAGTGAAGAAAGAATTATAAGGGTCTCCTCCATTTACATAAAAAAAGAAGTACCTGAAAACAGTTTAATGGCTTGATGGGATCTGATTTAGAAACACTACACCAGTGTGTGAAAGGGCCGATCCTATCTCAAAGGCATTGGATACAGAAGATCCCTGGAGTTTAAGAAGGTGAATACTTGCCCGTCATTATCCTCAGTTTCTTCCAGATCAGTGGTAAAGGAGTGGATGAGGTGTCACAAGATACGTGGGTTCCCCATGAGGTGCGATGTGAGTTTTTCAGAACCCACCAATAACGGGCACGAACTTTCACTCTTAACAGGAATATGGGTAAATATGTAACATTGTAGTTATAGGAAGTACATGATACCCCAGGAGGAAAAAAATGAATAATAACGCCAAACTTAATTTTTAATCAACAAAATACACATGGGTACTCTTTAGCAATATACAGTATGTGTGATTAACATGAAAAAAAAAATTTGATGACAAAATTCCTTACTTTCCCTTCAAAAGAAATTAATTACTTTGAAAAAATTGAAAATTTTGAAACCGGTTAATGAAGATAATGAAATAAATTCTACCTGGTAGAACGAACCTAAGGCAAATACACAAGACTTCACATGGTAGGAGGGAAATCTGCGTAACCCTCTTACATTCTTGGAATGGGGAAATTGAAAATTACCTTTTTTTGTATTATTTTATCGTATATTCATGTTATAATTTTTACATTATGATTATTTTTGTACTTTATTATATTGTTATATCATTATATTATATTTTATTAGGTTAGGTTATATTGTTCCATTATTATAATTAAGGCATACATCCTGCCCCACTGTACAGGACGCTATAGGTACAGGGAGTGTATCCTGTCCCACTGTGAACTTCAGATATTCACCAACACAGACCAGGAAGCGACATGATCTCACCACCACACCTGGTCACTCACTGGCACTGACAAAGTCAATAATGGCCAGTTGCTGTCAGCCATAGTTCATGATGAAACATGAAATGATGTCCTAGTGTGGGGTAGGAACTTGCCCACTCTTCCTATTAAGGGTTAATCAGAATTTTTTAAAAGCCAACATCTTTAATTTTCCCCTATCACCTACTGCCAGCTTTGTACACACTTCCGGCCAAAGCACATTCCTCATTCCACCAAGGTACAAGTCTCATGCAAAACCTTCCCGACGTTCGAGGAATAGCTGAAAAACTAACCTGATATACAGTAGATACTGTTCTACATCATCAACACTAAAAGTCAGGAACACTGTAGTCAAAATAACAACATTCTACTAACTCTGCCCAGCCAGCCTTATCCAAACACCAGCAATGGACAAGGACCACCGGCACAGCGTTGCTTGGTTTAATCACAATAGGGTAAATATCACTTCCGTGGAAGTCAGGCAAACTCTGACAAGAAAAGTCAAATGAACAATCAAGGGAGATGAAAGTAAGTGCAATAACAGATAAAGTACTATTTTGTACACAATAATGTATCATCCCGCCAGTAGTCGGAAGAACCGTGATCAAATTCTTAATCAAAGATGCCAGATCACCATGGGAGCTACATAGAGTATCACCCCACAAAACATGATACCTGGCCACCTAGGAGAACAAGTGGCCTAGGAATTTGATGTATAAGGTGATCAATATCAACAACTGAGACAGGTAGAGATTTTGTGGGTCCTCTCCAGGTGTAACTGAACGGCCGCATCCTGTAAAGGGGACTGTACATAAAAAGAAGTGAATGGGATATCTGTGGATCACAGAATAGCACAACCACCTCGAGAACCACAGTCTAAATGATGTGGTGAGTAGAAAGCTGTATACCCTCTAGGAGCAGGAAGAGGCCTGTCTCCAACAATAGTTTCCAGAAGGTAGATACAGAATGGGTGAAACTCAGACAGGAGAAGTTGAAGGTCCTCCCAATTGACTCTCACCACTGCAGTTCCACTTCAAAGCAACGTTTACTGGACGAAGCATAGCTGATTACTTCAAACCCTTAGAGGTGCAGGACTGCACTACCTCTGACAAAAGAGTAGGTTTGGGTTGATGATTAGGACGACAAAGCACCAGGAACCAGCACACTGTGCCGACCATTTGAAAAGCAAACGTGAGGACTAAGATGAAGGAAGTTTTATAACACTCGTCGTCTGAGCATGGTGAATTGGTTGCTTGGAAGGCCACTTAGGGGTCGATCTAGGGGAAGGTCAGCCAGTGCCATCACCAGAAGCATCAAACGTAGAAGCAGAGTTCACAGAACCTGAATCCTGTGAGGCTGATATCCTATGTAGTAGAAAAGAAATACCAACGTCCATGCAACTCCATCCCCAAGTGGGAGCTGGATGACTGGCGAAACACCAACTTCACCCTGCACCTGCCAAGGCTCCAGTGACTCCATGACAAAGGGAATAGCAGAGAAGTCCTCCGAAGGTTCCAGAACTGTGAAATGGTCCTCAGGCTCAAAGGACTCTGAAGATTCACATTGATGCATACCAGGTGCGAATGGAACTTCATGTATGCTGGACAAGGAAGGACAAGGAGACACATCAGTGTGGACATCTGCCACCACCAAGGAAGTGGGCAAACCCTCTGCTATCAGTGTGGGGGCAGAAACAATCTGAAAAGAGAGTGATCAAAGACAAGTCTTACCTCCAGTACTGTCTCGAGGACACCTTTCGACTAATCACCAGATGGAAAAGTGGGCCCTGGAATGGGTTGGAACAACTTATGAGACAAAGAATGTTGCACAGGTACTCCAGAAAGGGCAGAAGCATAATTAACCCTAGGCTAAAAGAAGCTTCAGGAAATGAAACCTTCTCATGCATATGAATGGTTAAAATCTCTTTCACCAGACAGTAGCGTGGACAGATTCGAGAAGATACAGCATGGCAATCCCCACTGTGATAGCATTTAAGGGGTCCAGGAGAGTCATCAGAATGGCTTGCTTCACCACAGGACACACAGACACCAGGAAGACCACCCTGTGAAAGGCAGCAAATGGTGCTTGTGTCCATGCCCATGACATTAGAAATATCACTTTAACCCCTAAATGCCGGCCTCTTTTTGAGCCTGGCATGCTAACAGTATGGGTATTTTTGGCCAAATAGCTCTTTTCCAAACCTTAATGTCTGGCAAATATAATTGTTAGAGAAATAATTTTAGAACCATATAACACACCAACTCTTCTTCTTGCAAATGAAACCATCAGCAGGTCACCAGGTTTTCCCGTCGATGAATAAGAATGAGTAGATCAGTGTTTTTCGGTGTTCTGATGGGGAGTCTCCAAACGTGCACTGCTGGCACTGGCCTTGGCGAGCCTGGCCAGCGTTGGCAGGACTGACAGGAGTGGTAATTGTAACATTGAGCAGCCTTCCTTTGCAAACACCTAAACTTTTCCACTCTTCATTCCACTTTTCCTTATGCACCGTCATAAAGATGAGTCATCACCTGTGCATATGGCTCGACATTGGTTTTCCAGCTGCAACAGAGTGGCACTATGCCCTGAAGGTGTGTGGGAAAACTTATGTTGTGTGCTTTTCATTACTGTTTTCAGGCATCAGTTATAATACTTATCCTACAACTTATGTTGAGCAGCACTCATATTGTACTTCATATCACAATTACAGTTTATTGCACCTGAAAAAATCATCGCTCAGCGTATTGCATGCAGTACTGTTGAGAATGAAACATACACTTGTCTGTAAATTTTGGCTTTTTTTGTACTCTCACATGAAATAAGCATTGCTCAGCATATTGGACTCAGTACGGTTGAGTGAGGTATAATCTTGTATGTAAATTTTGGCTTGTTTGTACTCTTCTCAGGCATTGTGAAAATATTACTTAAGTTCTACACACGATAAAAAAAAAAGTGTCGGTGCACATTTGGCCCGATACAATTTGACGCCACGGATGATGGACTCTAGAAAAGTTTGATGATTTTTTCCCCCTTGTCAAACATGCTTACATAAGTATGTCACAGATAGGTTTCTTACGACAACTGATGGTTGATATTGTTACTGGATGTATATTCAGATGATAAATCAAATTTTCAAATACTAAACAAGCCATATTGATCATTTTGGATATCATCGGATATTTTCTTGACCATGTATACACAACTTATAATATTTGTACTTAAGCTCACAAATATGCTTCGTATCTCATCTTCACAAATATTTCAAGAGTAAGTATGTAAAAACTGTAGTTCTACCCAATGAAGTCATTATCCTACGTGCACTTTTTTTTTTTTTCGTACATCAGCTAGGGTTACTTAAAAGATTCTCAAGCATTGCATCACATATTAAAATAACAAATTTATTATTACTGATCTTATAAACACACACACACACACACACACACACACACACACACACAAACACTTGTGCACACCTGCTCACTTTGTACGGTTTCCCATACACCTTCTCAGCAATCACGTTGAGAGTGATACTGGCAGAAGAATTTAAGGCATAGTGGGACTTTGCATTCCTCAGATTGGTAGGGGATTTCCTTCCCTGTGGGGGGTGGTGTTTTGTCTTGCTGCATACGTGGCAGTGCCTGTAGGCTGTAAGACCTGCGGGTGTACAGCTTATGGTGACAAGACGGTGACGCTAAGAATACTGAGCACTGCTCAGGGTGTCTACCATCGCCGCCTGGTACATCCCCTGCCTCCCAACTGTCAACTATGCAGTTGCTTACTATGCAAGGAGCTCGCATGCTAGCTGCGAATTCTCGTAGAGGAAGTCCTTCACCAAACCTGCTTGAAAAGTACAGTATTTAACTGTTCAGGACAGTGATATCAAGAAGGTGTAAAAACACCTTGTTGTACCATCGGCAGGATTTATGGAGGCAATCAACTTCCCCAATCAGCATGCCAGACTTATCAGCGAGCTGCATGTTAATGTTGTAGTCATTGACAGCATCAGGCTTGAATAAGGGTTCCCTTGTCCTGAAGTCTGTCTTGCCTGTGTCCTCCATAACCCCTTTATGAACTGTGGTCAGCATGTCTACCTTGCGCTTGTGTCCCATATATGGGCTAACATGTTATCACATTTCCCGGTTATAAGGGCACCTTTCTCTGTTTTTTTTTTTTTTTTTTTTTTTTTTTTTAAGATGGAAAATGCTCTCTACTGGCATGGATGATTCCACAGGACCCTGTACCATGTTCAAGTAAATACTTGGTCAATGTAGGGGATGTGTAATAGGTATCAATGTACGAGATGTGGTGCCTGTTGAAATACCTATCCATGAACACTTTTACAACTGATGCAGAGAAACCATGTGGATCATCACTAGGCATATCAACCTCTGTAGCTGACTATACTAATACATCAAGCACATATCCAGTTTTTCAGTCACATAGGACAAAGAGCTTCAGTCCAAAATGGTGATGCTTTGAGGGCACATACTGATTAAATGTTGAATGGCCCTGGAACAACACAAAGCAACTCGTCGATAACCATTTTCTGAAATGGTCAGAAAAGCCTTGCAAACGACTTCTTGAGCATGGTCAGGATGAGCCTTATTATCCATAATCTGTCATTGGGTGCTAGCCAATAATTCCTGTTGAAGTGCACGAACCGTAAAATGGACAGGTACCTATCGTGGGCCATATATTTCCCAAAGACAGGTGTGCCCACAAGGTCGTCTATCGACCAATAATCATGAAGCACATGTTTTCTCACATGGGCCATCATCATGGTCAAAGCGAGCCACACACACAACTCCCCCACCTCCACTGGAACCAAATCCTATATTATAGTACTCTCACTGGCCGAAACATGCAGCCAGTGCACATGGATAGCCTGGTGGTAGTTTATTTCAGTGACCAGGTACCCCATAATCACAGTGGTAAAGATGGCCATGAAAAATGACATCATAGTCCTGTGTCCAGGCAACAACTCTCCAAACTCCACACTTGTCCCTTCTGCATCAAAGGCAGGCACAATTGGCTCGAATCCTGCCCCCTCCTATCACAAAGGCATCCACTTCCCCAGTACCTGGGATCTTTGGCCATGATTTTTGGCCAGCACGTAGTTTCAAATCACATACATGCCCACGCCCACAAGGACAGTCACAGGCAAGGGGGAAAGGGGGAGGAGAGGCAGAAGTGGGGGACTAAGGGAGTTGATGATTCATTTGATGTGGGGCTTCCCTGGGGAAATGCTTGCAGCCCAGTCTCACCATGTGGGGGCAGAGTGGAACTTTCCACATGTGCTGGCTTGTGGTGATGAGGGACGTTGGAGGGAGAGATTATGACAAATTCGTAGCAAGATTGGTGGTGAGATGTGGCAGCGACATTTATTGAGATGACCATTACCATCTCCCTCGCTTTCTCGGTGACCAGGGTCATCTATCTCTTCCTCTGAAGTGAAGCCGTCACTGTCATAGGCCCTGCCCTCCTCCTGTAGCAATTTGAGAGGTCTTTCAGGCATCTCACGGCAGATCAGGGGTTGAGGGAGCAACGCTTCACTTTCCACATGGTATAATAGCTTCAGCCTGCTTCGGAGGAAGTCTCACCACTCATACTAAGGGAAGACAGTTTCCTCCAGGGCATGACATATGGCACTGTCACTAAGCCCTTTCCCTGGTAGTAAGGGCTGAACTTTTTGGGGGGTCGATTGTGCAATGAGCCTGTCGGATGAGGGGACAGAATCAGACGAGGAGGCTGAGAAAGGCATCACTCCGCACTGAATCGTTCATCCGTGGGGTACCTTTGGTACCTTCCTATCCTATGGTAATGAGAGAAAATGGTCATGGGTTCAAATGGTGATGGGAAGATGCTTGCATATATCGCTGCTACGTGGCGGCCCTGTGGCAACCCCGTGGCAGCCAGATTGGACTGTGTATAGATGTTACCCGGCAGACGGAGGTTAATGTTGACACATACGGCTTCACAGGAAGTGAGAGCCAAGTGAGTTTCACAGAAGCAGACAAGGATAACTTGTCAAATGTGAGGAACAAGACCTGAGTTAGGATCAGAATACCACCTATTTTTTTATGCAGGTGCTCAGCAATCATCACACCAGGAGACAACAGTTCCATCAATGGCCGTGAATCTGAGTAACAGAGAAGGTGAAGGGAGAATCTGACACCCTTATATCAGTTAAAGGTAGCATGGGGAATGCATGAAACATTTGCACCAGAAGCAGAAACTAGAGCCAGTACTAGGAAGCTCTCTTTTTCGGAGGACACATCAATAATGATGGCTCCATCCCCCTGAGAAGAGATTTTAAGTTCCTAGCCACAAGCTGAAACAATGGCACAGTGTAAACAGAAAATATCAATATCCAGCACTGATCTGTCCACAAAGGATTTCAGCATGAGACATTAAGCATACAACTCTGGCCCCATTTCTTCTGGGCCTAAACAAGAGCCAAACCAACCTGATGAGAATGCCTTCCAGTCATGTTTCAGTGCTGGGGCAAAGGAGGATAGTCCCCAGCGGCCTGGTAAGGCTAAAGAGTGGCAATGTGAGATGGTGTTTCTGAATAACCAGGACAGATGCAAGGTCGTCAACATTATTATAATTTTTAAAGCCATATACAACAAAAGATATTTAATTCTCCAACCCCTTCAACCACCACAGAGCCCAACAATGGGAGTGCCAGGGATAACACTGATGGCAACCTCAGAGGTAATGAGAGAGTAAGGGTAGGTAACCACCTGGGGGGACTTAATACACAAGATAGAGTCCAGGATGATAGGAGCCACCAGGTCCCCCAGTGCCCACTTGACCCTAGCCAACGTGACCAGCCGATTTACCTGCTCATTCCCAACCATGCTACCCGTCTAGCCAGAATATGGGGCCAGAGAGATGTGGTGCTAGCTGGAGGACACATTGTACAGCATGGCTCAACACACAGGTCTCTCATTTCCAAGCATTACAGGAAGCCACACAAGACAAACATGTGGGGAAGCAAAAACCACATCCAAGAAGGAAGATGGGCAAGGACAAGCAACTTCACCAGCAGGCCTCCTCTACCTGTGATGCAGGGGGGGAGGGTTGATCCATGAGACCGACAGATGCCGAACCCTACAAAGGTAGGCATGCCTCCAGAAAAGGTGGCACTGCCAGCCACGCTTCAAGTCTCTCCACCATTTCAAGGTGACCCCCCCCCCTCAGTGGGGCCAGTTTAAGTGACCTTGACCAATTTTTCAAGGTCTGAAGTCCAAAAATATCCTAAAGTCATGATTTTTCAATATCAGTTTACTCCAAACCTACAATTGATACATGGATATGGAAGGAAATCCAGTTATAAAATATTTTTCCCAAACATTTTTCTGGAAAAAAATTGAAGGTCATTCATGAGTGCCATGGTAATATTTTGGATATCCCACTTCTCAGTTGCTCTTCCAAACGGGAATAACCAAATCATAAATGAGGCACTTCTTGGCCCTAGCGGTTTGGCCTGTGTCTGGACCAGGTCTGTATTCTTTTTGGTGGCAGTTTGATCAAATGTTTTTGAGTTATTACAAAAAACAGTATTCTCATAGGCAGAGATTAGTACCTGCCACTCACAGTTACAGTCTCCTAGTTATTACTATTATTACTATTCCGTAAGTTTTCGTCTGATTTCCATCATGCTTATTAAGGACGTACAGCACCCTTACCCCATAAAACTGACCAAATTTCAATGACTTTCACCTACTTCTCAAGGTCACGGGTAAAAAATGTATTCAGATAATAAATTTTCAACCTCAATTTACTTCAGTACTGTTATAGATACATGGACATGGAATGAATTACAGTGATAACATTATTTTCCAGACATTTGTGTGGAAAAAAAATGAAGGTCATTCACCCATGACTTAACGATACTTTGGCCACGCCACTATTCAACAATTTTCAATATCTCTTAGATACATGGAAAAACAAGACATGGACGAGGCCCTTCATGGCCCTAGAAATTTTGCCTGGTCCTGGACCAGGTGTGTATACATTTTGGTGAAAGTTTGAAAAAATTTTGAGTTACTACAACAAAACATACGTTCAGCAATATTCTCATTGGTTGAGATCAGTACCTGTTTCTGACCACTACATTCTTCTATTTATTATTATTATTATTATTATTATTATTATTATTATTAATACTATTATCATTACTATTATTATCATAACCCAAAACACCAGTGGTGAGATATACTGGTTTTGTCAGTATTATTATTATTCATGTTATTGTATTATTCTTTCTTACAAAGCAGTAAATTGCTCAAATTCGCTCAATTTCAAAGCTACGGCCATCATACTTGGCCATCTGAGTCCCCCTGCTGACGGATTTATATGACCTAGTATCATCTATTTCCGAGCAGTGGTTTTCCAGTCACAGCCAATTATCTATAAAAATAATCTGTTTGCAGATCCTCAGAAACCACTAAAGGTACATACTTTAATTTTTTGTGAGACATAGCCAAGGTCGGGAGCAGGTCTGAAATGACTATGGGAACATTTGGACCGGTAAATTCTGAGATCGCCCAGTGGTCAATGGAAAGTAGTTTGGGGTCATTGAGTGCACAATTTAAAAAGCCAATATAGAAATGAGCTTACATTTATGGATCTTGATATGCTATGCATGGCTGCCAAATATGAATGGTCTTGACCCAAAACTCAAGGTCACAGCCTGTTTGACACTCTTCTCAGGGTGCACTAATATCTTCACTTCAAAGGGAATGCTATATGAAGTCCGTTGAAATCACCAAGTCCAGTGATATGTATTGGGGAAAAATCGTTCCTTGCAGTAGAACTGAGAAAGAAATTAGATGACCTTATGTCATGTTGTGAGTTACTGAAATTGCTAATGGTAATTTCCGTTTTCTATTTATTCTTTTTTATGAAGAAAAAAATTGCTCATATTTGCTTAATTTCAAAGCTACAGCCATCATAATTGGCCATCTGAGTCTCCCCGCTGATGGCTTCATATGGCAAGTATCATCCAGTTCCCATTACTGGTTTTCCAGTTACATCCAGAAACATATAAAAATCGTCTATTCGTATATTCTCAGAATCCACTAAAGGTACAGATTTGACGTTTTTATGGGACATAGACAAGGTCGAGGAGCAGGTCTGAAATGACTATGAGCCCATTTGGACCTGTAGTTTCTGAGACATCCACGGGACAATGGAAAGTAGTTTGGACTCCGCCGTTTTTGCTCTGTGAGGTTTTTGTTACTTTCACCTTCTCCCAACGTGTTTCACACTCTTCTGGGGGGCCCTACTACCTTCACCTCAAAGTGCTCACTACATGAATATCATTGAAATCACCAGGTCCAGTGATAGCTTGTCATGTTATTAGTTAATGAAATTGCTAATGGCAATTTCAGTTTTGTTGTTATAGTAGAGTCCCAGTTATGCAAAATTCATAGGGCTTTCAAAACTCTGATTAATCTATGTTTATGTATGAAAGAATATAATAATATACAGTACTGTATGGACTTGGACTTACGAAAATACACCCCCACCATCATAGAAGTTGTACAAGTAATATCTCATAATATATATATATATATATATATATATATATATATATATATATATATATATATATATATATATATATAATGTAATATATCACATAATGTACAACTACAAGAGAAAAGTATTACACTCATCAATCATACATTCCTGGTGTTCAGAGATTCTGTGGTATAATCCAGTGACAAACCGAGTAACCTAATCCAGGCACTCAACCACAACCAGCCCACCAAATGCCACCCACTTTCACCATAAAAACAATGCACAGCACTTTTGTAATTGTAACTTAAATTGTGAACTTAGCAAAGTCTTAAACCTTTAACTCGCTCTGGGAGGAGCCATCGCGATATTTATGAGAGATAAATACACAAGACCGAGCAAGGCACAACCAAACACATTTTAAATAAGAGGCCAGCTTGACGCTCGCCCTTGTGGAAGCATTGTATACTGTCGCAGATGGCGCGAAAACAGCTTGTCAAGTTTGAAATTTCGGTTGGATGACGGGATTTCTTCGGTAAACTGAATTGAAAATTAATTAGCAAAACCAGCAGTTAAACGCATTTTGCGGTTGAGGGATTGTCGTATAATCGAGACTCTACTGTGCTGTTGCTGTTGTTTATTATTATTATTATTATTATTATTATTATTATTATTATTATTATCTTTTAAGTATATTATCATTATCATTATTATTATTATTATTATAATTATTATCATTATCATCATCATTATTATTATTACTAAAACCGCCACCACCCACTTCATCACCACCACCATTTACACTCCACCTCAAGCTCCACCATATCCCCCACATGTCCCTCACCAAACCCACTCACAGTCACCATCACTCCATACAAGTAAATCTATACTACATCTCTCTCAGCTCCTCACTAATCCCTTCACCTCATCCCCCGCCCACCTCACACCACCATCATCCCTCTGTTCATGACCACAATCTCCCCCTGCATCACTAAGACCATCACCATCTCCCCCTACATCACTCTCAGCACCATCTTTCCCCCTTCACCTTGCACCACCATCCCCCTCTCCCTACACCACCACCATGATTGTCCCATACCTCACTCACCGCCACCATCTCCCACTACATCATTATCATCACCACCATCTCCCCATCCATCAAAAAGACCACACTATCCCCTCCTACATTACTATCAACACCACCATCCCCCCTACATCACTCTCACCTCTATCATCCCCCATACATCAATATTGCCACCACCATCCCTCTTCCATCATTACCATCATCATCATCTCTCCCTCCCTCGTTATCACCATCACCATCTCCCCCTCCATCACTGTGACCAATACCATTCCCCGTCCATCATTATCACCACCACCAACATCCCCTCCATCATTATCGCCATCAACATCTCCCCTACATCACTACCGCCACCATCTCCTCCATCACTATCACCACTACCATCTCTCCCTCCATCAGTATCACCACCGCCATCTTCTCCTTCATCAGTATCACCACCTCCATCTCCCTCTACAACAGTATCATCACCATCTTCCACTACATCACTATCATCACCACCATCTCCTCCGGCATCACTATAATCACCACTAACTCCTCCTCCATCACTAACACCACCACCATCTCCCTCTCCTTCACTGTTATCACCATCATATCCCACTTCATCACTGTCACCACGACCATCTCTATCTCCATCACTATCATCATCATGTCCCCCTCCATCACTGTCACCACCAATATCTCCACCTCCATCACTGTGATCACTCCCCTACAGACATTTCTTAAAAATTCAAAAACCCACCACTTCACCACTAACTTCCCCAACCTCTAACTTTCACCACCACTACACTCCACCACGACTGACTTCACTGCAACTAATTTCCACTACTGCAGACTTTTACCACCACTAACTTTCACCATCACTAACTTCCACCACCACTAACTTCTGCCACCAGCATCCACCACCACCATTAAGTTTCACCATTACTAGCTCCCACCATAAATTTCCACCACCGCTAACTTCCACCACCCTACACACATCTGCTACCACCAAAACTTTTCATCACCATCACTAACTTCGACCAACACCATTAGCCACAACCACCAGTATAAGCACCAACATCCACCACCACAATCACAACAATCTCTCTCTCCACAATTCTCCATAACCTCTCAGTTCTCTTCAAAGTCCAGCGAGATAATGTTCTGTAATGTTCCTTAACCAGAATACCAGGAACGGTGCTTCACTCTGGACGAGATGACCAATTTGGGCTTTACCCTAATGAATATGCTTCCTATGTACAAATGTTTTGCCTACAGACTGGACCGGGTAAGACCTCTGGTTCTGTCTGTCTATGCTGGATTGGCGCTTTTTATTCATCATTATATCTCATAGAAATATTACATTTTTGTTTTTTTATCCCATGCCTAGTTTCTTACCTAATGACTATTTTATTTGTTTTCTTCCTTACGATTTTATAGTTTACCCATGCCTATTATATTTTTGTATCCCATTTCTATTTCATTTACCCCCATAACTCCATTAATAAATGTTTATTAAACGAATATGTTTTACCCCTTGACTATTTTTTACCTCATGACTACTTCATTTTTCATCCCATAAACCTTCTTTATTCTTTTATATTTTTAGGATATAGTTCTGTCACCGTCAAACTACCCAGCGTGATTTAAATTCGCTTTACTACTGCATACACTTTTGTGCAGAACAGTAATCTATTCCTCAACTCCGTTATTAAATTCTCTTTCCTAAAATGAATAAAATTTTCTTTAGGGAAACAAAAATTAAAAAAAATATCATTGCACTGGAGAAAATGTCATGAAATTCACAGTACCAGTAGTGTATTTTAGCTTCTTCGGTAAAAAAAAAAAAAAGACGTAATTTTTCTTCTTCTGCTGTCCAGTGACTAAATTTTGCCTCTGTACTCATTTTACATTTGATTAGCCTAAAACTAACATCTCTTCAGCTTAAGTATTGACTTATAACATGCGATTATCACCACAATAACGATGCTAGCCATCAAGATTTGCTATGGAAAGGATGCCTAACCATAACATTGTAGCCACTGAT
This sequence comes from Coenobita brevimanus, assembly GCF_032717465.1. Lineage (NCBI taxonomy): Eukaryota > Metazoa > Arthropoda > Malacostraca > Decapoda > Coenobitidae > Coenobita > Coenobita brevimanus. The sequence continues at coordinate 11,755,638 of NC_137057.1, forward strand.
GTGTGAAATAAGCAGCAAATGGACTGAAATCTGGGCCAAATTAGTGTGAAAGAATTTTAATTGTGATGGAGTTAATTAAAACTATTTCTAACCCCTTTTAGTTAGGAAATCCTCCCAATCCGCAAAATATCGTCTATATTAAGGGAAAAAGAAATTTATTGAGACATTTATAGCAGCGAAGATGTTAATGGTGATGTCTTAACCTGCCATGTGCTAGCTATTTTTAGCCCTATGGGTCACCCCAGTGCTAGCTATTTTTCAACTTTTTTGGGGGGGCAAAGAAGATACATTTTGATATGGAAGCAACGAATTTTGCCATTAGAATGCTCACCAAGGCTCGGAAAGAGTTTTATTGAGTCCCGCATACTCATGTACAGGTATAGCCTCTCTCTCACGCTCACACGTACGTGAGAGAGTCGTTTTCTATGTAAGGTATACTCAGGTATTTATGCTGGGAAGGTATAGCAATGTTTAGTACACTTTTCTAATTACTTATTACTTCAGCATCCATCACAATTTGTGTGTCTTTTCTCACTGTGAATGCATTATCTTCCACTTACTTGAAGATAGGTACAACCTGACTTCATTACGTACAGTCCTGGCACTTACAATAAGGTATTTACAACTTGAGTTCACTATATAGTCCTTACACTTACAAGAAAATATTTACAATTTATGCTTACATGAAAATATTTACAAAATGCCTTCACTATGTACATCACTGGGTGAGGCACACAGGCAGAGTGAGGCAGAGCGAGCGTGAGGTGGGGGGGTGCAAGTGAGTGTATGGCCTTAACAGTCTGGGGGATGGTAGAGGAACAGTTACCTTACATGCCTGCCAATTTTTACCCATGAATCTTGAAAAATGCGGTCACAGTGAAGTTTTTTATTTTAAACCATTTTAAAATGGCACTGGCACTGGCCACAGAATTATGTCAGACCGTTTTAAAATGGCTCTGACATGCGGCAGGTTAAGAATCAGATACTTGATATATCAAGCCAAACTAACTAACCTAATTACTACAGTCTAATAACATATATTAGAATCATGCTCTTCTTGCCAGGTCTAGACGGCCTTAGCAACCTCGAAAAGGATTTTTCTAACAGCAAGGTGTCATACGTGGGTTTCACACATCACTAAGGCTTTTATTTTATAATGTTTTCATTTATTTTCATTTCTTTAATGGTTGACTATTGTACCCAAGCTGAAAAAGCATTTATCATTTAAAAAAATAGATTCATAATTTCTCATAATGGGTGAGCATTGCGGCCATTTTGATGCAGCATTTTTACTCAAAATTAGACCAAGAAATTTAGTATAATCCCCCCCCCCTCCTTTCCAACAGATGTACTGTACTACTGATAATTGCTAAACCTGGCTTGTGGGAGAGTCCAGACTATTAATGCATTAGTCTCTAAGTCACTCATCGTAACCATCACAGAACTGAGCCAGACTTAAGCCCACTGGTTGGCTTTAACAATCTTCTCTTGTGTCTAACTGGATGATAAGCAACGTGTTCTAGGGAGCTGAACCATATTCAGATAGATTTTCCATTTATTTTTTCTTTCAAGTAAAATATCATAAGATTCTTTGTGAAATCTAACCCAAATTTTTGAAATAATCTCCATAGGATGGTCTTAGGCCATTCTTGTTCCTTTCAAGGTCAAAAGCCCCAAAGGGTCAGGCAATACACAGCTTGGCTTTTCTAGTTGGAGGGATGAAAGAAACAGCCACGATAGGAGCTTCGTTATTAACCACATTGTTTATATTTTAAAATTATATCATTATTTTTCCAGGATCAGATGGACCGTTTCACAGCCTGCATCAATGGACTGGAATAATTAAGGACAAGATTAACATCTTCAGTCTGATGACGTATCTTATTGTGCGTTCTCGTTGCCTTTAGACGATTTTATTCTACTGAGGTTGACTTAGGTTGTGACGGGGTTTATGGAGTATATGTTTAACCCTGACATGAGTGACGGTTTATTCTGAGTTGAGGTGATTATTTGAAGGTGGCAAGGAGACACACACACACACACACACACACACACACACACAGTACGTCCGGATACAGGGTGTTGAGAATCGCCTCTCCCTGGAAGACCTTCGACTGTATTCAACGTAGTCCCCTGCACATCCACCCCTTCCCCTTCACTACCACTAGGTCATATTTTGTTCTTGACACCTCCAGACTTAATATGGGAAGGATGTGTCTTAAGGAAGGAGTTAGAGAAAGCTAAGATGTAAGTCTCCTTCCTTTTGCACAGTCTCTCCGAAAAAGGATATAAAATTGTGTGGAGAGAGCAACAGGAAATATGGATGACCTCTTCTTTTGTGAAATAGGTAAGGTAATAGTATGGTTGTTATGTATACAGAAATCTTTCATATTATAACCAACGTTTTTTCTTTTTTCTTTTTTTTGTTTCTCAATAACTCTATTTGAATTAGGTAATTTTCCTACTTGCGTGCTTCCTCTTTGCATATATTTAGATCCTATCTTACCCTTTCCTTACGACGGCAGAAAAGAGTTGGGGTGATAATGATGATGCTAATGATTTGCCAGAATTCGTTGTATATTTGTCGACTGAAATGAAGGAAAGAAGGGAGGTTCAATAATAATAATAATAATAATAATAATAATAATAAGTTAATGATGAAGAGCAGGAGGATGAGGATAAGGATGAAGAATCCCCTGAACACACTACACAAATCTGTTAAGTTCTTCATCTGATCCTCTGTGTTACTTCCCAGCCAGAGCTAACCAGTTACGTCCCTTAGTCTAATGACGTTCCATATTTCTAAACTTATTTTCGCTACTTTTATAAAATTTTATTCAGTTTAAGGGAAGAAATAAGATTGGGAAAGGGTTACGAAGACTGTTTACAATCCCTTCACTACGAATGGTTTCTCCAAAGTTAACAAAATCGCTAAGATGTTAACAGGTACCAAATAAAAAGATTCCAGCTTACATAGAAGTATAAATGAACTAATTTTATGATAAAATTTCTGCCCAAAGATACATGTAAGGTAAAATATAACAGTCTGTCGATTATTACCTTGAACATAAGTGTGTTGCTGCTGCTTTCTTCTGTTACTTTGCTTGGAGGGTCCCTGTGTGCTTTATCAAATATAACCTTATTGCAATGCTCATGTGTGTATTTTTTCTCTCATTGACTGAAACAAAAATTATTGAGTGCGCGCTCGCGCTCGCGCACGTGTGTGTGTGTGTGTGTGTGTGTGTGTGTGTGTGTGTGTGTGTGTGTGTGTGTGTGTGTGTGTGTGTGTGTGTGTGTGTGTGTGTGTGTGTGTGTGTGTGTGTGTAATATGATCAAACTTGCCACGACATATATTAAATAATCAAGACACTCAATTCAGAAAAGAACATGAGGATCTAAATAGGCTACAGGAGACCCATGACCTGTACTGATCAGTAAAACTGACGATGACACTATTGTCGCATCTTCAGTTTTGTTTAAAAATTGGCCTTGCCTGCTTCATCTCTTTGTGTCAGCTATTCCTACAGAACATGGTGCTACAGAATGTCTTCACACGTTTCAACCCCTTAACCGAAGGGATGTCGGAAGTGGTCCCTGCACGTCCCACACAGATAATCACGCTCCGACTGACTTTTTTATAAATATTTGCCAAAAATCAGTTATTAGTCCTAGAATATTATAATTCAATATGCTTATGGTACATACCATCATCTTTCTCCTGGGATGTTTGTTGAGCCTTCGTCGACTACCGTAGGACTTGTGCAGACTTCTGAATTTGGATAACGAAGTCTCCAGTTTACACTTCCCAACACCCCATAATATGTTTAGCACAGCCTGATATTATCACTAGAAACATTATTTTATGAATTTCAAGTAGTTTGGAATCCATACTAAAAAAAATAAAAACAATGTGAAAGCTATGTAAATTACAAGCGCGTTCCAGCTTCCCACCCGCGCTCGTTCCCCGCTGGTATTCTGTCATTTATTATTGATAAGACACTCACACTTTACATTCCTAGTACTTTATTACACTTATATATATCTACAGTATTTATGCATATGTTTCCTTCAGTAATAGTGGCTTATTTTCACTCCAGGCATTCACTTTCTCGTTCAGTAAACTACATAGGGAGCGAAGCTTTCACATTCACTGTCATTACTCCAAGTATTTGTACTCATATTCTTATATTACTAATTATTTACATTTCTATTTGCATTTTCTATTATATTTACATTATTTACATTTCTATTTTATTTACACGATGTTATGCACTGTCACTTGCAGTAACTTATAAAACTATTTTCCACTGTTCAATCATATTTACATCCATTGCTTTCACTTGCTATTTACACATTATTTATATTTCCACTTACACTGTTTAAAAATGCTTTAGGTTGTGGTAGTAAAAAAGCAGGTTAAGCAGAGGGGAACCTGGCACTCAGTGCACTGCCAAGAGGTGCCTTTGTGCTCATGAGTGCGTCTGGTGGTACGTGCACACACCTGGCACCTGCGGATCACAGGCTTCCTCTTTGTTGTGGCAGGCATTTGCATCAGTCTGTGCCGATCCATGTAAGCCCTCTGCTCAAGTCTGTCAGGAAGTCTAACAGAATGGCGCCTTGGGGCTGTTGCTGTCACCCTACCATACCTCCCAAGCAGCTGCTGAACACAGGTCCAGGCAAACAACCTCAGGGAGAAGGACTTGGGTGGCTTTACCCTCATCTTGTACAGGATGAAGACGTTCAGCATTGTCATATCAATGAGATGCAGAAGCACTTCCTGTACCACCTAGTATTCTTCTTGAGGCAGTCAATCTCTCTAATCATCATGTCGGACTTGTCCACCAGCCGCATGCTGATACTGTAGTCAATGACAGCATCAGGTTTCATAACAGGTTCGCCTGTCCTACAGTCGACCTTCCCACTGACTTTCATTTCCCCCTTGTGTACGGTGGTGAGCATGTGCATGACCCTCTTGTCATGCCACTGTATTGCCAGCATCTTCTCAGACTTGCATAGTTGCATATCTCCTTGCTGCGAATTTCTTGCCACGGGAAATTTTGGGAAGTTGGCATGATTACTCTTGACAGTGCCGCAGGAGCTGATGCTGTGCTGTGAAAGGTATTTAGCAAGTTTCGGTGCTGTATAATAGTTGTCAGTATACAGCACATGATTCCCACCAAAATACCTTTCAAGCAGCACTTTCACTACACAGCCTGAGAAGCCAAGGGGGGGTGTTTTGTCCAGATCGACAGCCCTGGCTGAATAGATGACAAAGTCAAGGATGTACCCGATCTTACAGTCGCACAGTACAAAGAACTTGATTCCAAACCGTTGACGTTTGCTTGGAATGTACTGTACGAACCTCAGACGTCCTCTGAACAGAACCAAGGATTCATCTATGATAACCTTTTGAAATGGGTGGAAGAATGACATAAATTTATCTTTCATTCGTTCAGAATCTCCCGGATCTTCCAGAGTGCGTCAGTCTGGGAAGGTACATCATTGTTGGTGAAGTGCAGGTTTCCCATGATGTTATGGAAGCGATCTCTGGCCATGTACTTATTGAAGGTGGGTGAGGGTAGTAAAGGGTCCATGGACCAGTAATCTTCCAATTCATGCTTCCTTGAATGGGGCATGAGAACACATACAGTTCCTGCACTCCAAGCATGGTCCACTGTTGCATTTTCGCTGCACCTGCACCACTTGCAGCACGTTGTACCTCATACCTGTTGGTCTCATCACATATGTCCTGCATGGCTTCATCACCAAGGAAAGGCCAAAAGGCAGTCCACACACTCAGCGTAGTCCACACATTCAGCATCCTCGTCAAGAGTGGAGGCAAGCTGTATCCCAGAGGAACTCTCGCTGAAGTGGAGTTGTTCCAGGACGAAATCGGAATCTTCTGTCCACATGGAGGCGTCCAGGGTTCCCTCTCATGGCGGTGTAGGCTGGGTGAGGGTGGATGAGGGTGGCTGTGAGGCAGACTGGGCAGTTTCAAGGTCATTCCAACTGACCCTAGGTTGCCATGTACCACTACCAGCCCTTACTTTACAAGCTAGTCTACATTTACGATGAATAAGAGATTTACCTTGTCCCCTAAGGCCTGCTTTCATTCTAGGTGCTGGTGGAGACTCCAATTACGAAGACTCAGGAGAAATTTCGGCTGAAAAGGTGGAAGATATTAGTGAAGTGGGGCTGGGAGAGTGGGGAGGTGATTCACCTCAGGACTCATAGCAGGCTGGGTCACGCGGGGCCTTTGTTCCGGGGCTAACCCGCCTCCTCTTCACTCCCTTCCTAAATTCCTTCCCTTGCTGCATTAAGGGCTCCATTCCATTGGAGCCAGGACAAACTTGGGATACTGAAGCACTCGTACTGGCAGTTTCTGTCACCATTTCCTCCCCAGGCTCATCACATGATTCACCCAAGAGATCAAAGTCACTACCCATCATTATTATCGATAAATCAGCCAGTTCACGTTCCACAGCAGAGTCACTTAGTCCTTTACCCCTTCCCACACGAGGTTTAGTAGGGGTAGAGGTCACAGGTCCCTTTGCAATGGGCGCAGAAGCAGTAGAAAGGGAGGGGCGCGAATCCGACATGGTTTCACCTCAAAAGACGACACTAAACTGAATGACGTGGCATATATGGGCAGGCAAGGGTTGACAATGTCAGTGTGGTGACAGCTGCTAATTTATATCCTATGAAATGATTGGCAGGAAATCTAGACAATACATAATAAATTAGGTAGTTCCAGGTGAATGTAAATATCACTTAGGCTTCTCCCTTCCATTCTTATATATATTTTTATTACAAGAATAGGACATACGGCATATTTCAAGGGGAAATAAGCATGGAAAATTAGTGGACGAGTGCAATGGGGTGTTGCCAAGTGATAATTAGTCTTTTCCGGGTGTATGGCACTATCAATTATCTTTTTTCCTTTTTATAATATGTATGTTATTTTGTATAAGAATAGGGCATAGGGCTCATTTCAGTGGATGAAATCAGTGGAAAAATCCAGGCAAGATTTGCATAGCACGGCGCGGCTGTGCAGGCGAGAGGAGAGGATAATGGAGGGGAGGTAGGAAGGGGAGTCAAGAATGGGGAGAAATGGCTAAATTGTCAACAATGGATTGGAGTACGGATGACATTAGCAGCACTGACTATTGTTGGACACTGGGAGTAATGATAGATGATACAAGTCACCACTTGAAAGCCCTGGTGAATTCAAAGTAATACAGAATCACAAAAGTGACGGCCTGCGGTATGATCCATTACGCCCAAACATCACGAAAGTGAGGCCCCCACGGTTAAGGGGTTAAATATGCTGACGTTTCCATTCTTGCCTTACATAGGGAAGCAACAATGTTGTATGCAATCAATCACTGACAGTTAAGTTGATCTGTACCCTCTCCTGTATGCAAAACATAATCATAAATATAAGGGTTGATTTTTCTATATGTCCAACTTTGGGCATAGCCACACGACCTTTTGCCTGAGGCCCAGCACTCTTACATGTCACACACCAATCGCCCTTGATGACTTAGGATTTTCAGTATCGTTACTGTGAACATCTTTTATAAGTTTAGTCTTATATTAGCAGAAATTTAGGTAAGTTTGTATAACGTTCCTGTCAAATCATTGGAATGAGAAACTATCCCAGCGATGTATAATAGATGGCATGACAGTAGAAATTCAACTGATATCCGAGGCTAATTCCTCCAAAATACTGTCCAGTATGGTAGCAGTCAAGCACACACTTGATTATAACCTGTAGCACTGACCACACACACTAAGTTACCAAGAGAAATCTCTACCTTTTTTCCATTTGCTCATGATATTGCATACAGAAATAAAAGTGTGAATGAAACATTACTTTGCTCGATGCGTGCATATGTCTGTCTATGTGTGTGTGCTGATGTCTGTGTGTGTGCGTGTCTGTGTCTGCGGGTGTCAGTGAGTGCAGTTGACTGTGTGTATGCATGTTTGTGTGTGTGCTCGTGAGTCTGTGTCTGTCTGTTTGTCTATGTGTGTGCATACATCTGTGTGTGTGTGTATATCTGTGTGTGTGCATATGTCTGTATGTGTGCGTGTCTGTGTGTGTCTCTGCATGTCTGTGTGTCTGCCTGCGAATGCATGTTGCTTTATGTCTGTCTATCTGTCTGTCTGTCTGTCTGTCTGTCTTTGTGTGTGTGTGTGTGTGTGTGTGTGTGTGTGGGAGGGGGGGTGTTAGAGTCAGATGTGTGGGTGGTTGGGGTGGATGATGTTTAATTGGTGGGATTCATGATTCGGTGCATCGCCGGGGGGGTGGACAGGATGGTTGGGTGGGTGGGGCTGATTGGTTGGGTAGGATGTGTGGAGTGGCTTGGGGTTGGTTGTAGGGGTCTATGGGTTGGTGACTGATTGCATTGTATGGGCTGGGTAAATATCATGGGTGAGTCACTAGATTGGTGGGTCACTAGATTGTAGGGTCGATAATTTAGGTTTGAATGGGATCAGTTTGGTGGATGAGTGTGGTTTGAATGGGTGGATGGGATTGCAGGGTGAATAGGTTTGGGTAAGAAGGGTGGTTGGGCATGTGAATAGGAGCGTAGGTCGGTGGGAGGAGAGGTTTTTTTTTTTTTTTTAACGTGCTCAACTCTGGGCATAGGCTTCACAGCCTGATCCCAAGGCCCAGTAGTCTTCCCACATACCATACACCTCTACATGTCACCACTTTGGCGCTAACACCCACCATCAATATTAAATACATGCTAGGGCTGTCTCATACAGGACTAGTGTATTGGTATTAGCGGGAGTATTTTTTATGACATGTCGGTGGGTCTTCTGGTAGATCGGTAAAGTCTGCTTTACATGAAATTCAAATCCTTAAACTGTACCCTGCCCCAGCGGGGATTCGAACGTGGGTCCGGTATAGATCTTGATATGCTATGCATGGCGACCAAATATGAATGGTATTAACCGAAAACTCAAGGTCACAGCCTGTTTGACACTCTTCTCGGGGTGCACTAATATTTTCACTTTAAAGGGAATGCTATATGAAGTCTGTTGAAATCACCAAGTCCAGTGATATGTATTGGGGAAAAATCGTTCCTTGCAGTAGAACTGAGAAAGAAATTAGATGACCTTATGCCATGTTGTGAGTTACTGAAATTGCTAATGGTATTTTCTGTTTTCTATTTATTCTTTTTTATGAAGAAAAAAATTGCTTATATTTGCTTAATTTCAAAGCTACAGCCATCATAATTGGCCATCTGAGCCTCCCCGCTGATGGCTTCATATGGCAAGTATCATCCATTTCCCATTACTGGTTTTCCAGTTACATCCAGAAACATATAAAAATCGTCTATTCGTAAATTCTCAGAATCCGCTAATGGTACAGATTTGACCTTTTTTTATGAGACATAAACAAGGTCGGGGACCAGGTCTGAAATGACTATGGGCCCATTTGGGCCTGTAGTTTCTGAGACATCCACGGGACAATGGAAAGTATTTTGGACTCCGCCATTTTTGCTCTGTGAGGTTTTTGTTACTTTCACCTTCTCCCAACGTGTTTCACACTCTTCTGGGGGGTCCTACTACCTTCACCTCAAAGTGCTCACTATATGAAAATCATTGAAATCACCAGGTCCAGTGATAGCTTCTCATGTGATGAGTTAATGAAATTGCTAATAGCAGTTTCAGTTTTGTAGTTATAGTAGAGTCCCATTTATGAAAAATTCATGGGACTTTCAAAACTCTGATTAATCTATGTTTATGTATGAAAGAATATAATAATATACAGTACTGTATGGACTTGGACTTACGAAAAATACACCCCCATCATCATAGAAGTTGTACAAGTAATATCTCATAATATATATATATATATATATATATATATATATATATATATATATATATATATATATATATATATATAATGTAATATATCAGATAATGTACAAGTACAAGAGAAAAGTATTACACTCATGAACCATACATTTCTGGTGTTCAGAGATTCTGTGGTATAATCCAGTGACAAACCGAGTAACCTTATCCAGGCACTCAACCACAACCAGCCCACCAAATGCCACCCACTTTCACCATAAAAACAATGCACAGCACTTTTGTAATTGTAACTTAAATTGTGAACTTAGCAAAGTCTTAAACCTTTAACTCGCTCTGGGAGGAGCCATCGCGATATTTATGAGAGAGAAATACACAAGACCGAGCAAGGCAAAACCAAACACATTTTAAATAAGAGGCCAGCTTGACGCTCGCCCTTGTGGAAGCATTGTATACTGTCGCAGATGGCGCGAAAACAGCTTGTCAAGTTTGAAATTTCGGTTGGATGACGGGATTTCTTCGGTAAATTGAATTGAAAATTAATTAGCAAAACTAGCAGTTAAACGCATTTTGCGGTTGAGGGATTGTCGTATAATCGAGACTCTACTGTGCTGTTGCTGTTGTTAATTATTATTATTATTATTATTATTATTATTATTATTATATTTTTAATATTATTATTATCATTATTATTATATTTTTAATATTATTATTGTTATTATTATTATTATTATTATTATTATTATTATTATTATCATAATTATTATCATCATTATTATTATTAGTAAAACCGCCACCACCCACTTCATCACCACCACCATTTACACTCCACCTCAAGCTCCACCATATCCCCCACATGTCCCTCACCAAACCCATTCACAGTCACCATCACTCCATACAAGTAAATCTATAATACATCTCTCTCAGCTCCTCACTAATCCCTTCACCTCATCTCCCGCCCACCTCACACCACCATCATCCCTCTGTTCATGACCACAATCTCTCCCTGGATCACTGTTACCATCACCATCTCCCCCTACATCACTCTCAGCACCATCTTTCCCCCTTCACCTTGCACCACCATCCCCCTCTCCCTACACCACCACCATGATTGTCCCATACCTCACTCACCACCACCATCTCCCACTACATCATTATCATCACCACCATCTCCCCCTCCATCAAAAAGACCACCACTATCTCCTCCTACATTACTATCAACACCACCATCCCCCATACATCAATATTGCCACCACCATACCTCTTCCATCATTACCATCATCACCATCTCTCCCTCCCTCGTTATCATCATCACCATCTCCCTATCCATCACTGTGACCCATACCATTCCCCGTCCATCTTTATCACCACCACCAACATCCCCTCCATCATTATCGCCATCAACATCTCCCCTACATCACTACCACCACCATCTCCTCCTCCATCACTATCACCACTACCATCTCTCCCTCCACCAGTATCACCACCGCCACTTCTCCTTCATCAGTATTACCACCACCATCTCCCTCTACAACAATATCATCACCATCTTCCACCACATCACTATCATCACCACCATCTCCAGCATCACTATAAGCACCACTAACTCCTCCTCCATCACTAACACCACCACCATCTCCCTCTCCTTCACTGTTGTCACCATCATATCCCACTTCATCACTGTCACCACCACCATCTCTATCTCAATCACTATCATCATCATGTCCCCCTCCATCACTGTCACCACCAATATCTCCACCTCCATCACTGTGATCACCATCTCCCTTACAGACCTTTCTTAAAAATTCAAAAATCCACCACTTCACCACTAACTTCCCCAACCTCTAACTTTCACCACCACTACACTCCACCACGACTGATTTCACTGCTACTAATTTCCACTACTGCAAACTTTTACCACCACTAACTTTCACCATCACTAACTTCCACCACCACTAACTTCTGCCACCAGCATCCACCACCACCACCACCACCATTAAGTTTCACCATTACCAGCTCCCACCATAAATTTCCACCACCACTAACTTCCACCACCCGCTACCACCACCACTTTTCATCAACATCACTAACTTCGACCAACACCATTAGCCACAACCACCAGTATAAGCACCAACATCCACCACCACAATCACAACAATCTCTCTCTCCACAATTCTCCATAACCTCTCAGTTCTCTTCAAAGTCCAGCGAGATAATGTTCTGTAATGTTCCTTAACCAGAATACCAGGAACGGTGCTTCACTCTGGACGAGATGATCAATTTGGGCTTTACCCTAATGAACATGCTTCCTATGTACAAATGTTTTGCCTACAGACTGGACCGGGTAAGACCTCTTGGTTCTGTCTGTCTATGCTGGATTGCCGCTTTTTATTCATCATTATATCTCATAGAAATATTGCATTTTTTTTTTTTTTTACCCCATGCCTAGTTTATTACCTAATGACTATTTTATTTGTTTTCTTCCTGACGATTTTATAGTTTACCCATGCCTATTATATTTTTGTATTCCATTTCTATTTCATTTACCCCCATAACTCCATTAATAAATGTTTACTAAGTGAATATTTTTACCCCTTGACTATTTTTTATCCCATGACTACTGCATTTTTCATCCCATAAACCTTCTTTATTCTTTTATATTTTTAGGATATAGTTCTGTCACCGTCAAACTACCCAGCGTGATTTAAATTAGCTCTACTACTGCATATACTTTTGTGCAGAACAGTAATCTATTCCTCAACTCCGTTATTAAATTCTCTTTCCTAAAATGAATAAAATTTTCTTTCGGGAAACAAAAATTTAAAAAAATATCATTGCACTGGAGACAATGTCATGAAATTCACAGTACCAGTAGTGTATTTTAGCTCCTTCGGTAAAAAAAAAAGACGTAATTTTTCATCGTCTGCTGTCCAGTGACTACATTTTGCCTCTGTACTCATTGTACATTTGATTAGCCTAAAACTAACATCTCTTCAGCTTAAGTATTGACTTATAACATGCGATTATCACCACAATAACGATGCTAGCCATCAAGATTTGCTATGGAAAGGATGCCTAACCATAACATTGTCGCCACTGATCTGTGTGAAATAAGCAGCAAATGGACTGAAATCTGGGCCAAATTAGTGTGAAAGAATTTTAATTGTGATGGAGTTAATTAAAACTATTTCTAACCCCTTTTAGTTAGGAAATCCTCCCAATCCGCAAAATATCGTCTATATTAAGGGAAAAAGAAATTTATTGAGACATTTATAGCAGTGAAGATGTTAATGGTGATGTCTTAACCTGCCACGTGCTAGCTATTTTTAGCCCTATGGGTCACCCCAGTGCTAGTTATTTTTCAACTTTTTTTTTTTTTTTGGCAAAAAAGATAGATTTTGATATGGAAGCAACGAATTTTGCCATTAGAATGCCCACCGAGGCTCGGAAAGAGTTTTATTGAGTCTCACATACTCATGTACAGGTATAGCCTCTCTCTCACGCTCACACGTACGTGAGAGAGTCGTTTTCTACTGTATGTAAGGTATACTCAGGTATTTATGCTGGGAAGGTATAGCAATGTTTAGTACACTTTTCTAATTACTTATTACTTCAACATCCATCACAATTTGTGTGTCTTTCTCACTGTGAATGCATTATCTTCCACTTACTTGAAGATTGGTACAACCTGACTTCATTACGTACAGTCCTGGCACTTACAATAAGGTATTTACAAATCTAGTTCACTATATAGTCCTTACACTTACAAGAAAATATTTACAATTTATGCTTACATGAAAATATTTACAAAATGCCTTCACTATGTACAGCACTGGGTGAGGCACACAGACAGAGTGAGGCAGAGTGAGCGTGAGGGGGGGGGTGCAAGTGAGTGTATGGCCTTAACAGCCTGGGGGATGGTACAGGAACAGTTACCTTACATGCCTGCCAATTTTTACCCATGAATCTTGAAAAATGCGGTGACAGTGAAGTTTTTTATTTTAAACCATTTTAAAATGGCACTGGCAATGGGCACGGAATTATGTCAGACCGTTTTAAAATGGCTCTGACATGCGGCAGGTTAAGAATCAGATACTTGATATATCAAGCCAAACTAACTAACCTAATTACTACAGTCTGATAACATATATTAGAATCATGCTCTTCTTGCCAGGTCTAAACGGCTTTAGCAACCTCGAAAAGGATTTTTCGAACAGCAAGGTGTCATACGTGGGTTTCACACATCACTAAGGCTTTTATTTATAATGTTTTCATTTATTTTCATTTTTTTAACGGTTGACTATTATATCCAAGCTGGAAACGCATTTATCAATTTAAAAAATAGATTCATAATTTCTCATAATGGGTGAGCATTGCGGCCATTTTGATGCAGCATTTTTACTCAAAATTAGACCAAGAAATTTAGTATAATCCTCCCCCCCCCCTTCCAACAGATGTACTGTACTATTGATAATTGCTAAACCTGGCTTGTGGGACAGTCCAGACTATTAATGCATTAGTCTCTAAGTCACTCATCGTAACCATCACAGAACTGAGCCAGACTTGAGCCCACTGGTTGGCTTCAACAATCTTTTCCTGTGTCTAACTGGATGATAAGCAACGTGTTCTAGGGATCTGAACCATATTCAGATAGATTTTCCATTTATTTTTTCTTTCAAGTAAAATATCATAAGATTCTTTGTGAAATCTAACCCAAATTTTTGAAATAATCTCCATAGGATGATCTTAAGCCATTCTTGTTCCTTTCAAGGTCAAAAGCCCCAAAGGGTCAGGCAATACACAGCTTGGCTTTTCTAGTTGGAGGGATGAAACAGCAACGGTAGGAGCTTCGTTATTAACCACATTGTTTATATTTTAAAATTATATCATTATTTTTCCAGGATCAGATGGGCCGTTTCACAGCCTGCATCAATGGACTGGAATAATTAAGGACAAGATTAACATCTTCAGTCTGATGACGTATCTTACTGTGCGTTCTCGTTGCCTTTAGACGATTTTATTCTACTGAGGTTGACTTAGGTTGTGACGGGGTTTATGGAGTATATGTTTAACCCTGACATGAGTGACGGTTTATTCTGAGTTGAGGTGATTATTTGAAGGTGGCAAGGACACACACACACACACACACACACACACACACACACACACACACACACACACAGTACGTCCGGATACAGGGTGTTGAGAATCGCCTCTCCCTGGAAGACCTTCGACTGGATTCAACGTAGTCCCCTGCACATCCACCCCTTCCCCTTCACTACCACTAGGTCATATTTTGTTCTTGACACCTCCAGATGATTTGACTTAATTTTTGAAGGATGTGTCTTAAGGAAGGAGTTAGAGAAAGCTAAGATATAACTCTCCTTCCTTTTGCACAGTCTCTCCGAAAAAGGATATAAAATTGTGTGGAGAGAGCAAGAGGAAATATGGATGACCTCTTCTTTTGTGAAATAGGTAAGGTAATAGTATGGTTGTTATGTATACAGAAATCTTTCATATTATAACCAACGTTTTTTCTTTTTTCTTTTTTTGTTTCTCAATAAGTCTATTTGAATTAGGTAATTTCCCTACTTGCGTGCTTCCTCTTTGCATATATTTAGATCCTATCTCACCCTTTCTTTACGACGGAAGAAAGGATTTCGGGTGATAATGATGATGCTAATGATTTGCCAGAATTCGTTGTATATTTGTCGACTGAAATGAAGGAAAGAAGGTAGGTTCAATAATAATAATAATAATAATAATAATAATAATAATAATAAGGTAATGATGATGAGCAGGAGGATGAGGATAAGGATGAAGAATCCCCTGAACACACTACACAAATCTGTTAAGTTCTTCATCTGATCCTCTGTGTTACTTCCCAGCCAGAGCTAACCAGTTACGTCCCTTAGTCTAATGACGTTCCATATTTCTAAACTTATTTTCGCTACTTTTATAAAATTTTATTCAGTTTAAGGGAAGAAATAAGATTGGGAAAGGGTTACGAAGACTGTTTACAATCCCTTCACTACGAATGGTTTCTCCAAAGTTAACAAAATCGCTAAGATGTTAACAGGTACCAAATAAAAAGATTCCAGCTTACATTGAAGTATAAATGAACTAATTTTATGATAAAATTTCTGCCCAAAGATACAGGTAAGGTAAAATATAACAGTCTGTCGATTATTACCTTGAACATAAGTGTGTTGCTGCTGCTTTCTTCTGTTACTTTGCTCGGAGGGTCCCTATGTGCTTTATCAAATATAACCTTATTGCAATGCTCATGAGTGTATTATTTCCCTCATTGACTGAAAGAAAAATTATTGTGAGTGCGCGCTCGCGCTCGCGCACGTGTGTGTGTGTGTGTGTGTGTGTGTGTGTGTGTGTGTGTGTGTGTGTGTGTGTGTGTGTGTGTGTGTGTGTGTGTGTGTGTGTGTGTGTGTGTGTGTGTAATATGATCAAACTTGCCACGACATATATTAAATAATCAAGACACTCAATTCAGAAAAGAACATGAGGATCTAAATAGGCTACAAGGGACCCATGACCTGTACTGATCAGTAAAATTGACGATGACACTATTGTCATATCTTCAGTTTTGTTTAAAAATTGGCCTTGCCTGCTTCATCTCTTTGTGTCAGCTCTTCCTACAGAACATGGTGCTACAGTATGTCTTCACACGCTTTAACCCCTTAACCGAAGGGATGTCGGAAGTGGTCCCTGCACGTCCCACGGGGATAATCACGCTCCGACTGACTTTTTTATAAATATTTGCCAAAAATCAGTTATTAGTCCTAGAATATTATAATTAAATATGCTTATGGTACATACCTTCAGCTTTCTCCTGGGATGTTTGTTGAGCCTTCGTCGACTACTGTAGGACTTGTGGAGACTTCTGAAGTTAGATAACGAAGTCTCCACTTTACACTTCCCTACACCCCATAATATGTTTACCACAGCCTGATATTATCACTAGAAACATTATTCTATGAATTTCAAGTAGTTTGGAATCCATACCAAAAAAAAAAAACACACACTGTGAAAGCTATGTAAATTACAAGCGCGTTCCAGCTTCCCACCCGCGCTCGTTCCCCGCTGGTATTCTGTCATTTATTATTGATAAGACACTCACACTTTACATTCCTAGTACTTTATTACACTTATATATATCTACAGTATTTATGCATATGTTTCCTTCAGTAAAAGTGGCTTATTTTCAATCCAGGCATTCACTTTCTCGTTCAGTAAACTACACAGGGAGCGAAGCTTTCACATTCACTGTCATTACTCCAAGTATTTGTACTCATATTCTTATATTACTAATTATTTACATTTCTATTTGCATTTTCTATTGTATTTACATTATTTACATTTCTGTTTTATTTACACTATGTTATGCACTGTCACTTGCAGTAACTTATAAAACTATTTTCCACTGTTCAATCATATTTACATCCATTGCTTTCACTTGCTATTTACACATTATTTATATTTCCACTTACACTGTTTTAGAAATACTTTAGGTTGTGGTAATAAAAAAGCAGGTTACACAGAGGGGAACCTGGCACTCAGTGCACTGCCAAGAGGTGCCTTTGTGCTCATGTGTGCGTCTGGTGGTACGTGCACACACCTGTCACCTGCGGATCACAGGCTTCCTCTTCGTTGTGGCAGGCATTTGCACCAGTCTGTGCCGATCCATGTAAGCCCTCTGCTCAAGTCTGTCAGGAAGTCTAACAGAATGGCGCCTTGGAGCTGTTGCTGTCACCCTACCATACCTCCCAAGCAGCTGCTGAACACAGGTCCTGGCAAACAACCTCAGGGAGAAGGACTTGGGTGGCTTTACCCTCATCTTGTACAGGATGAAGACGTTCAGCATTGTCATATCAATGAGATGCAGAAGCACTTCCTGTACCACCTAGTATTCTTCTTGAGGCAGTCAATCTCTCTAATCATCATGTCGGACTTGTCCACCAGCCGCATGTTGATACTTTAGTCAATGACAGCATCAGGTTTCATAACAGGTTCGCCTGTCCTACAGTCGACCTTCCCACTGTCTTTCATTTCCCCCTTGTGTACGGTGGTGAGCATGTGCATGACCCTCTTGTCATGCCACTGTATTGCCAGCATCCTCTCAGACTTGCATAGTTGCATATCTCCTCACTGCGAATTTCTTGCCACGG
Source organism: Coenobita brevimanus (assembly GCF_032717465.1). Lineage (NCBI taxonomy): Eukaryota > Metazoa > Arthropoda > Malacostraca > Decapoda > Coenobitidae > Coenobita > Coenobita brevimanus. Next base: position 11,773,649 of record NC_137057.1, read on the forward strand.
AAAATTTTGGGAAGTTGGCACGATTACTCTTGACAGTGCCGCAGGAGCTGATGCTGTGCTGTGAAAGGTATTTAGCAAGTTTCGGTGCTGTATAATAGTTGTCAGTATGCAGCACATGATTCCCACCAAAATACCTTTCAAGCAGCACTTTCACTACACAGCCTGAGAAGCCAAGGGGGTGTGTTTTGTCCAGATCGACAGTGCTGGCTGAATAGATGACAAAGTCAAGGATGTACCCCATCTTACAGTCGCACAGTACAAAGAACTTGATTCCAAACCGTTGACGTTTGCTTGGAATGTACTGTACGAACCTCAGACGTCCTCTGAACAGAACCAAGGATTCATCTATGATAACCTTTTGAAATGGGTGGAAGAATGACATAAATTTATCTTTCATTCTGTTCAGAATCTCCCGGATCTTCCAGAGTGCGTCAGTCTGGGAAGGTACATCATTGTTGGTGAAGTGCAGGTTTCCCATGATGTTCTGGAAGCGATCTCTGGCCATGTACTTATTGAAGGTGGGTGAGGGTAGTAAAGGGTCCATGGACCAGTAATCTTCCAATTCATGGTTCCTTGAATGGGGCATGAGAACACATACAGTTCCTGCACTCCAAGCATGGTCCACTGTTGCATTTTCGCTGCACCTGCACCACTTGCAGCACGTTGTACCTCATACCTGTTGGTCTCATCACATATGTGCTGCATGGCTTCATCACCAAGGAAAGGCCAAAAGGTAGTCCACACACTCAGCGTAGTCCACACATTCAGCATCCTCGTCAAGAGTGGAGGCAAGCTGTATCCCAGAGGAACTCTCGCTGAAGTGGAGTTGTTCCAGGACGAAATAGGAATCTTCTGTCCACATGGAGGCGTCCAGGGTTCCCTCTCGTGGCGGTGTAGGCTGGGTGAGGGTGGATGAGGGTGGCTGTGAGGCAGACTGGACAGTTTCAAGGTCACTCCAACTGACCCTAGGTTGTCATATACCACTACCAGCCCTTACTTTACAAGCTAGTCTACATTTACAATGAATAAGGGATTTACCTTGTCCCCTAAGGCCTGCCTTCATTCTAGGTGCTGGTGGAGACTCCGATGACGAAGACTCAGGAGAAATTTCGGCTGAAAAGGTGGAAGATATTAGTGAAGTGGGGCTGGGAGAGCGGGGAGGTGATTCACCTCGGGACTCATAGCAGGCTGGGTCACGCGGGGCCTTTGTTCCGGGGCTAACCCGCCTCCACTTCACTCCCTTCCTAAATCCCTTCCCTTTCTGCAGTAAGGGCTCCATTCCCTTGGAGCCAGGACAAACTTGGGATACTGAAGCACTCGTACTGGCAGTTTCTGTCACCATTTCCTCCCCAGGCTCATCACATGATTCACCCAAGAGATCAAAGTCACTACCCATCATTATTATCGATAAATCAGCCAGTTCACGTTCCACAGCAGAGTCACTTAGTCCTTTACCCCTTCCCACACGAGGTTTAGTAGGGGTAGAGGTCACAGGTCCCTTTGCAATGGGCGCAGAAGCAGCAGAAAGGGAGGGGCGCGAATCCGACATGGTTTCACCTCAAAAGACGACACTAAACTGAATGACGTGGCATATATGGGCAGGCAAGGGTTGACAATGTCAGTGTGGTGACAGCTACTAATTTATATCCTATGAAATGATTGGCAGGAAATCTAGACAATCCATAATAAATTAGGTAGTTCCAGGTGAATGTAAATATCACTTAGGCTTCTCCCTTCCATTCTTATATATATTTTTATTACAACAATAGGGCATACGGCATATTTCAAGGGGAAATAAGCATGGAAAATTAGTGGACGAGTGCAATGGGGTGTTGCCAAGTTATAATTAGCCTTTTCCGGGTGTATGGCACTATCAATTATCTTTTTTCCTTTTTATATATATGTTATTTTGTATAAGAATAGGGCATAGGGCTCATTTCAGTGGATGAAATCAGTGGAAAAATCCAGGCAAAATTTGCATAGCACGGCACGGCTGTGCAGGCGAGAGGAGAGGGTAATGGAGGGGAGGTAGGGAGGGGAGTCAAGAATGGGGAGAAATGGCTAAATTGTCAACAATGGATTGGAGTATGGATGACATTAGCAGCACTGACTATTGTTGGACACTGGGAGTAATGATAGATGATACAAATCACCACTTGAAAGCCCTGGCGAATTCAAAGTAATACAGAATCACAAAAGTGACAGCCTGCGGTATGATCCATTGCGCCCAAACATCATGAAAGTGACGCCCCGCGGTTAAGGGGTTAAATATGCTGACGTTTCCATTCTTGCCTTACATAGGGAAGCAACAATGTTGTATGCAGTCAATCACTGACAGTTAAGTTGATCTGTACCCTCTCCTGTATGCAAAACATAATCATAAATATAAGGGTTGATTTTTCTATATGTCCAACTTTGGGCATAGCCACACGACCTTTTGCCTGAGGCCCAGCACTCTTACATGTCACACACCAATCGCCCTTGATGACTTAGGATTTTCAGTATCGTTACTGTGAACATCTTTTATAAGTTTAGTCTTATATTAGTAGAAATTTAGGTAAGTTTGTATAACGTTCCTGTCAAATCATTGGAATGAGAAACTATCCCAGCGATGTATAATAGATGGCATGACAGTAGAAATTCAACTGATATCCGAGGCTAATTCCTCCAAAATACTGTCCAGTATGGTAGCAGTCAAGCACACACTTGATTATAACCTGTAGCACTGACCACACACACTAAGTTGCCAAGAGAAATCTCTACCTTTTTTCCATTTGCTCATGATATTGCATACAGAAATAAAAGTGTGAATGAAACATTACTTTGCTCGATGCATGCATATGTCTGTCTATGTGTGTGTGCTGATGTCTGTGTGTGTGCGTGTCTGTGTCTGCGGGTGTCAGTGAGTGCAGTTGACTGTGTGTATGCATGTTTGTGTGTGTGCTCGTGAGTCTGTGTCTGTCTGTTTGTCTATGTGTGTGCATACATCTGTGTGTGTATGTATATCTGTGTGTGTGCATATGTCTGTATGTGTGTCTGTGTGTGTCTCTGCATGTCCGTGTGTCTGCCTGCGAATGCATGTTGCTTTATGTCTGTCTGTCTATCTGTCTGTCTGTCTGTCTTTGTGTGTGTGTGTGTGTGTGTGTGTGTGTGTGTGTGTGTGTGTGTGTGTGTGTGTGTGTGTGTGTGTGTGTGTGTGGGAAGGGGGGTGTTAGAGTCAGATGTGTGGGTGGTTGGGGTGGATGATGTTTGATTGGTGGGATTCATGATTCGGTGCATCGCCGGGGGGGTGGACAGGATGGTTGGGTGGGTGGGGCTGCTTGGTTGGGTAGGATGTGTGGAGTGGCTTGGGGTTGGTTGTAGGGGTCTATGGGTTAGTGATTGATTGCATTGTATGGGCTGGGTAAATATCATGGGTGAGACACTAGATTGGTGGGTCACTAGATTGTGGGGTCGATAATTTAGGTTTGAATGGGATCAGTTTGGTGGATGAGTGTGGTTTGAATGGGTGGATGGGATTGCAGGGTGAATAGGTTTGGGTAAGAAGGGTGGTTGGGCATGTGAATAGGAGCGTAGGTCGTTGGAAGGAGTGTTTTTTTTTTTTTTACATGCTCGACTCTGGGCATAGGCTTCACAGCCTGATCCCAAGGCCCAGTAGTCTTCCCACATACCATACACCTCTACATGTCACCACTTTGGCGCTAACACCCACCATCAATATTAAATACATGCTAGGGCTGTCTCATACAGGACTGGTGTATTGGTATTAGCGGGAGTATTTTTTACGACATGTTGGTGGGTCTTCTGGTAGATCGATAAAGTCTGCTTTACATGAAATTCAAATCCTTAAACTGTACCCTGCCCCAGCGGGGATTCGAACGTGGGTCCGGTATAGATCTTGATATGCTATGCATGGCGACCAAATATGAATGGTATTAACCGAAAACTCAAGGTCACAGCCTGTTTGACACTCTTCTCGGGGTGCACTAATATCATCACTTCAAAGGGAATGCTATATGAAGTCCGTTGAAATCACGAAGTCCAGTGATATGTATTGGGGAAAAATCGTTCCTTGCAGTAGAACTGAGAAAGAAATTAGATGACCTTATGTCATGTTGTGAGTTACTGAAATTGCTAATGGTAATTTCCGTTTTCTATTTATTCTTTTTTATGAAGAAAAAAATTGCTTATATTTGCTTAATTTCAAAGCTACAGCCATCATAATTGGCCATCTGAGTCTCCCCACTGATGGCTTCATATGGCAAGTATCATCCACTTCCCATTACTGGTTTTCCAGTTACATCCAGAAACATATAAAAATCGCCAATTCGTAAATTCTCAGAATCCGCTAATGGTACAGATTTGACCTTTTTTTATGAGACATAAACAAGGTCGGGGACCAGGTCTGAAATGACTATGGGCCCATTTGGGCCTGTAGTTTCTGAGACATCCACGGGACAATGGAAAGTAGTTTGGACTCCGCCATTTTTGCTCTGTGAGGTTTTTGTTACTTTCTCCCAACGTGTTTCACACTCTTCTGGGGGGCCCTACTACCTTCACCTCAAAGTGCTCACTACATGAAAATCATTGAAATCACCAGGTCCAGTGATAGCTTCTCATGTGATGAGTTAATGAAATTGCTAACAGCAGTTTCAGTTTTGTAGTTATAGTAGAGTCCCATTTATGCAAAATTCATGGGACTTTCAAAACTCTGATTAATCTATGTTTATGTATGAAAGAATATAATAATATACAGTACTGTATGGACTTGGACTTACGAAAAATACACCCCCATCATAATAGAAGTTGTACAAGTAATATCTCATAATATATATATATATATATATATATATATATATATATATATATATATATATATACATATATATATATATATAATGTAATATAGTATATAATGTACAAGTACAAGAGAAAAGTATTACACTCATCAACCATACATTTCTGGTGTTCAGAGATTCTGTGGTATAATCCAGTGACAAACCGAGTAACCTAATCCAGGCACTCAACCACAACCAGCCCACCAAAAGCCACCCACTTTCACCATAAAAACAATGCACAGCACTTTTGTAATTGTAACTTAAATTGTGAACTTAGCAAAGTCTTAAACCTTTAACTCGCTCTGGGAGGAGCCATCGCGATATTTATGAGAGAGAAATACACAAGACCGAGCAAGGCACAACCAAACACATTTTAAATAAGAGGCCAGCTTGACGCTCGCCCTTGTGGAAGCATTGTATACTATCGCAGATGGCGCGAAAACAGCTTGTCAAGTTTGAAATTTCGGTTGGATGACGGGATTTCTTCGGTAAATTGAATTGAAAATTAATTAGCAAAACTAGCAGTTAAACGCATTTTGCGGTTGAGGGATTGTCGTATAATCGAGACTCTACTGTGCTGTTGCTGTTGTTAATTATTATTATTATTATTATTATTATTATTAGTTTTAAGTATATTATTATTATTATTATTATTATTATTATATTTTTATTATTATTATTATTATTATTATTATTATTATCATTATTATCATTATTATTATTATTATTAAAACCGCCACCACCCACTTCATCACCACCACCATTTACACTCCACCTCAAGCTCCACCATATCCCCCACATGTCCCTCACCAAACCCACTCACAGTCACCATCACTCCATACAAGTAAATCTATACTACATCTCTCTCAGCTCCTCACTAATCCCTTCACCTCATCCTCCGCCCACCTCACACCACCATCATCTCTCTGTTCATGACCACAGTCTCTCCCTGGATCACTGTTACCATCACCATCTCCCCCTACATCACTCTCAGCACCATCTTTCCCCCTTCACCTTGCACCACCATCCCCCTCTCCCTACACCACCACCATGATTGTCCCATACCTCACTCACCACCACCATCTCCCACTACATCATTATCATCACCACCATCTCCCCCTCCATCAAAAAGACCACCACTATCTCCTCCTACATTACTATCAACACCACCATCCCCCCTACATCACTCTCACCTCTATCATCCCACATACATCAATATCGCCACCACCATACCTCTTCCATCATTACCATCATCACCATCTCTCCCTCCCTCGTTATCATCATCATCATCTCCCTATCCATCACTGTGACCCATACCATTCCCCGTCCATCATTATCACCACCACCAACATCCCCTCCATCATTATCGCCATCAACATCTCCCCTACATCACTACCACCACCATCTCCTCCTCCATCACTATCACCACTACCATCTCTCCCTCCACCAGTATGACCACCGCCACTTCTCTTTCATCAGTATTACCACCACCATCTCCCTCTGCAACAATATCATCACCATCTTCCACCACATCACTATCATCACCACCATCTCCAGCATCACTATAAGCACCACTAACTCCTCCTCCATCACTAACACCACCACCATCTCCCTCTCCTTCACTGTTGTCACCATCATATCCCACTTCATCACTGTCACCACTACCATCTCTATCTCCATCACTATCATCATCATGTCCCCCTCATCACTGTCACCACCAATATCTCCACCTCCATCACTGTGATCACCATCTCCCTTACAGACCTTTCTTAAAAATTCAAAAACCCACCACTTCACCACTAACTTCCCCAACCTCTAACTTTCACCACCACTACACTCCACCACGACTGATTTCACTGCAACTAATTTCCACTACTGTAAATTTTTACCACCACTAACTTCCACCACCACTAACTTCTGCCACCAGCATCCACCACCACCACCACCACCATTAAGTTTCACCATTACCAGCTCCCACCATAAATTTCCACCACCACTAACTTCCACCACCCGCTACCACCACCACTTTTCATCAACATCACTAACTTCGACCAACACCATTAGCCACAACCACCAGTATAAGCACCAACATCCACCACCACAATCACAACAATCTCTCTCTCCACAATTTTCTATAACCTTTCAGTTCTCTTCAAAGACCAGCGAGATAATGTTCTGTAATGTTCCTTAACCAGAATACCAGGAACGGTGCTTCACTCTGGAAGAGATGATCAATTCGGGCTTTACCCTAATGAACATGCTTCCTATGTACAAATGTTTTGCCTACAGACTGGACCGGGTAAGACCTCTTGGTTCTGTCTGTCTATGCTGGATTGCCGCTTTTTATTCACCATTATATCTCATAGAATTATTACATTTTTTTTTTTTTTTAGCCCATGGCTAGTTTTCTACCTAATGACTATTTTATTTGTTTTCTTCCTGACGATTTTATAGTTTACCCATGCCTATTATATTTTTGTATCCCATTTCTATTTCATTTACCCCCATAACTCCATTAATAAATGTTTATTAAACGAATATGTTTTACCCCTTGACTATTTTTTACCCCATGACTACTTCATTTTTCATCCCAATTACCTTCTTTTTTCTTTTATATTTTTAGGATATAGTTCTGTCACCGTCAAACTACCCAGCGTGATTTAAATTAGCTCTACTACTGCATACACTTTTGTGCAGAACAGTAATCTATTCCTCAACTCCGTTATTAAATTCTCTTTCCTAAAATGAATAAAATTTTCTTTAGGGAAACAAAAATTTAAAAAAATGTTATTGCACTGGAGACAATGTCATGAAATTCACAGTACCAGTAGTGTATTTTAGCTCCTTCGGTAAAAAAAAGACAAAATTTTTCTTCTTCTGCTGTCCAGTGACTACATTTTGCCTCTGTACTCATTTTACATTTGATTAGCCTAAAACTAACATCTCTTCAGCTTAAGTATTGACTTATAACATGCGATTATCACCACAATAACGATGCTAGCCATCAAGATTTGCTATGGAAAGGATGCCTAACCATAACATTGTAGCCACTGATGTGTGAAATAAGCAGCAAATGGACTGAAATCTGGGCCAAATTAGTGTGAAAGAATTTTAATTGTGATGGAGTTAATTAAAACTATTTCTAACCCCTTTTAGTTAGGAAATCCTCCCAATCCGCAAAATATCGTCTATATTAAGGGAAAAAGAAATTTATTGAGACATTTATAGCAGTGAAGATGTTAATGGTGATGTCTTAACCTGCCATGTGCCAGCTATTTTTAGCCCTATGGGTCACCCCAGTGCCAGCCATTTTTCAACCTTTTTCTTTTTTTGGCTATAATGATAGATTTTGATATGGAAGCAACGTGTTTTGCCATTAAAATGTTCACCAAGGCTTGGAAAGAGTTTTATTGAGTCCCGCATACTCATGTACAGGTATAGCCCCTCTTTCACGCTCACACGTACGTGAGAGAAAGTCGTTTTCTATCTAAGGTATACTCAGGTATTTATGCTGGGAAGGTATAGCAATGTTTAGTACACTTTTCTAATTACTTATTACTTCAGTGTCCATCACAATTTGTGTGTCTTTCTCACTGCGAATGCATTATCTTTCACTTACTTGAAGATTGGTACAACCTGACTTCATTACGTACAGTCCTGGCACTTACAATAAGGTATTTACAACTCTAGTTCACTATATAGTCCTTACACTTACAAGAAAATATTTACAATTTATGCTTACATGAAAATATTTACAAATGCCTTCACTATGTACAGCACTGGGTGAGGCACACAGGCAGAGTGAGGCAGAGTGAGCGTGAGGGGGGAGGGAGCAAGTGAGTGTATGGTCATAACAGCCTGGGGGATGGTAGAGAAACAGTTGCCTTACATGCCTGCCAATTTTTACCCATGAATCTTGAAAAATGCGGTCATAGTGAAGTTTTTTATTTTAAACCATTTTAAAATGGCACTGGCACTGCCCAGGGAAGTATGTCAGACCGTTTTAAAATGGCACTGACATGCGGCAGGTTAAGAATCAGATACTTGATATATCAAGCCAAAGTAACCTAATTACTACAGTCTGATAACTTATAATTATACTCTTCTTGCCAGGTCTAGACGGCCTTAGCAACCTCAAAATGGATTTTTCGAACAGCAAGGTGTCATACGTGGGTTTCACACATCACTAAGGCTTTTATTTTATAATGTTTTCATTTATATTCATTTTTTTAACGGTTGACTATTGTACCCAAGCTGAAAACGCATTTAACATTTTAAAAAATAGATTCATCATTTCTCATAATGGGTGAGCATTGCGGTTATTTTGATGCAGCATTTTTACTCAAAATTAGACCAAGAAATTTAGTATAATCCCCCCCCCCTTCCAACAGATGTACTGTACTACTGATAATTGCTAAACCTGGCTTGTGGGACAGTCCAGACTATTAATGCATTAGTCTCTAAGTCATTCAAAGTAACCATCACAGAACTGAGCCAGACTTGAGCCCACTGGTTGGCTTCAACAATCTTTTCCTGTGTCTAACTGGATGATAAGCAACGTGTTCTAGGGATCTGAACCATATTCAGATAGACTTTCCATTTATTTTTTCTTTCAAGTAAAATACCATAAGATTCTTTGTGAAATCTAAGTCAAATTTTTGAAATAATCTCCATAGGATGATCTTAAGCCATTCTTGTTCCTTTCAAGGTCAAAAGCCCCAGAGGGTCAGGCAATACAAAGCTTGGCTTTTCGAGTTGGAGGGATGAGAGACACAGCCACGGTAAGAGCTTCGTTATTAACCACATTGTTTATATTTTAAAATTATATCATTATTTTTCCAGGATCAGATGGACAGTTTCACAGCCTGCATCAATGGACTGGAATAATTAAGGACAAGATTAACATCTTCAGCCTGATGACGTATCTTATTGTGCATTCTCGTTGCCTTCAGACCTGAGGTTGACTTAGGTTGTGACGGGGTTTATGGAGTATATGTTTAACCCTGACATAAGTGACGGTTTATTCTGAGTTGAGGTAATTATTTGAAGGTTGCAAGGACACACACACACACACAAACACACACACACACACACACACACACACACACACACACACACAGTACGTCCGGATACAGGGTGTTGAGAATCGCCTCTCCCTGGAAGACCTTCGACTGGATTCAACGTAGTCCCCTGCACATCCACCCCTTCCCCTTCACTACCACTAGTAGTCTCACCAATCTAAAACCAAGGTTTGGATGGAGTCCAGCCGGGGATTTCCCTGCGTACAGCGTTGCCTTGTTTCCTATACTCTGATTGGGTAGTGGCTGACCTGACACCGTTAGAGTTCGTCCGCTCACAACTCGCCACCTGGCCTGACATGACTTCACCCACTTCTGTGTGTGTGTGTGTGTGTGTGTGTGTGTGTGTGTGTGTGTGTGTGTGTGTGTGTGTGTGTGTGTGTGTGTGTGTGTTTTTTTTTGTGTGTGTGTGTAAAGACAAACTAATTTAAGTTATAAATAAAAGTTAAGTTATATATATAACAAAGTGAACAGTGGAAGCACGTGACAAGCTTAATCTCCCTCCAATGGATTAACTCCCAGTATGGGCCTGGATGTTGCCGCTCGTGAGTGTTTTAACTTATTTATTTCAGTTACGAAAATAGCGTATGTTCTACTGATTCCTTCAAATTATATTATAAACGTAATTGTTACATTACGTACCCAACTTAGAACTACCGTGAAAGTCGGTAAAAGTAACTACAATTTTTTCAGCACCACTGTAAAATATGTATGCCACGTTTCTTTATTAATGTACAAGAGCCATATGCATTACAAGTTTACCTTCCTTTGATATGCTAGAATACTTACGTTTATATTGTATTAGTATGTGGGTACCTATCTATGATGCCTATTACATATATAACAGAATCTACTCATCACTCGTTTAGGAAGTATGGCATAGCTGCACCCAGCGCCAGACCCCACCCAAACCTTGGTTTTAGATTGGTGAGACTATAGGTCATATTTTGTTCTTGACACCTCCAGACTTAATTTGGGAAGGATGTGTCTTAAGGAAGGAGTTAGAGAAAGCTAAGATGTAAGTCTCCTTCCTTTTGCACAGTCTCTCCGAAAAAGGATATAAAATTGTGTGGAGAGAGCAAGAGGAAATATGGATGACCTCTTCTTTTGTGAAATAGGTAAGGTAATAGTATGGTTGTTATGTATACAGAAATCTTTCATATTATAACCAACGTTTTTTCTTTTTTCTTTTTTTGTTTCTCAATAAGTCTATTTGAATTAGGTAATTTTCCTACTTGCGTGCTTCCTCTTTGCATATATTTAGATCCTATCTCACCCTTTCCTTACGACGGAAGAAAAGAGTTGGGGTGATAATGATGATGCTAATGATTTGCCAGAATTCGTTGTATATTTGTCGACTGAAATGAAAGAAAGAAGGGAGGTTCAATAATAATAAAAATAATAATAATAATAATAATAATAATAATAATAATAATAATAAGGTAATGATGAAGAGCAGGAGGATGAGGATAAGGATGAAGAATCCCCTGAACACACTACACAAATCTGTTAAGTTCTTCATCTGATCCTCTGTGTTACTTCCCAGCCAGAGCTAACCAGTTACGTCCCTTAGTCTAATGACGTTCCATATTTCTAAACTTATTTTCGCTACTTTTATAAAATTTTATTCAGTTTAAGGGAAGAAATAAGATTGGGAAAGGGTTACGAAGACTGTTTACAATCCCTTCACTACGAATGGTTTCTCCAAAGTTAACAAAATCGCTAAGATGTTAACAGGTACCAAATAAAAAGATTCCAGCTTACATTGAAGTATAAATGAACTAATTTTATGATAAAATTTCTGCCCAAAGATACAGGTAAGGTAAAATATAACAGTCTGTCGATTATTACTTTGAACATAAGTGTGTTGCTGCTGCTTTCTTCTGTTACTTTGCTCGGAGGGTCCCTATGTGCTTTATCAAATATAACCTTATTGCAATGCTCATGAGTGTATTATTTCCCTCATTGACTGAAAGAAAAATTATTGTGAGTGCGCGCTCGCGCTCGCGCACGTGTGTGTGTGTGTGTGTGTGTGTGTGTGTGTGTGTGTGTGTGTGTGTGTGTGTGTGTGTGTGTGTGTGTGTGTGTGTGTGTGTGTAATATGATCAAACTTGCCACGACATATATTAAATAATCAAGACACTCAATTCAGAAAAGAACATGAGGATCTAAATAGGCTACAGGAGACCCATGACCTGTACTGATCAGTAAAATTGACGATGACACTATTGTCGCGTCTTCAATTTTGTTTAAAAATTGGCCTTGCCTGCTTCATCTCTTTGTGTCAGCTCTTCCTACAGAACATGGTGCTACAGAATGTCTTCACACGCTTTAACTCCTTAACCGAAGGGATGTCGGAAGTGGTCCCTGCACGTCCCATGGGGATAATCAAGCTCTGACTGACTTTTTTATAAATATTTGCCAAAAATCAGTTATTAGCCCTAGAATATTATAATTAAATATGCTTATGGTACATACCTTCAGCTTTCTCCTGGGATGTTTGTTGAGCCTTCATCGACTACCGTAGGACTTGTGGAGACTTCTGAAGTTGGATAACGAAGTCTCCACTTTACACTTCCCGAAACCCCATAATATGTTTACCACAGCCTGATATTATCACTAGAAACATTATTCTATGAATTTCAAGTAGTTTGGAATCCATACTAAAAAAAAAAAACACCCTGAGAAAGCTATGTAAATTACAAGCGCATTCCAACTTCCCACCCGCGCTCGTTCCCCGCTGGTATTCTGTCATTTATTATTGATAAGACACTCACACTTTACATTCTTAGTACTTTATTAAACTTATATATATCTACAGTATTTATCCATATGTTTCCTTCAGTAATAGTGGCTTATTTTCACTCCGGGCATTCACTTTCTCGTTCAGTAAACTATGTAGGGAGCGAAGCTTTCACATTCACTGTCATTACTCCAAGTATTTGTACTCATATTCTTATATTACTAATTATTTACATTTCTATTTACATTTTCTATTGTATTTACATTATTTACATTTCTATTTTATTTACACTATGTTATGCACTGTCACTTGCAGCAACTTTTAAAACTATTTTCCACTGTTCAATCATATATACATCCTATGCTTTCACTTGCTATTTACACATTATTTACACATTATTTACATTTCCACTTACACTGTTTTAGAAATGTTTCAGGCTGTGGTAATAAAAAAGCAGGTTACACAGAGGGGAACCTGGCACTCAGCGCACTGCCAAGAGGTGCCTTTGTGCTCATGTGTGCATCTGGTGGCACACACCTGGCACCTGCGGATCACAGGCTTCCTCTTCGTTGTGGCAGGCATTTGCACCAGTCTCTGCCGATCCATGTAAGCCCTCTGCTCAAGTTTGTCAGGAAGTCTAACAGAATGGCGCCTTGGAGCTGTTGCTGTCATCCTACCATATCTCTCAAGCAGCTGCTGAACACAGGTCCTGGTGAACAACCTCAGGGAGAAGGACTTGGGTGGCTTTACCCTCATCTTGTACAGGATGAAGACGTTAAACATTGTCATATCAATGAGATGCAGAAACACTTCCTGTACCACCTAGTATTCTTCCTGAGGCAGTCAATCTCTCCAATCATCATGTCGGACATGTCCACGAGCCGCATGTTGATACTGCAGTCAATGACAGCATCAGGTTTCATATCAGGTTCACCTGTCCTACAGTCGACCTTCCCACTGTCTTTCATTTCCCCCTTGTGTACGGTGGTGAGCATGTGCATGACCCTCTTGCCATGCCACCGTATTGCCAGCATCTTCTCAGACTTGGGAAGTTGGCACGATTACTCTTGACAGTGCCGCAGGAGCCGATGCTGTGCTGTGAAAGGTATTTAGCAAGTTTCGGTGCTGTACAATAGCTGTCAGTATACAGCACATGATTCCCACCAAAATACATTTCAAGCAGCACTTTCACTACACAGCCTGAGAAGCCAAGGGGGTGTGTTTTGTCCAGATCGACAGCACTGGCTGAATAGATGACAAAGTCAAGGATGTACCCCATCTTACAGTCGCACAGTACAAAGAACTTTATTCCAAACCGTTGACGTTTGCTTGGAATGTACTGTACGAACCTCAGACGTCCTCTGAACAGAACCAAGGATTCATCTATGACAACCTTTTTAAATGGGTGGAAGAATGACATAAATTTATCTTTCATTCTGTTCAGAATCTCCCGGATCTTCCAGAGTGCGTCAGTCTGGGAAGGTACATTGTTGTTGGTGAAGTGCAGGTTTCCCATGATGTTATAGAAGCGATCTCTGGCCATGTACTAATTGAAGGCGTGTGAGGGTAGTAAAGGGTCCATGGACCAGTAATCTTCCAATTCATGCTTCCTTGAATGAGGCATGAGAACACATACAGTTCCTGCACTCCAAGCATGGTCCACCATTGCATTTTCGCTGCACCTGCACCACTTGCAGCACGTTGTACCCCATACCTGTTGGTCTCATCACATATGTGCTGCATGGCTTCATCACCAAGGAAAGGCCAAAAGGTAGTCCACACACTCAGCGTAGTCCACACATTCAGCATCCTGGTCAAGAGTGGAGGCAGGCTGTATCCCAGAGGAACTCTCGTTGAAGTGGAGTTGTTCCAGGATGAAATCGGAACCATCTCTCCACATGAAGGCGTCCAGGGTTCCCTCTCGTGGCGGTGTAGGCTGGGTGAGGGTGGATGAGGGTGGCTGTGAGGCAGACTGGGCAGTTTCAAGGTCACTCCAACTGACCCTAGGTTGCCAGGTACCACTACCAGCCCTTACTTTACAAGCTAGTCTACATTTACGATGAATACGAGATTTACCTTGTCCCCTAAGGCCTGCCTTCATTCTAGGTGCTGATGGAGACTCCGATGACTAAGACTCAGGAGAAATTTCGGCTGAAAAGGTGGAAGATATTAGTGAAGTGGGGCTGGGAGAGCGGGGAGGTGATTCACCTCGGGACTCATAGCAGGCTGGGTCACGCGGGGCCTTTGTTCTGGGGCTAACCCGCCTCCTCTTCACTCCCTTCCTAAATTCCTTCCCTTGCTTCATTAATAAGTACAGAATATTTAATATACAATTTCAAATAGTAAATAGCTGACATGACAGAGAGAGAGATAGGTACTGGGGTTGATGCGGCAGAGCTGTAGAGAGGGAAATCCCCTCTCCGGCCCCACCCAAACGGACTTCATATTTGAGTCTGACCATAGTTCTGATCTGTTCCAGTGTAAGATCTACAGTATGCCTATATATGTAGATGGACATACTGACAGGTATACAGTATATCTAGAGGTAGGTGGACAGACACATTGATAAACAGGAAGACAGACAGAAAGAACGATAAATAAACAGACAGACCGGTAGAGATAAATTGTTGGGTAGATGGATAGATATTAACAGACAGGAATACAAAGCGACAGACAGACGAATATATAAATAGATGGACAGATATGCTGATAGACATAGATACATACCGGTAGGTAGATAATCATAGTAGAAACAGACACAAAGATACGCCTTTTTAGTATGTTTTCATTGTTATCATTTAAAGTTACACAGACTACACGAACCCAGCGGACCCACCACACTTTGCCTAACTCATTTCAAACTCGGCCAGATATCCAGTTCTTTTGCCCCGATTCTCTCCCACGCAGCTTCTCCTTCTCCATCTCCCAAGAAACTCCTTTAAACTTCATTCAACAACTTAGTTTTCAGTCTTAAACTTTTCCTCAAAGAATTTCCAACAGCTTTATTGTGCATTTTTCCCGGACATTTATTCTACAGGAGTGTATGTGACTGAGGTGATGGGGGAGAGAAGAGGGAGACCAAGGATGAGGTGGAGGGATGAAATGGAGACACATATGAGAGAGAAGGGTGTGAGTTGGAGAGAGGGCAGCCAAATGGCAAAGGAAGGAGGAGACCAAGGATGATATAGAGGGATGGAGTGGAGAGATATATGAGAAATAGGGGCTTGAGTGGAAGAAGGGCAACCAAATAGCACTGGAAGGGGAAGAGCAAGGATGAAGTGAAGGGATGGAGTGGAGACATGTGAGACAGGAATGATGAGTTGGAGGGAGGGCAGCCAAATAACAATGGAAGGAGGACACCAAGGATGAGATGGAGGGATGGAGTGGAAATATGATGAGAGTGTGAAAGTTTGAGGGATGGAGTGGAGAGGTATGAGTGGGTGTGTGTTGGGGATAGGGCAGCCAAATGGTAGAGTATGGGGGAGACTAAGGGTGAGATAGAGATGTGGTGTGGAGAGATACAGGAGAGAGGGGGATGTGACCTGGAGGGAGTGCACCCCAATGGTAGAGTAGGGGGTAGACTAAGGATGAGCTGTAGGGATGCAGTGTAAGAGGATGATGTAAGGATTAAGACACATATCTATAGCCAGATGCTATAATCCAGTAATGGGTGACCGTTTGTCTTTGAGTTAGTTGTTTCACGAGGAGGGGCACTAACCCTCCGCAAGCCCCAGTGGCGTATATGGGGGGGGGGCACTCGGCCATGCCCCCCCCCCTTTTGTCCCAGTAGGCCTACATATCTACAGATCTATTTACATATACAAGTAATCAATGAATTCAGCCGAAAAATAGGCTGCTTGATTTCAAATGATCAACTTTCACACGACTTTAGTAAGCTCTCTCTCTCTCTCTCTCTCTCAACTTCATTCATGCGAGTTATAGTGTAATTTGCTCAATGTTTCATATATACTACTCTCTCTCTCTAAGCCATTAATGCGAGTTTTAGTTTAATTTTTTTAATGTTTCATATAAAAATGAACATTGCAGCTTCCAGGAATGTAGGAATCAACAATTGCATATGGTCTACCATTTTTCTTTTCTTTTTTTATACATACCGGGTACTGTAGTATTCCCTTTTTAAATATTTTTCAAACAGCTCATTTTTGTTTCAGCCAAGATACTTAAACTTCTTTATATTGTTTTGCCAATGAATATCAAATAAGTGCAATGTATCCCTCCTGAGGCCTCAAAATGCCCCTAATAGTGCTTGATTTCCAAAAAATTTCCTGGGGCGGCTTACACCGTCCCCCCAGACCTCCCACCTGTAGAGGCTCGCTTCGCTGCCCCCCCCCCCTTAACAAAATACAGGATTCACCCCTGTGGCCCCCCCCCCCTTTCCACGGACCAATATACGCCACTGGCAAGCCCACTTTTTGACACGTAGAGAAAACCTATGAGTAAGTAATATGTTACCACTTAGCGTTGTAAATGGTTCCCTGGCTTACAGGAAATCATTAAGCTTGTCACTTAATGTAAAACCACCTGAAAAGCAAAGAAAGATAATAAAAAAGCGTCAGGAAAGATGGGAGAACACGAAGAGAGGAGGGCAGACACAGAAAATGAATGATAAAGGTGAAGGAAGAACTAGACAACAATGCATCAAGTGAGTGAATGATGGTCGCCACCACCTACCACCACAGGAATACGTAATATATCAAATAAATTGCCAAGAAACAGTTGCAATAAAGCGTTAACTGAAGTCCACGTGGGTGTGTGAAGTGTTATGTAACTTACAGGGAAGTGTAAAAGGCTAGGGTCCCTGAAAAAAATTACCCTCTTTTGATAGTTCATTATTTAATGTACACTTTTATGCATCCTGTTTTTATTGACTGACTTGATACTCCTTATCCTGTTCCCATAACTCTCTTATCCTCCATCCTCTTTTCTTCTCTCTCTCTCTCTCAACACCTTACCTAACACTCCCATTTACGTAACATTATAATTTGAGAGGAGCGAGAGAGTGCTGTTGATTGGAGACATGAATGGCAAAGTCGGGAATGTACGAGTGGATGGAGTGGTTGGTCAGTGGGGTGTGCCAGCAGAAGTAGATGGGAATGGTAGTGCTTTGGTGGACATCTGTGCTGGTAAGGGGTTGGCAATAGCCAACACCTACTTTCGTCATAAGATGATCCACCGGTATACATGGAGAGTAATGAGGAGGATGGATGGTGAACTTGTTGAACGAAAGGCAATGATAGACTACGTGTGTGTGGATGAGCGAATGAGAAGACAAGTGTTGGATGCAAGGGTGTGGAGAGGGTGGGGGAATGGAGTCTCGGACCATCACTTAGTGATGGCCAAGGTAGAGCTGCAAAGAAAGTGGTTGAGGAGGCGAAGGGGAAGACAGGAGGAAACAGCTCCTGTGAGAAGAGTGGAGAAATTGCAAGATAGTGAGAAGAGGACAGAGTATAAGAGCATAGTGGAAGAAAGATTGGGAAGGTATGAGCTAGAGCAGATGGAAGGGGTGGAAGACGTATGTAAGATATTCACGGAAGAGATAAGCGCAGCGTGTGAGGTGGTTTGTGGAGTGAGGAGGAGATGCAAGGGTGTGCAAGGGACAGCATGGTGGAATGATGAGGTGAAACGAGCTGTGGAACAAAAGAATAAGGCATATGGTGAATGGTTGGCGAGTAGAGGTAGGGGAGAAGATGAGAGAGAGAAGAGAGAGGTATATGTGAGCAGGAGAAGGGAGGTTAAGAGACTGGTGAAGGAGAGTAAGAAGAAAGTGGATGAAGAGTTTGGGAGGAATCTGAGTGTGAAATGGAGGGAGAGTAAGAAATTGTTTTGGAAGGAGGTAAAGAAAGTAAGGATGTGTGAAAGGGGAAATAGTAGGGGAGTGAAAGATAGGAATAATAGATTGTTGGTAGAGAAGAGAGAGAAATTGAGGAGATGGAAGGAGCACTTTGAGGATTTGTTGAATGTAGAGAGTGAGAGCAGTGTGAGTATAAGTGGTTGGGGAATGGCTGGGAGAAGAAGAGATGAGAGGAGGGAGGAAGAGATCAGTAGGTCGGAAGTAGTGGAAGCGATGAAGAAGATTAAGCTGGGAAAGGCCCCAGGAATTGATGGAGTATGTGGTGAAATGCTTAGGTATGGGGGTGAGATTGTTGTGGAGTGGATATGGAAGTTGTGTAGATTGGCTTGGGAAGAGGGAAGGGTTCCAGAGGACTGGAAATCAGGTATAATTGTTCCTCTGTACAAAGGAAAAGGGGAGAGAGAAGTATGTGGTAACCATAGGGGTATTTGCCTTCTTAGTGTGACTGGTAAAATATATGGTAGAATACTCATTGATAGGGTTAGGCATATGACAGAGGAGCTAGTTGGAGAAGAACAAGGGGGATTTAGGAAGGGAAAAGGGTGTGTAGATCAGATATTTGTTCTAAGATGTTTAGTGGAGAAGTATCTAGAGAAGGGAAGGAAAGTGTACGCTGCCTTCATGGACTTGGAGAAAGCTTATGACAGAATAGATAGGAAAGGTATGTGGAAGGTATTAAGAATATATGGAGTGGAGGGGAAATTGTTGAGTGCTGTGAAGAGTATGTACGAGGGAGCTAGGGCTACGGTGCGAGTGGATGGTGAGCTGAGTGAGTTCTTTGATCTCAATGTAGGACTGAAACAGGGGTGTGTAATGTCTCCATGGCTGTTTAATATATATATGGATGGGGTCGTAAAGGAGGTACAAGGTAGGGCAGTGGATGTGGGGGTGGCCCTAACGAATGAGGGTGAGATTTGGAAGCTTCCGGTGTTGCTGTTTGCTGATGATACAGTATTGTTGAGTGAAGATGAATGGGAGTTGCAAGGTTTGGTGAATGAATTTGGGACAGTGTGTAGGAGGAGGAAGCTGAAAGTTAATGTAAACAAAAGTAAAGTTATGGTGTTTGAGAGGAATGAAGTCACAGAGTGTGCAGTGAGGTTGGATGGTGAGGATATGGAGAATGTGAGTGCATTCAAGTACTTGGGTAGTGTGACGAGTAAGGATGGAACTTTGGGGGATGAAGTGCGTGAAAGGGTACAGCAGGGAAGGAAGGTTGTAGGCATGCTGAAAGCAGTGATGAGAAATAGGGAAGTGAGTATGGAAGTTAAGAAGTTTCTGCATGATGGTATTGTGATCCCTACCCTGACGTATGGAAGCGAGGCGTGGACCTTGCAAGAGGGGAACAAGTCAAGAGTGAGAGCAGTGGAAATGAGTTACTTGAGAGGAGCATGTGGAGTGACATGGAGGGACAGGTTGACGAATGAAGAAGTGAAGGAACGTTGTGGGGTAGATGTGGATGTGGTTGAAAAGATTAGGAGAAATACACTGAGGTGGTTTGGACATGTGGAGAGGATGGAGAGTGAAAGACTGACTAAGAGGGTGTATGTGGGTGAGGTGGAGGGAGGGAGAGGGAGGGGTAGACCGAGGATGAGGTGGAGGGATGGAGTTGAGAGGTATATGAGGGAGGGGGGGGTGAGTTGGGGGGAGGGGAGTCAAATGGTGGGTGACAGAGTGACTTGGAGGCGTTTTGTCTGCGGCCACCCTTTGCGGGATTAGGGCGTCGGGCTATAGATAGATAGATAGATAGATAATTGTAACAGAATTCAATTTAAGACCTGCCTGAAAGTGTTTCAGAATTTACTTATATTTTAAAAACTATTTGTATTTAAATGCTGTGGGAAGATGGGAAGCGGGAGACAGAGTTTGAGGGGATGAGATGGGGTGGAAAGGTGCATGTGAGAAATTGGGGTGCAAGTTGGAGAGACGGCAGCCTGATGGTGGAGACTGAGGATGAGGTGGAGAGATGGGTTGGAGAAGTGTATGAGATAGGGGGAGTGAGTTAGAGAAAGGGCAGCGTGATAATGGAGACAGAGGATGAGGTGGAGGGATGGGGTGGAGACGTGTGTGTGAAATAGGGTGTGTGTGTGAACTGTAGAGCGGGCAGCCTGATAATGCAGACCGAGGATGAGATGGAGGGAACAGGTGTTGTATGAATGAAGGTGTGTGTGAGTCGGGGAGAGGGCAGGCTAATGGTGGAGATCGAGAATGAGGTGGAGGGATGGAGTGTAGAGATGTATGAGCCATGGGAGCGTGAGCTGGAGAGAGGACAGCTTGACAATAGAGACTGAAGATGAGGTGGAGGGATGGGGTGGAGAGGCGTAAGAGAGAGTGGAGTATGAGTTGGAGAGAGGACAGCCAGATGGAGGAGACCGAGGATGAGGTGGAGGGATAGAGTAGAGAGGAGAAGAGAGATGAGGGTGTGAGCTGGAGAGAGGAAACCTGATAGTGGGGACCGAGGATGAGGTGGAGGGATGGGGTTTGAGGGGTGTATGAGAAAGGTGTGTAAGCTGGAGAGAGGGCGACGTGATGACGGAGGACAGGGTGGCATGGATGATTTGTTTGTGCCTGCTTCACTTGCACTTTCAACTCCCCACTATCAAGAGCATCGATGACCTGGTCCCTCAGAAGAACAGCCAACAGATTAGGTGCTGCTCCTAGGTATGCCTTGTGTGCCATACTCACAAGGCCCTAAGCAAGCTACTGGAAGGATTCACCTCGAGCCCGAGCATGGGTCCAGGATCTTGCCCTGTAATCTTCATTCTGGAACATGGCCCTATATCTGCACTCCAGCACTTCTACAAGGGACTTGATAATTGTTCCTCTCCTCCATTGACATCTGGCCCAATATTTCCATTGTGGCACCCTTGAGGCTAGTAGCAAGCTGCACTATCCTCTGCCTATCATCCCAACCATTCTGATCAGCAAGTAACTCAAACCGTACACGGTAAGCTTCCCAAGATTCTCTACCATCAAATTCCTGAGGTTTCTTTTTAATTGGACCCCCATTATATCCATTCACTTCACTGGCTTGGGGCCTAAAAACCGGGGCATCATAATTAAGTCCAGGACTTAAAACTTACACATTCTGATTATTCAACCCTGTAATGCCACCTTCAGATACTTGGGATTCATCAAGATCCACCATACACTGTCTATCTTTATTTTTCCATATGCTCCCTGTACACTGACCTCAGGCTCAGCAGTGCAATATTTCTCTACAGCCTCAGTTCTCTCACAAACTGTCTTCAAATGGCCATCTATATGCTTTAACTGGTCGTCGACATGCTATCTACACTCCATCATATTATTGCTGACCTCATACTTCTGCTGATCTAGACTGGCTTCTATTTCCTTCTTAAACTATTGCTGTTCTTCTTTCATTTCCCTCATGAATGTATCTAGCTGTCCTTTCATCCTCAGTTGTAATTTCCTCTATTGCTCCTGTGATGCCTCATGATGTGGTTCAAATCTTTCTTTCTGTTCTTCACTTTGTGCCTCTTGTTGTTCACTCTGTGCTTGCAATTGTTCTTTGATTTCTTTCTGTCCTTCATTTACTGCCTGTAATTGTTCTATTAGTTCTTTCTGTACTTGATTCTGTGTTTGTAGTTGTACAGTGTTTGCCTATAATTGTTCTTTGAGTTCTTCCTGCCCTTCATTCTATGCATGTAACTGTTCTTTGATTTCTTTCTGTCCTTCAGTCTTTGCCTGTAATAGTTCATGATTGCTGCCAGACATGCCTCCTCCTGCCTAGCTTGGCCTCTTGTCTGTACACCTTCTGCCTCCATGTCGAAGATTTGACTCACTGCAGCACTTTTCTAATGATCCACACTCCTGACACCATTGTTATATCCCCGTCCCACATGCCACAGGCTCCAACAGCAGTAGTTCAGTACAGGAAGGACATTGCCCAATGAGCTGTTCTTCCTATGTTCAGCCTTACAGTGTACAGCACACAAGATCAGGTCAGGTGTTGTAAATAAGCACTGGTTGCTTAAGTTTGTTGTCTTTATTTTCCAGAGAATTACACTTAATTCTTGCTAACTTCACTGTTTTCATAAGTACCGGAGCTATACAATCTTCACTAATTGCACTGACACTGAACTGACACTGAACCATTCTCAAACTGAACTGAAACGAAACTGACTCCCCTAGGCTCTTCCACCTTCTTATATAAGCTCCCTGTTTACTAGAATGACCCACTACCTTCTCGGGAAAGGAACAGTTGCCAACACGAAAACATCCACAACATCCAAAGTTTTCTTACACTATACAACACTCTAAATTATTTAGCATACAAACTGAGATAAAATTACAAAATTTAACAATCAATCGCATAAGTAAAATATTGTAAAGAAAATGAGCACAAAAATTAATGAATAGCTTTCAGGCTAACAGGCACCTCTGACACGTAACAGAAAAATACGAGAAGTACTGAGAACCCTCCAGACTACTTAACTAGCAAATTCAGCTTCTCAAAAGTATACACACGAGAGCTGAATGAAAAGTAATTTGTCAATAATTATAGACATTCAACAAATGGTGGCATACATTTGCGTATGAGCATGTGCTGAAAAAGTCCAATACCATTTCTTCCTTGGAAATATGCTAGAGTGTGGATGAAATTATGCTAGATTGGCATAAATAATGCTAAACCTCTCGTTGTTCTTAATACGTTCGGTTTCCATTACTTTAAAGATTAATATGGTATTACTTGGTTGTTAACTGTATAAACCCATATTACTATGAGCCAGTAAACTTGTATACATCCCCCGCCACCGCCTGTAGTTTCCTGTTTTAAGTTTTAATAAACTAAAAGCTATAATACTTGGCAATGTATAGGTTGCTTCACACTTTCCTTTGACGATGCTCATATTAAGCAAGAATCTGTCCTTTATGGGGCCAAATAATTACTGTCTCCTCTAGAAAATTGTGAGGTTATGGGGGAAAATTATTCCTCCAGAAAATTCTGCTAGCTGCAGGGTAATGAAGTTTGCCACAGTTTAAGAACTGAAATTTCTAGATTTAGTGATTTCTCTGCTCATTTGGCTACCTTGATCAAGAGCTGCAGTATAATGCCAAAATTATGCCAGCTTTGACATTGTGCTAAATTTTATGTTAACTCAGTGATTTACCATTGAAATATGCTACATTTGTCATAATTACGGTTAATCGACTTTTGCCTGTGTTGACCACTCATAGGTGCATTTTAACCTGCTGCGTGCTAGCTATTTTTAGCCTCTGTGCCGGCCATTTTTCTACCATTTTTTTTAAATGGGTAAAATGATACATTTTGATGTGAAAACAATGAATTTAACCATTAAAATACTCACCGAAGCTCAGAAATGGGTTTTATTGAGTCCTGCATATTCATGTACAGGTATTCCCGCTCTCTCATGCTCACTGTTTAGGTGAGAGAAAGCCATTTTCTGTGTAACGTAGACTCTGGTATTTATGCTGGGATGGTATAGCAATGTTCAGTACACTTTTCTGATTACCTATTACTTCAACATCTGTCACAATTTGCGTGTCTTTCTTACTGTGAAAGCATTGTCTTACACTTACTTGAAGATAGGTAGGCTACAATCTGACTTCACTATGTGCAGTCCTGGCACTTTGAAGAAGGTATTTATGACTTGACTTCACTATGTACAGCCCTTACACTTACAAGAAATTATTTACAACTTGATTTCACTATGTATGGTCTTTACACTTACGTGAGAATATTACAACATGCCTTCACTATGTACAGCACTGGGTGAGGCACACAGAGTGATGCAGAGTGAGGCAGAGCGAGCGTGAGGAGGGAAGCAGGTGGGTGTATGGCCTTGTCCGCCTGGGGAATAGTAGAGGAACAGTTACCATACATGCCTGCCAGTTTTTACCCGTGAATCTTGATAAATGCAGTCACAGTGAATTTTTACATTTTAAGCTGTTTTAAAATGGTTCTGGCACTGACTGCAGATTTTCGTCACACTGTTCAAAAATGGCATTGGCACGCGGCGGGTTAAGCTATGTGTCGTGATTTAATTTCCAACTGCCGAATTACTCTCTCCAACTGTAGTTCACCAACGAATACAAGTTGCTTATGGTGCTGACTGCATCGGAACAGCATCAGGAAACTTCATCTGCAAAAAAAGAAAATTCAAAACTCAGAGTCCAGCAGGAAAACTCACGATCACAGTTTTTTGGGGATGCAAATGGCGTTATTTATAAGGATTTCCGCTATCAATGCAGATAGCTATATTTCTACGCTCAAGACTTTAAAACAATGGTGAAGAAGAGTTCAGAGGCAAAAGTACATTTTGATGCACCATGACAGATTGAAAGTGCTAGACCTCACACCACATGAACCACCTTGGCAGCAGTCAACGAACTGTATTTCACCATTATACCACATCCACCATACAGCCCTGACTTGGCTGCGTGTGACTCACCTCTTTTTCAGAAATGAAGGAATGCCTTCGTGGTTATTAGTTTGAATCAAATGAAGAGGTGGAAAGGAATGTCAGAACCTGCGTGGGGGCATAAGTGAAGAGTTCTTTTATGTCGGCATTAAACAACTTGCCTGTCATTGGCAGAAGTGTGTTGCGACTGGTGGTGATTATGTTGACGAGTAATTATGGGCAATTAAAGAAGACACATCTAAGAATACTTTAGTTTTTCTTTTTTTGTATTAATTATTCTTCTGAGAACACGAGTCAGTGGAATGAAGGAATGATTTTAATTCACCCCTCGTGTGTAATTAGATAAATAAATAAATAATATAACCAGAAAGTACTCAGAGAGAGCATTACTCCGCCAATGCCATTGTCATTAAAGAGGATCCTGATCCTGATCCGAGGAGATATTGTGTGGAGTAAGTAGGATACGGATCTGCCCCAAATCTTAATCAACTGTTCCTTGACCCATGGCCCACTCTTCCACAAAATTTCATTGAAATTCATTGAACAATATTGGAGATATCATGTGGACAAACTGACAAACATAGGTGAATAATTTAATAACCTCCTCCAACTTCGTTGGCGGAGGTAAATATGTATCTATCTATCTGTCTACACACACACACACACACACACACACACACACACACACACGTAGTCGCAATAGTTGCGACTACATTCAACTTGCCTGGTACATAATGAAAAGTGGGATTGAAGTCCTGGATGATGACGGACCATCTAGCTAGCCTACCTGTTAGGTTGCGGTTCTTGAACAAATCACATAGTGGAAGGTGGTCTGTTTGGATATCCACTGGATAACCAGAGACTATATCTCTGAAATGTTTCAAAGACCAGACTACCGCTAGCACTTCGAGATCTGTGACACTGTAGTTACGTTCAGTGGTTGTAAGGGTGCGACTAGCATATGCTACTATGCGCTTCCTTGATGCTTCATCGAGTTGCATCAAAACAGCACCAAGTCCAGTGTCTGAGGCACCTGTGCAGAGAAGGAAGGGTTTGGTATAATCAGGGAATGCTAGAACAGGGGCATTTACAAGAGCTGTCTTTAGCTTTTCGAAAGCCTGTGACTGGTCGTTAGTCCAAACAAAGGGCACATTCTGCTTGAGTAAGTGGGTTAGAGGAGCGGCGATCTTTGCATAATCTTGTATGAATCTACAATAATAGCCACTGAGGCCCAGGAAACTTCGTACAGCTTCGGTAGTGGTAGGTTCTGGGAAGTTAATAATCGCTTTAGTTTTATCTTCATTAGTATGAATGCCTTGTGCATCTATGACATGGCCTAGGAATTTGATTTTCTTTCACAGGAAGTCACATTTACTGAGATTGATTTTCAGGCCTGCAAGCTGGAGGTGTTCAAAGACTTGCTGGAGGTTGGTAAAATGGTCAGGGATGGATTTACTCACAACAATGATATCATCTAGGTAAGCAAAAAGAGAGTGTCCCATCATACCGCTGAAGACTGAACGGATAAGTCGCATGAACACGGAAGGAGCATTTCTCAGACCAAAAGGGAGTCTCTTAAACTGAAAATGTCCGGAAGGGGTGCTGAAGGCTGTAACTGGGCGAGAGGACTCTTCCATTTCGACCTGCCAGTAACTGCTGAGGAGGTCTAAAGATGAAAAGACTACGTTACTTTCACCAAGGGATTCTAGCAAATCAGTGAGGACGGGTAACAGGAAACGGTCTGGAGCGGTGACAGAATTGACCTTACGATAGTCGACTACTGGTCTAAAGTTGCCGTCCTTCTTTGGTACTAAGAAAAGTGGGCTATTCCATGGACTGACGGAGGGTTCAATAATGTCCTGGTCTAACATGTTCTGTACCATTTGATCTGTTTGCTTTCTCTGGCTGTGAGGAAATCGATACGCTGGTATGTAAATCGGCTGAGTTCCTGGTAGTAGTTCATCGTATGTTTGAGAAGGTCTGTTCTGCCCATCGGTTCACCGGGTAAGCAACCACGTTTCTGTACGAGGTCAGAAGGTCGAGGAGTTGTGGCGTATTTTCTGGGAAATCCGTGCAAGTGAGATATGAGAGCATATCGGGTGAATATGTCGGCTCAGATCCCGTAGAGTTAATAGTACATACACCGATTGCCGTATTATCATCAGTCTGAGTAGTAGGAATTGAGGAATCCTGGCACACCTTTATGGCCGCTGGGTATACTAGGAAGTCTCCAATCTTTACTCCACTTTTAAGTTTTAGTGGAGCATTTGTGACATTGAGCATGTACAGGTAGCATAAACTGTCCTCTAAGACTGTGCACCACGCTGACTCATAAGTCAAGCCATTCACACAACACGTCTCAGGTAGTGTTAGTACATCCACTCCTTCTTTCACACCGGCAACACAGAGACTTTGGTGAACTCATGCGGTAACAAAATTGTGCACGTATTCGTTACTGCACGTTTCATCTTTGCGTGTTGGAGAAGATCATTCACACTGTGTGAGGTAGGTAACTGAGACATGTCTGAGTCAGCGATAGTGTTGTCGGGAGAGGAGGTAAGAGCCATTTCCAAAGACTGAGAGGATGTATCAGTAGACATTGAGGAATTTATGTCCTTGTTCGCAGTCAGTAAAGGAGTGATCTCTGTATTCTCAGATGATGATAGTGGTGGGTTGGGCTGGTCTTGACTTTTTGGTAGTGGTAGGGACAGAGGTAACTGAAGGACTGATTTGATTGTAAGAACAGGACGGGGACATTCCATACTGTATACTGGGAATCCAGAAATGTCTATACTACCACAGGAAGGTAATAATGGAATGGAGTGTTGTGTCATGGTGGAGAAACCAATAAGGGCATCTGCGGGATACTGCAAGTCATTAGTGACATGAAAGTCAATTGGGATAGGGGGCAAATCTCTGTGTAGTTTGACTTTTAGGGTGACTCTTCCCTTAACCTTAAACTCTAAGCCTTCGACACCACATAGGCGAATGTCTGGTGGTTCTAGGAAACTGACGTGGTTGTGATGTCGTTGAATAATATGTAAGGAATTGTCGGAGATCAGATTTACTATAGATCCCGTGTCCAAGAAGAATGACGTTGGTATGTCATGACTGCATCCGAGAATGACTAAACCCGAGGATGTTATGGGACCAACATGGCGGATGGGGAGTTGGGTTTCTGGTTCTACATGATATTGGGCCGATACGGGTGTAGCGCTTCCCCCGACTGGTGGCGGTTGAGGTAATGACATTCCTCAGTGGTGTCAGTCGTGCTGGATTTGTGGTACTTGCATGTAGGACAACGGGAGCGGGAAGGCGTACGCTGTCTGGTTTGGGAATGAGAATGTCTGTATTTACGGACGCAACTGGATTCTCGATGTCCAGGATGACCACAGTGCCAGCAAAAGAATTGAAGATTGTCTGTTCCGTCGGACGCTAGATTGATCACGACCTGCGGTAGGAGAACAATGCGTGGCAGGTCTGCCTCGTGTGGTGGTACGGGAGCGAGATTCGTCTGGGGTAGTGGAGGTGTGACAGACTGAGGAGGCCAAGGGTTGGATGGTGCCCTGATGTGTGTAGTTCGAACCTGTTCTTTCATGAATGGCTTTAGTGACCTGAATAATTTTATCTCCTGGACTGAAACCTATTTCCAAGGCTAGCTCTCGCTGTGTAGGAGTAAGCCAGTGAAGAATTCTCAGGTAACCGAGTAAGTCAGCAAAGTTGGTGAGTGAAACCACTGGAACGCCATTTTTGTCTTCTAACCACTTCGTGCCTACCAATAATTGGAGCATCTTGCTACTAGTTACTTTCATGGCGGCAGCAGCTTCGCAGAGCTTGGCATGTTGTGCTGGGACCCTCAAGTCCTCATCCATTTGGCTTAGGAGATTAATGAATCCCATGAGAGATGCGGTATTTGAATGCTGGCGACGAAGGGTGATGAGTTCCGTACGAAAATCAGCAAAGTTATTAATGCTATCGAAATGGCCTGCACGGATCACGGATCCGATGTTCGATTTGCCATGGTGCAAGCGACCCATGAGGTAGGCTACTTTGAGCGATTCATCGGTAATCTGCTGATTGCGGATGTCGGTTTCGACTTCTCTGAGGAAATCATAGACAGACCAAATTGGGTCCTGGCCAGTAAATTCGGGACGATTGAGATCGTCGAGATAGATAGACTGTGGAGGGGTGGCCATGGCTGGAAGTGCGGAAGT
This sequence comes from Coenobita brevimanus, assembly GCF_032717465.1. Taxonomy (NCBI): domain Eukaryota; kingdom Metazoa; phylum Arthropoda; class Malacostraca; order Decapoda; family Coenobitidae; genus Coenobita; species Coenobita brevimanus. Next base: position 11,802,798 of record NC_137057.1, read on the forward strand.
GGCAGAAGAAGAGGAGTGGGAGAGAAGGTAGTGATAGTTAAGGGCGAGCAAAATGGGGTATGAAGTGAGGCAGGAGAGTGAACGATAGGGGAAGGAGTAGAGGAAGAAGAAGGGAGTGTAGAGGTAGGGGTAGAGGGAGAGGTATCTGGATTTACGAGTGTCGGATAGATAGTAAGTGGTTCTGTGGGCAGTGAAACGGGAGTCTCAGGTACAGGTCGGTGGTACTTGTTGCCACTTCTTAAGTGAGTGATCGTGTTAGAGCCGGCAGATGGTGTATGATCAGATGATGCTTCCGGGTCGATGAGATGAAGGATGAAGATGGAAATGTATAATATAAAGATGAGAGAATGTAATACATGAGTAGGTGTAAAAACGAATGAAGGTGAAGGGATGGAGGGTTTAAATAAAAGGCAAAGGATGAGATAGATAATAAATAACGTAGGTGAAGATGAAAACGGGGTAATGGAGGTGAGATGGAATATTTACAAAATATCCAATCTGTAGAGAAAATCGAGGATAATCTCTATAGAAAGGTAAGATATACTATAGTTACACAGTAGAGACGGGATTGACGAGATGTATGACGTGCAGGTGTGGCTGGGTGTAGCGGGGCTGAGGCGGGGCGGAGCAGGGTGGTGCTGGAGGGACAGCTGGTCGGAGATGCGAGTGGCTGGGGACGAGACTGGAGCGATATGTTGGATGAGTCATAGAAGATGCGAAACTTCTCACTGGGCTTAAGTCGAGACGGGAAGAGACGCTCTGATGAGTCACCGGCAGGGAGTTGCGGTCCTAGGAGGCTCACTTAATGCAGACAACATGTGAGGGCAGGGTGTGGCGGCGTCAGGGCCGGTGGTGGGGGTGAGGGCAGATGTTGGTACAATACAGGTGTAGAGCTGTTGAGTTGCAAATTCAGAGAATGGCGGTGGCCAGACAGTGATAAGTGGCACCGTGGGGGCAGGATTTATGATAAGTTCGGACCAGGTGCTGAGAACAGGTGAAACAGGTGCGTAGGTCGGCGATGGTGACACTTGCGGTCAGGAACAAGGTGTGTGGGTGGGGTTGTTTGAGATGTGAGCACTGGTGAGAGTAATTGTACACCTGGAGGCACAGCCGGTTAATACACCACGAGAGGCACTGAGGAGGGGTGAGGCTGTTAGATGCGAGACGTCGTGTATCTGTTGGTGTCACTAAATAGTGTAGGAAGCGGTCAGAATCTGATGGTCCAAAACACCGCTGCCATCAAATGTAACTTGCAATACTTTGGTGATAGAAACCCCGTGTACAAACAGCTAGTTAAGGAGTTTATTACGAGCTCTGACAAAAATAGTCTGCCCTACTTGAGTATCTGCTCAGAACTGACGCAGTAACGCCTTCTGCGTAGGCTTGGACTCTGGGAAAGCGTGCTAGGTCAGCAAGTTTAGTGGGGACATGTATGCATTGGGGAGGGGGGGAAATATATACATCGGGGGTAGACATATTGTAGGGAGGGTATACACACACACACACACACACACACACACGCACGCGCGCGCGTGGTACATTGATCTACTTGTCTTTTGACCTCCCTCCCTCCTTGCCTACCTGCCTATCTATCTGTCAGGCAATCTGCCTATCACCCTATATCTACCTATGTGTCTATTTGTTGATCTGTCAGTCCGTCTCTGTCGATCTATTTGTCCATCCGTCTATCTCTCTATCTGTCTATAGTAGCCTATCTGTCAAGCTATCTGTTTACGTGTCACTGTCGATTTATCCATCCATCAGTCTGTCTATATGAGATGAAGTCTAGCTTTCTTTATATCTGTCTATCTATCCATATTTCTGTCTTTCTTCCTCTGTGCCGCGTTTTCGCCCTCTTACTGAGTCACCTCCAACTTTCACTAGTGTATAGTTAATAAGACATACACCTTGGAACAAAAACATATCAAGTCAAACCATATGTATACTTTGTTTGTTTACAGATTTTCACATGCTGTTATATTTTTTAATGAAACTGAAGAGGAATTGAAAGGGGGGTTATATAGTATTGATTCGTTTACTGATTTTATTTATTTATTTATTTATTCCTCTATTATTATGGTAAAGGATTCTGTAGGAAGTAAAAGGATGTTTTCTGGGGACGACACTAATGAATTGAAAACAATTAATTGCTGGAATATACTTATCTTACTTTTCATATTTTCCTTTTGATTTTTCTTGTACTTTAAAGTTCCTGAAAAGTTACTGTTGTATGTGGTTTCCAACTAGAATTAAGAACTAACTTAACTGAGCCTCAAGTCAACCTTTGATATTCTTTCAACAAGCCTGATCATGCACATATATTTTACTGTCAACATCATAAATTTTGGTTTTAACAGTTTACATATGTACGATTCGAAACAATAGAAGAGATAGTACATCCCTTTTAACATTTTCAGCTACTTTACAATAGCCTGGACGTCCTTTTTATGAATGAGGTACGAAACTATATAAGAAAATTTTCAGCCCACATGGTTAGCAGAGTTAAATATTTAGTAAGATTTCATTTGCTCTGGACACCCTCTTATATTTTATCACATATAATCGGAAAGGAATCGTTTGGTTTGGATGCTCTTTATCTTCTGAGGTTCCGAATTAACGAAGCAAAAAATGTAAGTACTCCTAAATTACTGATGTTAAGTAATTCATTAAGATCTAATCAGGATTCGAGAGGGTTTCATGACAGGGGCTTCGAAATAAAAGACGTATTTCACGCCATTTGATCAATGGTGTTAAATAGCTCAACACAATCTCCTAACTCTATAGCAAAAATTTCTAGAACCGTTAACAATATTCCATTAGACTTCAAATGGTTTCAGAATGATAATGCTTCAAAGTTATCAAAGAAGGGGCTAAACCAAGAGATGACTCATGCAAGATAGTTCTGCAAAATCTTAAAATGTTAAATTATTATACAATGTTACGAATAACTGAAGCAAAATTTATCCTGATTCTTCATGCAAAATACTTCTGTAACTTCTTAAATGTCATAAATTGTTATGCTGTAAAATGTTATGAATCAATGAAAGGAAGATTTCAACCTATTTGATTGCCGATGTAAAATAATTCAACACATCTAAGCAGAGTTTGAGTTCTTGAAGTTCTAAACCAGTTCGTGAAACTGGAAACCACAGAAGCAGGATTCTAAACCATTTAATTATCCACGTAACAGGTCATCACGATCTCATTAGGATGTGACATGTTTTTAGGTGGAAAGGAACATTAATTGTAACTTCAGGTGTTGTACATAACTAAGAAATAGAGTGGTCTTAAACTCTCTCTCTCTCTCTCTCTAATCCCACACCCATTACACAGATCTTATGGAAAAAATAGGCAAATATTGGGGCAATCTTTTAATCTTTGAAAGAGACAATTAAAACTTTATTAAAAATATTAAGAACTAGAATGGCACTCAGTAGAGTGCATACCTCCGCCAAGGCCCCAAAATGCAGTTCCTTCTCGACTGCTGCGAGATTTCTGTATTCAGTCTGTTCTCTGCGAATCTTCAACTGCAAATGAATTTGATCTGATTTCAGCTTTGCTTATAAAACAGATAAAAGTGCTGATGTCGGCACCTGGGGCAGCAGTGTTTCCATTGTCACTCTTGTGAAATACAGCTGTTGTGAAATGCAGTTATTGCAAAATGTGTATATTACAGCTATTGCAAAATGCAGCTATTGCGGGATAAAGGTATGACGTAATCCCCACTTTTGTTATTAGGTACAGTTCTGCAAGTCTGTAGCCCTATTTGTTACTGGAAAAAGACTATATTTAAATCCGCTAGATCCGGAATTTAATATGGATCCACGCCAAACTGTACACATTCGTAGATACCGACATCCTTAATATGCCTGATTTTTTTTTTTTTTTTTCAAGATCCATGCAACATTCACTGGAAAATTTACGAAAATGTCGAAAAACGCCCTATCTCGCAATGTTAAAGAAAGTGAACAAAAATTCATGGATCCACACCTTTATCCGGATCCGCACTAAAATTTAATTAAGTGTATTCTGGGCCAAGGCCCTTTCTTCTACCAAGTTGCGTGGAAATCCGTCCAGTAGTTATTGTGTAATCTTGCTCACAAACCAACCAACCAACAAACAAACAAACAAACGAACAGGGGTGAAAACATAACCTCCTTGGCGGACGTAAATATGATATAATCCCAACTGGCCTTATTTTTTGCCACAGTGGAATACCAAGCCTCAGTATTGGTGTCGAAATTAAAATGAGAATAATTAACTCCTTAGACTGTGATGTTTACTATTGCTGCCTCAAGACGATCTCATTACCCTTGGAACTTCTTAGCTAATGGAGACAATGGACCATATTCCTGCCGGGTAAGGATGCTCCCTAACACCTCTTCCTTAGCAATTTATTTTTGGATAAGGCTGGTTAATATCATCTTGCAAATTATATATGCAGAGTATGACAATGTTTGAAGGCTTTATAAACACAGAACAGAGAGTATGGTGTAATAAGCAAAATAAATTGCTATGAAAATGATCTTTGGGAGCTTCCTAACGGCACGAAAATACCGCCCTATATCGTATCGTTGAGCTTTAATAAGATATTGCCTAGTAGATGGTGCTAATCACGAAGAAGTGCTTTGTAAAGGATGAAGAATTGATCTTGTGTTTTATTCTGCCACTGAACTGTAAAAATATACCAGGACCAAATTACTGTGCTAATCACGAAGAAGTGCTAGGAAAAGAATGAAGAGCTGTAGTATGTAATATTGTGCTAATGAAGTATAACAAGACATTAACACTACAGCAGAATATGGCGCAAGTCACGAAAAATTGCAAGGGTAATGATGCAGGGTCGTACTTTGTCATATCTTGAGAGAGAGAGAGAGAGAGAGAGAGAGAGAGAGAGAGAGAGAGAGAGAGAGAGAGAGAGAGAGAGAAATACATCAGCGGATGATTCTCTCTCACAGGAAGATTCTCTCTCTCTCTCTCTCTCTCTCTCTCTCTCTCTCTCTCTCTCTCTCTCTCTCTCTTTCACCTCTATTTTCTCCAGGTAAGTATCTCAAGGTTAATTCTCCCCTTTGGGGCTAAGATGCGAATGTATGTGTTTGAATGAATGAGTAAATGGGGAGTGTGTCGTCCTGTCTCGGCTACCTCTCTTTCCTTGGGGGAAGCAGCCTAGGTATATAGATAGATAATTACAGATTTATAAAGTTTCGTGAATTTTAGCGTTTAAATCACTGCCATCATTTTAATAATTGTCAAGATCATTATTATAATAATTTCTTTCTAACTCACATCCGCTGTTTATCAAGTAAAAAAAAAAAGTCAAGGTTATCATCATCATCATCAGTCCCTTAGACACTTCCTCTGGTCGTGTTTGGGTAAAATCTCAAGGTACAGCACAAATATTACTATGAACTAAAATTCATTAGTAGTTTCGTGCGATTTACTGCTACGTTTATAATCAAATTCGTTTATGTTTTTATGTAGTAACCGTGAGCAAGTCCGTGATATTTTTCTGGTATGGTGTCCCTTCGAGGATAAACGCAAAATCCGTTTTCTTCAGCATACGTATAACAGGCTTGATGGTTCGTTCAAACCAAAGCCTCCTCTAACCATATTAAAAGCTTAATAACAGAAGTCTCATTACTGGGATTATTTTTATTATTTAACCTTTGCCATATAAATGGCGAAGCTCATTGTTTTGGAATCATTATTATTGTTTTTTCCTACACTTTTTTTTTTCTTAGATCTTGATATTAACCAGGAAGGTATCCTAGGGTAACCCAGTACTTGTGCAAAATATGAATGACCTGGACCTATTTTTGAAGGTCATTTTTAATGCAAAAATTGCATTTATTAAACTGAAATATCACAAACTAATTGGGATACAGATATTTGGCCAAAAATCCTGTGGTGAAAAATTTTGTGGAGAATTTTAGCTTAATATTTTGCCGCGTACGCTAGTGGAAAGTATTGAATTCAGATCTGCTCTGTGTTCTCTTTGTCGGACGATTTATAGAAAACCACATAAGCCGTAAAGCTGTAACTTTACAGATATATAGCTGTTGTTCCTCTTAGTGTTTGAAAAGAATATGATTACACTTAAGCATACAGTTAGCCAGTTATTGAGACAAATGTAAAATGTACCCATGCATTCTCCCACACCTTTGTCTTAAAATCTTGTTGATATTACACAAAGGTCTTAGGGTAATCTAAGTACACTTTCCAAATATGAATGACCTTGAACTCCTTTTAAAGGTCACAGACTTGTTTATGATTCCCAAATCTCATTCCTTATACTGTACATAGCACAATAAGTTATGGCGAAGCTTCCTTATTTTGGTTACGAAAATAGATAAATATGTAACAAGTTATCACACCAGTGATAGCAAAGCAGGTATTGTTTTCAGCTTGTCTGTCTGTATGTCTGTTATCACGATAACTTCGCGACAGCTCAAGAGATCATCACAAAATTCTACAGGTGTGCAGTAGGGAAAAAAATCGATCTAGAATTCGAAATTGGTGAAAGTAGGGCAAAATGTGAAAGAAGTTCAAGGTCTGTGTGTCTGTTACCACGATAACTTCGCAACCGCTCAACATATCATCACAAAATTTTACTATACAGGTTTGTAGTAGGGAAGAATGTCTACGAGTACGAAAAGAGTGAAAGTAAGCCAATGTCAAGGCCATATTCCGAGCCGTGCTAGATATGTATCAGCTCGCGACTGGTGTGATTCCCCCTTGGGGGCCGCTAGTTATTATTATTATTATTATTATTATTATCATTATTATTATTATTATTATTATTATCATTATCATTTTGCTGTTGTTGGTTCTCAACATGTCTTTTTGATGGTTATGTACTTTTTTTTCATTTTCTGGACAATATACGTATTTTAAAAACCGAGAGAGAGAGAGAGAGAGAGAGAGAGAGAGAGAGAGAGAGACCAGCCGCAGGTATAGTCATGGTCATAAATAATCACCCATCATCCAATACCCCGTGCCTCAGTTTGGCTCCTTTATGCGCGGCAAGTCACAGTGGAGTAAAGGGCTGAGAAGGAAGGGCCAGAGAGAGAAGGAAAGGTGGGTGGGAAGATGAGTGATGGTGAGAGGGGGTGAAGTGACCGAGGGGAGGGAGGGTAGGTAGAGGAGGGGGAATGATATGCGAAGTGGTGGTCACATTATATATTTTCTTTCATTCAGGGCATGATACAAAGGTAGATAATGCTTCATTATACCTTGCATAGCGGCGTCTGATAACAAATTTTAGATAGGTGGTGATATCAAGGGCTGGCTCGTGAGACAAATATACTGACGTGACAGATCAAATATTAGTGCAGAGCAATCGAAACTGTGTGGACCTAGATTGTCAATGTGCGCGAGAGAGAGAACAAGAGGACACGAGCCCGCCTCCTCCAGCAACCAAGGACGAGTGGGAGCTGTTCAGACGAAACCAGCAATCATCACTGTTTCCTCGGTGCCGCGATGACTGCAAGAGGTTATTAAGGCAAGAGGCCACTGGACTACTTCTTAAGGCTTTCCTGGTTGCTTTGGCTTAGCCAGTGTCGGTAAACATTGACATAAATATATTTTGGGAGTTTGGGTAGGATTTTGTTTCATTTTCCTTCTAACAGATTATGAGAGATATCGTTATTATATCCACCCATGTGCATAGACATCAAATTTATTAACCTTTGATGCACAATTATTTTAAATAGCTTTTCCATATAGACATGCCAAAAAATAGTTGACATGATGGTGACTGTATAGAGGGAATATATAGTGAGAGGATGATCATATATACTGTGGACACAGCCGTGTCAAAGGTTGCATAATTATCATATTTAGTTCCCAAATTTAACTACATGTAATGGTAGAAGACGTTTCTTATATAAACATAACGGAAGTCAAAGCCATCCACATTTCATTCTGCGTCCGAAGTCAAAGTACACGGATAAACACAAATATTTGGCTTCGCACTAATGTTCATTGAAAGCAGTGATAAGAAACAGGGATGTGAGCATGGAAGTGAAAAAGTTACATGACAGTATTGTGATACGAACTCTAACGTATAGAAGTGAAGCTTGGACGTTGTTGGAAGGACACAAATCAAGAGTGAGGGCAGTGGAAATGAGTTATTTAAGAGAAGCCTGTGGAGTCACATGGAGAGACAGGCTGACAAATGAGGATATAAAGGAGCGTTGTGGTGTGGATGTGGATGTGATAGGAAGCGTTATGAGGAAAACACTGAGGTGGTTTGGCCATGTGGAGAGGCTGGAGGGTGAAAGACTGACGAAGAGAGTATATGTGAGTGAGGTGGAAGGGGGAAGAGGGAGGGGGAGGCCGAGGATGAGGTGGAGGGATGGGGTGGAGAGGTATATGAGAGAGGGGGGTGTGAGTTGGGAGCAGGTCAGTGAAATGGCGGGGGACAGGGCGACGTGGAGGCGATTTGTTTGCGGCCACCCCAAACGGGATTCAGGCGTCTGGCAATACATAGATAGATAGACTAATGTTTGATGTCAGTCAGTATATTTCTCTCACAAGCCAGCCCTTGATATCACCACTCTAAAGCTTATCTGATGCCACTATACGAGGTGTAATGCAGCATTATCTACCGAATATTTATTCCATTATATTATGCCCTGAATGAAAGAAAATAAACAAGTAATGTGATCACCACTTTGCATATCATTCCCCCTCCTCTACCTACTCTCCCTCCCCTCCATTGCTCCAACCCCTGCACCATTGTGGCGTATATGACACCACAAAGTATTGTGCCTCGCATCTCATCTACACACGTAGTTTCCTTCCCTCGTGGCTTTTTCCTCATTTCACCTACACACATGATTTCCTTCCATTATGCCTTTTCCCCACCTTGTTCTCGTAATTAGCATCGCTACTGGTGCCGCTACCAATAGAAATCAATTTCTTTTCCCCTCACCTGTAGTGGTGCCTAAACCAATCAAATTTGTATATTCAGGCGACTTAGGTCTATCGGTGACCCCAACCTCAACACGCCACGTTGGTGTCTTCTCGGAGTGTTTAAACAACATGGATACCTTACCACACATCCGACTATCCCTTCCTACATTCACGTTCGATATTAACACGTGGTTTACACAAGTTGATGCCGCGTGGCCTGAAGATGCCGGTGATGGTGACAAATTCAGAGCAGTTGTCCGCACTCCCCCAACTCAAGTAGCTGCCCTTGTTCAGGATGGACTCCTCAAACCACCTACAGGGCACAAATATAAAATCTTGAAGGAGAGTCTGCTGCAGACCCTAGGTAAATCAAAGCAGGCACTTTTAATGGTGCTAGATGCAATTCGCTCCCAACAGCAGTGCCCCTTGGCCCTCCTTGCCCACATTCAAGCCACACTCATGGCAGCTGGGGCCACACTATCAGATGGCCTCCTTCGGCACCGACTCCTCCAGCTCATGCCACCAGACTTCCGACTCCATCTAGCATCCCTGGGCCCTGGCACGTCCCTACCTGAGTTCATCGAGAGTGCGGACACTCTATATGAAACTCAACAGCATTACGCCAACCGCCCATTAAGTGCACACTCCTCTCTTTCCCCCGTCATAGCGCCCAGTGCTACCCCTAGTGAAACAGTGGTGTCAGTGAACAGTGTTGCGAACAAAAACGGTTCCATGTCAGAGCTGTGTACCTTATTAGCAAAGTTAACAAATAGAATAGACGAACTGGAAACTAAAATAAGTGGCTTCACCACTCAGACCCCCAGTGTTGCAATTCATCCCCGAGCCCCTCCGTATTCCAACAGTGAACCATGCTCGTAATACTAATCCCCAAGCAGCAAGGGACGATTTCGTGTGGTGTACATATCACAAGTGCTTTGCCATGGAAGCCAGATGATTTGCACCATCCTGCATATTCACGGGAAACGCATATGGCAGAAGACAGTCCCAGTAGTGTCTCCCGCCAAACACACCAAACGCCCCCTCAGGATCAGCACACCCAAGGCCAAGACACGTTCCCTGTCCTATGGAGTTTCAGTTGTCGGCCCTACACTACCCCCACTCAACCATGCAGCTTTGGCCTGGGAGCAGGAGGACGATCAGGAACTCTACAAGAATTGCTGCAGGCCATGACCTCACTTCAACTGCAACAGTTTGATGTCACCAGCACACCCCGGAAACTCTGGTGTGACATATTCTGCAGGGCAGCACGGCCCTATATTCCCCAACGATTCCGAAGGCAAGTCTTTAGTCATTACCATGAAATGGCACACCCAGGCACTTGCGGCACACACAGCTTACCTAGCTGGTGAGTGGTATGGCCAGGGATGAGGTGTGACACCACCAACTGGGTTCGAGCATGCATGGCATGTCAGTCAGCAAAAGTGCATCGCCACACCAAAACACCACTTCAACCACTGCCCACACCAATTCAACATTTCCACACGGTCCACATTGACATCCTCGGTCCCCTCCCCGAATCTAGGGGTAACCGCTATATCTTAACATTCATAGATAGAGCAACAAGGTGGGTCGAGGCCACGCCCATGCTGGACGCTACGACTGACCATGTGGCATATCACTTCCTGACATCCTGGTTCGCTCGTTTTGGCGCCCCACAGGTCATTATCACAGACCAAGGCTCCCCAATTCGAATCTCGGGCCAGGCAGGACCTAATGGACTTCCTGGGTGCTAAATGCCACAGAACCTCCGCATATCACCCTCAGGCAAACGGGATGATTGTGCGCTGCCATTGTCACTTGATGGAAGCACTGGGGGCACTTCCCCACCCAGTGAATTAGGTGGCCTTGCTGCCAATCATCCTCCTAAACTTGAGGGTTATGGAGAAGGAGGACATCGGGAATTCCCTGGCGAAGCTAATGCACAGGGAAGACTTGAGGCTGCCGGGGCAGTTCGTCCCGCAACAAGGCACTCTGGCCCTGGTTTTCCTCCCAGAGCTCCAGCAGGCAATGAGGCACTACGACCAGTCTCCCCTTGTCCTCGCCAGCAACATACAATGTTCATCCCGCACTCCCTACCAGATGCTGAACAGGTCTTCATGAGGAGGGGTCAACGCACTTCACCACTCCAAACCCCATACGAAGACCCATACCCTGTGATCACAAACTCACACAAAACAGGCACAATATACAAACACGGGAAACCATCCACAGTCTCTACAGACGGAGTCAAACCGACCACACCACAAACCAAGTCACAGACAACACCCCACACATCATCCGCCAACCTTGCCAGCCCACCAACAACACACACACAACCAACACTTCAAATCCCAGCACCAACACCTACATGCACCATCCACACACACATACACCCATCCCCTTTGTCAATTTGTACCCTCCGCTACCTGTCATCACCACACACACCAACTCAGGCGTCATACAGTACAGCAAACCACTACCACTGACGCAAACACTCCCTCACTACCACCCACACTTTCGTCCACAAACCCTACCTCCAGCACTGAACCTACAACCATTAACCTACCCTTTCTGTCAACCTCATACAATCATACCTCTCACTCCCACCCGCCACCCCTCAACTCGTCCTTACGCCTAATCCACCCTCTCCATCAACCCCAGCTCCCGCCCCTTACCCAGTCCTTAAACCTAACCCACCCTCTCCATCAACCTAAGGCGATCGTACCCCACACTCTTCCCCACAAGCCCCACCCCTTCCCCAGTCAATATCCCTCACCCATCAACTCCTGTCGTTCCCATAGTCCCTCCACCACTCACCACAACCCTACAAACTACATCAATAACTACCACATTTTGCTACACACAGTCAGGCCATGTCAGCAAACTACCACAACTTTACACTCCAGCATAATCTGATACCAAAAACCACAGACACTCCATGTCGTCACACCTACGTCACATTCGTATGTGTGTTCTACCACAATCAATAGCTCAATTGTCAAGGCGTGCATAACTCTCTCATTCATTTGCTCATAATAACTAAGCACTAGTCAAATTTTTCTACAGAAAATTATGCCCGGCTACTATTGCTTAGTTTAGAGTCATCCCCCCCCCCCAATTTAATACGTTACTCCATCACACATAGCAATGGAATGCACTTGTCATTAGAAATTCTCCTGTTTATCACAACTGCTATTTGTAATTACAGCATTGAAATCACATTCAAATGTTCACTCACTTTGAAAATTGTATATATTGTTATGGGAGTGTATATTGCGGTGCACTCTAAACCCTTAATTAAGCACCAAAAGGGATAAGATAAAGTTTGCAAGAAAACTAACTTTACTGTACACTATAACATACACAACCAAAGAAGAAACCAGGGTTCATTTTGCAAAAGGAGGATTCATATAGGCCTCAGGATACAAAATAATATTAAACCAGTTATTTCTTACCTAACCAGAATACACTCAGTGGAGGCTAAGTACTCACAAAGCTCGAGGAAACGTGGAGACTTCGAAGGTTAAATCCAGATATAAATCACACACTAGTGTAAATGGAGGAATGAACCAAAAATGTAATATGGTACACAAACAGTGTGTTTTGTAATCAAAGTCACGTATTGAGTGGTGTTGGGGAAAAGTGCAACACAATGTTACAAAAGTGTAACGTGACAGTAAATGTGTACAAATATGTGTGTACAGAAAATGAGACAATATGTGTGTCTGTACAAAAGGAGACAAAATGTGTCTCTTCACATTTTCCTCGACCTTATAAAGGAGACTTACTCAGCCTTTCTCAGCTAGTTAAGCACTAGGCTGTCTTAAAAATAATCTCTGTCCATACAGAAACAATAAAGGTACCTGCTACCAATGAGGGCCTCATACACTTCACACAGAACCAATTGTGTGCCATCATGAACGTGACGAAAGCGCCATTTAGGCTTCTAATTGGCAAACATCCCTACTTTGCTCCTCCCACATTATGTCACACCCACAGTTGAAGGACAAGAGGGATTTTCTGGGTAATTTGTGAGAAAAACATCTGGTGTGTTATCAGTCCAGAAGGCAAAAGTTGACCGCTAGGTATATATATGTTAGGACTAGGGTTATCCTTTACGGGCAGCAAAACTGATAAAATATTCTTAAGGCTCGCTTCTCTCTCCTTTCATTATCATCCTATTTTCTATTTCCCCCATTCGCCACTGGGGTATCTACGCCAGTGACAGTATCTATCTATCTATCTATTGCCAGACACTTCAATCCCGTTCGGGGTGGCCACAAACAAATCGCCTCCACGTCGCCCTGTCCCCCGCCATTTCACTGCCGTGCTCCCATCTCACACACCCCTCTCCCATATACCTTTCCACCCCATCCCTCCATCTCATCCTCAGCCTCCCCCTCCCTCTTCCCCCCTCCACCTCACTCGCATACAGTTTCTTCGTCAGTCTTTCACCCTTCATCCTCTCCACATGGCCAAACCACCTCAGTGTATTCCTCATAACGCTTCCTATCACATCCACATCAACCCCACAGTGCTCCTTTATATCCTCATTTGTCAGCCTGTCTCTCCATGTGACTCCACAGGCTCCTCTTAAATAACTCATTTCCAATGCTCTCACTCTTGACTTGTGTCCTTCCAGTAATGTCCACGCTTCACTTCCATACATTAGAGTTGGTATCACAATACTGTCATTTAGTAACTTTTTCACTTCCATGCTCACTTCTCTGCTTCTTATCACTGCTGTCAAGGAACCAGTAACCTTTCTTCCCTGCTGTACCCTTTCAAGCACTTCACCCTCCAAACCTCCATCCTTACTCATCACACTACCCAAGTACTTAAACGTACTCACATTTTCCAATTCCTCACCATCCAACCTCGCTGTACATTCACTGACTTCACCTCTCTCGAAGACCATCACTTTACACTTCCCCACATTCACCTTTAGATTCCGTTTCTTACACACTCTCCCAAACTCATCCACCAAGCCTTGCAGCTCTCCCTCGTCGTCACTCAACAACACAGTATCATCTGCAAACAACAGTACAGGGAGTTTCCAAACACTGCCCTCTCTCACCAGGGCCACTCCAACATCCACTACCCTACCTTGAACATTTTTAATTACCCCATCCATGTACAGATTGAACAACCATGGAGACATGACATATCCCTGTTTCAACCCAACCTTCAAAGAGAAAAATTCACTCAGTTCACCATCCACACACACTGCAGCCTTAGCACCACCATAAATACTCTTCACAGCATTCAACAACTTCCCATGTACTCCATATATTCTTAATATTCCACAATCATTGTCTATGCACCCTGTCATATGCTTTCTCCAAATCCATGAAAGCCGCATACAACTTCTTTCCCTTCTCTAGAAACTTTTCCACTAAAGATCTAAGAATGAATATCTGATCTACATAACCTCTTCCCTTCCTAAAGGCTCCCTGTTCTTCTCCAACTAATTCCTCTGTTCTTTCTCTAACTCTGTCAATAAGTATCCTACCATATACCTTTCCTATTATACTAAGAAGACAAATGCCCCTATGATTACCATACACTTCTTTTTCCCCTTTTCCTTTGTACAAGGGAATAATTATACCTGACTTCCAATCCTCCGGGACTCTTCCTTCCTCCCAGGCCAATCTGTGCATTTTCCACATCCATTCTACTACTATCTCTCCCGCATGCTTCAGCATTTCACCACACACTCCATCAATTCCTGGGGCTTTCCCCAATTTAACTTTCTTTAATGCTTCCACAACTTCAACCCTACTGATTTCTTCCTGTTTTCTCACCTCCCTCCTTCTCCCAGCCATCCCCCAGCCACTTATACTCGCATTACTTCCATCCTCTATGTTGAACAATTCCTTAAAGTGTTCTCTCCATCTGCTCACTTTTTCTCCCTTCTCCACTAGTAATCTACCATATTTATCTTTCACTCCCCTCCTAACTTCAGTTCCACCCTGTGACAGTATATATATATATATATATATATATATATATATTCTGCCTGATTTGCCATAAAACGGAAAGGGGGGAGGGAGAGTGCTGTGGCGTATATTACACCACAAAGTATTGTACCTTGCATTTCATCTAAACATGTGGTTTCCTTCCCTCATGGCTTTTCCCCACCTTGTTCTCAGAATTAACATCGCTACTGGTGCCGCTACCAATAGAATTCAATTTCTCTTCTCTCCTCGTCTGTAGTGGTGCCTACACCAATCAAATTTGTATATTCAGGTGACCTAGACCTACTGGTACTCCGCCCACCTCATTAGGGTACTTAAAACCGAGCGGGCGACTAGTTCCGACCTTCTGTCCACTCAGAACTTCACCCGGCTACTACCTGCCTTGCTCTCCGTCTCTCCTGGTAAAATCTGGCCATGTGGTACAACTTTACATATACGGTACACATAAACACAACAGCTCGGCACTCCCGCTTCTCACTAAATTCATTACTCATATTCTTAGTCTGTAACTATTTATTCATGTAATTGATCTACACATGCTGTACTGTAATGGCCTTGTACTATTTTGAAATCATGCAATAACACTATAATGTTCCAACAATCATTGCCCTGTCTATTTCTTCCCAACACATTGGCGTTTTTTCATCCTAACCATTTGCCTTGATGTAGCCCCTAGTAATATATATATATATATATATATATATATATATATATATATATATCCATAACCAAGAACGACACAGTGGTGACTCCAACCTTAACACACCACACCATCACTCGTCCCCCCACTCACCTTCCCTTCTCTCTCTCTGGCCCCTCCCTCTCAGCCCCTCTTACTCCAGTGTGACTTGCCGCACATGAAGGAGCCAGCCTGAGGCATGGGGTACAGGAGGATAGGTGATTATTTATGACCACGACTGTATAATTGATAAAAAAAAACTAGATTTACACAAGCGATCGATGGTTTTGCATCGAACGCTATTGCGAATCACGTTTGTTCTTTGGGCAAAAATTTCTGAATGAACTGCTTAGTTTCTATATTATATAAAGTCCTTTCTTCATGTAGCATTGATAAAATTTCTAGACATACAGTATACAGTTGTGCATATTTCCTGGAGAATAAATATTCGGAGAGTTTTTAGATCGAAGGTACAGGCATGGATAGAAATTCAGCAACATTTCTTTGGTGCTGTGGAAATGGAAGGTGTTACATGAACTATTCTTATGTGATAGCAGTTTGAAGCACACATTAAAAGACAATGTGAAGGACGGTTAATCATATAGTTTTTTTTTTTTTTTTCAAATAGAGAGAAATAGTCGTGGAAGGCAGGACACAGTACTTCCAGAGGACTGTCAGGGAACTTTTGCTCAAGACTGTACATGCATAGTAAGTTTTAGGCCAGTCGATCCAGGGGTAAAGTCGTGAGGCCGTGACAACGAGCTTTGGTAAAGAGAGAGAGAGAGAGAGAGAGAGAGAGAGAGAGAGAATATCGTATAACACCATCCCCCTGAGAAATGCAATATTAATACCATCAGAGTAAGGCGTTGAAAATTCGAATTACTTCTGCATAAACCCGAAGCACATCGCCATTCCAAAAAACTTAACATATTGCATTACAATTGGCATAAGTTTTCCTAAAGTCACATCCACGTGCCATCCATTTCGCTCGTGTAATCTGACGTCGTTTAAGCAAGCAGGGAAATTACGTCTCTGATAGAAAGTGATTGATGGCGTTTGTTTTCCTGTCCTTTGAGTAACATCATTTCTCTCCTCTCTCCCCCCCCCCCCCTCTCTCTCTCTGACCTTAATACCGCCAGATAATTTAACCCCTTCACTTCGATGAGGTTTTTGGCATTTCTCCATTGTTACATTCACGACAATCTTATTAGAATTTGGAGGGGCTTTTGGCGCTGGGGATGTTATATATTACCTTCATAAACCCACTCATCCCTCCAAGAGATAACCAAAGCTGAAGGTAGGAATAATAAAAGAAAGGCGTCACCTTACTGAAGTCGTTAATGCTTTCAATACAAAATTATTAGAGAGAGAGAGAGAGAGAGAGAGGGTAACATACATGAACAGTAATTTTTGCGAATAATTTTATATAATTAAACAGGGGTTCCATTGAAATTTGCATGATTAATAGGGATTGCTTTGAAAATTACATAAGTAATCGGGATTGCTTTGAAATTTGCATGATTAATAGGGATTGCTTTGAAAATTGCATAATTAATCGGAATTGCTTTAAAATTTACATAAATAATGGGGACTGCTTTGAAATGTGCATACATGATAATAATTGCTTTGAAATTTGCATTTTTAAGAGAGATTGCTTTGAAATTTGCATGATTCATAGGGATTGCTTAGAAATTTGCATATTTTTTTATGAAAGAAGGAACCAAAGGCTAAGAGCCCACAAACAATTCCTTCAAAAAAAAAAAAAAATTACAAGAGAGCCAAATTCAAGATCCGTTCATTTCGAGATGCCTGGACACACCGCATTTGAAAGACTTTACATCACAGGAAGCAGGAAATACACACGGAGGGAGACAGTTCCAGATTTGACCTATTGCATATATAAAGGACTAGGAGTAACCGTTAACTCTTGCATACGAGAGTTGGACAGAAATGGGATGAGAGGTTGTTGTCAGATGGGTGCTACTCAACCGTCGTACAGGTGGAGGGATGCAAGCAGACAGTTCAAAGGAGGAATGAGCATTTAAATTGCGATAGAAAAGAGATAAAGATGCGACAGTGCGACGAAGAAACAGAGGTTGAAGGGAGCCAGTAGGAGGAGGAGAGTTATTGAGACGAAACGTCTTTGACTCCAACCTACTGAGACGAGCTGTATGTGGGGAGCCTCCCCACACATGAGAGTTGTACTCTACACAGGGGCGAATAAAACCCGTGTATAAAGTCAACAACTGTGCGGGGTTAGAAGGCACGGAGTCGGCTTAGCACACCCAACCTCATGGATACAGATTTTACCAGAGATGTAATATGATCTTTCCAAGATAAGTCCCGAGTGAGTGAAACCCCATGCATGTTCAAGGATGATGCAGGATTGAGCTGGATATTATTAAACATTAGGGGGTACTCATGTGGAAGATTTTGTCAGCTTGATAGGTGTAAGAACTGAGTCTTTGATGCAATAAAAACGACAAGATTATATTTACCCCAGTCAGAGATACGAGCCAATCAGACATTAAGTGTGCCATAGGTGCAACCCTTGTATGTTGAAATAACTGCTGAGATGGACGTTGTGGGATACGAATGGAAAGGGGAAGGGTGGAATCATCAGCGTATAAGTGGATAGAGTTATATGTACAGCTTAGAAGGTCATTGATGAATAAAAGGAAGAGAGTTGGTGACAGGACAGAACCGTGAGGAACACCACTGTTGATAGGTCTAGAAGAACAATGGCAATAATACGATCTGAAAGGAAGCTGTAGATGAAAGCACAGATAGAAGGATAGAAACCATTAGAGGGAAGTCTGGAAATTAAAGATTTACGCCAGACCCGATTGAAAGCCTTTTCAGATGTCAAGTGCAATGGCAAAGCTTTCGCCAAGGTCCAGAAAAGAGGATGACCAGGAGTTTGAAAGGTAGGTGAGATGATCGCCAGTGGAGAGTCCCTGACTGAACCCATACAGACGATCAGAAAGAAGGTTGTGATAAGTAAGATGCTTTAAAATTTTTCTCTTAAGAATTGACTCGAAAGCTTTTGAGACACAGGATATTAAAGCAGTCGGGCGATAGTTAGAGGGTTGGGAATGGTCACCCTTCTTTGGGACTTGATGAATGAGAGCAAACTTCCAACAAGAAGGAAAGGTACAAGTAATAGACAAAGGCGAAAGAATATACCTAGGCAGGGTGTAAGCACAAAAGCACAGTTTTTGAGGACAACAGGAGGGACCCCATCAGGCCCATCTGCCTTGTTATTATCGAGTCCAGTGATGGCAGAAAATACATCAGCTGAAGAAATTTGAATGTCAGCCATGAGGAAGTCAGAGGGGGGAAGTGATGGAGGAACAGAATCAGAATCGTCTAAGGTGGAATTGGAGGAGATCTGTTTTATTAGTAGAAAAAAATAGCTACAGAACTATCACAGTACAAAAGAGGAGGGAAGGATAATGAGGTAAAGTTGTTAGAAAGGTTTTTGGCAAGGTGCCAGAAGGAGCGGGAAGAATTCGAGTTAGAGAGTTGAGAGCATTTGATACGGATGAATTTTTTTTTAGCAAAGCGAACAACAGACTGAGCACGATTCCGGGCAGAAACATAAAAAAGATGTGATCCAGGGGTAGGTTGACTCCGGTACAGCAGCCTAGTCCTTGTTGTGGAGAGCCTTAGAACAAACATGAATAAACTAAGGCTTTCTTGAATTAGTCAGAGGATATGAGAAAGAAATGTATGCTTCCATGTCCAAGAGAATAACCTCCGAAAGGCGCAAGGCACATTCAGATGGCTCCTGGCCATGGAGACAATAATCATTCCAGGGAAAATAAAAAAAGTACTGCCTGAGGGCTAGGCAATCGGCAGCTCCGAAGTGCCACAACCGCAGTTTGTTTGGAGGGTCCACAGGCCGTCCTGGAGCGACAGGACAGCTTGAGGTTATAGTGATTGCTTTTAGATTTGCATAATTAATAGGGATTGCTTGTAAATTTGCATAAGTAATAGGGATTGTTGGTAAACTTGCATCATTAAGAGGGAGTGCTCTGAAATTTGCATGATTAATAGGGATTGCTTTTAAAATTTGCATAATTAATAGGATATGATTTGAAATTTACGTAATAAGGATTGCTTGGAAATATGAGTAAGTAATAGGGACTGCTTGGAAAGTTACATAATTAATAGGGATTGCTTGGAAATGTGCATAATTAATAGGGATTGCTTGGAAATTTGCATAATTAATAGGGATTGCTTGGAAATTTGCATAATTAATAGGGATTGCTTGGAAATTTACGTAATTAATAGGGATTGCTTGGAAATTTGCATAATTAATAGGGATTGCTTGGAAATTTGCATAATTAATAGGGATTGCTAGGAAATTTACATAATTAATAGGGATTGCTTGGAAATTTGTATAATTAATTGGGATTGCTTGGAAAAATTAGTACGGATTGCTTTTGAATTTTGCTTAAGTTTCCAGAAATTCACCTCACATCCCATCCATCCGGCTGAACCTTCATCATCTTTGTAGGTAAAAAAAGTTCGCACAAATAATGTAGTTTAGGGTGAAATTTGTCGTTCTGAGAGCGTAAAAATTTATTGTTGTTGTTGTTGTTGATGGTGGTGGTGGTGGTGGTATTATTATTATTATTATTATTATTGTTATTGTTATTATTATTATTATTATTCACCTCCATCTGTTACTATAGATGGATATATTTCTATCCGTTAGTATATATATTATAACTGATCTCCACCCATTACCTTAGGTGGAGATCTTTGTATCCGTCACTATTTATTATTATTATTATTATTATAAATCAGTCACTTTTCGTCACCGATTATCATTATACTTATTGAGGATGTACAACATCATGATCCTATGACAGTGACAAAATTTCAGTGACCTTCACCTACTTTTCAAGTTCACAGGTAAAAAAATGTCCAAAAATCATGAATTTACAAAATCATTTTACTCCAAAACTATTATACATACGTGAACATTGAAGGAATTCCAGTGATAAAAAAAAAATTTTCCAAACATTTCTATGGAAAAAGCTGAAGATCATTCATTCGTCTATCTATCTATCTATTGCCAGACGCCTCAATCCCGTTCGGGGTGGCCACAAACAAATCGCCTCCACATCGCCCTGTCCACCGCCATTTCACTGACCTGCTCCCAACTCATACACCCCTCTTTCATATACCTCTCCACCCCACCTCCACATCTCATCCTCGGCCTCCCCCTCCCTCTTCCCCCCCTCCACCTCACTCACATACACTCTCTTCGTCAGTCTTTCACCCTTTATCCTCTCCACATGGCCAAACCACCTCAGTGTATTCCTCCTAACGCTTCCTATCACATCCACATCCACACC
The DNA here is from genome assembly GCF_032717465.1 of Coenobita brevimanus. Lineage (NCBI taxonomy): Eukaryota > Metazoa > Arthropoda > Malacostraca > Decapoda > Coenobitidae > Coenobita > Coenobita brevimanus. The sequence continues at coordinate 11,823,740 of NC_137057.1, forward strand.
ACAATGCTCCTTTATATCCTCTTTCGTCAGCCTGTCTCTCCATGTGACTCCACAGGCTCCTCTTAAATAACTCCTTTCCACTGCTCTCACTATTGACTTGTCTCCTTCCAACAACGTCCAAGCTTCACTTCCATACGTTAGAGTTGGTATCACAATACTGTCATGTAGTAACTTTTTCACATCCATGCTCACTTCCCTGTTTCTTATCACTACTTTCAAAGAACCAGCAACCTTTCTTCCCTGCTGTACCTTTTCAAGCACTTCACCCTCCAAACCTCCATCCTTACTCATCACACTACCCAAGTACTTAAACGTACTCACATTTTCCAATTCCTCACCATCCAACCTCGCTGTACATTCACTGACTTCACCTCTCTCAAAGACCATCATTTTACTCTTCCCTATAGTCACCTTTAGATTCCGTTTCTTACACACTCTCCCAGACTCATCCACCAAGCCTTGCAGCTCCCCTTCGTCTTCACCCAACAACACAGTATCATCTGCAAACAACAGTGCAGGGAATTTCCAAACACTACCCTCTCTCACCATGGCCACTCCAACATCCACTACCCTACCTTGTACCTCTTTTATTACCCCATCCATGTACAGATTGAACAGCCATGGAGACATGACACATCCCTGTTTCAACCCAACCTTCAAAGAGAAAAATTCACTTAGTTCACCATCCACACGTACTGAGGCCTTAGCACCATCATACATACTCTTCACAGCATTCAGCAACTTCCCATCTACTCCATATATTCTTAATACTTTCCACAATCCTTGTCTATCCGCCCTGTCATATGCTTTCTCCAAATCCATGAAAGCCGCATGCAACTTCTTTCCCTTCTCTAGAAACTTTTCCACTAAAGATCTAAGAATGAATATCTGATCTACACAACCTCTTCCCTTCCTAAAGCCTCCCTGTTCTTCTCCAACTAATTCCTCTGTTCTTTCTCTAACTCTGTCAATAAGTATCCTACCATACACTTTTCCTATTATACTAAAAAGACAAATGTCCCAATGATTACCACACACTTCTTTTTCCCCTTTTCCTTTGTACAAGGGAATAATTATGCCTGACTTCCAATCCACCAGGACTCTACACATCTTCCACATCCATTCTACTACTATCTCTCCCCCATGCTTCAGCATTTTACCACACACAATTTCTGGGGCTTTCCCTAATTTAACATTCTTCATTGCTTCCACAACTTATATCCTACTGATTTCTTCCTGTTTTCTCACCTCCCTCCTTCTCCCAGCCATTACCCAGCCACTTATACTCGCATTACTTCCATCCTGTATGTTCAACAATTCCTTAAAGTGTTCTCTCCATCTGCTCACTTTTTCTCCCTTCTCCACTAGTAATCTACCATCTTTATCTTTCACTCCCCTTCTAACCTCACTTCCACCCTGTCTTACTCTCTTCACCTCTTTCTAGAACATTTTCTTACAGTCCCTCCACTTTACACTCAAATTCCTTCCAAATTCCTCATCCACTCTCTTCTTACTCTCTCTTACTAATCTTTTCACCTCTCTCTTTCTCTCTACATATAACTCTCTCTTCCGCCTCTCAACTTCTTCCACGCCCCTATATCTCAT
>NC_137057.1:11832844-11937844 GCF_032717465.1 Coenobita brevimanus
CAAGAGTGAACATCTTCAACACAATCGTGAAGACAATGATTTCCACACAGTGCTGACACACATATTACTCACGATAGGTACAGGTGAACAACAAGTCAGTGTGTATAGTTAATACTGTATATAGTGTATATATATATATATATATATATATATATATATATATATATATATATATATATATATATATATATATATATATATATATATATATATATATATTTATATAAAATAACAAAATATGGGACTGTATAATATCATTTTCAGTAATATCTGTGCAATATAAACTAAACTTTAAAAAAGTATCCCAAGGAAATTAGCCAGTAATTATGCAACCATGAACAACATGGAAAAAGCGTACACAAGCAAAGAGAAACAAACTATAGAAAATCAATACATACAAAAAAAAAAAAAAAGAAAGAAAGAAAAGTAAGAAAGAAAAAAGAGAAATAGAGTAAGATCACATAACAAACAAATGAAAATAAGTGTAGGTGTTACTGCATATGCCAAAATACCACATAAACTACAAACAAATAAACAAATTGTTGTCTCCACAAACAAGTGGCATGACACATCATCACTATCATCGACCGCAGCATATGTTAGGACTGCAGTTATTACAATTATGTACTTACAAACGATATGTAACAATTATGTAACGACAAACGATTGCATTATGTTACACTAACTACAATTATGTACCTACAAACGATATGTAACAACTATGTAACGACAAACGATTGCATTATGTTACACTAACTACAATTATGTACCTACAAACGTTATGTAACAATTATGTAACGACAAACGATTGCATTATGTTACACTTTGCCAATTATGTAACAGTTGCATTAACAAGATGTAACTTTTATGTAACTTTAACTACAATTATGTACCTACAAACGATATGTAACAATTATGTAACGACAAAACAGTTGCATTAACAAGATGTAACTTTTATGTAACTTTAACTACAATTATGTACCTACAAACGATATGCAACAATTATGTAACGACAAAACAGTTGCATTAACAAGATGTAACTTTTATGTAACTTTAACTACAATTATAAGGCCAAGACACTTATGTAAGAGTTGCATTAACAAATGTAACTACAATTATAAGGCCAACACAATTATGCATTAACACAATATTTTGTAACAGTTCATAAAATGTTACAATTATGTAGTACCACAATGTTAGTACAATATTATAAGTCATACAACTATAGCACAATTCTGTATTACCAGTATCATCATACAAGTTAGGTGAAATATTAGACATTACTAAAGTGATAACTCAAATATGTAATGTATAACCTAGCAGTATTACCATTGCACAATTATATGCGTACGTCTGTTGTACATGCACGTCTTACAAAGTGTTATACAACAACCATTGCATTTATTCAAATATGTATACAACTTGTTTAAATGTATTATTATTGAATAATCACTATTTACTATGAATATTATATGTATACAATATTCATACAATTATGTTATTTTTACAATATTATGTATTTCACTTAATTAGCTTATAAGTTCATTATAATGTATATATAATATGTATTAATATGTTATGACTATTAAATGTCGATGGTACGCCATTTTTGCGCGGCCGAGCAGTATGTAGAACTACATATTATATAGATAGATAGATAAATAGATAGATAGAAGCAGGGAGTCAGATGATGAGAGGTGTTGTGTCTGCGAGAATCGAGCAATGCTAAACATGCTTACACTGAGGAAAGCTGACGACAGCGGCCAGTAAGGAGATGATGCAATTAGCTGTCAGCAGTCCTCTCGTGAACAAAGACCTAGTCCATCCACGAGGAACACACATGACACACCCCTGCTACACCAGAATTTAGGAAAGAGAGCTCAGACGGAGATTAGCCACAGAAGAGGCAAGAGAGAAGTAGACAGGCCTCAGAGGAGACAGGTGACGGGAGAAGGGCTTGGCAATTTGAGATAGAGAGACAGATAGCGAGACAGGGAGGTAGCTACCCGGGACTTATACTCGTCCGTGTGAGAGACTTGTTAATATTTCCAAGACAAATAAAAATAGTCCCATACTACTCTTTACCTCTCCTGTTACTACATGACAGTATGCTTTGAGGTAGGAGATTTCTAGCAGAAATATTCTGCTGGATTTAAATATACCGTTAGTTTCAAAAACAAGATTAGATTCGAATTATAACTCAGGAAATGCGAAATATATTGGCAGATCGAGTATGTTAGTAGAGTTGAAGTATACCGCGTGATTTATGTAAACTGACAGATTCGAATATTATAAGATTCGGAATACAACTAAGATAATCAAAATATAAACGAATCTGAAATCTACTGACAGTCTCGAGATACACCAAGGAAATATAATATATATTAAATATAATTTCATTCGAAATAATACTAAAAGATCGATTATACTGAGTTTGGAAATATACTATGGAAACTCTCTCTCTCTCTCTCTCTCTCTTTATATATATATATATATATATATATATATATATATATATATATATAATTCCACTCCATTATTTCTTCTTTCCAACTCATTCTCAAATTTGTTCGGTCCCATTCGTGCAGATGCAGTTCTTATTTCATGTCCTTAACAGTTTTCTCGTTCCATTTTGTCTGAAAGAGAAGGTTTGGCTAATATCCATATATTTTTTTTAAATTTCAGTTTCTCCTTTATTTCTTCATAGTTTGTTCTGTTTTCTTTCATTGTGATGATGATGATGATTGTGCTGGTGCGATGATGATGATGATGATATTGGTAGTGTGATAATAATGATACTGATGATTATGGTGGTGGTGATGATCATGATGATGATGATATTCATGAAAAATACAATTGCACTTAATAAAGAGATATCTAAATTTGCCAACTCACATATCTCAATGGGCTGGGTATACTTTAACCCTTGTATTCTTAACACCTCTTCCTTAGCGACTTATTTTTGGTTATGGCTGGTTGATATCTTTTTGTATGTTAAGTATGCAGAGTACAGCGATATTGGAAGAAGTTATGTCACAAAGAAGAGAGAAAAATGTATTTAACAAAATAAATCATTCAGGAAAATGTGCTAGGGAGTTTCCTTACCCGACGAGAATACCAGCCTTGCCATATAAAAGAAAGCTTGTAAATAGAAAAGTTTGATTAAAAGTGTTGGTGAAAGTGTGATTGGGAGGAATTGGGTGCAAAGGAAGAGTATAAATGAAAAAATTTAAATGGCACTGTGAATCGAGGGTGTAAATGGGAGAGACTGTGTGGGAGTGTACGTTGTTACATAGCCTATGATTTCATCATCCTTTGTGTAATTTTAACGTACAGTATGCTGCATGTTTGATCACGAGCGTGTTCTACCTCACTCCCCCCCTCCTCCCTTATAGTAAAGTCGTTCTTTCTGTTGTTCAGAGCAGGATTGTCAACTCTTTGTCCTCATGGCTTCATTTGCGCGTCCTTCTTACAAGTTGTATCAAGCTCTGCCGGCCCCTATATAATGAGCTCAGTCTCTGCATTATTGCCACTTAGATCTACTCCTCATTTTGTTCACATCTCTGTCCTCCCCTGTACAATTGTTATTATTGTGAGTGCTCAGGAAGTCTCCAACCATCTAGCAGCTGTGTAATTTGAGTATAACTGTTATTGCATTTTTTCTTGTACTGTGTAGCGTAAGGTGTTAATTCTTAGGCCTAGTAAGGTTTTTGTGATTCATGTGTTTTGGGTGTCAGCCCTTATTAATAATAGTTTGTATCTGTAATAATATATCTTGCATTCACTGAGTATTATCTGGTATTGTCATTTTATCAGGGCTGACTTAGATAAATTTACTCTTGCTAATTTCGTGTTAATAGAGGCTATTGCAGTTAACCATATATTTAACCTGTTTTTTGCCATTACATTATCCTTATGAGTCCTGAATGTTTTGTTGTTAGTTTGAGCATTAAACTTTAACTTGTAATTTTACCTAACTCTTTTGTTTTGAACCTGGAACTTTACGGGACAGTAGTGATTTTTAGTATTCTCACTTAAAGTGTACATTATCTTTCTCTGTTCCGTAACATAAATTTGGCGACCTCTTATCAGGATATTCAGGATATTATCATAAGGATATTGCTTGATATTTTGCGACTCTGATTTATTCATGATGTCTACTATTACTACACTTGATGAAGCCAAAGATTTTTGGTCAAATGTGCAAACAGTGTGTGATGTAGAAAACAGAACAAAGAATGAACTTAAGCTTGTTGCTCAACAATTGGGAATTGCAGTTCATTCTCATCATTCTAAAGATCAAATTGTTGGCATGATTAATAAAAGCTTGTTTAATGTAACTCCCCCAAATGAGCAAACGCAGATTGAAATAGCTAAGGTACAGCTAGCTCTGCAGGAGGCTCGTGTTAAGGAAGCTGAGTTTCAGGCTCGTGCTAAGGAGGCTGAGTCTCAGGCTAAGGAGGCGGAGTCTCAGGCTCGTATTCAGGAGGCTGAATTTCAGGCAAATGCTCGTATTCAGGAGGCACAGACACAGGCTCAGGCACAAATTGAACTAGCTAGGATTCAGGCAGACCATGAGTATCGCATGAAACAAGGTGGAACTGGATCATCTAGCTCTGATGATTTTGATGTGGCTAAAAATGTTAAACTTGTCCCTCCTTTTAATGAATCTGATTTAACAAAGTATTTTCAGTTGTTTGAGAGGGTAGCTACAGATTTTAATTGGCCCAAAAGGTATTGGCCAGTACTCCTTCAAACTGTTCTCACCGGTAAAGCTCAAGTAACTTATGCATCTTTGCCTCAGGATCAATCTGATAATTATGATGTAGTTAAGAGCTTGATTCTTAAGGCCTATGAGCTTGTTCCTGAAGCCTATAGAGTAAAATTTAGGACAACTTATAAGCAAGATAAGCAATCCCATGTTGAGTATGCAAAAATCAAAGATCTGTTAGAGCAGTGGTTAAATTCTAAGAATGTGGATTCTGATTTTGACAAAATTAAGCAGATGATTTTGCTGGAGGACTTCAAAAGGTATATTAATAATGATGTAAGCCTATATCTTGATGAGAAAAGAATAGATAATTTGTCTGATGCTGCAGTTTTAGCTGATGAATATGTCCTCACTCACAAGAGATATTCTAAAGAAAAAGGGAAAGCTGAGAGTAAGTACATTGCCTCTACTCAGAGTACAGGTAACAGGAAAGAGAATAAAGATGATGTTTCTAAGGAAGTAAATACCAGCTTTGCCTCTAGATTTCAGAAAAGTAAATGTACTTATTGTAGTAAGCTTGGTCATACTACGGAGAAATGTTTCAGGAGACAGCGTGATGTGAACAAAAAGGAGTCTTTAAATATTCAGTCAATTGGTCTAGTGTCCACCCTTTTGAGAGTTCCCAGAATTCTTTAACTGAGTTAACTGAACCTGCTTTGAGGGGTAAATTAAATTCTCAAGATGAAGCTCCTCTTTTGAGCAGTAACGTGGGTGACACTCTCAAGAGTTCATGTGCTGATTTCCTGTCTGAAGGTTTTGTCAGTCCTCTGGACAGTAATGACAGGAAATCAGTTAAAATATATCGTGATACAGGTGCTGGCCAATCCCTTATGCTGACCAGTGTTCTAGGCTCTAATGTTAATTCCTCTGATGAAACTGTAATCTTACAAGGTGTAGGGAATAATTACTTCTCTGTCCCTCTGTGCAGAGTGAATTTAGAGTCTGGTTTTGTTAATGGTCCCGTTATGGTTCGGTTGGTTGAGACACTCCCAATGTCAGGTGTAACTTTCTTACTTGGAAATGATATTGGTGGAAGTCAAGTGTGTCCAGCTCCTCAGTTGTCTAGTGAGCCAGTGGCTGCGGCCCAGGATTGTGCTGTCCCTGATGTGTTCTCTGCATGTGCTGTCACTAGGGCTAAGTCTAAAGTTACTGGTGACTTAGAGGATAATGATGATGATGATGTTATCCTAGCTGACACTTTTCTTGCTAATTTGGACCACTCACCAGATGAGGCAGTACCCCGTAGTGTTGATAATTTGTCTCGTCAAGAGTTGGTTGAGTTGCAGGTTGCTGACCCTGAGTTGAAAGGTCTAGCTAACTCTGCTTGCAGTGAGGAAGAGTCAGCTGGTGCTTCTACTTGTTATTATATAAAGTCAGGAGTACTTATGAGGAAGTGGAGACCCCCAACAGCATCAGCCGACTGTGAATGGAAGGTTGTACATCAAGTTGTCATCCCTCGTGTTTGTAGGCAGGATATCATTAGAGTGGCTCATGATTCCAGTTTGGCAGGACACCTTGGAGTGAGGAAGACTGTGGCACGCATTTTGAAACACTTCTACTGGCCAGATATCTTCAGGGATGTTTCCTGGTATTGTAAGTCTTGTCACACCTGTCAAGTTGTGGGGAAGTGTAATCAGAACGAAAAGGTTGCACCTCAAGTTCCCATTCCTCCTTTTGAGGCACCTTTCACCCGTGTGTTGGTGGATATTGTGGGCCCTCTTCCTAAGACTTCTTCAGGATTCTCTTATGTGTTGACCCAGATTGATATGGCTACTCGTTATCCTGAAGCCATTCCATTTAGAAATATCTCAGCAAAGAACGTGGTTAAGGAAATGCTAGGGTTCTTCACAAAGTTTGGTCTGCCCAAGGAGGTACAGTAAGACCGGGGAAGTAATTTCATGTCAAATGTTTTCAAGCAGTCTCTGAAAGAGTTGGGTATCACCCAGATCACGTCATCAGCTTACCATACCCCGACCCAAGGAGCGTTGGAGAGATATCATCAAACACTCATATCGATGCTCAAGAAATACTGTTTAGAACATCAGAAAGACTGGGATAAAGGTCTTCCATTCGTTGTATTTGCCGCAAGAGAATCTCCAAATGAATCACTGGGCTTCTCACCTTTTGAACTACTGTTTGGCCATGAAGTAAGAGGACCCCTTAAGTTACTCAAGGAATGCTGGCTGTCGGAGGAAGATGATGTCAACCTGCTGGAGTATGTGATGAAGTTCAAAGAACGGCTGTCCATTGCTTTACAGCTGGCGAGAGAGAATTTAGGAGCTGCTCAGGAGAACATGAAGACTTGGTATGATAAGAAGTCCAGGTTACGCCACTTTCAGCCAGGAGATCAGGTTTTGATTCTGCTACTAGTGCATGGGCAACCTCTTCAAGCCAAGTTTAGTGGTTCTTATTTCGTGGAGAAGAAACTCAGTGATGTCAACTATGTCATCGCCACACCAGATCGTAGAAAGAACAAGCAACTTTGTCACATCAACATGCTAAAGTTATATCACAGGCGGGACGAAAATAACCCAGTCTGCACTGTAGCTGTTCCACCCGAGTCTGCAATTGAAGTTCTCCCATGCAGCATGAGCCTGAGTGATAGTTTGGGGAAGAATCCTGATATCATGAATGATCTCCAGACTAAGCTTTCTCATCTACCTCCGAGGAAAGGCAGGAGTTTTCGGCATTACTGCAGGAGTACCCGCAAGGGTTCCGTGCTACTCCAGGAAGAACCACTGTGTTGATGCATGATGTCGATGTTGGAGACGCAAAGCCAATTAAATTACCTCCTTACCGTGTGAATCCAGTGAAAGTTCCTCTCATCCAGTAGGAGCTTGGCTACCTGTTGGACCACAAGATGATTGAGCCCTGTCAGAGCAAGTGGAGTTCTCCTGTCACTCTAGTCCCTAAGCCAGGTGGGACACAGCGGCTTTGCATTGACTACAGACGTGTTAATCAGACAACCAAAACAGACACTTACCCTCTCCCTCGTGTGGAAGATTGCATAGACAAGATCGGAAAGGCTAGGTACATAAGTAAGTTTGATTTGTTAAAGGGATACTGGCAAGTACCTATGACTGAACGTGCTAGGGAGATCTCATGTTTTGTAACACTAGGAAAGACTTTTGCATGTTCTGTAATGCCATATGGTATGAAGAATGCACCAGCCACATTTCAGAAGCTCATGAATGTTGTAACAGAGGGTTTGGCAGGGTGTGTTGTTTATATTGATGATGTATTAATCTTCAGTGACAACTGGAAAGATCACCTATGCCATGTCAGTAAATTTCTTGAGCGTTTGGTTCAGGCTAATCTTGTAGCTAATTTATCAAAGTGTGAGTTTGGTCAAGCTAAAGTTCAGTACCTTGGGTATGTAACTGGTGATGGACATGTTGCACCACCAGGAGCTAAGGTTCAGGTTATAAGTGATCTTCCCAGACCTAAAAGTAGGAAAGAGCTACAAAGATTTTTGGGAATGGTAGGTTATTACTGGAGATTTGTTCTTAACTTTTCAATTCTTGTATCACCACTTACAGACCTACTGAAAAAGGTAGTTAAATTTGTCTGGACCGATAACTGTGAATCCTCTTTCAGCAAACTTAAAGCTATCCTATTAAGTCAGCCAGTGCTCGCTACTCCAAATTTTGCTAAGCCTTTTAAGATGGCTGTTGATGCAAGTGATACAGGAGCTGGGGCTGTTTTGCTGCAAGAGGATGATCAGGGTATTGAACACCCTGTATCTTATTACAGTAAGAAGTTCACTCCACCTCAAAAGAACTACTCAACTATTGAGAAAGAGCTTTTGGCCTTGATTTTGGGTTTACAGCATTTTTCATTTTATTTGTGTTCTGGTTTTGACCTCACAGTCATTTATACCGATCATAACCCACTGAAATTCCTTAGTAAGTTTAAAGATAAAAATCAGAGATTGACAAGATGGAGTCTACTTCTTCAGGAGTATTCATTAGACATACAACATGTCAAGGGGAAAGACAATGTTATTGCAGGTTGCTTATCTAGACTTTAGACAGATTGTTTTAGAGTAATGAGAAATTTCCTTTGTAAATTTCTTTTTCTTTGTGGGGAGGTGTTACATAGCCTATGATTTCATCATCCTTTGTGTAATTCTAACGTACAGTATGCTGCATGTTTGATCACGAGCGTGTTCTACCTCACTCCCCCCCCCCTCCTCCCTTATAGTAGAGTAAGTCGTTCTTTCTGTTGTTCAGAGCAGGATTATTAACCCTTTGCCCTCATGGCTTCATTTGCGCGTCCTTCTTACAAGGTGTATCAAGCTCTGCCGGCCCCTATATAATGAGCTCAGTCTCTGCATTATTGCCACTTAGATCTACTCCTCATTTTGTTCACATCTCTGTCCTCCCCTGTACAGTTGTTATTATTGTGAGTGCTCAGGAAGTCTCCAATCATCTAGCAGCTGTGTAATTTGAGTATAACTGTTATTGCATTTTTTCTTGTACTGTGTAGCGTAAGGTGTTAATTCTTAGGCCTAGTAAGGTTCTTGTGATTCATGTGTTTTGGGTGTCAGCCCTTATTAATAATAGTTTGTATCTGTAATAATATATCTTGCATTCACTGAGTATTATCTGGTACTGTCATTTTATCAGGGCTGACTTAGATAAATTTACTCTTGCTAATTTCGTGTTAATAGAGGCTATCGCAGTTAATCATATATTTAACCTGTTTTTTGCCATTACATTATCCATATGAGTCCTGAATGTTTTGTTGTTAGTTTGAGCATTAAACTTTAACTTGTAATTTTACCTAACTCTTTTGTTTTGAACCTGGAACTTTACGGGACAGTAGTGATTTTTAGTATTCTCACTTAAAGTGTACATTATCTTTCTCTGTTCCGTAACAACGTGTATAGTGAAAGTGTAAATGTAAAACTGGAAATACGAGAGTGTAAATTACAATATGAAACTGACGTTAATGGGGAACATAAATAGAAGAATATAATTATGTGGGAGACTGTAAATGAGTGTAAATGAAAGTGAAAATGGAAGAGCAAATGGTAAGAGAAGTTTCTAAATGAAAGTGTGAAAGCAACAGTGTAAATGCAATAAACGTAAATGTGAGAGTAAAGGGAAAGACAAGGTTGTTTGTACCTTTAAAGAAGTGGCATAAATGGAAAATCATAAACGTGAGAGAGTGGAGGGCAAGAAAAAATTGTAAATGGGAGAGTGTAAAAGAAATAGCGTAAATGGAAAATCGTAAATGTGAGAGTGTAGAGGGCAAAAGATGGTAGTAAGTGGAGGAATGTAAAAGTAATAGCGTAAATGAAATTTTGTAAATGTGAGAGTTAGAAGGGCAAGAGGAGGTTGTATGTGCAGGAGTGTAAAGGAAATTGCATAAAGGGAAAATCATAATGTGAAACGAGGTTTTAAGTGGAAAAGTGGAAAAGAAATTGCGGAAAGGGAAATATCGTACATAAGGAAGAAAAGGTTGTAAGTGGTGGAGTGTAAAAAGAAATCGCGTAAATAGAAGATCGCAGATGTGAACGAGAACTGCAAGTGAAAGGCTGTAAACACAACATTGTAAGTGGATGAGCATAAATGTGAGAGTAACGGGTAAAATTATAACCTGCGAAACGAGCCATAAACCTAACGCTGGAGTTCGGCTCGAGTATGGACCACCTGATTGGCTATTTCCGTGCTATTCAGAGCCAACAATACACCCACCGCGCTTCCACCCAACTTGCCTTTATGTTAGAATTCAAGGCCAGTTCAATGTCTCCCTAACTACATCATAACACTACTTATTCTTTCACTACGAGGTCGTTTCTCAGTTACAATTAATCTTATGGGTTGGCCAATATATTGGGAAAATAAGTATCATTAAAAATGACGGTGGCTTCATATAGCAGAAGAAAGAAATTGGTTTTAGATATTATAATGCTAAAGGGTATTATGGAGATTCTTTCAAACTGTAATGGAGAGAGGATTTATTATTATCTGTTTATATTAGCATCTCTAATGTAAGTATAACTATCTCACCACACACCGCCAAACTTCACACCGTCAAAACGCTGGCACATTTCACACGGCCACATCTCACACAACCACAGCAAATACCATTACACACAACGCCATCACACCGCAGACGACCACAGCTCGCACTAGCACAGCTCACACTACCACACCTCACACGCCCCTCACAACACACACACACACACACACACACACACACACACAAATCACTCCTCCCAAAATGTGTCAAAAAATGTTAATATTTCGTTTGCTGGTATTAAAAAGTCCTGTATTTTAACACCATATTAGGTCTACCTCTGGCGAGCTGGTGGTGTGTGTGTGTGTGTGTGTGTGTGTTTGTGTGTGTGTATTGAAAAAGTCGAAATGGGTTTAATGTATATATTTTGCGTTGCCTTGGAGCCGGCCTGAATAGAGTGTGATGTTGGTGAAATAGTTTTGTACTTACGTCTCTCTGTCTGCCTGTCCATCTGTCTGCTTATATATGTATGCAAATTAATCTCTTAATTGCACGTGATTTACTGATAGGCTGATACCCACCAGATAAAACGAAACACGAAATATACCAAGTGCTCCAGCAGACAAGCGTCTGGGTTATTTGGTGTTTTCCTTTTACCCAGTGGATACCAGCATATCTATGAATCAAGTGCAATTAAGTGATGAATCGTTGTTCTCACCTGAAGCTGTGAATACATGAAAGTGTTTTATCCTGAACCTTTCCACAAAAATAATTCTAAATTGGAAAAAATATAAGTGGACTCTCCCATGTGACTCTGATTTTTTACCTATTGTTCTTGGAAAGATTGGTCAATCTGTCGGCTGAGCCTCAAGATTTCCACTAAGTCTGGTACAAACCATATCAAAACTGTTTTAGTTATTTTGTTCACAAGCAAATACACGGGTGGAACTTTGACCTTAATCTATGATATTGACCTTTGATGATTCTCAAAATCGAGTCACTCCATTCTTCCCATACTCTCGCCCCTTCCACTATGCTTGGTCTAAATTAGGTAAAAACTGTATTACTGTAAAAGTTGATACTGCTAGGCTAATACATGACCAACCCTTGTGATCCTGATCTTTCACCTTCTGTTCTGAAATTCAATAGGCTTTTTCCGTGCACACCCTTCAGTTCTTCAACAAAGTGTGGTTAAAATCGAATAAATATTGTTTGAGTTACTTTGCCCACACAGATCAAAATTGTGCTAGCGCGCATGAACACACACACACACACACACACACACACACACACACACACACACACAAACACACACACACACACACACACACACACACACACACACACACACACACACACACAGGCGCCCTCGAGGATATAATAAAAACAAACTGCAAATACATAACGAAAATACAACAAAAACTACACAAAAGCATGACTACTGTACATCTTCCCTTCACGCATTTCCTCTGAGGTTCTGAAAAAAAAATTGGAAACAATTATCAAGAAAAATGGATAAAAAATAAAAGGTGGAAGAAAAAAAAGAATCAAGCCAAAGAGATGAGCAAGAGTAATGACTTTGGGAGAGGAGAGAAATGAGAGGATAAGTGGTGAGGAAGGAAGAGGAAAGGAGGACGAGACTGAGGGAAGGAGGGGAGGAAATGAAGGACGAATAGGACTGAAGACTGGAGAAAGAATGCACACCGACAGAAAGAAAGACAGATGGACTGCCAGAGAGAGAGAGAGAGAGAGAGAGAGAGAGAATGAATTACTGAAATCTCCACAAGACTTCAGTCAGCTTCAGCCTAACGTATCATAACTCTCAGTTTAATTTCTAATGCTACTTTTCCTCAGCTCTCTCCTCGTGTTGAAATGGTGGATAATCTCTCTCTCTCTCTCTCTCTCTCTCTCTCTCTCACCCTTACCCCACCTTCTTTCCACCACCCAGAGACTCTTACAAACACACTTCTTTCGCCTGATTGCACAGCCACGCACGGCATCTTTTACCGCTTCACACGGCAACAATGTCAGCGGCCGAGGAAGATGAACTGCCTAAGATTTGTATTTTTGCCCGCATTCCTTGAGACGTGAGGTCGGCGGTTTCTGAAGGTTTAGCCAATTCGGGTTGTGTGAATACCAGAATTTTTGTTAGTGTGTGAGGGTGATTATTTGTGTGTGTGTGGGGGGGGGTTGTGTTCTTGGGATTGTTTGTGCTTAAGGGTTGTATGTGTGTGTGTGTGTGTGTGTGTGTGTGTGTGTGTGTGTGTGTGTGTGTGTGTGTGTATGTGCGTGTGTGTGTGTGTGTGTGTGTGTGTGTGTGTGTGTGTGTGTGTGTGTGTGTGTGTGTGTGTGTGTGTGTGTGTGTGTGTGTGTGTGTGTGTGTGTGTGTGTGTGTGTGTGTGTGTGTGTGTGTGTGTTTTCTCACTTGCTCTTTTACTTTCCTCCCAATATAATCACGAAACGCTGACGTGTTACATTTATTATCTCAAAGTTGAAACCAGTGTATAAAAGGAAGGTGTTATGAGGAATTTGTTTTAATACTGAATGAATGGGTACCTGTTCGATTTCTTGAGGTAGTCAGTTGATAGCTTCCCTAATTTTATGCATTCTTATTTTTGTTTCTGAACAGTATCTTACTTCTTGTTTGTTAGAATTAAGAGTAATGATAGTAACGCTGATGGGTGGTGATGATGATAAACCTCCTTTACACACACACACACACACACACACACACACTTCACATTTCCCTTGTTCCATCACCCCTCCCCCTCCCAAACACCCTCGCAACTCCCTTACTCAGCAGGCAAAGAAATGGACCTCACAGCTTGGGTCCTTTGCAGTCGTCTCACACACCTCCTCACACACGTACCACATCTCGATCCCCGGCCTTTTCATGACTCTGGGTACACTTGGCACGTTTCCTTCGCATCACCAACGAAGGACAAAAGTATCCTGGCGTGAGTTTTAGTGTTCGGCTTCGTATGCGGCGCTTGTTCGTGCGTTGGTGCTTGAAGATGGTTTTCTGTAATGGGAGAATATTGAGACGGAGAGGTGGGGGCCGAGAGTCTTGCATTGCTCTAGTCGTTTTGCTTTATCCTAGCCAAGGTTTTCGTCCTTTTAGAGATTATTTCAAGTTGTTTAGTGGCACGATAAGACAATACTGTGACGCTGCAATTTTTTCACAAGATTATTTTCCTAACTCCCAATATAGCCCTGGCCCAGATTTTCGTCCTTTTCTGCTTAGTTCACGTAGATCAGTGGCAGAATAAGACAATACTACAACCCTGCCACTTTTTCCATAGCATTTCTTAGTGACTGGCCACATATTTCTTTGTTAGTCTCTTGTTACAACTCAGTTAAAATCACTCGTTACAACTCTCCGTCTTTGAGATGGAGAGGTGCTGATTTTAGGTCATGTTAGAGTTAATCGGGTAGTTTCGATGCTGCCGGCCAGATTGTGCCAGGGTTCGATATATGTAAAGAGAGAGAGAGAGAGAGAGAGAGAGAGAGGGGGGAGGGGGGCATCAATGTACCCTCATCCAGCCTTTCTTGACTGGTAGATAAAATAAGCATCAAACATAACACTGAGGGTAGGATGGATGATGGAGGGCAGAGAAAAGGCAGGGGACAGGATGACGTGGAGGCGATTTGTTTGTGGCCACCCCATATGAGATTAAGTCATCTGGCTGTAGATGGATAGACAGATAAACAGATAGATAGATAAACAGACAGATAGATAGATAGACAGATAAATATATAGACAGATAGACAGACAGATAGGAAGAGAGAGATGAATAGATAGACAGGTAGATAGAAAAATAAATAGATATAGTGTAGATATATACACAGATCAATATATTGAGATAGATAGATAGACAGACATAGACAGACAGGCAGAAAGACAGATAGATAGATAGTTAGATAGATAGACAGAAATAGTGGATGAATAATGTGCCACAGAACATAATTATGACCAAAGTTAGTGAGATGATCACCGCGGCTCAGCTCCTGATCACCTCTGCCACACCTTTCCCTTTGTTAACACCCGCGCTGGCAAAGTGACAGCCGCTGTTGTGTCGATCCGGCCGTGTATCAGCTGTATAGGAAGTCCTCAGTTAGTCACCAATATATCAGCTTGGAATCCCACAACTGATCACCAATTTATGTATATCAGCTGAGTCGTGACCTCACAGTTCCAAGCAAGATTATAGTTGCGCCTGGTCGAAGTCACTTCCGGCTGACACACTCCACCAAAACGTCTTCTCACTCACTGGAGATGGTGGGAAATCGGTGTAGATTCCTGCTGAAGAATTTAGAAGGTAGCGTGTGCAGGTGAACTGAAACTGAGCAGATTAAATCTCTCTATATTGGCCACAGAAAGATACAACTGTGACACAGAGAGAGCTCAGAGTTATACGTCCCTATCGTTTGAATGATAAATGCGTTCTGCCCTACCCCGCCAGCGTCCCCCTCTGGGTGTGGCGCTGGGTCAGCAAAATCAGAGGTGCTAAACCTCCACAGACAACTGGGATTTATACATGAATAAAAGCATCATAACTGTACCATGTACATTATACACCTCAATAAAGTAGTATTGATTACATTAAAGTATACCAACAAGGCAAATATTCCCCCCAAGACTTAAACATATATATAATTCATATTTCTCTATCGCCTTCCCTTTACTCTAGGTTTTGATTAAGGAAGATGTCTGAGTGCGCATCCCATCCCAATCTGGCGTTTGTTTGCTTATCTTCATACTACGTTGCACATTGTTAATTATGAATAACAACTTTATATGTAATATGCAACAATAGTGTGAAACTACAACTAGTCATGGCAAACAATATTGGCACCAGAACATCGCTCGGCCACACCTTTCGACGTCCCAGTCGACATTGTTGTCCTAACTACTGTGTAGCCTAACCAATGTGTAGGGTAGCTAACTATTCAGGCACGTCCACTTGCAATCCGCGAGTACAGATCCGTGGTTTTAGTGGGTTTCACTTGGCTTTGTAGATAGTAGCCCCAAACACAAACACAGGACAAGACCACAACAAGTAGAAGACCAACGCCAGGACCAAAATAAGGAGAAAGGTATGAAGGGAGATAGGATAGTACATATAGTTCTAAATCACTCTTGTTCAGGTCAGCGAGGAACTGTATCTCCTTGAGCACATGAGAGCCTGTTCACATTGAAGGTAGAAACGTTGAATGAAGGGAAAAAGGGTCGTAACTGGGAGGAGAAGTTCACCGACAAGGCTAGATGGTGCTTGTTAGGTAGAACTGCTATCTCCTTACTGTGTAACTCACAATAATCGGGTGCAACATAGTAACCCTTTACCGTAAAGAACTGGTTTCGTGTGGCACATGTGAGTGTTATGTCTTCTGTCTCAGGAAAGAAGTATTGTTTCGCATGTACATGAGCATGGAAAACTGACTTCAGCTGAATGGGTTGGAAAGTGCAATGTTGCAGTGCAGAGGAAGTGTTTGTGTCCAACAAGGTCATCTTACATTTCTCTACCCTTGACGGAATGAAGACAAAATGGAAAGCAGAACATACAGGGAGATCAAGAAATGAGGCCTTACACTTCTCAGATTCATCCACAGTCGTTTCAGCTATATACCCTTTGTCATCCGACATAACTAGCACCTCTGGTCCCTCATTCAGAACAACAAGTGTATTGTTAGTAGTAACAAAAGGGAAAGGAATGAACCGCCATGCATGATATGTTACAGCATTTCTCATAGGTACCAATATCAGGATGCATTCATGAGTCAACTGGGCCTCTAACAATGAGTAATAATATTCCAGTTGATTCACACCAAAAAGTGGCGTAAATCCATGCTTCACCATAGCTACATCAAGAGTACTGATCAAAATGTGAATAGGAAGCAATAAAGCATTAACCCTATTCAAACTTGCATTGATTAAGCCGTCCACCATATTGGCTGCATGCGACTCCAAAGCAGTGGTTGACTCGTCGAGAGCATGTAAGTACTCAGCGATTAACACTAAGTTGGCCAGGGTTGGTAAGGTGGTTTGGATGTTGTTCACAACTCCTACTAGATGGTTGGTAGTCTTAATTATCTCGTTAGCTTTTTCAGTGAACTCACCTAACTGTTCATACATGTGTACGATTAGCCTGTTATTCGCCCTTGCCGCCAACATCAAATCATGCATCTGTCTACCCAATTGCACTACGTCCTTGTCTAGCGCTGTACCAAAAAGCTTTTGAGACAGGACATGCTTGGACATGCTTGGAAAGATCAGATTCTGCATTAGGTAAAGCGACATGCAATTTAGTGAGTCTGTCTGTGAGCCTAACTATATGTCCAGTGTGAAGCTCGGTTATACCACGCAAGGTTTGTACCAAAGCTTCATTATCTGAGGTCGTCAACTGAGGGTTCCGGTTGAATAACCTGCTGACTTCCGTCAGTTCCTGTCTGCGGTGAAACAATCTCTTAGAGACCTCATTAACAATGTCTGGAGTTTGGAGATATCCTTCCATTGGGTAATAGATACATATTGCATCTTCTACTATCACCATCTCTCCAAGTGGGTTCTTCAGTGCTCCTGGCACTAATGCAGTTGTGTCCATGTCCGACGTCATTCCATAGGTCCACTTCAAGCAACACAAAAGGAGTCCAATCGCGAGCCACATTTCTGTAAGAGAAGATACTCCCTTAATCGATCTTACTGTGGAATCGTAGCTTGCTGCGATACTCTTGGTTAGGGACAGGTATGGATGACGACATAGACTGCGATGAAGACAGAGGGGACAACACATCAGATGATTGGTTAGTTTGGCTTAGCTCTTGACTTACTGGTTTGATCCTGTCAGCATGTACTGCCTCCTGAATTCCATCAGCATCATTCCGTATTTGATAAGTATGTCCACGCATGTGTTCCACAATGGTATATGGTCTGCGGAACTTAGGTACGAGCTTGGATGTTCTCTCAGGGTAAGTTATCATAACCTTCTGGCCTATCTCCAACGTCTTTTCTTGACTACCTTTGTGTTGTTTCACCATCATCTCCGCTCTTGAGGCTTTTAATCTTTTTCGTACTTCACTATGTATGTGTTGAAACTTTGCAAGCTGTACCTTGGCATAATTCTCACGATTATACACTGGGGTAGGAGGTCCAGCTAGCAAATCGAAGGGTAACACTTTTACCTTTCCATAAAGGATATAATGAGGAGATTTCCCCGTTGACGAATTTTCTGAGGAGTTAATGGCCGCCCCTACATGTGGCAGCCAATCTTGCCACTCTGTCTGCTTGGTAATTGCTTGTCTCAAGACTTCCAGTATTTTCCTGTTTTTCCTTTCCACCAGGCCATTGCTCTTGGGACTGTAAGGCGTAATAAAAACTTGCCTTACCCCATACATACGACAGATTTCCTCTAACACTTGGTTACGAAATTCACTGCCATTATCGCTGAGTAAAACCCCCCCTGTGGCGGGGGGGACACAATCTGGCCGCACTATTGGGTGGTACTACTACTCTGTGGCCAGGTTGTTAGGAAGAATACTGCCACCGTATTCCCTGCGTGTCGTAAAAGGCGACTAAAAGGGGCAGGGTGAGGGGACTAGGGACCCCCTCCTCTGTTTTTTAGTTCCTAAAAAGAGACAGGCCAGAGAAAGGGATGGGGGATGGAGTTATCCCCGTACCCTGAAGATTGGGTCTATGAATGTGCGTGGATGTAGTACGATTGAGGCTAAAAGGGAGGAGATTGGGAGAATGTTTGTGAGAAGAAAGTTGGATGTGTTAGCTTTGAGTGAAACGAAGATGAAAGGGAAGGGGAAGTCTATGTTTGGAAATGTGAATGGAAGATTGTCAGGTGTTGATAGAGGAAGGGCAAGAGAAGGTGCGGCCTTGTTAGTGAGTCCGGAAGTACAGCAGTGTGTGATTGAATGGAAGGAGGTGTCATCGAGACTGATGTGGGTGAAAGCGAAATTTGAACGTGAGTTGTGGGTGTTTGTGAGTGCATATGAGCCTGGTAGTGAAAGGGATGAAGAAGAGAGGGAGTCTTTCTGGAATGATGTTGATGAGTGTCTGCAGAGTTTTGGAGCGAATGTGAATGTGGTAATGATGGGAGATCTGAATGCTTGAGTGGGAAATGTAGCAGTTGAAGGTGTAGTTGGTATGCATGGTGTGCCTGGAAGAAATGAAAATGAGGAACGAATGATAGCGATGTGTGTTGAGCGAGAGATGGTGATTGGAAATATGCTGTTTGAGAAGAAAGATATTTATAAGTATAAATGGGTGAGACAGGAGGGTGGAAGGGTTGTTGATAGAGCTTTGATGGACTATGTGGTTGTGACTAGGAATGTAATAGGAAGATTGTTGGATGTGAGAATTCTGAGAGAGGAGGGTGGAGGTATGTCTGACCACTACCTGGTGGAGGGAAAGTTAAGAGTAGGTAAGAGATGGGTGAGAGCTAGGAGGGTTAGGTGTGGCAGGGAGGTTTTGAAAGTGAGTGAGTTGGATAAAAGAGAGAAAAAGATAGAGTATCAGGAGAAACTGAAAGATGAGTGGAACGCAGTGAAAGATCGGGAAAATGGCAGTGTGGAAGAGGAATTGCAGTTATTTAAGAGTGCTGTGGTGGGGCATGCAGAAGAGGTGTGTGGTGTGAGACGTGTGGGTGGTGGTGTAAGAAAAGGAAGTGAATGGTGGTGCGAGGAAGTAAGTATGGCTGTGGCTGAGAAGAGACGTGCATATGAAGTGTGGCTGCAGAGGAAGGATGAGATGTCATATGAAAGGTATAAGGAAAAGAGGAATAAGGCGAGAAGGGCTGTGCGTGATGCTAAAGTGGCAGCAGATGAGAGGTGGGGTAGGTGGCTGATAGAGAATTTTCAACAGAATAAGAAAATGTTTTGGAAGGAGGTGAAAAGGGTGCGAAAGGGAGAGTCTGAGAAGGAAGAACGAGTAAAAGCAGAGGATGGAAGGATGTTAATTGAGATGGATGCAGTAAGGAAGAGATGAGCAGAGTATTTTGAAAGATTGTTAAATGTAGAGGAGGAAAGGGTGGCTGAGCTTGTGGCAGATGGAAGGGTGCAAGGAATAAATGTGTTGGGAGAGTTGAATGATTCTTTGATCACGAAGGAGGAAGTGGAGAAGGCAGTAAAGGAGATGAAAACACGGAAAGCTGCAGGTATGGATGGGTGTGCTGTGGAATGCCTGAAGGGTGGTGGAGTGACTATTGTTGACTGGTTAGTAAGATTGTTGAATGTGTGCTTGGTGAAAGGTATGGTGCCAGTTGACTGGGCAAGTGCTTGTGTGGTCCCGTTGTATAAAGGCAAGGGTGATAAGTATGAATGTACTAGCTTTAGGGGTATAAGTCTGTTGAGTGTTGTAGGTAAGGTTTATGGTAGAGTGTTAATAATGAGAGTTAGAGAGGGTACAGAGGGAGTGATTGGTGATGAGCAGTGTGGCTTTAGTAGAGGGAGGGGATGCGTGGATCAGGTGTTTGCGGTGAGACAAGTGTGTGAAAAGTATTTAGCGAAAGGCAAGGATGTGTTTTGGGCATTTATGGATTTAGAGAAAGCGTATGATAGAATTGATAGGGAGGCTTTGTGGACTGTTTTAAGATTGTATGGACTTGATGATAGGTTATTAAAAGGGGTGAAAAGTTTTTATGTAAATAGTAGAGCGTGTGTAAGAGTGGGAAATGCTGTGAGTGATTGGTTTCCTGTGAGAGTGGGGCTGCGACAGGGATGTGTGATGTCGCCTTGGTTGTTTAATATTTACATGGATGGTGTTGTAAGGGAGGTGAATGCAAGAATTTTAAGTGGAGGTCTGAGTCTGGTGAATGTCGATGGTGGAGAGTGGAATCTGAAGCAGCTGCTGTTTGCAGATGATACTGCACTGGTGGCTGATTCAGAGGAGAGATTGAGACAGTTGGTAGAGGAGTTTGGAAGGGTGTGTGAAAGGAGGAAATTGAAAATAAATGAGAATAAGAGTAAAGTGATGAAGTGTACGAGGTTGGTAGATGGTAGGGGGATGAATATAGTTTTGAATGGCGAGTTGCTTGAGGAGGTAGAGTGTTTTAAATATCTAGGGTCACATGTTGCTGTGGATGGAAGAATAGATGCAGAAGTGAAGTTTAGAATAAATGAAGTACGAAAGGTGCTGGGAAGAATGAAAAAAGTGTTTAGATGTCGTTTGCTTAGAGTGGATGTAAAGAGAAGGCTGTATGAGGGTGTTGTTGTACTGACTGCATTGTATGGGGCTGAAACATGGAATATGGGTGTAGCAAAGAGGAAAAGTTTGAATGTAATGGAGATGAGGTGTCTGAGGAGTATGTGTGGAGTGACGCATATGGATCGAGTGCGGAATGATGAAGTGCGAAGGAGAACTGAAGTTGTTTGGGAGATGGCTGGTAGAGTTGAGCAGAGGGTGTTGCGATGGTTTGGGCATATGGAGAGAATGGATAATGAGCAATTGGTGAAAAAGATAACTAGATCTGATGTGAGAGGTGTAAGGCTGAGAGGAAGACCACGAATAGGATGGATGGACAGTGTGAAGAGAGCGCTGGATGCCAGAGGGATGTCTGTTGAGCTAGGAAGAGTGGCTGTGCGTGACAGAAATGGGTGGAGAGAAATTGTGAATGAATAAGTGATGACGCAGCCCTGAGGGGATATTCTCCCGCATTTGGTCTGATCAGCTATTTCAGGTCAGGTGCGGGTAAGGGGATGAGTCTGTTATGATGTGGCAGGGGTAAATCAGCTCTGCTGTCGGGCCCTGCTGCGGATATCACTGATTGCATTGCGCAGTTGACCCTTGTGCAGTGTGGTGCGGTGAGGATCTGTCCGTTCTCCCCTTTGGGGCTAAGATGCGAATGAATGAGTTTGAATGGATTGTTCTGGTGTCAAAATCTTTTTCCATATGAAGTTGTAGTATCATACATTTTACATAATAATTTTTAAAGCTGTTTAGTCATAATTAACAGTGTGTAATGAAATGTGAATGATGAACAACCAAATATCATTTCGCTGTTAGCTGTGGTATAGAAGAAGGTGGATTGGCAGACCACAAGTGCCACCCTGTTTCAATTATAAAAAGAAGGTTAGGAGAAGTGAAAAGATATATGAATAGTGCGTAAGTGTAAAGTCCTGGGGAACCATTTATTATGTTAATATATGTGAATGTACTTAATACCATATAATAGAGGTGTATAATGTGCTAGTAGAGTTGTCATTTATATCTACTTTTTGCATAAGCCCAGAGTATATGTAAATGCACGGCACCTCACTTTTTAGCTGACCTCAGCACCGCGCCCTAGTCGGCACGGTGAGCGTACAGCGTCAGAACCCATTTTACAGTTTTAAAGGGAGGGTATATCGCTCTTACATATCTCTCGGGTCGCAGTTATATTATTCTGTACCCAATAAAGAGAGATTTAATCTGCTCATTTCTGTCACCTTACACTACCACTTAATAACAGACCAGCTTCCACCTTCTTGTGGCAGAGGACCTTTGGTGGGAAGTGTCGGGCAGTGACGGCAAGTAGCTGACGTGTACTACAGACAGTGTCGTCGATCCAACACGGTGGTCTAGTTATACTATACAGCAGAACACATTTATTGGTGCTAGCGGTGGCACGATATTTAGTGCTAGCAGTGTACCGATACATTAAATTGGTGCTCAGTGCTGGGATACGATACGTGCTAAAGGGCTTTATGCTGTGAACCAGTAACCCTTGCAATCGCTCGTTCCTGAAGGTGAAACAGAAAATCTTACTCTACTGTTGTAAGGGGACAAATTACCAGTGAGTTAAGTGGAGCAGATAAACTGGAGTGGTGCATATTAATTCCTCCCATTATTCTGCCAGTGCCAGATTCCTATCTTATGCACAAACTGGCAGTTATCTCGCCCTGTGGTGTGCGAGATATCTCCATCTTCAAACGCAAACTGGCAAGAATCTTGCTCTCGTGTGCGAGAGGCGAGATAAGGGGAGTTCAAGCCAGTGCGGTGAGGAGTGGGTCAGCTAGCGACTTCTAGCAACTCCAGAGACGGGCACGGCCGAGGCGAGCTGAGGGAGACCGAAAGCGGCGGGCCTGGTATGGTACAGGGCGAACCAGTCGCTTGCTAACTCCCACAGTGAGCGGGCTGCTGTGTATGGTTGGAGGAGTCTGGTGGAGTGTGGAACGTGGAATGTGGAACATCATCCTGGACTTTCATATCTAGGTAGCGTCCATGCATAGTAATCCACACACACACACACAGACTTGAATCAACACATGTTAGTTAGTTGATGAGTGGAAATAAAGGTTTCTCAGAATTCCCTTGAAATAAATATACTTTCTGTAATTTATATGTGTCCCGTTCTCTGTCACTTACCATAACTATCCTTTTTTTATGTCAGTTTATCTTCCTGTAACTGGGAGGGGAATATTACTGACAAGGTTGGATGGATACAGTGAAAAAGTGGGGACGTAGAATTAGGGGAAACAGAGACCAGGAAATCCCACTAGACTCAGAATTTTATGAGTGGGTTGAAACATCAAATAAAAGTGCTCAGACATATAGAATGAGTGAAGGACATATTGACGATCAAGGTGATGAGGATATTTCTGAAGGACAGGATGAGGATTTGAACATTTTACATTTGCGCTCTGGTCATACTTATTCAACAGTCCCAGAGCAATCAGTTAGATCCAAAATGGCCACTAGTCTTGCTAATGAGGGTAATCCTAGTGAGGAGACTGTGGAAGTTGAGACTACAACAGTACCTTTGGTCACTCAGGATATGCAAAATCCAGTCATTAGTGATAGTACTACAGCCACTCACATACCTGTGTATACTTCTGATGTTTTCAGTACACCACAAGGTTTTGGACAGAATTTATTTTCTGTTCCTTATTCAAATGCATGTGGCATGAATACTAATATTGGCATGCAAACCCAGAATCCTAATCAATGGGGCATGAATACTAATATTGGCATGCAAACCCAGGGCCCTTATCCAAATACCTGGGGCATGACTAACAATATGGGCGTGCAAGGTCAGACTAACCCTCCTCCTTTGTGGCAGACTAATATGGCACCCACTAACTTGACTACTGCTAGTATCCCACAGACTTTACCTCCTGTTGCGCCAGTCAGACAGTCTCAAGGGCCTATTGTTACTCAGGCACCTTCAAACACAGACTACATCAAAGTACTTCCCACAGCACAACCAAGTTTACAGTTTACTGGGGAAGACAATTATGATATTCACAAGTTTTTGAGGGACTGTGAAGCCCAAATACATAGGCTACAGCTTGCTAGTGATGCGGAGAAGATTTGGCATGTGAAAGCAAATATCAAATCAAATTCTCATGCTTCTGAAATGATGGAGGCATCCTTGTTTTACTCTGAGCCTACTGCTCAGAATTATGAACAGTTTAAGGAAGCCCTAACCCACATTTTTGCAAGTGATTGCTATGTGCGAGATGCTTGGGTGTTCAGGTATGTAAACAGGGCTCAGCAGTACCCTAACTGTTTAGTGAATCAAGCATTGGCGAAGGCAGGCACGTGTTATGTAGAGGCTAGCAAAGCCTTACCGAAATCGGGCTGGGGAGACTTGACTTTGGGAATGACTTTTGAAAGAGTCGCGCAGTTACTTGAATATTTACAGTTTCTAGCTTGTTTGAACTCTGCTACTCGAGCTCATGTACTTAGGCAGCCGAAAAGACCTCCCGAAACATCCTTGCCTGATATGAGCTTTAAGCTAATGGCAAAGGCTGAAGGAGAGGGTAGTAGTGTCCTAGCCATTCACACAGAGAAACCTCCTGGGAAGTATTGTACAGGCTGGACATACAGACAAAAAATGTTGGCCTGCTAAAAAGGCGGCACGCCATGCAGCCAAGGCCAACTCGACTGCCACGTCTGAGCCTGGTTCCGGGAAGCAGGTGAGTAACAAACAACCCAGTACTAGTTCTCCACAACAAAACCCGACCAAGGCCACGAAGTCAAAGGAGACAAGGTGGTGTGCCATACATGGGCATTGTATTCATGAAACAGACTACTGCCCCATTGTCATTGAAAACAGGAAGAAACTAGGAAACAAAGCTAGTTCGGGGGAAGCTCGGGGCCACACGCCAAAGTAATTAAAATAGTACAATCCACCGATGCGTGTGTGGCAGCTATTACTAAGGTGGACTTATTATCTATTCCTTGGATCATAGGGAAAGGTCAAGTGTCCCTGATCGTAGATACAGGGGCATGTACAAACATTATTTCTAGTAAAGCGTTGGAAAGACTTAAAAGTGAAATGCCTCTAACAAACTGGACATTATCACCACCTGATGTAATGTTGACAGGTGTGACAGGGAGTAGAATGAAGATTGTAAGCCAGGTGCCGTTGACATTGAGGGCAGATAAATTATCTCCTGTGTTACGTGCTACGTTTTATGTGGTTGAGGATTTTCCTCTGCCAGCTGATGGGCTGTTAGGCTTTGAGACCATGGAGGAGTATGATATAGTAATATACCCTCAAAGACATTCCATTTCCTTTAATGGGAAAGAGTTTGTAGGCCTTAATCCCTCAGCGACACAAACTGGAACTGGCATCCAATCAGGAGCCGTCCAACCAGTTGTGACCCCGACAAGTGAAGCGTCAAGGGAGTCCCCGGATGCACATGAATCGGAGGGTATGGACTGGAAGAAAGTCAGGGCTATAGTGAGTGGTAATCACCACTTACCCAGTCGAACTGTCTGTAAAATTCCTGTCCGAGTACCTGACGTGTCGGTGGGAACTGATGTAGCATGCTTAACTGAGACTGTCAAACATAAGGCATTGTCGCTGGAATCGACTCTGACTAGCGTTGGCCAAGACCAGAAGACGCCCCTCTTCATCGCAAATATGAGTGGTGGCGCAGTTAAGCTCAGAGATGGTTGTTATACAGGCGACTTGATGTGCTATGGTGCCCCCATAAAGGAACTCGACGACATGCCGGTGATCTCTCCTGTAGTTACATCTCAAGCAACGACTCAGTCGGAACCCGTACGTCTGGCTAAGGAAAAACAGCTGAAGCAATATGTGAAGGTCACGGATAATGTAGACCATAAAACACGACTCCTAGCCCTCCTTAGAGAATTTTCCGACGTAGTAGCACTTCCAGGAGAAGCGCTGGGTAGGACGGATAGGGTGAAGCATCATATTGGTTTGTGCCCTGGTACAAATCCAATTTATGTGCCCGCATACCGTCTACCGCACAGCCAAAGGGAAGCAGTGGATGAGGAAGTTGAAAGGATGCTGCGTGATGACGTTATCCAGCCTTCCTCCTCGCCTTGGAATGCACCACTCTTTCTAGTGCCTAAGAAGGACGGTGGTGTGAGACCTGTTGTGGATTTTCGGCAAGTGAACAGGGTAAAAGTACCGGATCGTTACCCGATTCCGCATCTGCGAGACTTACTTCAATCATTAGGTAAGGGAAATACTGTGTTTACTTGTCTGGATCTAGCATCAGGGTATTGGCAGGTGGAGCTGACCGAAGAGTCGCGTCCCATTACTGCTTTTAGCACTCACCATGGGCACTTTGAATTTCTCCGGATGCCTTTTGGACTGAGTAATGCTCCTTTAACATTTCAGCGGATGATAAACCAATTGTTTGGCGAGATGTTAGGGCAAGACGTCTTAGCATATCTAGATGACCTAATCATCGTGAGTAACAATGTTAACAGCCATTTTAACAAGTTAAAACGAGTGATGGAAACCTTGAGATCCGCAGGTCTGAAAATTAAGCTATCCAAGTGTGAATTTCTGAAATCCAGTATTAGATTTTTAGGACACCTAGTTGATGGTAATGGCATCAAGACTGTGCCGGACAAGGTAAGGCCAATGTTAAATTTTCCTACACCACAGAACAAGGATCAGATAAGATCGTTCCTAGGCCTCACTGGCTTTTATAGGAGTTTTGTCCACAGGTATGCCATCATAGCATCACCTTTAACAACGCTACTTAAGAAGGACGCTGCATGGAAATGGGGACCATCGGAAGAGAAAAGCTTCAACGAGCTCAAGCAAGCCATGTCAGAAGCACCCGTATTAGCGTTTCCTGATTATACTCAACCTTTCTATCTGTGCACGGACGCCTCAGGTCTGGGTCTGGGAGCGGTGTTACAGCAGAAGGATGAGCAAGGAAAGACACATACCATAGTGTATGCTAGTAGGGGATTAAGACCCCCAGAGAAGAACTATTCGACGACACAGTTGGAGACATTAGCAGTCGTGTGGGCGTTAGGACATTTCCGGGATATTATCTTTGGCTACCGGATAATTGTTTTAACTGACCATGCACCCATACGCGACTTGTTTAAAGGAAAAAACTTGCACGGTAAGGTTGCGCATTGGTTTGGCAAGGTAATGAAGTTTGATCCAGAGGTCAGATATTTACCAGGCCGTCAAAATGTTGTGGCCGACGCGTTGAGTAGAAACATTGCTGCTACCATAGCCGAGGATGTTGCTCTTGCTGAGTATTCCTCAGACACGGTAAAAGCGGAACAATGTAATGATGCGATGTGGTCTCAAGTCATCTATGCCTTGGAGTCTGGCGACGAGACTTGTCTACCTGAACTCCCAGTACCAATGACTCACTTCCATCTTCAACAGGGTCTTTTGTACAAGCAACCCCCAGGGAAGGACACTGCATATCACTTGGTTGTTCCTGCTACCTTACAGCAAGCCGTGCTACAGTTAGTTCATCACGTACCTCAAGCGGGTCATCCCGGTCGTGATAGATGCATACGTGAGGCGAGAATGAAATACTATTGGCCGACCATGAGGAAGGACATAGAAGCTCACATCAGTCAATGTGTCAAATGCGCGGAAATACGAGGAACGATGGGACTTCCGACTCCCATCTTAGAGTATCTTCTACCGGAAAAACCCTGGGATACAGTCTCCATTGATCTCTTAGCGTTGCCGAGAAGTCGTCAAGGTTCAAGTTATGTACTGGTGGCAGCGGACCATTTCTCACGATTCACTGTTTTAGCACCTTTACAGACGAAAACTTCAGAGGAGGTGGCGCACGCTTTTGTGACTTCAGTGATTTGTCCATACTCTACACCTAAGGTATTGCTCAGCGATAATGGCAGTGAATTTCGTAACCAGGTTTTACAAGAAATCTGTCGTATGTATGGAGTAAAGCAAGTTTTTGTAACGCCTTACAGTCCTAAGAGCAATGGCCTGGTGGAGAGAACAAACAGGAAGATACTGGAAGTCTTGAGACCAGTTATAACCTCAAATGGAGGATAACTGGGAAGACTGGTTACCACATGTAGCGGCGACCATCAACTCCTCAGAAAATTCATCAACTGGGAAGTCTCCTCATTATATCCTTTATGGAGAAGAGAAAGTGTTACCCTACGATTTGTTGGCTGGACCTCCTACTCCAGTATACAACGAAGAAGACTACGCAAAGGTACAGTTGTTGAAATTCCAACGTATACACAGTGAAGTACGGAAAAGATTAAAAGCCTCAAGAGCGGAGATGATGGCGAAACAACACAAAGGTAGTCAAGAAAAGACGTTACAGGCAGGCCAGAAGGTCATGATCCACAACCCTGAGAGAATTTTCAAGCTCAGACCTAAGTACCGCGGACCATATACCGTTGTGGAACGAGTACGTGGATATACTTATAGAATAAAGGATGAAGCTAATGGAACTCAGGAGGTAGTACATGCTGATAGGATCAAACTAGTAAGTCAAAAGCTAGGCCTAACTAACCCTGCGTCTGATGTGTTGTCCCCTCTGTCTTCGTCGCAGTCTATGTCGTCGTCCGTACCTGTCCCTAACCAACAGTATCGCAGCAAGCTACAATCCCACAACAAGAGTGATTAAGGGAGTATCTTCTCTTGCAGAAAAAAATGTGGCTGTGGCTCATACTCCTCGTCCGTTGCTTGGGGTGGACCTATGGAAAGACTTCGGACACTGACACGACTGCGTTAATGCCAGGAGCACTGAAGAGCCCACTTGGAGAAGTCGTGGTAGTGGAAGATGCAGTATGCGTCTACTATCCAATGGAAGGCTATCTCCAAACGCCAGATATTGTCAAGGAGGTCTCCAAGGGCTTGTCGAATCTCAGACAGCAACTGTTGGAAGTGGGAAAGACGTTTAATCGAAACCCACGATTGACGAACTCTGACACTGAAGCTTTGGAACGAACCTTGCATGGAATTGTTGAGCTTCAGACTAGGCATATAGACAGGCTCACCGACAGGCTCACTAACTTGCATGTAGCTTTACCTAACGTACACTCTGATTTTTCCAAGCATGTCCATGCACGTACTAAGAGAGGACTTGTGGATTTTCTAGGAATCCTGTCTCAACAACTCTTTGGTACGGCATTAGATAAGGATGTAGTGCAATTGGGTAGACAGATGCATGACTTGACACTGGCCGCTAAAGCCAATAATAGATTAATCATGCATGTGTATAAACAGTTAGATGAGTTCACTAACAAAGCTAACGAGATAATTAGGACTACCAACCATCTAGTAGAGCTTGTGAACAACATCCAAATTAACTTACCAACCCTAGCTAACTTGGTGCTATTCGCTGAGTACTTACATGCTCTCGACGAGTCAACCACTGCTTTGGAGAAGCTAGCAGCCAATATGGTGGACGTCTTAATCGATGCAAGTTTGAACAGGGTTAATGCTTTATTACTGCCTACTAATATACTAACCAATGCACTTGATATAGCTATGTGGAAGCATGGACTTATGCCACTCTTTGATCTGAGTCAACTGGAATATTATTACCCATTGTTAGAGACCCAGTTGACCCATGAAGGCATCCTGATTTTGGTACCTATGAGGAATGCTGTAACATACCAGTCATGGCGGTTCATTTCCTTCCCTTTTGCTACTGCTAATAATACACTTGTTGTTATTGAAGAGTGTCCAGAGGTGCTAGTTGTCTCAGATGACAAGAAATATGTAGCAGAAACGACTGTGGATGAATTTGAGAAGTGCAAGGCCTCATTTCTTGATCTCCATGTATGTCCTGCTTTCCATTTTGTCTTCGTACCATTGAAGGTAGAGGAGTGTAAGAGGGCCTTGTTGGACACAAATACTTCCTCTGCTCTGCAACGTTGCAACTTCCAACCCATTCAATTGAAGTCAGTTTTCCATGCTCATATTCATGCGAAACAGTACTTTTACTTTCCTGAGACAGAGGATGTAACTGTGATTTGTGCCTCACAGAATCAATTCCTTACAGTAAAGGGGTACTATGTTGCACCTGATTTTTTTGAGTTACACAGTAAAGAGATAGCAGTTCTGCCTAGTAAGCATCATCTAGCTTTGACAGTGACCTTCTCATCCCAGTTACGACCCTTTTTACCTTCATTCAATGTTACTTCCTTGAATGTGAACAGGCTGTCTCATGTATTAAAGGAGCTTACCTTCCTCTCCCACCTGAACAGGACTGATTTAGAACCTTATGTACTGTCCTATCTTCCTTCATACCTTTCCCCTTCCTATTTTGGTCCTGGCGTTGGTCTTCTACTTATTGTGGTCTTGTCCTGTGTTTGTGGTTTAGGCTACTATTCAAGGCGCCAATTAAGGAACCCACTGATACCACGTGTCCGTACTCGAGGATTGCAAGTGGATGTTACTGAATAGTTAGCTACCCTACACTCTGGTTAGGCTACATGGTAGTTAGGACAACAATGTCGACGAGGACGTCAATGGTGTGGCCGAGCGATGTTCTGGTGTCAACATCTTTTTCAATATGAAGTTGTAGTATCATACATTTTACATAATAATTTTTAAAGCTGTTTAGTCATAATTAACAGTGTGTAATGAAGTGTGAATGATGAACAACCAAATATCATTTCGCTGTTAGCTGTGGTATAGAAGAAGGTGGATTGGCAGACCACAAATGCCACCCTGTTTCAATTATAAAAAGAAGGTTAGGAGAAGTGAAAAGATATATGAATAGTGCGTAAGTGTAAAGTCCTGGGGAACCATTTATTATGTTGGTATATGTGAATGTACTTAATACCATTTAATAGAGGTGTATAATGCGCTAGTAGAGTTGTCATTTATATCTACTTTTTGCATAAGCCCAGAGTATATGTAAATGCACGGCACCTCACTTTTTAGCTGACCTCAGCACCGCGCCCTAGTCGGCACGGTGAGCGTACAGCGTCAGAACCCATTTTACAGTTTTAGAGGGAGGGTGTATCGCTCTTACATATCTCTCGGGTTGCAGTTATATTATTCTCTACCCAATAAAGAGAGATTTAATCTGCTCATTTCTGTCACCTTACGCTACCACTTAATAACAGACCAGCTTCCACCTTCTCGTGGCAGAGGACCTTTGGTGGGAAGTGTCGGGCAGTGACGGCAAGTAGCTGACGTGTACTACAGACTGTGTCGTCGATCCAACACGGTGGTCTAGTTATACTATACAGCAGAACACATTTATTGGTGCTAGCGGTGGCACGATATTTAGTGCTAGCCATGTACCGATACAGGATGAGTAAATGGGGAGTGTGTCGTCCTGTCTCGGCTACCTCCCTTTCCTTGGGGGAAGCAGCCTAGGTATATAGATAGATAGATAGAATACCTTAGGTGTTGAGTATGGACAAATCACTGAGGTTACAAAAGCGTGCGCCACCTCCTCTGCAGTTTTCGTTTGTAAAGGTGCTAAAACAGTGAATCGTGAAAAATGCTCCACTGCCACCAGTACATAGCTTGAGCCTTGATGACTCCTCAGTAATGCTAAGAGATCAATGGAGACTGTATCCCACGGTTTTTCCGGTAGGGGATATTCCAAAACGGGAATCGGAGGTCCTGTCATTCCTCGCATTTCCGTGCACTTGACACATTGACTAACGTGGGCTTCTATGTCCTTCCTCATGGTCGGCCAATAGTATTTATTTCTTGCCTCCCATATGCACCTGTCGCGTCCAGGATGACCAGCTTGAGGTACGACATGAACCAACTGTAACACGGCTTGCTGTAGTGTAGCAGGAACAACCAAATGATACACACTGTCCTTCCCAGGGGGTTGTTTATATAAAAGGCTCAGTTGAAGATGGAAGTGAGTCATCAGTACCGGAAGTTCAGGTACACATGACTCGTTGCCAGATTCCAAGGCATAGATGACTTGAGACCACATCGTATCCTTATGTTGTTCTGCCATTACTGTATCTGGGGAATACCCTGAAAGATGGATATCGTCAGATATGGTAGCAGCAATATTTCTACTCAGCGCATCAGCAACGACATTTTGTCGGCCTGGTAAATATCTGACCTCTGGATCAAACTCCATTACCTTTGCTGAACCAACGCGCGACCTTACTGTGCAAGTTCTTCCCCTTAAACAAGTCGCGTATGGGTGCATGATCCATTAGAATAATTATCTGGTACCCGAAGATGATATCCCGGAAATGTCCTGATGCCCACATGACTGCTAATGTCTCCAGAGGTGAGTAGTTCTTTTCTGGGGGTCTTAGTGCCCTACTGGCATACGCAGTGGTGTGCGTTTTGCCTTCCTTATCCTTTTGCTGTAACACTGCTCCCAGTCCCAAACCTGAGGCGTCCGTGCACTGGTAAAAAGGTTGAGTATAATTAGGAAACGCTAACATGGGAGTAGCTGTCATGGCTCTCTTGAGGTCGTTGAAGCTTTTCTCTTCCGATGGTCACCATTGCCATGCAGCATCTTTCTTAAGTAGCGTCGTCAGTGGTGATGTGATAGCAGCATAATTGTGGACAAAGTTCCTGTAAAAACCAGTGAGCCCTAGGAATGAGCGAACATCATCCTTGGATTTGGGTGTAGGGAAATTTACCATGGCTGTAACCTTATCCGGCAGAGCCTTGATGCCATCGCCATCAACAAAGTGCCCTAGAAATCTAATACTTGCTTTAAGAAAATCGCACCTCTATAGCTTGATTTTCAGACCCGCGGATCTTAAGGTTTCCATCACTCATTTTAACTTACAAAAATGAGTCTGGATATCCTTGCTTACAATTATCAAGTCATCTAGATACGCTAGGACGTCCTGCCCAATCATGTCACCAAACAACTGATTTATTATCCTTTGAAATGTCAGTGGAGCATTACTCAGTTCAAAAGGCATCCGAAGAAATTCAAAGTGCCCACGGTGAGTGCTAAAGGCAGTGATGGGACGCGACTCTTCGGTCAGCTCCACCTGCCAATATCCTGACGCTAAATCCAGGCAGATGAACATGGTATTTCCCTTACCCAAGGACTGCAGTAAGTCTCTGAGATGTGAAATCGGGTAATGATCCGGTATGGTTGCCTTGTTCACTTGCCGAAAATCTACAACAGGTCTCACACCAATGTCCTTTTTATTCCAAGGTGAGGAAGAAGGCTGAATGACTTCATCATGAAGCATCTTTTCAGCTTCCTCTTCCACTGCTTTCCTTTGGCTGTGCGGTAGTCGGTATGCAGGCACATAAATCAGATTTGTACCAGGGCACAACCCAATATGATGCTTCACCTTGTCCGTCCTACCCAGAGGTTCTCCTGGAAGTGCCAGTACGTCGGAAATTCCTTAAGAAATGCTAGTAACCGTGTTTTATGGGCAATGTTATCTGTTACCTTCACGTATTGTTCTAGCAGCTTTTCTCTCTCAAGATGTGTAGGTTCCGACTGAGTCATTGTTTGCAATGTGACTACGGGAGAGATCATTGGTACGTCGTTGACTTCCTGTACAGGGGCACCAAAAGACATCATGTCCCCTATATAACATCCATCTCTGAGCTTAACTGCGCTACCGCTCATATTTGCGATGAAGAGGGGCGTCTTCTGATCTGGTCCAACACTACTCAGGGTGGACTGTAGTGACAATGCCTTATGTTTTACGGTCTCTGTTAAACATACCACATCAGTTCCCTCCGATACATCAGGTACTCGGACAGGAATTTTGCAGACAGTTTGACTGGGTAAGTGGTGATTCCCACTCACTATAGCCCTGACCTGCTTCCAATCCATACCATCTGTTTTGTGTGCATCCAGGGACTCCCTTGACGCTTTACGTGTCGGGGTCGCAACTGGTTGAATGGCTCCTGATTGGATGCCAGTTCTAGCTTGCGTTGCTGAGGGACTAAGGCCTACAAACTCCATTCCATTAAAGGAAATAGAATATCTCAAGGGTGTATAATCAAGTTATACTCTTCCATGGATTCAAAGCCCAATAACCCATCAGCTGGCAGAGGGAAATCCTCAACCACATAAAATGTAGCACGTAACACAGGAGATCGTTTACCTGCTCTCAGTGTCAACAGTACCTGGCTTACGATCTTCATTTTACTCCCTGTCACACCTGTCAAAATCACGTCAGGTACTGACAACATCCAATTAGCTTGAGGCATTTCATACTTCAGCCTCTCTAGCGCTTTACTAGAAATAATATTTGCACATGCTCCAGTGTCCACTATCAAAGACACCTGGCCTTTCCCTATGATCCAAGGTATCGTGAGCAAATCCACCTTTTTAATAGCTGCCACACACGCATCGGTGGACTGTACTATTTTGTTTACTTCTGTGTGTGGCCCTGAACTTTCCCCGAACTAGCTTGGTTACCTAGTTTTTCCCGATTGGTAAGAACAATTGGGCAATAGTCTGATGAATGAGGACACTGCCCATGGATGATACATCATCTTTGCACTTTTGGCATTACAACTTTGGTCTTTTTCTGGGGAGGACTAGTATTGGATTGTTTGTTGTCTACCTGCTTTTCAGTACTAGGTCCAGACATGGTGGGCCAGTTGGCCTTGGCTGCCTGACGAACTGCCTTTTTAACATACCAACACTTTTTTATCTGTGTGACCCGGTTTGTTGCAGGTTTTACAAAACCTTCCAGTAGGGGTTTTCTCTGTGTGCACACCCAAGACACTACTACCCTCTCCTTCTGCCTTTGCTTTTAGCTTAAAGCTCATGTCAGGCAAGGCTATTTCAGGAGGTCTCTTGGTCTGCCTAAGTACCTGTTGTTGCCTAGCAGGGGTTAAACAGGACAGGAATTGCGAGTACTCTAGTAGTCTTGCAACCCTCTCAAAAGTCAGTCCCCAAGCTGTGTCTCCCCAGCCCGAAGTTTGCAAGGCTTTGCTATCTTCTGCATAGCATCTGCCTTCCTTTGCCAAAGCCTGACTTTCAGTACAGTTAGGATGCTGCTGTGCTCTATCTATGAACCTAAACACCCAAGCATCCAACATGTAGCAGTCACTTGCAAAAGTGTTAATGAGGGCTCCTTAAACTTTCATATTCATGAGCAGTAGGCCCGGTTTGGAACAACGATGCTTCCAGCATTTCCGCTGCTGGGGAAATGGGTTTAATATTTGCTTTAATATGCCAAATCATCTCCCCATCATTAGCAAGCTGTAACCTATGTATCTGGGCCTTGCAGTCTCGTAGGAAGCGATGAATGTTATAATCATCTTCCCCAGTAAATTGTAAACTCGGTTGGGCTGTAGGCAGTACCTTGATATAATCTGGGTTCGAATGTGCCTAAACAAACTCTCCCTGGGATTGTCTAACCAGCGTGACAGGAGGCAGAGTTGAAGGAACGCTAGCGGTAGCCAGATTAGTGGGTGCCATGTCAGGTAATTGCCATAAGGGAGGAAGATTCATCTGAGTTTGCATGCCAATACTGTTAGTATTTATGCCCCATGGATTACCAGAAGGATCCTGGGTTTGCATGCCAATACTGTTAGTACTCATGGCCCATGGATTAGCATAAGGAACATTAGCAAATAAATGGTCTTGTCCTTGCTGTCCAAAAGTTAATGGTGTACTGAACATGCCTGAGGTGTATGTGGGTATGTGAGTGGTTGTATAGCTAGCAGAGATTATTGGACCTGGTTATCCTGAGTGATCACGGGTGCTGTTGGAGTCTGATCAACATATACAGTCTCTTCACTAAGAGTACCCTCATTAGCAAGACTAGTGGCCATTTTGAACCTAACTGAACTTTCAGGAACTGTAGAATCAGAACGCAAAGGTAAAGTGTTCAAGTCCCCACACTATCCAGTTCCTCAGAGGTGTCCTGACCACTTAAAGTTTGGATGCCTTTCTCCAGAGTGTCTAACCACTCACCCAATCATAAGTCTGATTCACATTCCGTTGTGGTTGGTTTGCCTGAACCTCCCCTTAATTTTCGTCCTAACTTCTTTATTGCATCCATCTAACCTTATCAGAATTTATTCCCTTTCCAGTCACAGGAAAATTAAACTGACATAAATAGATTAGTTATGGCTTTCAGCAATAGAGAATGGGATGCAGACAAGATGTACAGAAAATGTATGTATTGAGGGGAAACTAAGAAACCTTTATTTATTTTTCACACATTATCTAATTAACATGTGCTGCAAAAAGTGTGTCTGAAGGTTCACTATGCATGTACACTACCTAGGTGTCATATGATGCTGAAGCTCCCGATAGATTCGTACTGCAAGTCCACACGCCCTGCAGGTTTCTCCTCCAACCACACGACAATCCACCCCACACGCTGGTCCTAGGGTGACTGCCGGTCTTGTGAGACAGAGCCGTGGAGGCACCACACCTCGTACAGCCACACACCATCCTGCCG
This sequence comes from Coenobita brevimanus, assembly GCF_032717465.1. NCBI lineage: Eukaryota > Metazoa > Arthropoda > Malacostraca > Decapoda > Coenobitidae > Coenobita > Coenobita brevimanus. Next base: position 11,869,138 of record NC_137057.1, read on the forward strand.
CACTCTAGCCGCCAGAGTTGCTAGATGCGTCCAGACGATCCAACCCTTCACCGCGCTGACCTCGATACGAGAGCAAGATAGTTGCCAGCTCACGCTTGAAGGTAGAGATGTCTCGCCAGGCAGAGATGGAGAGAGAACGATGTTTACTCTGATATCTGCTTTACTTACTCACTACACAATTAGTTCCTTTGCAATAGGAGAGTAAGATTTCTGTTCCACCTGCAGGATCACGAGCGGTTGCAAGGATTTTTCAAGGATTATTCACTACACAAATCCCTTTAGTTGTCATATCCTCACTGAACACCAAGTTATGTGTGTTCGTTCCACCGCTAGCACCAAAAATAGGTTTCATCCCGTCGCTGCCACCAAAGATATGTATCAGCTGTATAGGAATTCCTCAGTTAGTCACTAATATATCAGCTTGGAATCCCACAACTGATCACCAATTTATATATATCAGCTGAGTTGTGACCTCACAGTTCCAGGCAAGATTAGAGTTGTGCCTGGTCGAAGTCACTTCCACCCACCACAGTCCACCAAAGTTTTCTAACATACTGGAGATGGTGGGAAATCGGTGTAGAATCCTGTTGAAGGAATGTAGAGGTAGTGTGTGCAGGTGAACTGAAACTGAGCAGATTAAATCTCTCTTTATTGGCCACAGAAAGATACAACTGCGACACTGAGAGAACTCAGAGTTATACGTCCCTCTTGTTTGAATGATAAATGCGTCCTGCCCTACCCCGCCAGCGTCCCCCTCTGGGTGTGGTGCTGGGGTCAGCAAAATCAGAGGTGCTAAACCTCCACAGACAACTGGGATTTATACATGAATAAAAGCATCATAACTGTACCATGTACATTATACACCTCAATAAAGTAGTATTGATTACATTAACCCACCCCGTCCCGTCGAAGTATGAGTATGTTGCAACGATTTGCATTTGCCAGTCCCGGCGACGTACCAGTATGTCGTGCAATTGCTAGGTCCCTAATTTGCACAATTTTCAATTTTCAAGCGTGATTTTTCGTATGTATACACGGGACACCTTCCTCTATTCCTCTACAAGATGCCAAGCAGGGACAATGCCTTACACTGGATAACCTCCCCCCTTCCCCCCTCACGCCATTGTCTCGGCAATGGACCTGTTACCAGTGACCTGGCCAATAAAGATATTCAGGGCCAGAGTGAATCCCCAATCGATGACAATATGGAGGACAATGTTTACATAGCATTAGAAGAAGAAACAGCCAGAAATAATGATCAGGTAATGTGGCATAAAAAGGTCAGGTATGGTGATTAGTTAGTGAGTGCAACAATGGTTATAATTCTTTTATTACTGCTTGAAAACCAATATACCCTCATACTACTTATACATTCGTACCAAGTAAATAAATAAATACCATTTATGAGTGGATAAAATAGTTACCCTCCCACAGAACTCGTTTTCTTTGGTGCCAGCATGTTAGAAAATCCAGTCAGGTAAGGAGGAACTCCTACCTGGATTGGGTATTTTAAACCTCAGGTGAGCGATTTCTCTATGAATTTTCGATGTTTCTCACCAAAAGCAAAGGTTTTAGCCAAAAAAAAAATTTCAAAAATACCTTGGGACTGGGGGATGTCGGAGGTGCGGAAAACCTCGGGACGTGACGGGTTAAAGTATACCAACAAGGCAAATATTCCCCCCAAGACTTAAACATATATATAAATCATATTTCCCTATCGCCGTCCCTTTACTCAAGTTTTTGATTAAAAGATGTCTGAGTGCGCATCTTATCCCAATCTGGCGTTTGTTTGCTTAACTTCATACTACGTTGCACATTGTTAATTATGAATAACGACTTTATATGTAATATGCAACAATAGTGTGAAACTACAACTAGTCATGGGAAACAATATTGGCACCAGAACAGCCACCTGTTGTAACTGAGAAAAACAGGCCACAGTTCAAGGTCACAGGTCATAGTCTAATAAAGTTTTTATCCATTTTAGAAAAGCGTTTCACAATAAATCGCTAAATAATATGTGTTTCGAATCTCAAAATGGTCAGTATAGGTAGCTTGGGTATGTCTTCAGGAGTGGCCAGGAAGGAGGGGGCGAGGCATCAAATTATATGAATTCCTTCAAAGCCAGAAAACGTCACTGGCTGTTAAGCCGGACACCTACTGGGTCGTTTAAGAAGTATTTGATCTTAAAATTTTAAGTCCATCAAACGGGGATAGTTCTGAGGGTTGTTATACATGTGTTTTTTTCAGACTTCGTAACACTTTTTCCTCATCGATTTTGGACGTTCATGCATCACAGTTGCTTGGTCATTTCAGCTACTATTTAACACCTCCATTCATTCATGTCAGTGCCACCAACAAACATGTCATTATGTCAAGGCTGTCAAGTGTACCAAATGCCACACCTCTGCTACGCTTTGATGCTCTACCAGGTTTATATGTGGCCATCTGTACATTCTTGACACATCGTAATGAAAAAATGTTTGCCCTTCAGATTTTTTTTACTTAATTCTTACTATCAACGTGCACTTTTATATACCCTGAAGGAAGTCTTTAGTTATGAAGTTCCCACACTGGACAGTAACTGTGTGTGTGTGTGTGTGTGTGTGTGTGTGTGTGTATGTGTGTGTGACAGAAGCAAGAAAACACAACACATAATCCCCCTCACACACACACACACGCACACACACACTAGGCACCGAGGAGAGCAGACGCATGCCGCCACCACTCCATACCTGGCCAACTTGGCCAGTGGCGTTACCTAAATTAGTATCTTTATATGAGTCAAACTCTGTACCAGGTTAGACTAACTGGTGCTCTAATATAAAAAAGAAGTTTTAAGTAAGACTTGTTCAAACAGAAAACAAAACAGTGCAAGAATGAGCACAATCAACTGATCACTTGTTTAGTCTACGACTGCACCAGAGAATGTAAGTAGTATATGTGCTTTTAGTACTGCAGGATGACCACATACTTTAATAAAGCAAATTTGGAAAAGAAAATGGATAAAGGTAAGAAGCAGGATGATGATTTCTATCAAGACCTGGTTGAAATGGAGACTCACAATAAACTGGTGGAACGAGTACACAGACTAGAGATGGCTTTTCAGAATGAGATTGCTGAAATTAAGATATAGATGCACTTGCAAAAGGAAGAAATAGAAAAAATTAGGAAAGGAAGTCAACAAGAAAGACACAACCATAGATGAGTTAACAGTAGAAGTGGGTACACTTAGGAGGAAAATTAGTGAAATGGCAAGTACAGTAGTCAACCACGAGAGTATTATGGAAGAGTTCAAAAATGATACAGAGACAATTAGGCAAGTAAGCAGTCTGATAGACCGGAGTAATGATACTGAGGAGAAGATAATACAGGTGAATGAAGCTGTGCAAAGCTACAAAAATGATGTGGAAACCACTTATGCTGAAATGGTGAAAGTAAAGAAAGATTTAGAAACAAGGGTGGAAGAAAAAAGCATTAAAAAGGAAGTGAAAAGAATAATCCAAAACTATCCTAAGTTAGTCAGAGATTCAGTAGATATCAACAAATCTATAGTAATCACTGGTATAGAAGAGGAAGAAGTGAAAAACAAGATCTCAAGAGACAAAAAGGAGATGGCAAACGTAATAAGCATGTTGAAAGAAGTATCGGAAGAAATCTGTAGTAAAGACATAGAGGAACATAAAAAGTTGGGGAAATACGAGAGAAGCAAGTCAAGACCGCTAAAGGTAACCTTCCAGAGTTTAAACATAGTGGAGAAGATACTAAAAAATGCAAAGAATCTTGTGGAAAAAGAGTTCAAGAATGTATGGATAAAAAGATGCCTAACACAATAGGAACTGGAATTACTGAAAGAGAAGAGGGAGGAAGCAAAAAAAAAAAATGAGGGAAGATCAGAGGAGGAGAAGAATACACTATTTTACAAAGTAATTGGATTGCAGGTATGAAAGTGGTACATAAACAAGAGGGAATAAAAAGGAGGAAGGTAGTAGAACCAAGTCATGACAAGTATATAAAGAAGATCATTAAGTTGATGTACTCAAATGTGGATGGAATGATATCTAAATTATTAAAGATGAATGATTCTGTCAGAGAAAATGAACCACATATAATATGCCTAACTGAAACAAAATTAACACCAAGGATATCCAATGACATCCTAAACTTAGAGGAATATAATATATGGAGAAGAGACAGGAACTTAAAAAAAAAAGGAGAAGGAATTATAATATTAACTAAGAAAAATCTAAAAGTCAAAGAAATAGAACTAGATATACCCTCACAAGTAGAACTGATTGAAGGAGAGATCAATACATCTGAAGGGAAAGTAATTGTTGCCAATTTGTACATGCCACCCAGATCAAACACATGGGAAAGAGACGAATATGAGGAGCTGGCAGAGAGTACAATTCAGAGTTTAAGAGCATTACTACATAAAATGGAAGAGAAATCGGAAAGAATTATACTAACTGGAGATTTTAATACAAATATAAATTGGATACTCTAGATAAGCCAAGAAAGCTGTTGGGACCAAAAGCTCCTGGATCTCATGCAAGAGTTTTTCGTAACACAACATGTGAGGGAATGCACCAGAAAAAGAGAACTTGATGTACCCTCAATGCTAGATCTCATATTTACTAGGCAAGAAAACGATATTGAATAATCACCCTCCATTCGGCAAAGCTACCATGCAGTACTAAATTGCAATTTCAGGATTGCATATGACATAGTTAACAGCAATGAAAGTTACTAAAAGAGCCTAAACTATAAAAAGGGAAAGTATCATGACCAAAAGAAGTACTTCTTAGAAATTGATTGAGAAAAGGAGCTTACAGGACAAGATTTAAATGCTATATATAAAAAATGCTGTGAACTTTATGAAATGGGAGTCCAGAAGTACATCCCACAGAACAAAGAAGCAGAGAAGAAAATAAAGAATTGGTTCAATACAGAATGTAAAAAATCAAAAGAAAAAAGAGATTTGTTGTGGAATAGATACAGAAGACACAATAGTGAAAGGGCATATAATACTTAGAAACAGGCAAGAAATGATTACACAAGAATAAGGAGGGAAGCCCAGAAACAGTTTGAGGAGGATATCATAAAGAAAAGTAGTGATCAACCGAAGCTATTTTACAGCTACATCAGAAGCAAAACCAAAGTCAAAGATAAAATACAATCCGTTACGGACGAGGGAATCACCTACACACAAGAGAAGGATATCTGTGAAGCACTAAACAAATAATTCCAATCAGTTTTTACATAGGAAAAAAAATTGAGAGGGATTATGTGGAACCTGCATGCCCACATATACTACCAGATATATAAACATCAGAAAAAGTAATACAAGAGGAGCTAAGTAAATTAGACAAAGGAAAAGCAAATGGTCCTGATGACATTTCATGTTGGGTGCTACGTGAATGTGCAAAGGAGTTAAGTAAACCATTATTTTTTATATTCAAGAAATCCTTGAGTCAAGGTAAACTACCTGATAGTTGGAAGAAAGCAAACATTGCTCCCTTATTCAAGAAAGGGAATAGACAAAATCCACTCAACTACCGACCAGTATCACTAACCAGTGTTGTAAGCAAGGTACTAGAAAAGCTTATAAGAAAAGCTTGGGTAAATCATCTAGAAGAACACAATATGATAACAGAAAGACAGTTTGGTTTCAGAAAAGGAAAATCATGTGTTACTAATCTGTTGAGCTACTATGACAGAGTAACAGACACATTACAGGAAAGAGAAGGATGGGTGGACAGTTTCTATTTAGATTTCAAGAAAGCATTTGACACAGTACCACACCAAAGACTTTTATGGAAACTTTACCATCAAGGAGGTATTCGAGGCAAACTGTATTGCTCGATGCAAGATTTTCTCATAAAAAGAGAAATGAGAACAGTACTAAGGGGAAATTACTCATCATTGAAAGAAGTGACTAGTGGAGTACCACAGGGCTCAGAGCTAGCACCAATCATGTTTTTAGTGTATATAAATGATATAGACAGTAACACTGGAAATGTAAGCTATCTAAATATGTTTGCAGGTGATGCAAAAATACAAAGGAGAATTACTAACACAGACTCTTGTAGAGAGCTACATGAAGAATTAAACTTCATGAATGGAGTAATACATGGCAAATGGAATTCAGTAAGGACAAGTGTCATGTAATCAAGTTTGGTAAAAGTGGAGAAAGACCTGATTGGGATTATATGTTAGGAAATAAAACCCTACACACATTAGAAACAGAGACGGACCTAGGTGTGATTATCAATAACAGACTATCTCCGGCTGACCACATCAGTGAGAAGGTACGGAACATGTATACACTGCTTGCATATGTGAGAATAGCGTTCATATGCATAAATGAAGACATGCTAAGAAAGATAATAATATCATTCATCAGACCAATCCTGGAGTATGCATCAGCAGTCTGGAGTCCTCATCTAAAAAAAAAAAAACATAGACAAGATTGAAAAAGTTCAAAGAGCCGCCACGGATGGGTACCAAGCTTAAGGGATCTAAGCTATGAAGAAAGACTAAATAAACTGAATCTACCAACACTACAGGAGAAAAGGAAAAGATGTGACATGATTATGCTATATAACTGCATATCAGGGAAGGAGAAAACAGACATAAATGATTACTTAACCTATAGGGAAGCATCAGCAAGAGGACACTGCAAAAAACTGCATAAGAAGAGAGGTCATAAAGACGTAAGGAAATTTAGTTTCCCAATTAGAGCAATTGATCAGTGGAATGCACTACCGAATGAAATAGTGTGTGCCAAAACAATTCACAAATTTAAGGATATGTACGATAAATATGGTTTAAGACACGGGACAGTATGAGCTTGACTCATCCCTGTAAAGATACAATTAGGTAAGAACACACACACACACACACACACACACACACACACAATTTACCCCTTTCCACATATACACTCCACAACTAAACCAATTAATCATTTCCACATGCACACTAACCCCCCCTTACCCCCTCCCCACACACAGTAGTATGAGGTGAAGGCAAAGGGAAAAGACATATAATATTCTAGGAGAAGCAGAGGGCATGAGAGAGAGAGAGAGAGAGAGAGAGAGAGAGAGAGAGAGAGAGAGACAGACAGACAGACAGACAGACAGACAGACAAAGACAGAGAGAGAAAATATGAGAGCATCTGTCATTTCAGTACAACAACATCAACTGTATTTAGACCCAACACCATTTTTTTCTTTTCAGGAGAGATATCTCATTCAGAAGAAGAAAATAGCTTCTTGAACTCTCCTAGTGTAAAAACATCCAGACAATTTTATTCAGCTTAGGAGAGACCTTTTTAGTGAGGGGTTAGAGAAGGTTACAGTTTTAAAACGTAGTCCATTAAAATTGTCTGGCAATAGAAGCGGGTTTTTATATCTCACTTAACCCCTCCGCCCACGGTGATGCGTTTGTCGTCATTTGGGCGTGTCTGCGACTATACTCGATTACGCGTTTTTCGTCATAAATGCATAAAAACCTTCATAAGAGAAAAAGTTTTTGGCTGATCAGTGTCATTTTTGGACACATCATAGTTCCCGCGCCTCATGTCAAAAGTAATGACTTGGCAACCTCGGGGCCCGAGATGCGCAGCAGCCTGGCCAGGCTGATAAGTTCCACATCAACTGTCAAGGGAGAAGGTAGCGTGCAGCTGGGCGTTTAAATCGTACGCTATTTACCCCGTCCCGGGACGCGGGCCAATTTCCACTAAACCAATAGTGCTTGTGTTTACTTTTTGGGCACTATTGTGATTAGATTTGGGATTTGCAATAGGGAATAAGGTTTCTGTGAATCATTCCTGGCTGTTATCAGCCGTTGGCCCAACAAAGATTGTGCTAGGCCTACTCTGTTTTTCGGTGTGTCCCAAAAACTACACTCCCTCTACCCTGCACCCAATGTGAGTATTCAACCATTGAACAATAGTGACAGTGAATCAGGTGAATATAGTGTGCAATAGCTAATGAGGAAGGACATGGTGAAACGTTTAGCAGGGAGAGGTGGGAAACCACCTTACAACACAGCGCTGTCTTGAATGGAATATTTGGCAAGGTGTTGATGAAGTCCACGTTTTATGCTGATATATGGTGGATAGTGTTATTGTGCAACAGATAGGAGTATAGTGCAATGAGTGAACGTGATGAAATATTGGCCAGGGCAAGAGCCACATACGCCTTACAGTCACAGCACGCCGTTGTCAGGAGGGGATAAAACAGAGAAGGATTATAGGGATACTTGATATTGTCATATTGTTATACTTATTCCGCGTGCTTTCTGTGTGAAATAAAGCATGGGTGTTATTGATATGTTAATCATATGCTTGTGTGGAACAGTGCACCAAGTGCTCGTCGGAAAATATTGTCTGCGATATCTTAGGTATCGCAGATGTGACATACAGAGCATGTTCAGGTACTGTTGTGGTGAAATATACAGTCTATCTATCTATCTATTGCCAGACGCCTCAATCCCGTTTGGGGTGGCCACAAACAAATCGCCTCCAAGTCGCCCTGACCCCTGCCATTTCATTGCCCTGCTCCCAACTCACACCCTCCTCTCTCATATACCTCTCCACCCCATCCCTCCATCTCATCCTCGGCCTCCCCCTCCCTCTTCCCTCCTCCACCTCACTCACATACACTCTCTTCGTCAGTCTTTCACCCTCCATCCTCTCCACATGGCCAAACTACCTCAGTGTGTTCCTCACAAGGCTTCCTATCACATCCACATCCACACCACAACACTCCTTTATATCCTCATTCATCAGCCTGTCTCTCCATGTGACTCCACAGCTTCCTCTCAAATAACTCATTTCCACTGCTCTCACTCCTGACTTGTGTCCTTCCAACAACGTCCAAGCTTCACTTCCGTACGTTAGAGTTGGTATCACAATACTGTCATGTAGTAACTTTTTCACTTCCATGCTCACTTCCCTGTTTCTTATCACTGCTTTCAAGGAACCAGCAACCTTTCTTCCCTGCTGTACCCTTTCAAGCACTTCACCCTCCAAACCTCCATCCTTACTCATCACACTACCCAAGTACTTAAAAGTACTCACATTTTCCAATTCCTCACCATCAAACCTCGCTGTACATTCACTGACTTCACCTCTCTCAAAGACCATCACTTTACTCTTCCCTACATTCACCTTTAGATTCCGTTTCTTACACACTTTCCCAAACTCATCCACCAAGCCTTGCAGCTCCCCTTCATCTTCACTCAACAACACAGTATCATCTGCAAACAACAGTACAGGGAGTTTCCAAACACTATCCTCTCTCACCAGGGCCACTCCAACATCCACTATCCTACCTTTTACCTCTTTTATTACCCCATCAATGTACAGATTGAACAACCATGGAGACATGACACATCCCTGTTTCAAACCAACTTTCAAAGAGAAAAGTTCACTTAGTTCACCATCCACACGCACTGCAGCCTTCGCACCATCGTACATACTCTTCACAACATTCAACAACTTCCCATCTACTCCAAATATTCTTAACACTTTCCACAATCCTTGTCTATCCACCCTGTCATATGCCTTCTCCAAATCCGTGAAAGCCGCATACAACTTCTTTCCTTTCTCTAGAAACTTTTCCACTAAAGATCTAAGAATGAATATCTGATCTACACAACCTCTTCCTTTCCTAAAGCCTCCCTGTTCTTCTCCAACTAATTTCTCTGTTCTTTCTCTAACTCTGTCAATAAGTATCCTACCATACACTTTTCCTATTATACTAAGAAGACAAATGCCCCTATGATTACCATGCACTTCTTTTTCCCCTTTTCCTTTGTACAGGGGAATAATTATACCTGACTTCCAATCCTCCGGGATTCTACCTTCCTCCCAGGCCAATCTGCACATCTTCCACATCCATTCTACTACTATCTCTTCCCTATGCTTTAGCATTTCACCACACACTCCATCAATTCCTGGGGCATTCCCAGATGTAACTTTCTTCATTGCTTCCACAACTTCTATCCTACTGATTTATTCCTGTCTTCTCACCTCCCTCCTACTCCCAGCCATTCCCCAGCCACTTATACTCGCATTACTTCCATCCTCTATGTTCAACAAGTCCTTAAAGTGTTCTCTCCATCTGCTCACTTTTTCTCCCTTCTCCACTAGTAATCTACCATTTTTATCTTTCACTCCCCTGCTAACTTCACTTCCACCCTGCCTTACTCTTTTCACCTCTTTCCAGAACATTTTCTTACAGTCCCTCCACTTTACACTCAAATTCCTTCCAAATTCCTCATCCACTCTCTTCTTAATCTCTCTTACTAATCTTTTCACCTCTCTCTTTCTTTCTACATATAACTCTCTCTTCCGCCTCTCAACTTCTTCCACGCCCCTATTTCTCATGCATTCATTGTATGCTTTCTTCTTTTGTGCCACAACCTGTTTCACCTCTTCAGTCCACCACGCTGTTCCTTGCACCCCCCTCCGTCTTCTCTTCCTTCCACACACCACATCACATGCTGCACATATTTCTTCTGTAAATATCCTACACACACCTTCCACGTCTCCCATCTGGTCCAATTCATATTTGCCCTATCGTTCATCCACTTCGCTCTTATACTCTGCCTTTTTCTCATCCTCTTGTAACCTTTCCACTCTCCTTGCAACTACTCCTTCCTCTCGTCTTTCCCTTCTTCTATTCCTCCATCTTACTTGAATTCTAATTCTGGCCACCACCAAGTAGTGGTCAGAAAGTCCACTCCCCCAGCCTCTATAAACTCTTGCATCTATTTACATCTTCGCATCCTTTCATCCACACACACATAATCAATCATTGCCTTCCTTTCATTCAGTTCACCACCCACCCTTCTCATCACTCGCCATGTATACCTGTGGATCATTTTATGCCTGAAGAGGGTATTGGCTATTACCAATCTCCTCCCAGCACAAATGTCCACTAACGCACTTCCATTCTCATCTATCTCAGCAGACACACCGCACTCACCAACTATTCCATCCACTTTCACATTTCCAACTTTACCATTCATATCACCGATCAAAAACACTCTCTCATTCCTTCCAAACTTTTCCATGCACACTTCTACATTTGTCCAGAACTCTTCTCTCACTCTTCTAGCACGATCTTGTGTTGGTGCATACACACACACAATTGCCCACATTTGTATTCCAACTTTCAACTTTACCCACACAATCCTTGACCCAACTGATCCATACTGTCTTATGCTCCTCTTCCATCTTTTACTCACAAGTATACATACTCCTTCCTTTGCCCTCTCATTCTCACCTACTCCTGCACATATACCCCATCCATACTCCCATTCTCTCACACTTTCCTCTCCATTTTGGTTCAGTTATTCCACATACATCCACTTTCGCACCCTCAAGCTCCTGGACAATCTCTCTCTCTTTCACCTCATCATTCGCTCCCCTTACATTCCACGTTCTGATAACCATGTCCTTTGTCCGGTCCTTGGTCGTCATCGTTTGGTCAGTCCTTGTCCGAGGCTTATTGTTTGTTTTTTTAGTTAGTTGTTTTCCGGGGAGGGGCACTAACCTTCCGCCAATCCTTTTAGTTGCCTTTTACGACAAGCAGGGATACTGGGGGAGTATTCTTGAAAACCCCCCCTACTCCCAGGGGGGGTATTGTGAAATGAATCATAAACACTGCAGCATCTTCAGGTAAGGGAAACATCATCTACTACACCTTAGCGGACAGGTAAGGGCCACATACTTGTGCTTATTGTGGTGTAATATAATGTTTATCTCAGGTATTGATAGATTTGGTTATGTTTTAAGTGAAAGACAATAAATGACAGACCCAATTGCTTGTAGCAAAGAGTGCGTCTCGTACATGAGTTAGCACAAAGGTAACGACATGCAATGTGAGGTTAGGAACAAGTGCATTCACGTTTTACTGGTGAAGTATACTGTGTATCTCATAGTGATATATTTTGTTATTTTTTATGTGAAACAAAAGTGAAAGTGAACCACGTGCTCCTCTAGAAATCATCGTCTGCTGCACCTTACTGCCCAGGTATGGGCCACGTAATTGACCTACGTAGGATGTGCATTTACATTTTATTGGTGAAATATACTGTATATCTGATATATTGATAGATTAGACTAGGTATTATGTGGAAATAACGTGAAAGACTGAGCCACATACTCGTAATGAAGAGTGTGTGTTGTACACCTGAGCTAGCACAAAGGTAGTGAAATGCAATGCGAGGCTAGGAACATGTGCATTTACATTTTTTGGGGGCGGTGAAATATACTGTGTAACCCATGTATTTATATATTTGGCTATGTTTCATGTAAAAAGACAGAGAAAAAATGACCCACGTGCTCATAATGAACAGTGTGTGTGTAACACTTGAGCTACCACAAAGGTAGCTAAATGTAACGTGAAGTTAGGAACACGTGCATTTACATTTTTTGGTTGGGTGAAATATACTGTGTATCCCATGTATTGATATATTTGGCTATGTTTTATGTGAAAAAACAGTGAAAAAATTACCCACATGCTCATAATGAAGAGTGTGTGATGTACACCTGAGCTAGCACAAAGGTAGCGAAATGCAGTATGAGGTTACGAACACATGCATTTACATTTTTTTTTTTTTTTTGTGAAATATACTGCGTATCCCATGTATTGATATATTTGGCTATGTTTTATGTGAAAAGAGTGAAAAAATGACCCACATGCTCGTAACAAAGAATGTGTGTCGTACACCTGAGCTAGCACAAAGGTAGTGAAATGCAACGCGAGGTTAGGAACACGTTTGGCCATGTGGAGAGGATGGAGGGTGAAAGACTGACGAAGAGAGTGTATGTGAGTGAGGTGGAGGGGGGGAAGAGGGAGGGGGAGGCCGAGGATGAGATGGAGGGATGGGGTGGAGAGGTATATGAGAGAGGGGGGTGTGAGTTGGGAGCAGGGCAGTGAAATGGCGGGGGACAGGGCAACTTGGAGGCGATTTGTTTGTGGCCACCCCAAACGGGACTGAGGCGTCTGGCAATAGATAGATAGATCCTATGTATTGATATATTTGGCTATGTTTTATGTGAAAAGACAGTGATAAACTGACCCACTGCAGCGTGTTCTCGTAAGGGAAACACCGTCTGCTACACCTTAGTGCACAGGTAACTACCTACGGAACACGTCCATCTACATGTTACCGGTGAAATGTACTGTCCATCTCATAAAAATGATAGTTTTGGTTATGTGTAATGTGCAAAGAAAATGAAAGAGGTAACCACATGCTAGTGGCCCTTACCTGTGCACTAAGTCAGGTGTAGGAGACGATGTTTTTCAAGGACATACACGTATATCATGAACCCTTACGTTGTGCCAGTGTTCAGCCAAGATCTTGGCTGGCTGTGAATATAATATCTTGACTCCTTTATTTCAGCTCATACTCCTACCACAGCATTAGATTGCCAGAGGGTCCACAATCCCTCAGACAGCTATTTATTCTCCAGTTGGCTTGCAACGACAACAGTCTTGCAAAGATGAAATGCGGGTTGACCCTACACGAGTGGCATCAGATCCTCAATGAGGTTGAGTTGGAGAGCGACAATGAGAGCGACCGTTCTGGGGTGGAGGAGGTTGAGCTGCCATCATCCGGTTGGCAAGTGGAGCTGCCCTATAAGCTTCCATTGCGGGAAACTACACCACCATCATCAGCCAGCTTTACCAGAGAACCCTCCCAGCCTGTAGGACCTGACGGTTCCATCACTCTCTTCATCGGCTCCCAATCTCCAGGCCTCTCTGACCCCCTTGGCGAGCCAGTGTCACCGGAAGCCAGGCCATCGTTCGTTGTGATGGCCCCTCCACCCACTTCTGCCATGTGGGATGCTACAGTGACATCCTCGCCAGCCTGGCCAGGGAGACTGGTGTCCCCAGAGCCCTCTGTCTCGTTCTCGTCCTCATCCGAAGTGTCCCCTCCCAGACGAGGGCGCCGTCCACTGCCTGGACACAGGGGACGTCCAACGGGTCGGAGGCAGGCCGAAGGGTGTTGACAGGCCGACCCACTGCCACCCCTGCCACCGCCACTGAAGAGGATCCTGTGTGGAGCAGTGGCTCATTCACACCGAACCACGGGTCGTTCACTGGCTCCCCAGGGATCCAGGTGGATATTCAAACAACTTCCCTGCAGTTCATCCAGCTGTTTTTCACGTGGGAGTTGTTGTCATACCTCACTGTGGAAACCAACTGGTATGCCACATTGCTGGGGACTCAGCTTTTTTTTTTTTTTTTAATGTGTCTGACTCTGGGCATAGGCTTCACACCCTGCTACCAAGGCTCAGTAGTCCTTTTTTTTTTTTTTTTATGTGTCCTACTCTGGGCATAGGCTTCACAGCCTGCTATCAAGGCCCAGCAGTCCTTCTTACATACCATACACCTCTACATGTCACCACTTCGGTGCTAACACCCACTGTCCATACTGAATACATGCTAGGGCTGTCTCATACAGGACTGGTGTATTGGTATTAGCGGGGGTATTTTTACAACATGTCGGCGGGTCTTCTGGTACATCGGTAAAGTCTGATTTTATGAAATTCAAATCCTTAAATTGTTCCCTGCCCCAGAGGGGATTTGAACCTGGGTCCAGTAGGACTGCAGGCCACCTCCCTACCGATTGAGCCACCGCTGGATGCCTGGTTCTCCTGCAATGAAGAGGAGATGGCCAGCTTCCTGGGGTTATACCTTTTCGTGGGGGTCATGCACATGCCGACCATCAGGCACTACTGGCGGAGCTCCGAGCTGAACAACTACCCTAGGGTCCAGTGGGCGATGAGTGGAAGGTGTTTCAATGCCTTCCTGAAGCACTTCCATGATTCAACTCGCTCGCCACTCCCTGGGACAACCAAGATCGGTTCATCAGCGTTCGCATGGTCATGGAGTACCTCCTTCAGCAGTTCCAGTCAGCATAACTACCCGAGGTGCAGCTCAGCCTGGATTAGGGCTCTCTAGGGTGGAAGGGCTGGCAATCCTTCCGCATCTGCAACTCCCAGAAGCCCACCAAGTATGCAATTAAGAAGTACATGCTGGCTGAATCATCCTTGGGCTACATCCTGAACCTCAAGGTCTACATAGGGGTGCAGCGTACCCTCCAAAACACCGTGTTGGGGCTCGTGGAACCGTTGAAGGACCAGGGCTATAAGTTGTTCGTGGACAATTATTACAATTCTGTAGCCCTGTGCAAACGACTCTTCACTGCAGGATTATACATGTGTGGGACAATACAGCTACCTAGAGGAGCGCCACGCCAGCTGCAAGCCATCGCCAGGACTAAGAGCCTGCCCGAGGGGAGCATGGCGTACAGGCACAAGGACAATGTGCTAGTCCTACTGTGGAGGGACAAGCACACTGTGAACATGGTGTCCACCTTCCACACTGCAGACACCAGTCTGAAGAAGGTTCGAGGAAAGGTGCAGGGTAATGACGGGCGGACAACCTACATGGAGAAGATTGTTCACAAGCCCGTCATTGTGGAGGAGTACAACAGGTACAATGGTGTGGTGGATCATTTCGATCAGATGGTCCAGCACTACCCCATCCAATGCCAAACTGTCAAGTGGACGAAGATCACATTCTACTTCATCCAAAGGACACTTCAATGAGCTTGCCATGTATAAGAAGTACAGATACGTGCAAGTAACTCTCCTTGAATTAGTGGAGCAGATCATCTACGATCTTCCGCATTTCCACGAAGAGGACTGGCCAGCATCTGGACACACACTCCACCATGCCCCAGACCTACCTACCCAGTGGCCAGCACCAGCAACACCTGGCACCCAGGAGGCACAATCACCAGTGCCAGGATGGGCCCAGCCACTACCAGCACCAGCAGCCTCCAGGAGACCCCACACCAGCACCACCAGAAGCAGGGCCATCACAGGTGCCACCATCACCACCAGCACCACCTGCAAGAGGCCCATCAGGGGTGCCAGCACCGCCACCACCTCCAGTTGCTGGTCCATCGGGAGAACCCATGCCTTGGCCTGCAGAGCATGAGGGTATCCAAGCAAACGTCTCTGGGTGATTAATAACGACGTGAGGTTGGATCGCACTCTGGGCCACCACCGGGCGAGGATCCCTGACAAGAAGAGGCTCAGGTGTACCTTGTGCTTCAAGTTGGGGGTGAAGAAGGACACAAGGAACATGTGTCCTAAACTGTGATGTGCCGCTGTGCATGGGTGATTGTTTCAACCAGTACCATACCGAGCGATACCTTCACTAATGGAGCACACACACATACAGACAGACAGACAGATTCACACACACACACACACACACACACACACACACATACATACACACAATACAAAACTCCTCACCTCCCATCCGATCTGGTCCTGCAGGAAGATAATTGCCACTGGAGAAGTATGTGATATTCTTTTTTTATTTATCTATTTACCTCTATTTGTCAGTATATTTACATATACATATATATTGTCATTTACCTGAACACAAATGACAGGGAAATAAGTACAGCTTCAGTTTCAGTTGCTTGCAACAGGTTTAGTATTCATGTGTGGTTTCTGAAAGGACTGAAAACAAAACAGAAGTAATTATATAAAACAGTTGTAGGTATAAAACCAAAGAAAGCATAGCTAGCAAGCATAAAAGTGTTAGCACGCTAGGGGAAAATAACGTAAGTGAGCACAGCTGACAGTGGGCCAGCAAGCGGCAAAATACGCCGTAGTTTTTTGCATTTTTCTCGAAGACTATGAGTCCTAGGATCACCGTTCTTTACTGAGATGAAAGAGAATGAAATTGTGCATAGGATGATGAAATAAAAACATAACAGTGCCGAGAAAAGTTCTTCGCAAACGCTCCCCAAATAAAAAATTTGTTTTCTGTGGAAAATAGGTTTTACTTTTTCACTTATTACTCGAAGACCATACCTCGCATCAAAGTGAGACCCCCCCCCCTTCGAAACCTAATAAAATTCTCTTTGAATTGATGGTATAACATGTAGAGATTAATTAGTAAACATTCAACCTATGATGTTGGAAAGTGAAATCTATGATTCCGAATGTTTATTCTGAGGGCCCTAACGTACGTATAGAGTTTTTTTTTTTTTTTTTGCTTCTCGTGTTGAACAAAGATCGACGAATAGGAATATGTGGGTTTTGTGCCAATATTAATATGTTTGGGTGGTGTAAATAAGCCAAGAATACACATTTTTGGAGCTCGCGGCAGCCGAGGGGGTGGGGTGGAGGGGAGAAAAGCCCACGCATCATATCCCAGAAAACATATAAACTTATCTGCGCATGAAGGGGTTAAAATATCTCACTCAAGACATCTCACTGCAAAGGCCTCACTTCTTTCTCATTTCTGTCCCAGAAACCTGTGGCCAATCCCAGAGAAGAGAGGCAAAAACTTCACACTTCACGTCAGTCTCACTTCAAATACATTAATAGGCATTATTCATCCCTCACTTCAGTTTTACTTCATAAAACAATACTTCAGCCCTCACTTCACTCTCTTCAGTCACAGTATCAAGTAATCTCATTTAAATCATGAGTTCAATCCCAGGGCAGGGGGTTGGAGGAAATTATCCAGTCCGAGGTTATTAGAAGATGGACTTGGTCGACTTCCGATAATTGACCATTCCAGTTTCGCTCGGTCTCTGTCTGTCTGTCTGTCTGTCTGTCTGTCTGTCTCTCTCTCTCTCTCTCTCTCACTTGAATAAGCTCACTCGCATTTTATCCACTGCACAAAAATGCTCCACAAAATCTCTCTATATTGGAGAAGCTTAGGTTTTATGATGATAATACTGGGGTGTGTGAGAGAGAGAGAGAGAGAGAGAGAGAGAGAGAGAGAGAGAGAGGTAGATAAACGACGATACGGCGTTGGAAGAGGAACTGTTATAAAAATAGAAAAAAATATACATATACATATATCTATATCTATCTATCTATCTATATACGTATATATATATATATATATATATATATATATATATATATATACATATATATATATATATATATATATATATATATATATATATATATATATATATATGCCAGAGCATAAATCATTCCTTCCAAGAAAAAAACAAAAACAATACGAAAGAGAGCCAAACTCAAGATCCGTTCATTTCGAGATGCCTAGACACACTGCGTTTGAAAGACTGGAGATCATAGGAAGTAGGAGATACAGACAAAGGGAGACAGTTCCAGAGTTGACATGTTGCATATATGAAGGACTGGGAGTAACGGTTATCTCTTGCATTAGAGAGCTGGACAGAAAAGGGATGAGAGTTTGTTGCTAGACGGGTGCTACGCACCCGTCGTAAAGGTGGAGGGATACAAGCAGACAGTTCAGAGGAACAGTGACCATTGAAAGAGCGACAGAAAAGAGATAAAGATGCATCAGTGCGGCGATGTGACAGAGGAGAGTTGATGAGACGAAAAGCCTTTGACTCCACCATATTGAGAAGAGCTGTATATGGGGAGCCTCCCCACACATGAGAATTGTACTCTAAACAGGGGCGAATAAAACCCGTGTATAAGGTCAACAACCGTGCAGGGGTAAAGAAGGTACGGAGTGCACACCTAATCTTTTGGGAGCAGATTTTACAAGAGATGTAATATGATTTTTTCAAGATAAGACCCATGTGAATGAAACCCCGGGCATGTTTAACGAAAATGCAGGACTGAGCTGGATATTATTAAACATTAGAGGGTACTCGTGTGGATGATTGTGTCGTGTTGATAGGTGTAATAATTTGAGTTTTTGATGCATTAAAAACAACAAGATTATTTTTACCCCAGTCAGAGATACGAGCCAAGTCAGACATTAGGTGTGCCATAGACTCATCCCTTTTTTGCTGAAATAACTGCAGAGACAAACGTTGTGGGAACCGGATGGAAAGGTGAAGCGTGGAATCATCAGCGTATGAGTGGATAGGGTTAGATGTACAGCTTAGAAGGTCATTGATGAATAAAAGGAAGAGAGTTGGCGATAGGACAGAACCCTGAGAAACACCACTGTTGATAGATCTAAGAGAATGACGATGGCCGTCTACAACAGCAGCTATAGAACGACCAGAAAGAAAGTCATGAATGAAGGCAGAGATAGAAGGATGGAAACCGTAGGAGGGCAGTTTGGAAATTAAAGATTTATGCCAGACTCGATCGAAAGCCTTTGAGATGTCAAGTGCAATGGCAAAGCTTTCGCCAAAGTCCCGAAAGGAGGATGACCAGGAGTCTGAAAAGTAGGTGAGAAGATCGCCAGTGGAGCGTCCCTGATGGAACTTATACTGGCGATCAGAAAGAAGGTTGTGATAGGAATGATGCTTTTACATTTTTCTGTTAAGAATTGGCTCAAAAACTTTTGAAACACAGGATGTTAAAACAATTGGACGATAGTTAGAGGATTGGGAATGGTCACCCTTCTTTGGGACTGGCTGAATGAGAGCAAACTTCCAACAAGAAGGAAAGGTACAGGTTGACAGAGAAAGGCGAAAGAGTTTACCTAGGCAGGGTGTAAGCCCTGAAGCACAGTTCTTGAGGACAACAGGTGGGACTCCATCAGGCCCATATGCCTTGTTATTATTAAGGCCAGTGATGGCAGAAAGTACATCAGCTGAAGAAATTTTAATGTCAGCAATGAGGATGTCTGAGGGTTGAGGTGATGGAGGAACAGCACCGGAATCGTCTAATGTGGAATTGGAGGAGAAGTCTGAGTGAAGAGATCTGCTTTATCAGTAGAAGAAATAGCTACAGAGCCATCAGAATAGAAAAGACGAGGGAAAGATGATGAGGTTAAGTTGTTAGAAACGTTTTTGGCAAGACGCCAGAAGATTGATTTGATTTGATTAATCTAATATGCCCAAAGGCGACAAACATAGTACAGTGCCATGCGGCCATATGTGAGGTGAGTACAGGGGAACTCGTACCATGCAGGACACGCTGTCAAAGTATAACAAATTAACACCCACCAAAGTGTGGATGATGCATGAGAAAAACATCTTGGTTATCATCTTCCAACAAATGTTTACAAGTGTCCACTAATGTGAGTCCATATGATATTAAATCAGAGACAAGTGGACATTGCAGGCAATAATGGTCAAGTGTGTTGGCACTGAGTGTGTCACACAGCTTACAGGAGGAGAAATGAGGTGCGTTGCACACCCCAGCCACCTGCCACACAGGTCGATAGCCCAGTCTGAGGTGGGCACACACCACATTATGTCGACAAACCATAAGACCACTGTGATGATATCTGTGGGGACGAGAGAGAAAGTGGTCATAATGTTGGATGAATGCACTGTGAGCCCTCTCAGCATTTCTACGGTGGAGAATAGGGGAGTGGGCTAAGCTGCGTATTATCTGCTTCTAGCAAATGGGGGAGGCATTACTAGCATCCACAGCAGGCAGATCCAGTTCACAGGCAGTCCTTGCAAGGAGGTCAGTGGTGTTGTTGGTTGTGAGACCAATATGAGAGGGAATCCACAGAAAGTGCACCACCAGCGAACGATCACGGGCAGTGGCCAATTGACGGAGTATCTGTGTAACGAGGTGTTGATATGCAGGCCTGGGAGAGGAGAGGGCATGGAGGGCCGGCTGTGAGTCACAGATGATCAAACCGCTGTTGCTCGTCCGTATTAATAAAGTAACTGCATCCAGGAGTCCATGTAGTTCACAATACATAGAGCTCAACAGGGTTGGCAGTTGACGGCCCAACTAGCCCCCTTGAGGTGGGTCCAGACTTGAGGAAAATATGCACAGCCAGCACTCCCATCCTCCTGCAGGGAGCCATTAGTGTAGATGTGGTGGGCCGAAGGGAGGGAAGATGACAGCCTGGCAATGGTCTCCAAAGCTAGCTGTTTCTGAAGCTGAGGCAGGTCAGTGTTGGAGGCAGGAGTGTATGAGATAGAAGGCACATGGGTCTGCCAAGGTGGAACGCCATAGTCCACCTCCTCAGCAAGCACCAGTATGTTGATGTTTAGCCGTCGGACGTTTGAACAAACAGTATTAACTAGTGTGTGGCCACCACTGTGAAGCAAAGGCCTTGGTGCAGTGGGACCAAGGGAAGTCCGAATGACGTGAGAGTAATGGGGAAAAAGGTGAGGATAAGGCAGGCACTTAACTGATGTAACCACGGTGTATATTCTCTCAACAAGTGGTGGAAGGTTGAGTTCAAGTTGCATGTTGACAATTCTGGTTTAGCCAGGGCATCCCAGGATAAGTCTCATTACTGCATTTTGGAGCTTCTCAAGAGGTTGTAAGTCTGTTCTGGAAAGCTGACAAAGAGCAGGGGAGAGATGATCAACAACTGATCGAATGAACGCTATGTATATGGTTCATGCTACAGGAATAGACACCACAGCAGCATAATTAGTGAGCCACTTCAGAGGATTTAGGCACCTCTGTAGCCGGGCCAGCAGATTCTGAACAATCAGATGCACGCGTTGTCTTGCAGGAATGGAGGGAGAAAACCGTACAGGCACCCACAGATAAAGGTACTGTGTGCACAGAGGGATAAAACAATCCCCAGCAGAGAATACAGGCAGTGTTCTTGCTGGACGGGAAGTGAAGATTCTACTCTTTTCTGGAGAGATAATGAGTCTGCATTTGGAAGCCAGCTCGTGAAACAAGTGAAAGAAATGTTGCAGACCTGCAGGGGAATTTGAATGAATGCAGATGTTATCAGCGTAGCAAGTAATCGTGGTTCCAGGGATATCAGGAAGGAGGGTGAGTAGACGATGTATGAGGATATTAAACAAAAAAGGACTAAGGACACCACCTTGTGGAATACCAAGCTCGAAATCCTTAGCAGTGCTGTATGCACCATTAAAAAGAACACGAGAGGACCTATTAGACAGGTAACCACGTATCCATTGCAGAAGGTTTCCCTTAACTCCAAAATCCTCTTGCTGGTCAAGGATGATGTCTCTGTTGGCAACATCAAATGCACTCTTAAAATCAATGATGGCCACTACATTGGTGGGGGATAGGAGGGTGTTTAGCTCCATAAAGCAGTGATGTGTCCCTCATTGTGGTAAAAAGCCACATAGTCAGGGCGAGAGCTTGTCCTGCAGCCTAAACAAGAGTCTTGTAAGGAGGATGCATTCCAGTACTTGACTGAAGCAGGAGGTGAGGGAAACAGGTTGGAATTCATCAGTGCCAGGTTTAGGAATAGGCACGATTGTACTGTGGGTCCAGGCTTGTGGCATGTATCCCAGACGGATGCAAAGGTTGAACAGCTGGAGAAGGGGATTAGCAGGAACTTTCAGGAGGACATGGAGGACAGCAAAAGTGATGCCATCAGGACCTGCAGCCGTTACCCTATCCCTGGCGAAAGCCCGTCACAATTCATCGTCAGTTATAGCCACACCATCCTCATTGACTGTCCTCAGTAAAGCGGTGGTAAGATGGAGTGCACGAAAGTTTTTCTGGGTGGAGAGCACATCCTGTATGTGTGCAGGAGGGACCCAAGCCCGTGACTGTGCAGACCAGGCATCTACAAGATCTTGTTCGTACTGTGCTGGACTGTGGTGTAGGACACTAAGGGTCTTCTTGACAACATGGTTGATAAGGTGCCACATGGAACCAACAGTCGTTTGATGGTTGATGCTATCAGTAAGCTTATGCCACGAATCGGTATAAACACAATGCTGGAGAGCAACTAGATCATCCCTCAACAACCGATACCAATGGATACTCTCGGGGGAAGATCGTCGTTGAAAGGCAAAACCATATTCCGCCGCTTTCCTCTCTGCCTGAGTGATGTGATTATCCAGAGTCCAGGTGTGGGCATCATGATGGCGTGTAATGTGTGTAAAAGTCATGCGTGGAGCTGACAAAAGATGAATGCAACTTTTCAGGACAATGAAGGTCAAACGTGGGAAGAAGGTTGATCAAATGGGAGATGTATGTAGGGCAGTACTTGGATAGGATTGCAATGTGAGTGTGTCTGTGTACAGGAGAAGGTGTAGCAGGGAGGAAATAATGAAGACTGAGAGCAATGTGATCAGAGAAGAGCGAAGGGACAGATGAACACCTGACCCGGGACGCCACGAGGCCGGATGTAAGGACGTGATCTAGTGTGCCTCCTCGAGAGTGTGTGGCCCCACCAGTGTCCCAGTGGGTGATCTGATTACAACGAATATACTCAAAAAGTTTAGTCCCATTACGGTTAACGGTGGCAGAAAGGTCCCCCAAAGCAGGGTGTCTGGCATTATAATCCCCCATGTATATCATGCCACGGATGGTGGGAGCTGGGAGAGCAGCTGTATTCAACCTGCCTGGTGCAGAGTACACATTGTATGACCAAACTATGCCACTTCTAGTGGTGACCTCAAGAAGCTGGAAGGTTGTCTCATCATCTACAGAGCTTTGGAGGAAACAATGCTGGATGGAGGAGTGGACAGACGTGACAAGTCCATTCCTAACTCGATGAATGTAAGAAACATAACCACTGAGAGTGGGTGCCTCTACCCCGAGTAGCTCATGACCAACAAAGGATTCCTGAATGAAAATGATATCCGGGTGGTGACTGTATATATATCCTTTGAGTGCAGTAAGTTTAGACTGGTTAATAACATCACGGGCGTTCCAAGAGATGACATGCGGTTGTGCCATGTTACCGAACTTTGCCATGACGTTTGTGAGGGCCAGATGAGGAAGTGGTGGTGGCATGAGAAGTGCTACACGGCGTGCCACGAGGGGAAGACTCCCTAGGGGAAGCATTCAGTTGTCCAGTGGGAGTGACAATAGAGTCTGGCTTCTCCATAAGGGTGGTGACAGTTGCAATGATGACTTGTTGTGATTCAACCAGTGAATTTAATGTTGTCTCAAGTGTGGCTTGCTTGGTAACCAAGCCATCAATGTGGGCCTCTATTGCATCGAAACATGCCATAAGTGAGTTAATCTGAGTCCTGGGAGTGGCAACAGCATCGTGAAGGTCAGAGACTGCAGCTGAGTCCAAACCGACAGTGGCGGCAGGGGGAGCAGCAGCACGGAGTGGTGGTGATGGTTACGCTAGTGGAGCCCCACCCTTAGCAATGGGGGCAGGGTTAGCCTGGCTTCTAGTGAGCCATGCCAAATGTTAACCCCTTCTTGATGACATTGGTGACATTTCCAGTGCAAGGTATCTGGAGGTGGCACGGTTGGGTTGCATCGAGGCTGTATCAGAAGCAGGTGGAGGGGGTCGGTGAGGACATGACCGAGAGTTGTGTTGGCCAGAGCACCATGCACACTGTTCTGGTGCAGAGCAATACCGGGAGATGTGACCAATGCCCCAGCATCGAAAGCACCATGGTTGCTCATCCTTCATCTTATGAAACTCACAAGATGGGAGGCAGAGAAGGAAGCTGAAGGTGACAATTGGTGGTGGCTGGTGAGGAAGGCTCCAGGTGACTACCAGCCAGTTGACAGGAGTGCCATTCTGGTGGAAACATCGGGCTTAGTAGATATCTGGCAGCTCCTTGGCCAAGTTGGGATCAATGCAGACAGGATAACGTGTAAGGAGGTAAGTAGGAAACTTGCAGGGCCCCTCAAGTGAGTCTTGGATTTCCAAAGAAAGGGATAGGAACTCTCCCTTAGTTATGCTATCTACAATGTCCCTGCGACGTCTGGAGATGTAGAAAAAACAGGAAGTGACTGCAGACATCATGACCTCCACTTAGGTGCAGTCAAGGTGAAAAGCACGGTTGACCTCAGACAACCATCGAAATTTGATGTCCACAGTTGGGTTGTCTTTGAATAAAAGTTTGATGTAGTCAGCCCTGGGCATGAATGCTGGTGGCGTAGAGGCAGGCAGCAATGGTGAAATTTTGGGGGATTGAACAAGCTGCGGGAGGCAAGGAGTGTTGGATCTAAGGCCGGTTGCACTCTGCAGTGGATCAGAAGTCTCCTGCCGCTTGAAGGATTTGGTAGCAGGGGATGAAGACTCACTGTTGCTGTCTGAGGTGTTAAGCATGGGGCGCATGGCAGAGGAAGATGCCTGGCTGACAAGGTGAGGTGCGGCAGGTACAAGTAGTGCTGGGTTCGTAGCTACTTCCCCAGCTAGCGAGACATTGCTACTACTTTGTGGTAGCTGTGGGCAGTCACTCTGAGTCATTTCATCCTCGTTATTCAGCGCCAGGTCAGCTTCAATGTCCTCGAGGGTGGCAGGGCCCGAGTACTCCATGCTGCACACCTAGGCAGGTAGCAGGGTGAGCTGGTCGTCAACTTCACCAGCACAACAGAATAGACCAGTGGTAGCAGGGGAATGGTGTGACCCGTCCATGAAGTCACACAGGTCGTACTGCGCATGAGCAGAAACAAGAAAACCCGACCAGGGGGGCCCCGTCTGCCATACTGAATTTTCCCTCCAAACTACAGGCTAAGTCCAAACACCAGAAAAACAACCAATGAAGTAAGCATTAGACCTTTATGTTACTCCCTGCAACTACAGACGGGTGTTGGAAGGCAAGAATCAGCGGAAAAAACAGGAATATGAGCCGCACACAACAATGATTTGTTTATATCCGGCCCTCTGGTGGCGAAATCCCAGATGCCAGAAGGAGTGAGAAGAATTCGAGTTCGAGAGTTGAGAGCACTTAGTACAAATGAAATTATTTTTAGCTGAGCATAGAACAGACTTAGCACGATTATGGGTAGAAATATAAACAAGATGTGATTCAGGGATGGGTTGGCTCTGGTACCTTTTATAGGCCCTCTCTTTTTGTGGACAGCATTAGAACAAGCGTGATTAAACCAAGGCTTTCTTGCATAAGTCAAATGATGTGAGAAACGAATGTATGCTTCCATGCCCGAGAGAATAACCTCTGTAATGCGCAAGGCACACTCAGATGGCTTCCGGCCATGGAAGCAGTAATCATCCCATGGAAAATCAAAGAAGTACTGCCTGAGGGCCTCCCAGTGTGCAACTCCAAAGTGCCACAGACGACGTTTCTCTGGAAGGTCCACAGGCCGTACTGGAGTGATAGGACGGGTTAATGTAATAAGGTTGTGATCCAAGGAGCCCAGTGGAGAGGAAGGATTAACAGTGTAAGCAGAAGGATTAGTTGTAAGGAACAGGTCAAGTATGTTGGAGTTCTCTCCAAGGGAGTCAGGGATACGGGTAGGGTGCTGTACAAGCTGCTCTAGGTCATTAAGGATAGAAAAAATGTAGGTTTGTACACCAGGTGGATCAGTGAAAGGAGAAGAGAGCCAAAGGTGGTGGTGAACATTGAATTCTCCTAGAATGGAGATTTTAGGGAAAGGAGAATAAGATGCAATATACTCCATCGTAGACGTAAGATAGTCGAGGAATTTTTGATAGTCAGTAGAATTAGGGGAAAAGTAAACAGCACATATATTTCGTCAGGAATGACAAGAAAGCCGAAGCAAGAGAGTAGAGAATTCAGAAAAATCAAGTTCAGGAACACGAGAGCAAGATAAATCGTTGTGTATATATACACAACATTCACCTTTGGCTTTGAAATGAGTATAGAGAAAGTAGGAGGAAACATAAAAGGGTTTGCTGTCAGTTACCTCAGACAGCTGAGTCTCAGTCAAGAAAGAGAAGGTGAGGTTTAGAGAAGGAGAGGTGGTGTTCGATAGAGAGAAATTTAGAGGAATGGCGGCGAATGTTGCAGAAATTAAGAAGAAATGAGTCAGACAGTGGTTCCATCACTGCCGAATCCATCCTGATTCATAGAATGCTACCCAGTCTCAATAACTCGACTAGCGCTACCCAACTATTCAAACAGTAACTACGTTTAACAGGTCAACTCCTACTCTTCTTATTTCATTTTTTAATATATGTGTTTAGCATAGTTAGCCTTTGTCCTGATCTTCAGATTTTGCAAGGATTAAACATGCTACTTTTATACTTTATCCCCTTTCTATGTTGCTTCCCTTTTTTTTTTTTTTATGTAAGTTTATGTTTTGTACACAGGTTTTTTATTTCTCCTGACATTGATCGATGATTGTTGTCTTTTAAACTTTTAGATCCACTGATGATGGAGACTGTGTCTCCGAAACGTTTGGATTAATAAAGATGCTGTACATCACAACGTTGGTACTACTTTTCCTGACAAGACTAAGGTTCCCAAGAGGAAGATCTGTTGTGAATATTTTATTAACAAGACATGGCCAACCCACACTGCGATGCTATAGGAGGACTGAGAAGACAGCATTCAGGGTCAAGAAGGTGGAAAGGGACCTCATTTTTTTAACCCTTACACCGCGGGCTTGTTTTGCTTTGACTTGCGACTCCCGCGGGCATATTCGCGCTCCGACAGACTTTCTAAAAATATTTGCCAAAAATCAGTTATTAGTCCTAGAATATTAAAATCATATCTACTTATGGCACATACCTTCAGCTTTCTCCTTGGGTGTTTGTTGAGCCTTCGCCGAGTACCGTAGGACTTGTGGAGACCTCTGAAGTTGGGTAACGAAGTCTCCACTTTACACTTTCCGACAACTCGTAATATGATTACCACAGCCTGATATTATCACTAGAAACACTAATCTATGATTCTCAAATAGTTTGGAATCCATACTCCCCAAAAAAAACACTGTGAAAGCAATGAAAATTACGAGGGCGTATGACCATCCCACTTGCGATCGTTCGCCGCTAGTGTTGTCTATTATTCATAAAAACACTCACAGTTTATATTTCTGTTACTATATAACACTTATATATATCTACAGTCTTTATCCATAAGTTTCCTTCAGTAACAGTAGTTTATTGTCAGTGTAGGGATTCAATTTCTTTCAGTAAAATACGTAGCATTCACTTTCTCGTCCTGTATACTAGCATTGAGAGTGAATGTCACTTTCACCTTCACTCTCATTACTCATAGTATTCATACATGCTAGAGTGAAACTTTCACTTTCATTACTCCTAGTATATATACTGGTATTCTTATAATACCACTCATTTACATTTCTATTTACGTTCTCTACTTCATTTACATTATTTAATTTCTATTTTATTTACACTGTGTTATGCACTGTCACTTGAAGTAACTTATAAAAGTATTTTCCACTGTTCACTTATATTTATATTCATTGCTTTCTTGCTGTTTAAACATTATTTACACTTTATTTACAGTTCCACTTGCACTGTTTTACTCAATAAAAAGATCATAGTCACTCTCAATCAATTGTCAGCCCTTTACCTCTTTCCGCACGAGGTTTAGTAGGGGGTAAAGGTCACAGGGCCCTTTGCATGGGGCTATAAAGCGGCGGATGTTAGCAGGAGCAAATCAGACATACTCCCTCTTTCAAAGACGACAGTGAACTGATAGTGTTGGCTTCCTGCCGCCTGGCTAGGGTAGGTACAATATTACCAACTTCAGCCTTATGAGACCTGCTAATATATAGCAATAAAATGATTGACAGGAAACTAAGATAATACATAATTAATTAGGTAGTTCCAGTTGAATGTTATTATCACTTAGGTTTCTCTGTTCCCTCCTTATATGTATATTTATTACGAAAATAGATTATATGGTATATTTCAAGGGGAAATGGACAGCGAATATTAGCGAACGATTGCACGTGAGGTGTTGTCAGGTGATAATTAGCCAATTCCAGGTGTATGGCACTATCACTTACTCGTACCTTATTTCTTTTTTTATATATTATTTGGTATAAGAATAGGGCATAGGACTTATTTCAAAGGATGAAATCAGTGGAAAAATCCAGGGAAGATTTACTTAGTGTAGAATACAGTGTGGTGGCCTGCAATAATTAAGTAGTTCCAGGTGAATGTAAATATCACTTAGGCTTCTCCCTTCCTTTCTTATATATATTTTTATTACGAAAATAGATTATATGGCATATTTCAAGGGGAAATAAACAGCGAAAATTAGCGAACGAGTGCACGTGACATGTTGTCAGGTGATATTTAGCCAATTCTGGGTGTAAGGCACTCTCACCTTATTTCTTTCTTGTATATATTATTTGGTATAAGAATAGGGCATAGGGCTTATTTCAATGGATGAAATCAGTGAAAAATTCCAGGGAAGATTTACTTAGCATAACACGGCCGGGCAGGTGAGAGGATAGGGTAATGGAGGGGAGGCAGGGAGAGGAGTCAAGAACGGGGAGAAATGGCTAAATTGTCGACCATGGATGGGAGTACAGATGAGATTAGGAGTGCTGACTTGTGTTGGACATTGGCAGTACTGATAGATGATACAAGCCACCACTTCAAAGCCCGGGCAAATTCAAAATAACACAGAATCACAAAAGTGTCACCCTGCGGTATGATCCCTTGCTCCCAAGCATCATGAAAGTTACGCCTCGCGGTTAAGGGTGTTAAGGACATGTAGGGATTATGGCCAAGTGCCTAATTTCATTAGATTTAAATTACATGATTCAAGGTTTTATGCCACATCAACATATAGATCTTGGCTCTTTGACCTTTTGGATGTTGAAATAAGGAAGCAGAACAAACTGCTGAAACTTAATAGGGAAATTGATATATATATATATATATATATATATATATATATATATACACAGCAGGCACTTATAGTACATTGGTATGTGGGCGGCACAGGACGTCGCATACTAGGAATTTGCGTACTCTGAATAAAAAAACTTATGGGAAAAATTACATATGTGCAGCACCCCCCTTCATGGGCAACCCTTGAGATTCCTTTCAGACCTAAGTATTGTACTGTACAGAGAAAGTATCTAAGACATACTACCTAAGATAAAGTAAACCAACAAGATTATGGCTTTATTAAATCAATAAGGATATGGCTTAACTAAACCAACAAGAACTTGGCTGCTCACCTGAACCCAAGAGGACAACAGGCTTGTTGAAGGTAAGAAAGGGATCCGAGCCAAGGTGATGTATCTAGTGTGGGTTTCAGGAGAATTCTCCGTCAGGTCAATTCGTCATCGTCAATTTGGCATCACAACATTAACAAGACAATTTGCCGTCATTTATGAAGACAGCTATGGGTGATGCTAGAATATGTATTCAAAGGCGATTACAGCGAGGAAGAAACAAGTTAATTATTGTCTGATGGTGAATTGACTTGATGGTGAATTTTCTCGGAGCCCTAGCGTGCCCCTCCTGCATGCACCACCCGCCATGCCACCAGACACACCACTCTCGTCACCAACACTTCCGACACTTTCACTAGCTAATGCACTCACTTTATTCATAAACCCTTCCAAGTGAAGTCATCACTTCCTGCACTTGCAACTGACAGTTCAATGTTCTTGAATTCTTCCTCGAATTTATCTAGGGGACACAGCACCCAGCTGAGCCCCATCATCGACAAGTCTCCACTCTCTATCACTGGTGGTTGGCGCTTCTTGGGGTGGCAATATTGCATGCTTGAGTAAACCCTGGATTTGGGCCACTCTTCACTGCCGTCTCGCCTACGAGTTCAATTTGCATACTATTAACCCGCCGCGTTCCAGCAGATTTTTCACCACTGTCCCCCCCCCCCAATCCTGGCAGATTTTCGAAAAGCTTTTTTTTTTTTGGCTAAAACCTCCGCTTTTTATGAGAAACATCGAAAATTCAGAGAGAAAAATGTTCAGTTGACTTTAGAATTACGGTAGAAGTAAGAATACCTTTACCTTGTTACCGTGTTCTCTCAGGCTAGGCTCGTTAGATAACGTTTTCTATGGGAGGGGTAGCTATTCCAAACCATTCATAACTGGTTAGATATTTATTTATTTGGTGCGAATTTATATGTAGTACAACAGTATATTGGTTTTCAGACAATAATATAGGTGATATAAGTGTTGTTCATTCACCAAAAACATCAACGTATGGCACCTTCTTTTACAAAGTTACTGCCTCATCACTTCTTGTTTCTTCCTCAGGCTTATTTCTTCCTTTGTCCTCCACCTTAAGAATCACTCTCAACTTGAAATTCGTCATTGGTGAGACCATGGTGTAACATGTCTTTACTGGCCAGGTCACTGCTAACAGCTGAGTTGCCAAGAATATGGTGTGCGGGGGGGAGGGGGTCAAGTGGGGCCAGGCATTATCTCCGCCTGGCGTTGGGTAGAGGAAGGTCTCCCACATATGTTTACCAAAAATTACCCGTGAAACTTGAAAAATGTGCAAATGACGGGCCTCGCAATTGCACAAAGCATGGATAAGTAGTAGGGTGTCACCGTGACAAAATGTGGTATGCATCCATACATCGTCGGGACGCCTCGGTTTAAATAATACACTATATATATATATATATATATATATATATATATATATATATATATATATATATATATATATAGATATATGGAGCCTCTGTGGTACAGTGGTAAAGTGTGCGTTTTCATACACTGAAGAACGAGAGTTCGCGCCCCACCAGGGTAATAAACTTTGGGAGCATTCTTCTGGCCACATACTACTTTGGCGGACATCAGGGGTGCTGTGGTTGAACCAGTGTCACATACTATAAAAGTATGCTTGCACCCAGTCAGCTTCCACAGGCCGATTAAACTTGGTTCACAGACTACACACACATCCAAAGCCATTCCATAACAACAATTACACTTACAAGCACTTCTTACCCTACATACAATCTCTACTAGACACCCTAAGCCACTTGGTAGAGATACATTGACTATATCGTCCCCACTTCGGCAGGGATAGGCAGGTCCTGGAGTGGATAGTCAAACGGCTGATGATGATGATGATGATATATATATATATATATATATATATATATATATATATATATATATATATATATGTGTGTGTGTGTGTGTGTGTGTGTGTAGAGGGTGCCAAGGCTGCAGTGCGTCTGGATAGGAAACTGAGTGAATTTTTCTATTTGAAGTTGGATTGAAGCAAGGATGTGTCATGTCTCCGTGGTTGTTCAATCTGTATATGCATGGGGTTGTAAAAGAGATACAAGGTTGGGCAGTGGATGTTGGAGCGGCCCCAGTGGGAGAGGGCGGTGTTTGAAAACTCCCTGTAATGTTGTTTGCAGATGATACTGTGTTGTTAAGTGAAGACGAAGGAGAGCTGCAAGGCTTGGTTGATGAGTGTGGATGAGTGTGTAAGAAACGGAATCTAAAGGTGAATATAGGGGTGAGTAAAGTTATGGTCTTTGAGAGAAGTGAAGTCAGTGAATGTGCAGTGAGGCTGGATGAGGAGCAAATGGATAATGCGAGTATGCTTAAGTACTCGGGTAGTGTGATGAGTAAGGATGGATGTTTAGAGAGTGAAGTGCTTGAAAGGGTATAAGAAGGAAGAAATGTTGCCGGTTCCTTGAAAGCAGTGATACGAAACAGGGAAGTGAGCATGGAAATGAAAAAGTTACTACATGACAGTATTGTGATACCAACTGTAACGTATGAAGTAAAGATTGGACCTTGTTGGAGGGGATAGAAGTCAAGAGTAAGAGCAGTGGAAATGAGTTATTTGTGAGGAGCATGTGGAGTTACATGGAGAGACAGGCTGATAAATGAGGAACTGAAGGAGCATTGTGGTGTGGATGTGGATGTGATAGGAAGCGTTAGGAGAAACACACCGAGTTCGTTTGGTGTCATATATATATATATATATATATATATATATATATATATATATATATATATATATATATATTTATATATATATATATATATATATATATACTTACATAAAAATGAAAAAAAAGAAAAAAAAGAGGGAAGCAATATAGAAATGGGATAAAGTATACAAGTAGCATGTTTAATCCTTGCAAAATTTGAATATCAGGACAAAGGCTAACTATGCTAAACACATATATTAAAAAATTAGATAAAAAGAGCAGGAGTTGACCTGTTAAATGTAATTACTGCGTGAATAGTTGGGTAGCGCTAGTCGAGTTATTGAGACTGGGTCGCATCTATGAATCAGGATGGATTCGGCAGTGATGAGGTCAGAGTAGGACTGACATTTTTATAGCTTATATTTCGATGCATCAATTTCTCTATTAAGTTTCAGCAGTTTGTTCTTCTGCTTCCTTATTTCAACATCCAAAAGGTGAAAGAGCCAAGATCTATATGTTGATGCGGCATAAAACCTTGAATCACGTAATTTAAATCTAATGAAATTAGGCACTTGGCCATAATCCCTACATGTCCTTAAAAAAATGAGGTCCCTTTCCACCTTTTTGACCTTGAATGCTGTCTTCTCAGTGCTCCTATGGCATCGCAGTGTGTGTTGGCCATGTCTTGTTAATAAAATATTCGCAATAGATGTTCCTCTTGGGAACTTTAGTCTTGTCAGGAAAAGTAGTACCAACGTTGTGATGTACAGCATCTTTATTAATCCAAACGTTTCGGAGACACAATCTCCATCATCAGTGGATCTAAAAGTTTAAAAGACAACAATCATCGATCAATGTCAGGAGAAATAAAAAAAAACTGTGTACAAAATATAAACTTACATTAAAAAAAAAAAAAAGAGGGAAACAATATAAAAAGGGGGTAAAGTATAAAAGTAGCATGTTTAATCCTTGCAAAATCTGCAGATCAGGACAACGTGGATGGAAACCTGATGACAGGGAGAGCTGGAGGTCTCATTTCAGCAGCCCTCGGGACTAGTTCGTGACCATCCCCCTCTGCTGAAGTTTTTCAGTGTTTCAGTAACACAGGGAGTAGGAAAGTATGATCTCCAATACAAGTTTCTCTAACTGTCAGCATCAGTCTACATGCACACTTCCTTTTCAAAATTTAAAGAAAAAAAAAAGAATAACCAGGCCTCGGAGTCCCCGGCGGGGGGGGGGGGAACATAAATGCCCCCATCCGCCTGTCTCCCGGTG
Source organism: Coenobita brevimanus (assembly GCF_032717465.1). Lineage (NCBI taxonomy): Eukaryota > Metazoa > Arthropoda > Malacostraca > Decapoda > Coenobitidae > Coenobita > Coenobita brevimanus. The sequence continues at coordinate 11,902,888 of NC_137057.1, forward strand.
CCGACTCAGCGAGATGCCTGGAGCCAGTGTCTGACTCACTTCATTTCTGCAACATTCGCGGCCTTTCCTCTAACTTTCCCTCTGTCAGACACCACCTCTCCTTCTCTAAACCTCACCTTCTCTTCCTGACAGAGACTGAGCCACCTGAGGCAACTGACAGCAAACCCTATTCTGTTTCCTCCTACTTTCTCAATACTCATTTCAAAGCGAAAGGTGGCTCTTGTGTACAGTATATGTACGCAATGACTTATCTTCCTCTCGTGTTCCTGAACTTGATTCTTCTGAATTCTCTACTCTATGGCTTCGGCTTTCTTTTCATTCTCTGACTAAATATATCTGCACTGTTTACCTATCTCCTTATTCTACTGACTATCAAAAATTCTTTGACTATCTTCCTTCAATGACGGAACACATTTTATCCACTTCTGCTGTCTCTGAGATCTCCATCCGAGGAGATTTCAGTGTTCACCACAACCTTTGGCTCTCCTCTCCTTTCACTGATCCACCTGGAGAACAAGCCTACATCCTTTCTATCCTTAATGACCTAGTCCAGCTCGTACAGGACCCTACTCGTATTCTTGACCACCTTGGAGAGAGCTCCAACATACTTGACCTCTTCCTTACCACTAATCATTCTGCTTATGCCGTTAATCTTTCCTCTTCGTTGGGCTCCTTCGATCACAACTTATTACCTGGACCTGTCCTAATGCTCCAGTACGGCCTGTGCACCCCCAAAGAAACGTCAACTGTGACACTTTGAAACTGAAGATTGGGAGGTCCTCAGGCAGTACTTCCTTGATTTTCCCTGGAATGATTATTGCTTCCATGGCAGAGAGCCATCTGAGTGTGCTTTGCGCATTACAGAAGTTACTCTTTCGGGCATGGAAGCATACATTCCCTTCTCATATCCTTTTGACTAATGCAAAAAAGCCTTGGTTTAATCACGCTTGTTCTAATGCTGTCCGCAACAAGGAGAGGGCCTATAAAAGGTATCAGAGCCAACCCATCCTTGAATCACGTCTTGTTTATGTTTCTGCCCAGAATTGTGCTACATCTGTTCTTTGCTCAGCTATAAATAATTTCATCCATACTAAATGCTCTCAACTCTCCAAATCGAATTCTTCCCGTTCCTTCTGGCACCTTGCCAAAAACCTTTCTGACAACTATACCGCATCATCCTTTCCTCCTCTTTTCTACTGTGATGGCCTTGTAGCGATTTCACAAATAAAGCAGATCTCTTCGCTCAGACTTTCTCCTCGAATTCCACCTTAGATGATTCCAGTGCTGTTCCTCCATCACTTCCCCCCTCTGACTTCCTCATAGCTGACATTAAAATTTCTTCAGCTGATGTATTTACTGCCATCACTGGCCTTAATACTAACAAGGCATATGGGCCTGATGCAGTCCCTCCTGTTGTCCTCAAGAACTGTGCTTCTGTGCTTACACCCTGCCTAGGTAACCTGTTTTGCCTTTTTCTTTCAACTTGTACCTTTCCTTCTTGCTTGATGTTTGCTCTCATTCAACCAGTCCCAAAGAATGGTGGCCATTCCCGACCCTCTAATTATCGGTCAATTGCTTTAACATCCTGTCTCAAAAGATTTCGAGTTAATTTTTAAGAGAAAAATTTTAAAGCATCTGATCGTCGATATGGGTTCCGTGAGGGACGCTCCACTGGCGATCTTCTCACCTACCTTTCAGACTCCTGATCATCTTCCTTTCGGGACTTTGGTGACAGCTTTGCCATTGCACTTGACATCTCAAAGGCTTTCGATCGAGTCTGGCGTATAATTTTAATTTCCAAACTGCCCTCTTACAGTTTCTATGCTTCTATATGTTCTTTCATCTATAGCTTCCTTTCTGGTCGTTCTGTAGCCGCTATTGTAGAGTGCCATTGTTCTTCTCCTAGATTTATCAACAGTGGTGCTCCTCATGGCTCTATCCTATCACCGACTCTTTTCCATTTATTCATCAATGACCTAAGCTGTAAATCTAACCCTATCCACTGGTACACTGATGATTCCACCCTTCATCTTTCCATTCAGTTCTCGCAATGTCCATCTCAGCAGTTATTTGAACAAACAAGGAATGAGGCTATGGCACGCCTAATGTCTGACTTGGCTCGTATCTCTGACTGGGGTAAAAATAATCTTGTTTTTAATGCATTAAAAACTCAGTTCTTACACTTATCAACCCGACACAGTCTTCCACAGGAGTACCCACTAATGTTTAATATCCAGCTCAATCCTGCATCATCCTTGAACATGCTTGGGGTTTCATTCATTCGGGACTTATCTTAGAAAGATCATATTACATCTCTTGTAAAATCTGCCTCCAAGACATTAGGTGTGCTAATCCGAGTCCGTACCTTCTTTACCCCTGCACAGTTGTTGTCTTTATACACGGGTTTTATTCGCCCCTGTGTAGAGTACAACTCTCATGTGTGGGGAGGCTCCCCACATACAGCTCTTCTCAATAGGGTGGAGTCAAAGGCTTTTCGTCTCATCAACTCTCCTCGTCTTGCTGGCTCCTCTCAAACTCTGTCTTTTCGCCGTACCGTTGCATATTTATCTCTTTCCTATCGCTGCTTCAATGGTCACTGCTCCTCTGAATTTCCTGCTTGCATCCCTCCACCTCTACGACGAGTGAGTAGCACCCGTCTAGCAACAAACTCTCACCCCTTTTCTGTCAAACTCTCTAATGCAAGAGTTAACCGTTACTCCCAGTCCTTCATACATGCAACAGGTCAACTCTGGAACTGTCTTCCTCTGTCTGTATTTCCTACTTCCTATGATCTCCAGTTTTTTAAATGCAGTGTGTCTAGGCATCTCGAAATAAACGGATCTTGAATTTGGCTCTTTTTTTTATTTTTTTTATTTTTTTTCTTGGAAGGAATAGTTTGCGGGTTCCTTGCCTTTGGTTCCTTCTTTCTTGCATAAATATATATATATATATATATATATATATATATATATATATATATATATATATATATATATATATATATATATATATATATATATATATATATATATATATATATATATATATATATATATATATATATATATATATATATATATATATATATATATATATATATACACACGCAAGTGCTCACGGGCCCTTTGGGACCCTTGCTCTTGCTCCTGCGGCTGGCTCTCGCGTTTATGTGTTGTTCTAGTGTAACATGTTCACTTAGATTTTTTGCGGTTAACCAATTGATCGTGTTATTTGCAGCTTCGGGAATGGAACCGAAGTTGTTTGAACGCTAGTCTGAAGTACACACACAGACACATGGCTACTGCTACAGCTTATTTTAGTCCTACCTATGGGGAAAAAATTCTATGGAGATCCTATGCCGGGCACCGGGAGCAGCATTTTTTGGTCAAAATGTGATCGCTCATTAAATACAGTAAAAGTTTTTCAATCGTGATGGGACCAAGTTTTTTTTACATCAGCTATTTTTTTTTTGCAATCTCTGTACCAATTTTGGTGCGATTTGAATGTGTAGTTTCGCCTGCCCAAAATACACACACAAACACACACACACACACACACACACACACACACACACACACACTCAGCTAGTCCTATAGTATATTACAAGTGCTCGTTGGCCCTTCGGGCCGCTCACACTTGCTCCTGTTGAGAGCTCTCGCGTTTATGTGCTGTTCTAGTGTAACGTTGTCACTTGAATTTTTTGCTGCTAACCAACTGATCGTGATATTTGCAGCTTCGGTAATGGAACCCAGTTTATTTTAGTTCTACTTCTGGGCAAAATATTCTACGGAGATCCTATGCCGGGCTTCAGGAACAGCGTTTTTGGTCAAAATGTGATCACTCATTAAATATAGTAAAAGTTTTTCAATTGTGATTGGACCAAGTTTCTTCACATCAGCGAAGTTTTTGCGATTTTTGTGCTAATTTTGGTGCGATTTGAATGTGTAGTTTGGGCTGCCCAAAATACACACACACGGCTACTGCTGTAGTATATTATATATATATATATATATATATATATATATATATATATATATATATATATATATATATATATATATATATATATATATATATATATATATATATATATATATATATATATATATATATATCATCAGCTGCTGAGTGTCCACTGCAGGACCGGCCTATTCCGACTGAAGTGGGGACAATACAGCCAATGTATCTCTACCAAGTGGTTTAGGCTGTCTGGTAGAGATTGTATGTACCGTGAGAAGTGCTTGTAAGTGTAATTGTAGTATTGTAGTGGCTTTGGATGTATACGTAGTCCATGAACCAAGTGTAATTGGCCCACGCAAGCCAACTGGGTGCAAGCATACATTATAGTATGCGACACTGGTTCAACCACAGCACCCCTGATGTTCGCCAAGCAGTACATGGCCAGAAGAACGCTCCCAAAGTTTATTTTTATTTTATTTTTTTTTATAAATAACAGAATGGAGGAAGGAAAAACAAATGAATAAAAAAAGCAATAATCAATACACCAGATTACTAGTGTCCTCTGTTCATAAAATATCTGTAACAGTTAGACTTGAACAGTTGTGAGTTGAAATTTGGAGGGAAACAACTCTGGGGAAGTGAGTTCCAGTGAGATGCAGTTCGGGGAATGAAAGAATTTTGACAGGCAGAAGTTCTGCAATATGGCTGAGTGACATTCCAGTCATGAGCGCTACCAGATGCCCGTGTAGCACGAAGGAAGGCATGGAGAGCTGGCACCATGGACGCAACTTCGTCTGAGCATTTGCCAAAAAAAATATCTGTAAAATAATGCAAGGGAGGCAACATTCCGTGTTACTTGCAGGGGAGGTAATTTATATGTAATAGCAGGGTTGTTAATGATTCTAACAGCTTTGTTCTGAATTTTGTCTAGCTGTCTTAATGCAACCTGTCCACAACCATTCCACAAGGGTGAGCAATATTCAAGCTGAGAGTGCACATGACTCATATAAATTATAGCTAACTGCTCATCGGCGAAGAAGTTACGGACCCTGTACAATAATCCAAGTTTCTTTGAGGCAGTTTTAGCAAGTGATCTGACATGAGAGGTCCAGCTGAGGGCACTATTAAGTGAGACGCCAAGAATTTCAATACTTTTGGAGATGGGAATATTAGTAGCACTGAAGGTAATGTACGGATCTGGATATATCTGTCTATTAGTAATCTGTATATATTTAGTTTTACTAGCATTAAAAGAGAGAAGGTTTTTTTGTCCCCATTCACTGATTGTAGATAGATCTTGATTTATGGAGATGGCTGTACTGAGTTGAAAGGTGGAGATATTAGACTTTGTAAATGGATGTCTGAGTGTGAATGAACTATGTAGTGTTGAGTCATCTGTATATGAGTGAATGGGATTGTGGGTGACAGATAAGAGATCATTAATATGAACCAGAAATAGGGTTGGTGCCAGAACTGATCCCTGCGGCATGCCGGCGTTTATTGTGTGGAAATTGGAATATACATCATCTACTTTTACTCTTATTTTCCTGTCACTAAGATATGAAGAAATCAAAGGAATATAAGACGTTAGTCCATAGCAAGGGAGTTTGGACAGCAGGGAACGGTGCCATACTCTGTCGAAAGCTTTAGAGATATCAAGAGCTACTGTATGAGTTTCTCCAAAAAGATCAGTTGATTGATGAATGGTATGAGTTAAGAGACTGAGTATGTCAATGGTGGATCTTTCGTGGCAAAAACCATATTGTCTATCACTAATTAAGTTGTTGGATTCAAGATGTTTAACAATGCGCTTATTAATCAAAGTTTCAAATACCTTACCAAGAGAAGATGTGACAACTATTGGTCTGTAATTGGGGGGGTCAGACGAACTTCCTTTCCTCGGAACTGGGTGGATATTGGAGGGGTGCGAACCCTCATTCTTCATTGTACGAAAACACACGCTTTACCACTGTACCACAGAGACTCCATATATATATATATATATATATATATATATATATATATATATATATATATATATATATATATATATATATATATATATATATATACACACACACACACACACACACGGTACATCGATCTACCTGTTTACCTCATTATCCATCGACTTCCGTCCCTCCTTACTTATCTACCTACCCGGTAGCTATATTTCCATCTGTCTGACTACCGTATCTATTTATCTGTCTATCTATCCTTCTGTATATGTCAGGCCTATCACTATCTCCATCTGTCTGTCTGTCAGTCTTATAGATGTCAGTCTGTCTTTGTCTGTCTGTCTGTCTGTCTGTCTGTCTGTCTGTCTGTCTCTCTCTCTCTCTCTCTCTCTCTCTCTCTTGTAATCTGTCTATCTATATAATTATAACCCCTTTCGATTTGTCTAACCATTGACCTGCCAAACTATCTAAATGTTTTTCTTTCTATCTATCTCTACTCTCCCGATCTGTCTGTTTATCTATCACTGTCAATCTATCCATCCATTAAACTGTATATAAAGTAATCAGTCTATCTTTCTATCTATCTACCCATATATCCATCCTTCTCCGTGCCTCCTCTCTCTCTCTCTCTCTCTCTCTCTCTCTCTCTCTCTCTCTCACCTCCGACTCTCGCCGCAGTTAAATATAAGAATCAATCCTTGGCGAACAACAAACATGCCAAGTCCAACAATATATATGTAGTGCATATTTCGTTTATTTACTTTGTAGATTATCGCTTTTTTAAAATCTTTCATACGAAAGTGAACAGGAATTGAAAGGCTAGTGATGTCTTCTTTATTTATTCCTCTGTTGTTGTGGTAAAGGACTATGTAGGAACTAAATGGATGATTTTGCTGGAGGACACGAAATATCAGAATAAAATTGCTGGTTGAAGTATACAGTACTTACCTTGTTGCTCATAATTTTTCGTTTTTCTTCTACCTTAGAGTTCCTAAAAATTAAATGCTTTATGTGTTTCCCATGACGAATTAGAAATTAACTGAGGCTGCAGTCTATCTCTGATACTTTCAACAAATCTCGTCATGCACATACGCTCGCCATGAATACTAGAAACTAATGGACATATATTTCATCCCGTTTATGTGTTAAGATTATCGTGGAGAAAAATTTGTGGTTGGGGAACAAGATTATCTGGAAACACTGTTAACAACTGTTTCTGTATATATATATATATATATATATATATATATATATATATATATATATTTCGTATCTAATGATAATGAGAAAAGATTACATGCCTATCAAGAGCACTGGATCAGTAAGGCAGAAAGTTAGGTTTAAATCTGCAAATTCTCCAAGAATGCAACCTGTAATTTTCCGTTACAGCGAGGTCCCCAATTGTGCTGTGCAGTGAAGAGTACCAAGGTGGAAACAGACCTAAACGCGTCTTCTCGTCGGGTAAGGAGGTTCCCTGTTCTTTAAAGTTTTTTTTTTTTTCTAGTTATGGCTACTTAATATCCTTTTTTACCTTCCACCTGATAAAGTCAGAGGAGGCTATTATTATCACTGGTGTCCGTTCATAGAATTGGTCGGATGGGCGTAAAGATTTTCGTTTCCGGAGCAAACATCAGAAAGTATTAACCATGGTCATGAAATTTCATGTTTTTATTTGTCTTACAGTGAACTGGTGGCTTTTGATAGGTAGAATGCTGTCTTAAGTAGTTCTGATATAGATATATAGATAGATACATACATACATACATACATGCATAGGTAGATATAGATAGTGATATATAAATATATATATATATATATATATATATATATATATATATATATATATATATATATATATATATATGGATAGAACCCAAAAGTTCCAGTAAGTTGAACAGAGGGAGCCAACCGTTTGCAGTTTTGTCTTTTGCCGCGTGGAGAAATCAGCAGCACCCTTTGTGGGTCATTGTTGGCCCGGCCGTGTCTGTGAGCAGACGTGTTGTTGAGCTACGCTTACTGTTATGCTAGGTGTTAAAGGGGCGGCTTCCCGTCCCTAGAATGCCTAGAGTGCAGCTGGGTTCCCTTTCTAGATTGGAGCTTACACAAACAAAAGAGGGCCAGGGCATAAACACACAGGGCAACAATACTACACGTATATTGACAAATTCAACTGCTGTGGAACAGGTAGACAATCTTACACACTCTCATAGGCAAAAATCGGTACATAGGCTGGTATTAGTGGGTTGAGCATCGCACAGGAAGTTTAAGTCTGGTTCAGGAGGGCAAAGCACTATTACACTGTCCGTGGTGAGGCATTCGTTGTTCTGGCACTAAGTTTTTAGACTAAGTACGAAGGGGGGAGTGTTACTGACTCTGCACAAGGGAGGGGAGTAGTTCATGACACTACGTTACAGGCGCCGTTACAGGGGGTGGGGTGTCACTGTTTGAATATTCACTGCTTTCTTTCACTGAGGTGCCTGTTCTTTTACACTTATGTTCTTGCTTGGCCTCACCGTACACTTACAGCCTGATTTCACTGGGGCACCTGTTCTTTTACACTCACTGCTCTATGTCTTTTTCTGGGCCTCACTGTACAGTTATATCACGTTACACTCACTCCCGTGCCTCGAGTGCCGGCCTCACTTTCACTGATAATTCACTGTCTTTAGGTCCACTATGTTTCACTGGGGGAAGGGGAGGTCCAGGGCTTACAACTCTCAGCCTGGGTTAGGCAGAGGCCCTTTGGGAGTCCCTTCATCCCACGGCCACGGGACCACTCTCAGGGAGGTTGTCTCTAGTCTGGGGCTCGGGATGTGTGTGGCGAAGGGCAGCCTCGCTGCTGGGACTGGGGACTGGGGTCTGGCCCTCGGGACTGGGGCCAAACAGGCGTTGGAGGCACTCATTCAGGTGCCAGATGGAGGATGGGTGTTGCCTTCGCTGGGGTGGAGGGTGGGCCTGAGGGTCTGGGGAACATCCTCGAAGGGGCAGTGGCTGCGGTCTTCTGCTGAAGACGCCGCCATCGGGGCTGGGCTGCGGCGTCGTCCCCTACTGGAGTCCATTGGGTGGGCACCCTCTTCCTCCAGACAGAGAGACAACCCCAGGGACAGTATGGGGCCTCTCCACCAATCCTTGGGGCAGTGGTCCTCCTCCTGGAGGTTGCCTCAGTCTGGATGGACAGGAGAGTAACCTGTGCTCCTGCCGGAGGGTAGGACTGAGCACAGCTGACCGTCTCGTTGTGGAGTCACAGGGGGCGAGAGACTTTGGCGTCTCTCCCCGGCGTGGCTACAGGCCGTCGCTGGGTTCCCTGGGGCAACAGATGGAGGGTTGCTACAGGCCGCTTCTTCACTCTCGGTTCGGCTACAGGCTGTCGCCGGGACCCAACTCCCTGACTGGAATGCAGGCAAAGTGCAGCTACCGGCCATCACCAAAGCCCCACAAGGAGGGCAGCGTGCAGGAGAGGAGCGGCTACAGGCCGTCTCCTCCCTACAGGCGCAGCTACAGGCCATTGCTGGTGTCATGCCCTCCTAGACAACTACAGAAGGAGAGAGGACGTACCGGTCTCTCCCCAGTGTGGCTACAGGCCATCACTGGTCTCTGTAGGGGGTATGAGCAGCACTGGGAAGAGCGGCTACAGGTCGTCTGTTCATTAGTGGCCCGGCTACAGACCATGGCCCTTTTTTTAAGAGCAGCTACAGGCCGTCTCCTTTGTCTCTGAGTGGCTACAGGCATTCTCAGGTAATACACGGCTACAAGCTGTTGCTGGGGTGCTGCTCGGAACTGTTAGGCCAGTTCCACCTCAATCCTGTTGGTGGTCAGCTCGCCCGGAAGGTAGTGTACTTTGACTAATGTGGTGGCGGCAGGCGAGTTTCTGGGGAATAGGGGTGCATGGCCCGGGTGAACTTATGTCCATATTACCCGAGGGTGTTCCGAGCGCCGTCTAGTCCTCCGTGTCCTCCTCCTGGGGGTGTGGTGGCAACCTGAACTGCCACAGCCAGCATTTTAATTACTATTGTAAAGTGGTGTGTAGGTGGTTTGGCAGTTTTGGAATGGCGGACGAATGGCGCAGCATTGTCAAATCAATGTTAATTTTTTCTTTGATATCCAAGGGATTGTTCACAAGGAATTCGTCCCACCTGGTCAATCTGTCAGCATAAAGTTTTACTGTAAAGTTTTGCAGTGTCTGAGGAAGAACATCTGCCACAAACGTCCAGAACAGTGGAAGATTCAAGGACTGGGTCCTGCATCATGACAATACCCCTGCCCACACATCAGTTGTTGTCTGGCAGTTCCTGGCTTCCACTAACAAGGTTGTCATTCCCCACCCACCCTATTCTCCCTGCGACATTTTCCTCTTTCACATGCTGAAATTACGACTGAATGGGTGTCAATTTGACTCGATTAAGGATATCCAGACAGAATCGCAGGAGGCGCTCAAGACCACTATGACTGAAGCCTTCCAGGGATGCATGGACTAGCGGAAAAATCGCTGGAACCGTGGTATACATGCCCAAGGGGACTAGTTCGAAGGCGACAGTGAGAACTAGGAGGTAAGGTAAGTTGTTTTCCTCCAGTATTCAAATTACTGGAAATTTTGTGTAGCATCTAGTGTATATATATATATATATACAGAGAGAGAGAGAGAGAGAGAGAGAGAGAGAGTGTGTGTAGCACCAGTCGAGCAGGGCAGTACTCTCAAGATGGACAGGGAGAGCTGGAGCTCCCGTTTCATCAGCCCTCGGGACTAGTTCCTGACCATCCCCCTCTGCTGAAGTTTTTCAGTGTTTCAGTAACACAGAGAGTAGGCCAGCATGCTTTCTAATACAAGTTTCTCTAACTGTCAACATCAGTCTACATGCATAGTACATACTACTCTACGTTGTCAAAATTAAAGAAAAATGACGCACTATAACCATGCCTCGGAGTCTCTGGGGGGGGGACCATAAATGCCCCCACCATCCGCTCCTCTCCTGATGACATCTCCTTGACATACCTGGAACCACTGTCTGACTCAATTCTTCTTCATTTCTGCAACATTTGCGGCCTTTCCTCTAACTTTCTCTCTGTTGAACACCACCTCTCCTCCTCTAAACCTCACTTTCACTTCTTAACCCTTATCCGCCGTTTAACGTGTATGCACAACAGGATTGAGTGCGCAGAGGGCCGCCTGTTGCCTTGCTATACTGCACGCACCTTCCCGCCACTGATTGAGTACACTACCTTTTTCTGTGATACCTACCCAGTAGGTCGGACCCACAGGTACCCCGCAACTGCGCGATCTAGTGTGTACTCGGCAGTGGTAGCGTGAGGAGCCATGTCATCTTCCTCTACATCATCCGATTCCATTCCACTGTGTGAAGGGCCGATCACCTCATCGACCCCAGCTAAAGTCATGCCCTCTGTTCCAGGAAAAGGGCTTAGTGATAATCCCATAGGACGTTCCCTAGATGAAACTGTGTCCTCTAGGACATTTAGTGAAAGTACATCGTCTGAGGGTAAAGACAGCTACCACGTGGAGAGCGAGCTCCCTCGCCCTTCATCCGCTACTCGCTCTCCGACGCCAGAGGGGGCTCTCCCACTCCTACAGGAGGAAGGGAGAGCCTACGACAGCGATGCATTTAGTGATGAGGAGGCGGTAGATGACCCAGGATATCATGGAAGTGGCCGTGGACCTGGCGGACATCTGTGGAAAAAATGCCACAGAGCCATTTCCCCCACACTCTCCCCGCCTGCTCGCCGATGTATTTTCCTTCACCGCTCCAACACACCTCAGCCTACCACTTCAAGGGCAGAATCACCTCAACCCGGCCCTTCAGGAGTTGTGTTACCTAGACGGGAGCCATGTGGTGATACGCAGCGCCAAGCATCTTCAAAGGAAAGTTCCGCGTCAGGTGAGTCATAACCCATGTACTCCCCCACCTCTCCCTCTCCTCTCCCTCTCCCTCTCCCTCTCCTCCCCTCCCCCCTGCCAGTGGCCGTCCACGTGGTCGTGCACGAGTGATTACGAAAGGCAGTGCAACTGCCAGACGGTCTGCTCTACCACATGTGGGTAGAGTGGATACTTTTGTGTGGGAGGATGGTGCCAGCTTTCAGTCGTCTGTGCCGGCATTGGATGAGGAGGGTGCAGGTGTGCAGGAGGATGCACTTCCCCCCAGGCCTTGGACTATTAGTAGTCTATTCAAGGCAATTTTCACGACTGCAATTATGCAGTACCTGGTGGATGAAATAAATTTCCATCAGGCCATGTGCGTGCGTTGGCTGGATGTACCTGCTAACGAGAGCACGCACATGCATGAATGGATACCTGTGGAGGTGGGGAAGATGTTTGTGTGGCTCGCCCTTACCATGCTGATGGTGCACGTAAAAAAACATGTGCTTCACGATTATTTGTCGGTGGATGAACTCGTTGGCACACCTGTCTTCGGAAAGTACATGGCCCGTGATAGGTACCTGGCAATCCTAAGTTTTCTACATTTCAATAGAAATTACGGGCCTGCACCGAATGACAGGTTATGGAAAATAAGACCAATCCTGACAATGCTGAAAGAGTCATTCTCCAGGGTTTTCCGTCCGTTCCAGAAAGTGGTTATTGACGAGTCACTGGTGTTATTCAGGGGCAGGCTTGCATTTATTCAGTATGTGCCATCAAAGCGTCACAGATTTGGCCTGAAATTCTTTGTGCTTTGTGACTGTAAAACTGGATATATGCTGGATGTAATAGTTTACTCAGCGACAGATGTTGATATACCTAGCGATGATCCTCATGGATTCTCAGCATCAGTAGTGAAAGTGCTGATGGATGTCACGAATGAATTCGCGACATTTCCCTTTTGTGAGAAGCCACGAACTATTAGTGGAAGGCTCACTGTGTATCGCTCAGTTAACCGTTTCTCTCTCCATTTCGGGGTATACTTTTCAAAACATTCGTCACTGTTTTCAAAAGTGACCGATTTAATGCATGTCACTAAGTGCTGTACTGAGCGATACTATTGTTTCTTTTTTGTTCGCCTCTGCTTGCCTTGACCGTTAAAAATGCGGCCTACTGCTCCCTTTGTCTTTCCCACGACTTACTCAGTCTAGTGTTTGCTGTGACGGAGAGAGGTCCTGTGCCAGCAGTGTGAGAGGTCAGCTAGTACCCAAACTCCACTTCACAGTTAATCCAGTCCTCCCACCCCCCGGGTGATACATAGCATTCATCGACCGGTATTTCTTTTTGTATAATCCTAGTTATAAGAGTTTAATTAAGGTGTCTTTTTTTCCTAGGCGTAAGTATTTAGCTATTGCGTGAGTGGGTGAGTGCGTCTCATTGATTCGATTTGAATTGTAACGTTAAATTTATTTTTTGTAATTAATAAATTTAACAGTTCTTTTCCTTGAGCTTAATGTAAAGTAAAATCTTGTTTCATTTCTCCATAATTAAGCTTATTTTCCATATAGCTCCTAGCTTGCATAAACGTTTGCTTTCATAACTGGTACTTAGACCAGTCTTGTGGTATTAACTTAAAATCCGTTGTGCCAGATAGGAGATAAAGCATCAGCAAGAGCCTGATATTATTATTAGTATTAGTTATTTATTGTCAGGGGTGAAGTAACTTTCTCCAGAGGCTAACAGTACAGTAATTCAGCAATTGTGAGTAATTAGTCTCTGCTGTGTACTGTTGAGAAAGTTTATAAATTCTCGTTCTTAGAGAATCGTGCATAAGCCAGCGTAAAGTAATCGTTGCTTGATGTAGCAAGACAATCATTGTCTCTGCTCTTCAATATTATTGAATATTATTATCAATTTAAATAACATTTAACCATTTATTTTAAAAACCCCGTGACAATTGGCGACCTCGCCAGGATATTGACTCCTAGCCCTAAAGCTATTCACGAGATAGTGCTCACTCATTCATATTTAGGTATTTATAATTAAAGTTTATAGGCACAAGTTTTCTGGTGGTTACCGTTGATTTAGCAAGTGAATTTTTGCTTTATTAATCAATAGAGTACTTAACTCTAGTTTATTCTTGGTAACGCCAGACGATTTTATTCGCTCCTGGGTAGCCGCCGTACCCATTGTGTTAATTATTGAGAGTTCTTAGTTATTCGCATTTTTGCTTTAATCTTTGCCAGTTAACTAGATAAGACTGGTCACCACTAGCTTGTGTCTGTACTCTTTACTTGTGTTTATTAGTATTCGTCGCTAAGCAGTCAGTACTCAATTTCGGTTTTGCTTAATAAATTAGCGCCATGGCTACTACTGTATTTTTACAGGAAGCCAAAGAAATGGGTCTTTTGGACCCAACCGAAATTAAAGAGTATATACACTCACGGCATAATCAGGAGCAGCAGCGCGAGAATGATGCCCGTGAAGAGCGTAAGATTCAGCGCGAATACGAGCGAGAACAGCGCGAATACGAACGTGAGGAACGAGAGAAAGAACGAGAACATGAACTTGAAGTGCTGAAGCTCAAGCGAGATTCCTTGGCTTCAGACACGTCTGGTGCAGTTGGTCCAAGCTCCACGAGCGTTCTCCCTGCACATGTCCTGGCGACCCCACGCATCAAGCTTCCTTCATACAAGGAAAGCGAGCGAATCGAGCCGTACATAGCTCGTTTTGAGGACATGGCAGACATGTATCAACTGGATGAGGCAGCTAAGCGGCTTCAGTTTCTTAGCCTATTTGAGGGCCCTGCCCTCGATATTCTCCACAGAATTCGTGGAGACAATCTCACATATGAGATGATGAAAGCTGCACTCATTAAGGCGTATGGTCTCACAGTAGACGACGCCAAAGTTCAGTACATGCGAGCTCGTCTCCAAGACAAGGAGACAGCTGTTCAGTTCCTTGATCGTCTCGCAGCTTACTTAAATGAGTGGATGGAGAAAGATGAAACTCCTTCCACGCGTGAGGGGATAATTGACCTTATGCTGCGTACACAGCTAGAGAGGTCGTGGCCTGCTGAGCTCATAGCACAGCTTAAGATCTGCCAGGTGAAAGATGCCAGCCAAATGGCAGAAAAGGCTGACGCATTCTTTACTGCATACGGGTATCAAACTCGTAAGCAAAACACCTGGAGCAGAAAAGATACAGCCAAGTCTGGGAAGCCGTCTCAGACTGAATCCCAGCACCAAGGCCGTTCTCAGAGTAATGGCCAAGGTCCAAAACCACAGAAGGACCAGGGGCAAAATACACAGCAGCCTGCTTGGAAGCAGTACAACAATCACCCCAACCAGCAGCAGTTCCCCAAGCAGCAGCAGCAGCAATACAAGCACAAGCCACGTAACCCTCAGTCAGGTCAATTAGTGTATCGGAGGCAGGAGGCAAATGCAACCTTCATTCCACAAGTACCCGGTGGTGCCATCTCTACCAGTACAGGTACTTCCCAACACTTCACAAGTCCCCCACCTAGTTCCCAGGGCGCCACGTTTGCTGCATTGGTTGTTCCGCAGTCTCATGAATGACTGGCTGCTACCTCCTCAGACCCTTCCACCAACAACACTGCCTTTCTTGTTCAGCTAGGGTCTGTGGGAGGTGTTTCTGTAAATGTCCTGAGGGACAATGGTTCCTCAGGTTGCTCTGTTAAGCAGAGTTTAGTTCGTCCTGATGAGTATACAGGTCGACAGATCCAAGTTAGACTTATTGATGGATCAGTGAGATTGTTCCCTGAGGCACGTATCCAGGTGGCATCTCCATTTTATACTGGTACGACACTTGCAGTTGTCATGCCAGAACCTCTATTCGACCTCATATTAGGCAACATCGCTGGCATCAAAAATAGTTGTGCCGTAGATGTTGCTACTCAGACTTCGGCTGCTGCGATAACACGAGCCATGGCCAAGGCTCCAAATCGTGTCACTCCGTTGACCGTCGCAATGCCGCAAGATCTGATTTGTAGTCAAGATGTTGTCCAAGAGCAACAGACTGACTCGACACTTGCCTCAGTGCGCAAGAAGCTGGAGGGTAAAGTGATCAAGTATTCACGGGGAGGACAAGCCAGGTTCCTTCGTAAGCGAGGACGGCTGTACCGTGAGTCACAGACACCCCAGGGTGAGGTTCGACTGCAGTTTGTCGTTCCTGCAAAGTATCGCCGAGCAGTGTTTGAATTAGGTCACTGTTCAGCAATGGGAGGTCACATGGGTCAAAAGAAGACCTCTGACCGCATCCATGCTGACTTTTTCTGGCCAGGAATGGGATGGGAAATAACGAGGCTCGTACGTTCCTGTGATGTGTGTCAGCGTACCACTGACCGGAGACGTGTCCGTCCTGCGCCATTGAAGCCAATGCCCATAATCTCTGAACCGTTCGAGAGAGTAGCAGTTGACATAGTTGGGCCAATCTCTCCTAGGGCTAGTGATGGATCAAAGTATATCCTCACTATAGTTGATTTCAGCACACGGTGGCCTGAAGCCGTGGCCCTTAAGAATATAGAGGCCGTCACTGTTGCTGAGGCATTAATTGAAGTGTTCTGTCGTGTAGGTATCCCTAAGGAGGTCTTAAGCGACCGGGGTTCGCAGTTCACTTCAGGAATGATGAACGAAGCGTTCAGGTTGCTGTCCATCCGAGGCTTACGAACTACGCCTTATCATCCCATGTGTAACGGGTTGTGTGAGAGGTTCAATGGAACTCTCAAGAAGATGTTGAGGCGCATGACTGCCGAACAGCCAAAGGAATGGCCGCGGTTCATTGCTCCTCTTCTATTTGCTTATCGAGAAGCCCCACAGCATTCATTGAAATTCTCACCCTTTGAACTGGTGTATGGGAGGTCGGTCCGAGGCCCACTTCAAGTCCTTCGTGAGTTATGGGACGATGAAGAACCCGACCCTGAAGTCAAGACCACCTACACCTACGTCCTTGATTTGGCTGACTGCCTCCAGTCGACGTGCTAGTTAGCTAAGGAAGAACTGATTAAGGCGCGTGAAGTTCAAAAGGCTTATTACGATAAGAAGGCAAAGCTTCGGAAGTTTAGTCCAGGCGATAAATGCTTGGTATTACTCCCCACTGCCCAGAACAAGTTGTTGGCGCAGTGGAAGGGTCCATTTGATGTAGTAGAGCGCATTTCAGACCTCAACTACATAATACAGATGGGGAATCTTCGTAAAAGGTTCCACATTAACATGTTGAAGGCTTATCATGAGTCAGACCCCGAGGAGACTGGCCTACTAGTAGATGATGATAGTGACCAGCCACTGGAAGAAACCGGGGCAGCTGCGGTGATCCCAGCTGATGACCATGATGACGAGCCCTTAACCGCTCAGTTCCATCAGGAAGAGACTGTCGGAGATGTTTTACTTAACCCTGACTTAGCAGTAGGGGACCAAAATGCCTTATGGTCACTGCTCTGTCAGTATGCTGATGTCTTCTCAGACCAACCTAGACTTGCAAAGGTTGCGTGTCATAAAATTGAGTTGACCAGCAATGCTCCTATAAAGGTTAAGCCATATCCGATTCCCATGCAACTACAGGGTGCAGTAGATAAGGAAATTGCTGACATGGAGACTGCAGGCATTATCGAAAAGTCTTCATCTCCTTACTGTAGTCCAATGGTAGTAGTCCGCAAGAAAGATGGTGGAGTCAGGATATGTGGCGACTATAGAAGGCTCAATGCAATCACTAAAGTGGATGCTGAGCCAATGGGTGACCATATTGCCATCTTCTCCAAGCTGGCAGGGTCACGATATTTCACGAAGCTTGACCTAGCGAAGGGATTCTTCCAGATTCCCCTTCATCCTGAGAGTCGTCAGTTCACTGCCTTTGCTACTCCTAGGGGGTTGTACCAGTATAAAGTCCTCCCATTTGGACTTACCAATTCCCCAGCAGTATTCAATCGTGCCATGAGACAAGTGCTCCATGGTATTGTAGGAGTAGAGATGTTCGTTGACGATGTCCTCGTTCATTCCGCCACATTGGAGGAGCACCTCAGACTCTTGGAAATTGTCTTCAGTAGACTCCAGAGTTTCAACATGACTGTGAAGCCTAGCAAATGCAAGATTGCTCACAGTGAGGTGGAGTTCCTCGGTCATATTGTTGGCAACAATCACTGCAGGTGTCAGGGTGACAAGATCAGGAAAGTTAGAGAAGCCCCGAGACCCGTGACCAAGAAACAGGTTAGGGCATTTCTTGGCCTAGTGGGATATTATAGGAGTTTTATCCCCAACTTTGCTCTCATTGCCCAACCGTTGTACGAAGTGCTACGGAAATATGCTCCAAACACCACTGAATGGGGAGAAGCGCAAGAGAGATCCTTTATTGCTCTTAAGAACATGTTGTGCAAGGAGCCTCTCTTGCAGTTGCCTGATTCCAGCAAACCTTTCATACTGCGCACTGATGCTTCACAAGATGGAGTAGGTGCCGTATTGATGCAGGAATCGGAAGGTGGAATCTTCCCAGTGGCATACCACAGCCGTAGGCTAAAACCCGCTGAGAGGAATTACAGTACTGTTGAGAAGGAACTCTTGGCTGTGGTTGATGGTGTTAAAAAATATTATTATTATCTTTTTGGGGCACCATTTACTCTGGAAACTGATCATATGCCACTCACTAGTCTTAGCACGACCATGACGGCTAATGCAAGATTGACACGCTGGACACTGTATTTACAGCAGTTTAACCTTGTTGTGAGATACATCAAGGGAAGTGATAACGTAGGTGCAGACCTGATGTCTCGCCTGCTAACTGCTGACTAATATGGGCAATTGTTGCATGCTGGGTTCCGTAAGATAGGCATCCTAAGAGATTTGAGTAATCCAAGGACCAGCCTGGTTCCCAGTCAAAAGTGTAGACCTGATGTCTCACTTGTTGGCCCCACAGGACACAGTATATCCAGGGCCTGTACATACATGTATACCATAAGTTAAGGGGGAAGTTTGAGAACCCTGCAGAGACAGTCCGAGGCTGTGTACGAATTACCTTGTGGAACGTCTCGAGCTGTGGGCCTCTCTGAGGATTCCCGGAGAATGCACATTACCACATGAGTGTTCACACCCACGGTGGGTGTGAAAACGTGACCTGCCCGAGATTGCGTAGCGATTTTCAGCTTCCTGTATTAGTCGTAAGTGTAGAGTTAGGTTAACCAGTAAGCTATAAGGGTTCTAAGCAATTTGTGAATTCAAGAATTACGTTTCCTGGTTAATAATGTTAGGTTAACTCATAAACTGCCCGTTCTAA
The DNA here is from genome assembly GCF_032717465.1 of Coenobita brevimanus. Lineage (NCBI taxonomy): Eukaryota > Metazoa > Arthropoda > Malacostraca > Decapoda > Coenobitidae > Coenobita > Coenobita brevimanus. The sequence goes on from NC_137057.1 coordinate 11,921,953, forward strand.
GAGATTTGAGTAATTCAAGAAGTGGCACATTTCCTAGTTAATAAGTGTTAACCAGTAAGCTATAAGGGTTCTAAGCAATTTGTGAATTCAAGAATTACGTTTCCTGGTTAATAATGACAAGTACTGATTGCTAGGCAGAGAGAGAGAGAGAGAGAAATAACAGTTTTGATGCTCCACCTTAAGTCCTTTCGCAGGTGTAGCTGGTGGGTGCAGCATTGCCGTGCAGATCAGCTGGTCGTTCCTGTCGCATGCTGTCGCCACTTCTCTTCTGCCTCGTCATCATTATTTTACTATAAATTTGTATTTGTCATTTTACACGTACGTACAGATACACTACAACTGTCACACCTACACAGTGTATTACATACACTACACTACATAACAATTAGATGTTAATGTAAATGTAGCGAACTTTCACTCAGTTTGACCTGAGTACAAGATTTTCACCATCGTCACGGAGTTTTTCCCTCAAGCTTGCTTCTATTAACGTAAATACGAGGTTTTTTCGCTCACTGGCGACTGCGACTTTCTCCTGTATCAGGATAGCACACACACCACAGTGTGAATCTTGTGTGACTGAGTTAGGATTTATATGTATGTATATTGAAATCTTTCTTCTGAAGGAAGAAAGATTTAATTTTCATGGGGCGTAATGTCACGAATCAATTCGCGACATTTCCCTTTTGTGAGAAGCCACGAACTATTAGTGGAAGGCTCACTGTGTATCGCTCAGTTAACCGTTTCTCTCTCCATTTCGGGGTATACTTTTCAAAACATTCGTCACTGTTTTCAAAAGTGACCGATTTAATGCACGTCACTAAGTGCTGTACTGAGTGATACTATTGTTTCTTTATTGTTCGCCTCTGCTTGCCTTGACCATTAAAAATGCGGCCTACTGCTCCCTTTGTCTTTCCCACGACTTACTCAGTCTAGTGTTTGCTGTGACGGAGAGAGGTCCTTTGCCAGCAGTGTGAGAGGTCAGCTAGTACCCAAACTCCACTTCACAGTTAATCCAGTCCTCCCACCCCCCGGGTGATACATAGCATTCATCGACCGGTATTTCTTTTTGTATAATCCTAGTTATAAGAGTTTAATTAAGGTGTCTTTTTTTCCTAGGCGTAAGTATTTAGCTATTGCGTGAGTGGGTGTGTGCGTCTCATTGATTCGATTTGAATTGTAACGTTAAATTTATTTTTTGTAATTAATAAATTTAACAGTTCTTTTCCTTGAGCTTAATGTAAAGTAAAATCTTGTTTCATTTCTCCATAATTAAGCTTATTTTCCATATAGCTCCTAGCTTGCATAAACGTTTGCTTTCATAACTGGTACTTAGACCAGTCTTGTGGTATTAACTTAAAATCCGTTGTGCCAGATAGGAGTTAAAGCATCAGCAAGAGCCTGATATTATTATTAGTATTAGTTATTTATTGTCAGGGGTGAAGTAACTTTCTCCAGAGGCCAACAGTACAGTAATTCAGCAATTGTGAGTAATTAGTCTCTGCTGTGTACTGTTGAGAAAGTTTATAAATTCTCGTTCTTAGAGAATCGTGCATAAGCCAGCGTAAAGTAATCGTTGCTTGATGTAGCAAGACAATCATTGTCTCTGCTCTTCAATATTATTGAATATTATTATCAATTTAAATAACATTTAACCATTTATTTTAAACACCCCGTGACAATGGAAAGGTATTTCAACAGGCATCACATTCTTTACACCAATAATTATTACACAGCCCCGGCATTGACAAAGTATTTGCTTGACCATGGTACTGGGTCCTGTGGAACTGTTATGGCCAACAGAAAGAATTTTCCTGTATTTCCTGCAAATACTCAGAAAGGAGCCCTTCTGACAAAGAAATGTGGGAACATGTTAGCCCTTCTCTGACATGATAAGAGATGGGTTAACATGTTGTCTACAGTTCATCAGGGTGTAATGGAGGAAACTGGTAAAACAGACTACAGGACCAGGGAACCCGTGGTAAAGCCAGATGCAATCAATGATTACAATATCAACGTGTGGCTGGTTGATAAATCGGACATACAAATTGGTGAGGTAGATTGCCTATGTAAGTCCTGCAGGTGGTACAAGAAGGCATTCTTACACCTTCTTGATATCGCCGTCCTGAACAGTTTCATACTGTTCAAGGAGCTTGTAAGGAAACCTCTCTCTTTACGAGAGTTTGAGAGAGAGCTGGCGCGCGAACTCCTTGAACAATATTCAACTGGTCAGGTGACAGGTGCTAGGCGGGGGACAACGGCTCCAGCTGACAGGTTCAGCTGTGCTGAGTATTTCAGTCGGCACAAGATTGTGGAGATAGGGAGAACAGCAGCAGGTCGTCTGGCATACAGGCGGTGCCACGTCTGCTGCACAACCAAACGCCTTCCCCCGGCACGAAAAGAGACCTCGTACCAATGTGCAGAATGCAAGGTTCCCCTATGCCCCAAAAGCTTCTCAGAGTATCACTCCGAGCATGAGTACTGAGCAGGTGTGTGGGGAAGTGTAAATAATGTACAATGATGCACAATTTTTTGTTTTTTTCATAAATGAGTGAAAAGTGTGATGGTATAAGTGAAGTATAGTAAGTGCTAAGATGTAAGTTATTTATAATAAGTTCAACAAGTGCAAGTAATTGATTTATAGTAAGTGAAATACAGAATATTCTTGAAAAAACCCCTACCCCTAGGGGTAGGGGGTTTTTCAAGAATACTCCCCCAGTATCCCTGCTTGTCGTAAAAGGCGACTAAAAGGGTTGGCGGAGGGTTAGTGCCCCTCCACGGAAAACAACTAACTAAAAAAACAAACAAGAAGCCTCGGACAAGGACTGACCAAACGATGACGACCCAGGACCGGACAAAGGACTTGGTAATGAGTACATGCAATGAAAGAGGAGCGAATGATGAGGTGAAAGAGAAAGAGATTGTCCAGGTGCTTGAGAGTGCGAAAGTGGATGTATGTGGAATAACTGAAACAAAATGGGAGGAGGAAGTGTGAGAGAATGGGAGTATGGATGGGGGTATATGTGCAGTAGATGAGAATGAGATGGCAAAGGAAGGAGTATGTATAGTTGTGAGTAAAAGATGGAAGAAGAGCATAAGACAGTATGGATCAGTTGGATCAAGGATTGTGTGGGTAAAATTGAAAGTTGGAATACAAATGTGGGCGATTGTGTGTGTGTATGCGCCAACGCAAGATCGTGCTAGAAGAGTGAGAGAAGAGTTCTGGACAAATGTGGAAGTGTGCATGGAAAAGTTTGGAAGGAATGAGAGAGTGTTTTTGATTGGTGATATGAATGGTAAAGTTGGTAATGTGAAGGTGGATGGAATAGTTGGTGAGTGGGGTGTGCCTGATGAGATAGATGAGAATGGGAGTGCGTTAGTGGACATTTGTGCTGGGAGGGGGTTGGTGATAGCCAATACCCTCTTCAGGCATAAAATGATCCACAGGTATACATGGCGAGTGATGAGAAGGGTGGGTGGTGAACTGAATGAAAGGAAGGCAATGATTGATTATGTGTGTGTGGATGAAAGGATGCGAAGATGTGTAAAGGATGCAAGAGTGTATAGAGGTTGGGGGAGTGGACTTTCTGACCACTATTTGGTGGTGGCCAGAATTAGGATGCAAGTAAGATGGAGGAATAGAAGAAGGGAAAGACGAGAGTAAGGAGTAGTTGCAAGGAGATTGGAAAGGTTACAAGAGGATGAGAAAAAGGCAGAGTATAAGAGAGAAGTGGAGGAACGATTGGGCAAATATGAATTGGAGCAGATGGGAGACGTGGAAGGTGTGTGTAGGATATTTACAGAAGAAATATGTGCAGCATGTGATGTGGTGTGTGGAAGGAAGAGAAGACGGAGGGGAGTGCAAGGAACAGCATGGTGGACTGAAGAGGTGAAACAGGCTGTGGCACAAAAGAAGAAAGCATACAATGACTGGATGAGAAATAGGGGCGTGGAAGAAGTTGAGAGGCGGAAGAGAGAGTTATATGTAGAAATAAAGAGAGAGGTGAAAAGACTAGTAAGAGAGAGTAAGAAGAGAGTGGATGAGGAATTTGGAAGGGATTTGAGTGTAAAGTGGAGGGACTGTAAGAAAATGTTCTGGAGAGAAGTGAAAAGAGTAAGACAGGGTGGAAGTGAAGTTAGCAGGGGAGTGAAAGATAAAAATGGTAGATTACTAGTGGAGAAGGGAGAAAAAGTGAGCAGATGGAGAGAACACTTTAAGGAATTGTAGAGGATGGAAGTAATGCGAGTATAAGTGGCTGGGGAATGGCTAGGAGAAGGAGGGAGGTGAGAAGACAGGAAGAAATCAGTAGGATAGAAGTTGTGGAAGCAATGAAGAAAGTTAAATCAGGGAAAGCCCCAGGAATTGATGGAGTGTGTGGTGAAATGCTGAAGCATGGGGGAGAGATAGTAGTAGAATGGATGTGGAAGATTTGCAGTTTGGCCTGGGAGGAAGGTAGAGTCCCGGAGGATTGGAAGTCAGGTATAATTATTCCCTTGTACAAAGGAAAAGGGGAAAAAGAAGTGTGTGGTAATCATAGGGGCATTTGTCTTCTTAGTATAATAGGAAAAGTGTATGGTAGGATACTTACAGACAGAGTTAGAGAAAGAACAGAGAAATTAGTTGGAGAAGAACAGAGAGGCTTTAGGAAGGGAAGAGGTTGTGTAGATCAGATATTCATTCTTAGATCTTTAGTGGAAAAGTTTCTAGAGAAGGGAAAGAAGTTGTATGCGGCTTTCATGGATTTGGAGAAAGCATATGACAGGGTGGATAGACAAGGATTGTGGAAAGTGTTAAGAATACATGGAGTAGATGGGAAGTTGTTGAATGCTGTGAAGAGTATGTAGGATGGTGCGAAGGCTGCAGTGCGTGTGAATGGTGAACTAAGTGAATTTTTCTCTTTGAAAGTTGGTTTGAAACAGGGATGTGTCATGTCTCCATGGTTGTTCAATCTGTACATGGATGGGGTAATAAAAGAGGTACAAGGTAGGGTAGTGGATGTTGGAGTGGCCCTGGTGAGAGAGGATGGTGTTTGGAAACTCCCTGTACTGTTGTTTGCAGATGATACCGTGTTGTTGAGTGAAGACGAAGGGGAGCTGCAAGGCTTGGTGGATGAGTTTGAGAGAGTGTGCAAGAAACGGAACCTAAAGGTGAATGTAGGGAAGAGTAAAGTGATGGTCTTTGAGAGAGGTGAAGTTAGTGAATGTACAGCGAGGTTGGATGGTGAGGAATTGGAAAATGTGAGGACGTTTAAGTATTTGGGTAGTGTGATGAGTAAGGATGGAGGTTTGGAGGGTGAAGTGCTTGAAAGGGTACAGCAGGGAAGAAAGGTTGCTGGTTCCTTGAAAGCAGTGATAAGAAACAGGGAAGTGAGCATGGAAGTGAAAAAGTTACTACATGACAGTATTGTGATACCAACTCTAACGTACGGATGTGAAGCTTGGACGTTGTTGGAAGGACACAAGTCAAGGGTGAGAGCAGTGGAAATGAGTTATTTAAGAGGAGCCTGTGGAGTCACATGGAGAGATAGGCTGACGAATGAGGTTATTTAGGAACGTTGTGGTGTTGATGTGGATGTGATAGGGAGCGCTATGAGGAACACACTGAGGTGGTTTGGCCATGTGGAGAGGATGGAGGGTGAAAGACTGACGAAGAGAGTGTATGTGAGTGAGGTGTAGGGGGGAAGAGGGAGGGGGAGGCCGAGGATGAGATGGAGGGATGGGGTGGAGAGGTATATGAGAGAGGGGGATGTGAGTTGGGAGCAGGGCAGCGAAATGGCGGGGGACAGGGCGACTTGGAGACGATTTGTTTGTGGCCACCCCAAACGGGATTGAGGCGTCTGGCAATAGATAGATAGATAGAAATACAGAAATTGATACTGTGTATTGGATATTGGTTTGAAAATTATTGGAAATACTTTGCTTTTGCCTACGTGTTACCTGAAAGAAAACCACTTGTGAGCGGGCCACAAAGAAAAATACCTGCTTGTCTATACCTAAAATATTTCAATCAATACTCAGGGAGATTGTGCCAAATACTGGCATCAGTGTATCTGTGATGTGACGTACAAATAATGTTAGATGTGTGAAACATTTATATGATTTTCACTATAACCCTGAATAGTACAAAGCAGTATGATTTACAGTACAAATAATTACCTCATTCTCTACGATAATGCGTGAAAGAGCAACAACATTTACTTGTCAAAGTATAATGACGCGTAATGGTGATGTACGGTGCGGTCCAAAGTGTCATCGTAAAGGAGAAATATGATTATTTACGGAAGAAGTGAGAACAGAAAAACGAGGTAAAGGAGGAATAGTACAGAAACACGACGATATACTTCCTTTCCCACACACCTACGGGGCATAGAGGCGGTAAATAGTTGGGTGAGCCACATGAACTGGGTGAGAACTCACTCACGGCGGTGAGTAAGGAGCAGTGGAAAAAATGAGTGGAATCTTCTGCATTCCTTCCAAGGATGCACGGGCAGTGTTACAATCACCACTCCATGCAGTGCAGCCAACGCTAGCCATCTGGGCCGAGGCCTCAGCCAGTGGTGCGCTCTCAGAGCTGCATGCCAAAACATGAAAAACCACTCGTCTTCAACTCATCCTTACTCATCGATGGGACCACCTGGAGGCCTCGGGATACCATGATTGGAAAGAGGAAGAGTTGGTGAGTCTTATGAACTTTCATTTGAATCTCTAGGTATTACAGTTTGTCAGATATGAGGGTTTGAAGTAAGGGTATTTTTCCCAAAATCTCGGAAATCCCCCATAGGGAGGAGTGAGCCGCGGTGGTTTACACCCCGGCAGCTAAGGGTTAATAGAGACTCCACTGTCTGAGGCAAGTGACAACAAACCATTTTCTGTAAGCTCCTACTTTCTCTATATTCATTGCAAAGCCAAAAGTGCCTGCTCTGTATATGCAAGCAACGACTTACAATATCTTGCTCTCGTGTTCCTGAACTTGATTCTTCTGATTTCTCTACTCTCTGGCTTCGGCTCTCCTGTCACTCTCTGACTAAATATATCTGCACTGTTTATCTCCTAATTCTGTTGACCAACAAAAATTCTTTGACAATCTTACTTCTACGATGGAACACATTCTATCCATTTCTCCTTTCTCTGAAATCTCTACTCTAGAAGATTTCAATGTTAACCACAACCTTTGGCTCTCCTCTCCTTTCGCTGATCCACCTGGTGAACAAGTTTACATCTTTTCTATCCTTAAAAACCCAGAGTAGCTTGTACAGCACCCTACCCGTATCCCTGACCACCTTGGAGAGAGCTCCAACATACTTGACCTCTTCCTTACAACTAATCCTTCTGCTTACACTGTTAATCTTTTCTCTCTGTTGGGCTCCTCCGATTACAACCTTATTACCTTAACCTGTCCTATCACTCCGGTATGGCCTGTGGACCCTCCAGGGAAACGTCGTCTGTGGCATATTGGAGGTGCGGATTGGGAGGCCCTCAGGTTATACTTTGATTTTTTCCTGGAATTATTATTGCTTCCACAGCCAGGGGCCATCGGAGTGTGCCTTGCCCATTACTGAGGTTATTCTTTCGGGCATGGAAGGATACATTCCCTTCTCATATCCTCTGACTAATGCAAGGAAGCCTTAGTTAAATCACACTTGTTCTAATGCTGTCTGCAACAAGGAGAGGGCCTATAGAAGGTACCAGAGCCAACCCACCCCTGAATCACATCTATCTTATGTTTCTGCCCGGAATCGTGCTAAGTCTGTTCTTCGCTCTGCTAAAAATAATTTCATCCATACTAAATGCACTCAACTCTCCGACTCAAATTCTTCCCACTCCTTCTGGCACTTTGCCAAAAACCTTTCTAACAACTTCATCTCATCATCCTTCCCTCCTCTTTTCTACTCTGATGGCTCTGTACCTATTTCTTCTACTGATAAAGCAGGTCTCTTCACTCAGACTTTCTCCTAAAATTACACCTTAGATGCTTCCGGTGCTGTTCCTCCATCACTTCCCCCCTCTGACTTCGTCATAGCTGACATTAAAATTTCTTCAGCTAATGTATTTTCTGCCATCACTGGCCTCAATACTAACAAGGTATATGGGCCTGATGGAGTCCCTCCTGTTGTCCTCAAAAACTGTGCTTCTGTGGTTATACCCTGCCGAGGTAAACTCTTTCACTTTTATCTTTCAACTGGTACCTTTCTTTCTCTGTGGGAGTCTTCTCTCATTCAGCCAGTCCCAAAGAAGGGTGACCACTCCCGGCCCTCTAACTCTCGTCCAGTTGTTTTAACATCCTGTATCTCAAAAGTTTTTGAGTCAATTCTTAACAGAAAATATTAAAAGCATCTTTCCTATCACAACCTTCTTTGGGATTGTCAGTAAGCGTTCCATCAGGGACACTCCACTGCCGATCTTCTCATCTACATTTCAGACTCCTGGTCATCCTCCTTTCGGGACTTTGGCGAAAGCTTTGCCATTGCACTTGACATCTCAAAGGCTTTCGATCGGGTCTGGCATAAATCTTTATTTTCCAAACTCCCCACTTACCGCTTCTATCCTTCTACCTTTGTCTTCATCTTTAGCTTCCTTTCTGGTCGTTCTATAGCTACTGTTGTAGACGGCTATCATTCGTGTAATCAATCAACAGTGGTGTTCCTCAGGGTTCTGTCCTGTCACCAACTCGCTTCCTTTTATTCATCAATGGTCTTCTAAGCTGTATATCTAACCCTTCCCACTCGTATGCTCGTGATTCCACCCTTCATCTTTCCCATCGGTTCCTGCAGTGTCCATGTCAGCAGTTACTTCAACAAACAAGTGATGAGGCTATGGCACACCTAATATCTGATTTGGCTTGTATCTCTGACTGAGGTAAAAATAATCCTGTTGTTTTTAATGCATGAAAGACTCCGTTTTTACACCTATCAACCCGTGAAAATCTTCCACAGTAGTTCCCACTAATGTTTAATAATATCCTGCTCAATCCTGCATCATCCTTGAACATGCTTGGGGTTTCATTCACTTGGGACTTATCTTGGAAAGATCATGTAGCCTCTCTTGTAAAATCTGCCTCCAAGAGTTTAAGTGTGTTGAGCCTACTCCGTACCTTCTTTACCCCTGCACTGTCGTTGACTTTATACATGGGTTTTATTCGTCCCCTGTTTAGAGTACAACTCTCATGTGTCGGGAGGCTCCCCACATACAGCTCTTCCTAATAGCATGGAGTCAGAGGCTTTTCGTCTCATCAGCTCTCCTCCTCTTGCTGGCTCCCATCAACCTCTGTCTCTTCGCCACACTGTTGCCTCTTTATCTCTTTTCTATCGCTAGTTCAATGGTCACTGCTTCTCTGAACTGTCTGCTTGCATTCTCCACCTTTACGACAGGTGCATAGCACCTGTCTAGCAACCAACTCTCATCCCTTTTCTGTCCAACTCTCTAATGCAAGAGCTAACCGTTACTCTCAGTCCTTCATTTATGCAACAGGTTAGCTCTGGAACTGTCTCCCTCTGTCTGTATTTCCTACTTCGTATGATCTCCAGTCTTTCAAACGCAATGTGTCCAGGCATCCCAAAATGAACTGATCTTGAATTTGGGTCTCTTTTTTTATTGTTTTTGTTCTTTTTTCCTGGAATGAACTGTTTTGTGGACTTAGCCTTTAGTTCTTTCTTGCTCGCATTTTATATATGCTGTTGGCATTCCTACGCGTCAAGTGGGGTTGGTGGAGGATTAGTGCCCCTCCCTGTAAAACAATGAACTCTAGGCCCTTGACCACCCCGTTTGGGATACATGGCGTCTGGCAATGACTGACTGAAAGAAAAAAAATATATATATATATATATATATATATACTGTATATATATAATATATATATATATATATATATATATATATATATATATATGAGAGAGATTTCAATGCGACCTGAGCAAGCAATCTGAGATCAGCTACAGGGTCATGAAATTTCACATAGTTATGTTTCTTATAGTGAAATGGTACCTTTTGATAGGTCAATGCTTTCTTAGATGACTTTTTAAATAATGAAGAACATAAGAAACGTCATCTCTCTCTGAGATTTGAATGGGACTTGCTGTCCCTGTGTTATACAGATGCGGAAGGAGGGTGAGGGCCGTTATGGGCTTGGTTAGGTGTGCAGGGAGATGGGGGTGTATGTGTTTGGTCAAATGAAGGGTTGCAACAGCGTAGCGTTGCCTGTTTACAGTATTTATGGAATGCATGGCAAACTTTAAAGGATTTTGGTAACAGGATAGAAGCAAAAGGTGTAATAAGTACAAAAAAATCGATTAGGAGAAGGTGTTACGGAGCTTCCTTAACCGGCGAGAATATAGACCTTACAAGTGCTCATGGGCCCTTCGGGCCCCTCGCACTTGCTCCTGCGGAGGGCTCTTGCGTTTATGTGCTGTTCTAGTGTAACATTGTCATTTGGATTTTTTTGCAGCTAACCAATTGATCATGTTATTTGCAGCTTAGGGAATGGAACCCAAGTTGTCCGAACGCAAGTCTGAAATACTTTAGTTGTACCTGTGGGGAAAAAATTCAATGGAAATCCTATGCCAGGCGCCAGGAGCACACACACACACACACACACGGCTACTACTATAGTATATTAGATTATAAGAATATTTATACAAGACGAAATTAGCTTGTGTTTATAGAGTGATCATTGTATGTTTTGTCTAAGGAACAATTGATATGCTAACTATACTGTTTTTACTCTATTTTGGCCCAGATTATTATCCTTTTGCAGCTTATTTCACGTAGCTAAGTGGCATAAAACAGTACTATGTCTTTGGATCCCCTCCACAGCACTTCTTCATGACTAATATGACTAACATCATACTCTAGTATCAATCAGTCGTTATAACCCAGCATTCAAAGTGGAGAGATGACAATTTTAAGCCAGGTTAGGGCAAAAGGGGTATGGCTACTCTAACCCTTTGGATATGATGACAGAATTTTTATTACGCAGTTGCTGTTATCAGACTATTTTAATAAGCTTATAACAAAATTTCCCAATCGGAAACGTTAGATTTAGCTTTCATGAGCCCATTCACTGCCAGGAGGGTTCTGGAGAGGGGCACCGTCATGTGGTGGCACCAGTAAAAAAAAAAAATCGGTGCCACTCCTGGTTATACAAGCATCCCTTAGCTCCCGCTCTCACTAGAAAGAAGGCTGGTGGACTTCTGGAGGAGTGTATCTTCGGCCTGCATTCCGCTGGGTTCACATTTCAAATGAACCTGGAGCTATATCCACTATTTGTACTACTAGCTGCCTTTCTTCAGATGAATAAAATCACCTAAAGATAGCAATTAGTAGCATATACTAGCTGTAATTTGTAATCTCAGTGGACTGCAGGCTGAAGCCCGGCTTCAAGTAATTGTAATTATAATTGAATTCATTACACAGTTTGAGGGTAACTGTAATTGTAATTTATTATTTTTAATTACCAGTAATTGTAGTTGTAATTATAACTGAGATTTAAATTCATAAATAAATTGTATTTGTAATGGTAACTGTTTAGAAACACAATAGTTAAAAATACATCATACAAATACTACTTTGATATACTAAAAACAGAGAGAGAGAGAGAGAGAGAGAGAGAATATACTATAAAGTAAACATGTTACGTAAGACGTGATACGTCCAATACTTGTATATCTGAGATCCGCTGAGTCAGTGCTAGACTACTGTCTGTATCAAGACCAATAGACAATTTCCTATTGGTCTCAGTGTGTACTGACTGTCGTGACTATGGCTACGTATGTGGTGGGACAGGTTTGTAAGTGTAAACATTTTTAACCCTCTCGCGCACGATAAGTTTCAGTAACTTTTCCGGCGCATGACTTTTTTTGCAAAGCCGCCCGGCCCGGCTCCCCGTGCGCGGCAAGTAACACGTATTCTCTCCTTATTTTCGCCACCTAATCATCAATATACTGCCATGAAACCTATGTCATCTTATTCGTCGATGTTTGTTCTAGCTGATAAGCACCACAAAAAAAAAAAAAAAACAAACAAACGGGAAAACAAGAATAAAACAACATTAGGCGGCCGTGAATAAAATTTCGCTACGTCACGTTCACTTTCCAACATAACCATTCGAGTGTTTTCCATCATACAGGAAAATGTTATTAGAAGTTTTGATAAAGTCATCAGCTTTCTAAAGAGACAAATCCGGTGTTGATACGATTTGTAATTTTCGAGAAAATAGCCAAAAACTGAAAGCCATTTTTGAAAGAAAATCAAGGAGCTCTAATATGGAAATTTTCTCGCAGATGATATGTTTTTATTGCATAATATTATGCAAAATATCACCAGCTTTCTAATGAGCACTTCTTGGTTTCCATACGCCTCATAGTTCTCGAGTAAATCGCCAAAAACGACTGGGAACTTACGTCCGTGTCATTTTCGTGATGTCCGCACAGCATATGCAATATTCCCGCCTACGTAGCAACTAATTCTTATCATAGATATTACATTGTTATGTTGTGTACATACGTAGAATTTACCACTCTTTATCATGGTTCTTATAGGAAATCGATACGTCCAATAGTTTTCGAGTAATTGGCCGACAAAGTGATATTACTCCTCCGAGCGCTTTCGACTTTACCGAAAGTCTGTTCCCCCAACTTTTCCAACAGAAAATGCTCCCAGAGGCTTATATTCTGCAAATGAACATACATAGAATTTACTGCTCTTTTTCATGGTTCTTACGGGAAATCAATACGTCCAATAGTTTTGGAGTAATTGGACGACAAACGTCGAATACTCTTCCCCACCCGCACGCGAGATAAAAAACACTCTTTCCCTACCTCACCCACGGCAACATATTTTCGCTCGTTACGTTTTTTATTTTCTTTTTTTACTCAAAGTATACACGTAAAATATCATAAGGTTTTTGATAGTGCTTTCAGAAACTCGACATGATCACTAGTCTTTTCGCTAGGTTCTGACAAAGATGCTGAACTTTCTTCCATCTCCTATGTGTGTATGTAAAGAACATTATTTATCTGTATAAAAAATATTGAACTATAGAAATAGGTCAATATACAGATCAACAAAATACGGATAACTCACTTCCTCCAGAGGTGTTGAGATGCTGGCAGTAGCTTGAAGATGAGGAGTTATGTAGGGTGTGAGCGTGTGCATGTGTGGGTGAGCGTGTGCGTGTAATTCACCGGGTCGGTCAGGATCACTTGATGGTCGTGATGGTCAGCTTTTACCCTCCCGGAAGGGAGCTGAGAGCTCATATAGTCCGATCTAAGGGCAAGGCTGTGACCTTCACACATGCACACACCCGTCCCTTTGCTCAAGGGGGACAGTAATCACTCACTTCGTCAGTGAAACTTTTCGCAACCTGAGCGAGGCGCGAACTCCCGTCCACCAGTTGGCAAGTGGGAACGTTACCACTGTACCAGTGAGCGGTGTGTGGGTGAGCATGTGCATGTGGGTGAGCATGTGGGTGTGGGTGTGGGTGAGTGTGCGTGTGTGTGTGTGTCTGTGGCTGCGGCGTATTTTTTTCTCTCCTTGTGAAACATTTGCCTAAAACACATGCGATCCACACAATAGATTTCTCCACGAACATTCGCTGCACGACATACGTATGTGTATGTGGCTGTGGCATATTTCTTGTCTCTGACACTTGCACTTTGTTTTAGCTAAGTCAGTGAATTCATGAAATATTTCTCTGTGAACACTCACTGCGACTCTATTGTATTGGCACACACCACACTCCTTCACGAACACCCGCAACATGTTTGACGTATATTTCACACAATTCCATATGCATTTTCACTATCAGAATCACAATATTTCCATCACTAAACACCTCTAATTCTTCCTTCCCGACTATAAAAACTGTACGTGATGCCTGCCCCATTCCACACTATGGTTCCATAATTTCACCAAGCCAGCCACAATATCTTTCACACAAAATACACTTTAGGCATTGGCTTCATTATATACGTATTTGTAATCACGCCATGGGCCATGGGGAGGGCGAGAGGCGAAACCCCGCAACAGTGAATACACATATCGGCTCGTAAGCCTAACGCTTCATAACGGACACAATTCCTTTTCGTGACATATATCTATGTTCCATTGACAATATCATATGCAAATATGCTCACAAATATTGCATTATCACACTGAGTCCACAAGGGCTTTGGCTAGGGCAGGAGGGGGAAAATTAGTAGGAGTTTAAAGGGACTGAAGACACAAAACAACCCACCGCCTGGCTGCTTGGAAGAGACAGGTATATCGCTACATGCTGGGCCCAGTGAGGCAGCTCAGTGTTGCCAATGCCTTACCATTGGAAAGAGCAGTAGTCGCTACAATGTGTCAAAAATTGACGCAATTTCACCAGAAACTTTTTTTTTGGCTAATTTTTTTGTGCTTAGAAACGCGATTCAAGTGACTGATTATTTTGAAATCAATCCCCATGAAACGCGAATCGCGTGACTGTGCCTGAAAATTCCAAATTATAGGAGGTACTGTATTTACTTTTAACATGTAATCTCTGCATCATTTTTAGATTCATATGGTCTGTTTCACATATGCAGTTGAATTTGTGGCTGCATCAGTTTAATTGCAAATGAGATAAAGTTAAATATATATATATATATATATATATATATATATATATATATATATATATATATATATATATATAGTGATAGGTGGGGGCACTCACCAGCCGCTCACTCAGTGTAATGCTGCTCTCGGATGTCTATCCTTTTCTCTCATCCATCCTTCTTTCCTTCAATCCACTTCTGTCTTTCTTCATTCTTTCCTCATCCTTCTGCCTACGGGTGACTTTCCACTCCTTGTTTTGTCTTTCCTTCCTTCATTCTTTCCTCTTCCTTCTGCTTGTGGGTGACTCTACACTGAGTGACAAGCCAAATGGTTTCCTGTACACCTGGAAACCATTTAGTATGCTGGGTGGTAACCATATAATCAAACTTCGGCGTCTGGTGGTTTAATTGGTGATTACGGTGCTCCAATCGGATTGAGCCGGTGAAAGTTTATATCCAAGGGGCGGTTGGGGTTTATTGCCCATGCAATGCCACTGAGGGATGAGTGAGGCTGGTCACTCTCATCTTAAATGTCGGGACCAACTGCTTAGCCCCGGGCTCCTATGCTCCTCATGGGGCAATGTAGGATTGGATATATATATATATATATATATATATATATATATATATATATATATATATATATATATATATATATATATGTGGATGCAACATTATTTTTTCGATAATCAGCGATTAGTTCAGTTTATACCATTAAAAAAAATTGCTGAAATATGTAAGAAATATGTAACTGAACACTAACTTTGCTGTAATAATTGTAGTTGTAATTTGGGAATATTAGAATTGAGTATTTGTAACTGTAATTGTTATTATCATTTTTTCTTCCTCGCAATTGTAATTGATTAGTAGGACATGCAGTTATAAGTGTAATTGTAAGTGACCCGAACCAATTACTCCACGCCTGGCTGAAACTGTCCCTTTTCCTGGAGTCTACCATCTTTCTTTCCAGGGATAGGATGGGAGTTCAGTTTCGTTTGTATAACCAGGCAGTGGTACTGCCCGGCTATATCAGTGCCACAGTGTGAAGGCATCCCTCACCAGCGTTTGCTAAGAGAGAGAGAGAGAGAGAGAGAGAGAGAGAGAGAGAAATTCATTAATGATGCCCGTTATCTCTTCATCCATTATCAGACCTTCCTTAACATTTCCTACAATCCTTCTCTCCCTTATCTTCCCCTTCTTCCCGTCTTCCATTCTCTCTCTCTGTTTCTCCATTTTTCCCTCTTTGCTTCACTTAATCTCTTCCCTCTTCTTTCACTGGTAAATATCTCAAGGCTAATTACATGTACAGATTTATATAGTTT
>NC_137057.1:11940344-11998510 GCF_032717465.1 Coenobita brevimanus
CCCGTAGGCAGAAGGACGAGGAAAGAATGAAGGAAAGAAAGATAGAAGAAGATGGAAGGAAAGAAGGATGGAGGAGAGAACAGGGCAGACACCCGAGAGCAGCACTACATTGAGTGAGTGGATGGTGAGCGCCCCCACCTACCACTTTCTAGGAGGAAATAATCTTGCGAGGTTCTAAGCTTTGGTAGAATAATGATCATAGTAATAATAATACTGTTATGATTATTATTATTATCTTTATTATCATTATTATTATTATTATTAATTATTATTATTATTATTTTTATTATTATTATTATTAATTATTATTTTTATCATTATTGTTCGGTGTTTCACATTTCTTTCCTTCATTTCGGTAAGGGCTTAGGTGTTGCCCCTGGGTAGAGGACTCTGGTTTGGAGCGTGTAGCCCTATATGGCCGGATGCCCTTCCTGATGTCAACCAATGACCCTTGGGTGGACTCGAACCTTGGACCCTTCGGTCAGAGCGGAGCGTTCTAATCCACTGAGCCACGACAGCAATAATAATAATAATAATAATAATAATAATAATAACAATAATAATAATAATAATAATAATAATAATAATAATTATTATTATTATTATTATTATTATTATTGTGTTTGGATTATGTTGATGATGATGATGATGATGATGATTAGTAGTAGTAGTAGTAGTAGTGGTGGTAGTAGTAGTAGTAGTAGTAGTAGTAGTAGTAGTAGCAGGAGCAATAATAATAATAATAATAATAATAATAATAATAATATAATAACTATAATAATGACAATAACAATAACAATAATAACAATAATAATAATAATAATAATAATAATATTATTATTATTATTATTATTATTATTATTATTATTTTTATTATTATTATTATTATTATTATTATTACTAGTGGTAGGTGGTGGCGACCATCATCCACTCACTTGATGTAGTGCTGCCTACTTCTTCCTTAGCCTTTATCATTCTTTTTCCGTGCCTGCCCTCCTCTCTTCCTATTTCTCCCATCTTTCCTGTCACTTCTTATTGCTTTTCTTTCCTTTACAGGTGGCTTTACATTGAGTGACAAGCCAAATGGTTTCCTGTAAGCCAAGAAACCACTTACAACGCTGGGTGGTAACCATAACACCAAACCATACGTGCTCCCTACGTGTCAACAAGTGGGTTGGTGGAGGGTTAGTGCCCCTCCCTGTAAAACAAATAACTCCGAGTCAAATGGCAACCCCTTACGGGATTATGGCATCTGGTAATAGATAGATAGATAGATAGATTATTATTATTATTATTATTATTATTTACCCATTTACTAATTGTGTAGCCACAATATGGAAGCTTCGCCAAAATTGTTCATGGCACTGATTGTCTTTATACTTATGCAAATGCTGTTTTTGTGTTTGCTGCTTAATAACGTCATGTGAACACAACAAAGATATTTGCAGATTTTTGTAGCTGTTAAATTTTGAGATCTACCAATTATAAGGTACGAAATTATGTCATCATAAACCGTGACCTTAAAAAGTTGTTCAAGGTCATTCACATTTGGAACATGTACTTAGATTAACCTAAGGTAACTTCTTGTGTAATATCAACAAGATGTGAAAACAAAAGTGTGGAAGAAATAAATGAAGCAAGGATACCTTTTACATTTGACTTAATAACTGGCTAACAGTATCCGTAACTGTACCCATATTCCTTTCAGACAATGAGAGGGACCTCAGCTATATTTCTGCAAATTTACAGCTTTGCAGCTTTTGTGGTGTTCTCTAAAACTTCTTACAAAGCAAACAATGAGCAGATTTGAATTCGGTACTCTCCACTAGGCTAAGTGGCAAAGCATTCAGCTAAAATTCTCAGCAAACTTTTTTTTGTATCATTGGATTTTCAACTATACAGCTGCATCTCCATTAGTGTTGAAATATTTCAATTTCAAATATGCCATTTTTCACCAAAAATGAGTATATGACCGCCAAAAACAGGTCATTTATATTTGGCACAAGTACTTGGGTACCACTAGAGTACCTTCCTGTATAATATCAAGATTTAAAAAAAAAAAGTGCAAAGAAAAATATAATACTACCCAAAACAATATCTTTCGCCATATATATGGCGAAGCTTAATTATATTTGTATCACAAGAAAAATGTATCGGCTATAGATCTTCTCCACGTGACGTCACGGGTCATGTGACTTTTGTTTACGACACCATACTGGATGGCAAATTGTCGGACGTTTAGAGAGAGAGAGAATAGAGCTTTTCCAGTGACTTCACAGAAATCACGTGGTTTTGTTTACAACTCCATATTGGACGGCAAACTCCTTGCAGTAATGGCTGTCCAGACAGAGCTGTCAGAGATTGAACTGTCCGATACATGCAGAAATCTGGATCAACGCCACCAAGATCTGTACAGGAACAAGATAAAGTGTTTGGGGCTGGACACTTACACCATATCTAGGGTTTATATATTTTTGTGTATGATGATGATGCCAACAAAATTAAGGATGATGGTGGTGATGTTAATGTTGATGATGAT
Source organism: Coenobita brevimanus (assembly GCF_032717465.1). Lineage (NCBI taxonomy): Eukaryota > Metazoa > Arthropoda > Malacostraca > Decapoda > Coenobitidae > Coenobita > Coenobita brevimanus. The sequence goes on from NC_137057.1 coordinate 11,942,884, forward strand.
GATGATGATGATAATAGTAGAATAAATCTTAATGCCAAGTAGACTTATCCTTGGTACTTACAGTACAGCAGACTATCTATTCCTAACTCACAATAGCCTTCCTATACCTATCTATATCCTTATCTATCTGTTTTACATCTGTCTCTACATTATCTTCCAGTTACAGCAACTATTAACCTTTGTCTATCCAGGACCCGTATTCTCGTCGGTTGAGGAAACTCCCTAATACTTTTTCATTAGAGATTTATTATGGTTATTACACCTTACTGACTTATTCTGTGTTACATGAAATCATTCCAGTATCACAATAGTCTACATAAATATCGTACAAACGGATAATAATCAGCCAAATCGAAAAATAAATAACTGAGGAAGAGGTCTTAGGGAGCTTCCTTATCCTTCGACGATACGGACCCAGGTATTACTCTCTGAAACACTCTACTATTTTGTTCTCTACCTGACCCCAAAATTGCCATCTGACCATCTTGAATGCTAAGTTGTAACAATAACTAACGCTAGAATACAAGTATGATGCTAGTCTCGTAGTGCTGTAGGTAGATGTATAGACCTTTTCCAGTGACGTCACAGAAATAATGTGGTTTTGTTTACGACTCTACATTGGACGGCAAACTCCTTGCAGTAATGGCTGTCCAGACAGGGCTGTCAGAGATTGAACTGTCTGATATATGCAGAAATCTGGATCAACGCCACCAAGATCTGTACAGGAACAAGATAAAGTGTTTGGGGCTGGACACTTACACCATATCTAGGGAGAAATTCACCCATTTCAAGTACGGGAGACCGAAACCAGATCTCAAATATGGAGATCTCTATCACTATTTGGTGAACACCTCGTGAAAGTTCACTGGGGCATCCCTTAAGGTAAATATGTGTAATATATGTAGGTGGAATTGACATACAGTACATGTAATCGTTTTGGTAATCAAGAAATTACTGACGTGGGTCCAAGGGGGGAGGGATTGTTTACACTGACTGGGAATCTAGTAGTTGATGAATGAGTGGAGGGTGTGGGCGTGGGAGTGAGGAAGGAGGTGGAGGGAGGATGGGGGGTTTGAATGGCTGAGGGGGTGTGGAATTAGGGTTGGTTTGGAGTGTTGGGGTGTGGGGGTGAGGGTGTAGGGGAGGGTTGGAGATGGGTGGTGGTGCCAGCCCGACCCATCCACCACAACCCCAACCCCAACCCCAGCACTGTCCCCCACCTCCCCTCACTCCCACCCACCAACAACCCCCTACCCTCCACTTTCAAACCCCCACACCCCACACCCCCAACTCCCCTCCACAAGTACCCCAGTCCCCCACAATACCCCCCACAACCAACCAACCCTCTTCCCCTCCACCCCCTACCCATCCCACCCTTTACCACCCATCTCCAACCCTCCCCTACACCCTCACCCCCACACCCCAACACCCCAAACCAACCCTAATTCCACACCCCCACAGCCATTCAAACCCCCCATCCTCCCTCCACCTCCTTCCCCACTCCCATGCCAACACCCTCCACTCATTCATCAACTACAAGATTCCCAGTCAGTGTAAACAATCCCTCCCCCCTTGGACCCACTTCAGTATTTTCTTGATTACCAAAACGATTTACATGTACTATATGTCAATTCCACCTACATATATTACACATATTTACCTTAAGGGATGCCCCAGTGAACTTTCTCGGGGCGTCCACCAAATAGTGATAGAGATCTCCATATTTGAGATCTGGTTTCGGTCTCCCGTACTTGAAACGGGTGAATTTCTCCCTAGATATGGTGTAAGTGTCCAGCCCCAAACACTTTATCTTGTTCCTGTACAGATCTTGGTGGCGTTGATCCGGATTTCTGCATATATCAGACAGTTCAATCTCTGACAGCCCTGTCTGGACAGCCATTACTGCAAGGAGTTTGCCGTCCAATGTGGAGTCGTAAACAAAACCACATGATTTCTGTGACATCACTGGAAAAGGTCTATACATCTACCTACAGCACTACGAGACTAGCATCATACTCGTATTCTAGCGTTAGTTATTGTTACAACTTAGCATTCAAGATGGTCAGATGGCAATTTTGGGGTCAGGTAGAGAACAAAATAGTAGAGTGTTTCAGAGAGTAACACCTGGGTCCGTACTGTCGAAGGATAAGGAAGCTCCCTAAGACCTCTTCCTCAGTTATTTATTTTTCGATTTGGCTGATTATCATCCGTTTGTACGATATTTATGTAGACTATTGTGATACTGGAATGCTTTCATGTAACACAGAATAGGTCAGTAAGGTGTAATAACCAAAATCAATCTCTAAGAAAAAAGTATTAGGGAGTTTCCTCAACCGACGAGAATACGGGTCCTGGATAGACAAAGGTTAATAGTTGCTGTAACTGGAAGATAATGTAGAGACAGATGTAAAACAGATAGATAAGGATATAGATAGGTATAGGAAGGCTATTGTGAGTTAGGAATAGATAGTCTGCTGTACTGTAAGTACCAAGGATAAGTCTACTTGGCATTAAGATTTATTCTACTATTATCATCATCATCATCATCATCAACATTAACATCACCATCATCATCCTTAATTTTGTTGGCATCATCATCATACACAAAAATATATAAACCAACAAATCCACATTGATAAAAATTATTCGATTTTCTCAGATTACCATTGACTCTCTCTCTCTCTCTCTCTCTCTCTCTTCCATTTTCACCCCTCCTCTCTCATTCACCCACTCATCTACACAATCCCATGCCAATTTGTTTTATTTATTTTTTCCTCCATCCCAACTCAGTCCCAGAGTTGTCCGGTCCCTTTCGTGCAGATTTAGTCTTTGTTGCGTTTTTTTTTTCATTCCATTTTTTCTGAGCGATGATTTTGGCTAATATCCTTTTTTTTTCTAGTTGTGCATTATTTTTTTAATGGCGTGTTCCTGCTGGTCCTTTTTATAATTTGATTTATATGGTTATTTTTTCATAGTGAGAATTATGATGAATACGAAGACGACGATAATGATGATGATGGAAAATATAATTGCATTTAATTAAGATGTGTCTAAATTTGCTAAACTCACATATCTCAATGGACTGGGTATATTTGAACCCTTGTATTCCTAACACCTCCTCCTTAGCGACTTATTTTTGGATATGGCTGGTTGATGTCTTTTTGTATGTTAAATATGCAGAGTACAGTGATACTGGAAGGAGTTATGTTACAAAGAAGAAGACGGTAAAATGTATTAAACAAAATAAGTCGCTCGGGAAAAGGTACTAGGGAGATTTCTAACCCAGCGAGAATACCAGCCTCGAGGGCATATGAAAGTAAGCTTGTAAATAGAAAAGTGTAAGCAAAAGTGTCTGTGAAAGTGTGACTGGGAGAAACTGAGTGTAAATGAAGAGTGTAAATGAAAACGTCAAATGACAGAGTGTAAATCGAGGATGTAAATGGGAGAGACCAAGTGTGAGGGAGTTTACAAGTATAATGGAAGTGTAAATGGAAAACTGCAAGTCAAGTACGAGAGAGTTAATCACAGTATGAAATTAACGTTAATGGGGAATATAAACAGAAGAATATAATTATGTGGGAGACTGTAAATGAGTGTAAATGAAAATAAAAATGAAAGAGCAATTGGTAAGAGAAGTTTGTAAGGGAAAGGAATAGTGTAAATGCAATAAAAGTAGATGAGAGAGGAAAGGGCAATAGAAGGTTTTTAGTAGTGTAAAAGAAAATTAATGGTGTAAATGGAAAATCATAAATGTGAGAGAGTGCAGGGCAAAATAAACTTGTAAATGTAAATGTAAAAGAAATAGCGTAAATGGAATATTGTAAATATGAGAGAGTACAAGGGAAGAGATGGTAGGAAATGGAGGAGTGTAAAAGTAATAGCGTAAATGAACGATTGTAAATATGAGAGTTAAAGGGCAAGTCTTACGTAGAGGAGTGTAAAAGAAATCGCGTAAAGGGAAGCACATAATAACAGAGGAGGTTATAAGTGGAGAACTGTAAAAGAAATCGCGTAAATGGAAGATTGCAAATGTGTAAGAGAACTGTAAGTGAAAGACAGTAAACTCAATATTGTAAATGGACGAGCGTAAGTGTGAGAGAGTAACGGGCTAATTTACAACCTGTGAAACGAGCCATAAACCTAACACTGGAGTTCGGCTCACGTATGGACCACCGGATTGGCTACTTCCGTGCTATTCAGAGCCAACAATACCATCATCACGCTTCCACCTAACTTGCCTTTATGTTAGAATTCAGGGGCAGTTCAGTGTCTCCCTAACTACATCGTAACTTATTACTTATTCCTTCACTACGAGGTCGTTTCTCAGTAATAATTAATCCTCATGGGTTGGCAAAAATAGGATAGCAAAAAAGTATTGTGTTGAAGACTTGATATAGCGGAAGAAAAAGACTGGAAATGAACATCATAAAGCTAAAGGGTATTATGGAGTTTGTTTCTAACTGTAATGGAGAGAGAATATATTATCAGCTGTCCATACTAGCATCTCAAGTTTAAATATAATTATCTCATCACACATTGACACACTTCACACTGTCAAAACGCTGGCACATTTCATACTGCCATATCTCACTCAATCATACCTAACACAATAACAACACCATCACACCGCACACTAGCAGCTCACACTGCTACACCTATCACGCACCTCACAACGCGCCCGCACACACACACACACACACACACACACACACACACACACACACACACACACACACACACACACTTAAATCACTTCCGAAAATAATGTTTAAAAATGTTAATACTTCATGTGTTAGTATTAAAAAGTCCGGGATTTTAACATCATATTACAGTATGTCTATCTCTGGCAAGCTGGTGTGTGTGTGTGTGTGTGTGTGTGTGTGTGTGTGTGTGTTTTGGAAACTTAGCAATGGGATTAATGTTTACATTTTGCGTTGCCTTCAAACCGCCCTGAATAGTGTGATGCTTGGTAAATAATTTGTACTTTGGTCTCTCAATCTGCCTGTCTATGTGTCTACTTATATGTATGCAAATTAATTGCTTAATTACACGTGATTCACAGACAGGCTTATACCAGATGGATAAAACGAAAGCATGACATACACAAAGTGCTCTAGTAGACAAGTGCCTGGGATATTTTGTGTTTTCCTTTTAGTTTGTGGACACCAGCATATGTATGAATCACATGTAATTAAGTGATGAATCTTTTGTTCACACATGAAGCTGTGAATACACGAAAGTGCTTCATCGAGAACCATTCCACAAAATTCAGTCTAAATCAGAAAAGAGTAAATGGACTCTCCCATGTGACTCTGGCCTTTCCACTATTGTTCATAAAAATAATTGGCTAACCCGTCGGCTAATTCTTAACACTTCCTCTATGTCTGGTTCAAACCATATCAAAACTGTTTTAGGTTTGTTCACACACAAATACAGGCGACAAATTTTGACCTTAACCTGTGATCTTGACCTTTGATTTTCTCACAATAGAGTCACTTCACTCTTCCCATACACTCTCCTCTTCCACTACGCATGGTCTAAATCAGATAAAACAGTAAAAGTTGATACTGCTAGGCTAATATTTCACCTGATTCTGTGATCTTGACCTTTCATCTCTTGTTCTAAAATTCAATTGTCTTTTTTCGTGCATTCCCTTCAGTTCTTCCACCAGGTGTGGCTAAAATCGGATAAATATAATTGGAGTTACTTTGATCGCACAGGCACAAAATACACGAGCGCGCATGCACGCGCACACACACACACACACACACACACACACACACACACACACACACACACACACACACACACACACACACACACACACACACACACACACACACACACACACACACACACACACACACACACACACACACACACACAGCAGCGCTCGAGGATTTAATAACAAGAACAAACAGCAAAAACATAAGAAAACAGAACAAAAACTACACAAAAGCATGACTTCAGATCTTACCCTCACGCTGCTCCTCTGAGTTTCTGAAAAAAAAAAAAAATGAAAACGGTTAGCACGGAAAATGCATAAGAAAATAAAAGTTGGAAGCAGAAGAATCAAGCCAAAGAGATGAGCAAGAATAATGAATATGAGAGACAAGAGAAATGGGGAGGATGAGTGGTGAGGAAAGAGTGGGTATGATGGAGGGGAGGGAGGGAAAGAGGAGAGGAAATGAAGGACGGATAGGACTCAAGACTGAAGGAAGAACACAGAGAGAGAGAGAGAGGGAGGGAGGGGGGAAAAGGAAAATAAAATAGAGGAAAGGATGAAGGAAAGTGGGGCAGGAAGAGTGAAGAAAGCTAGTAAAAGACAGAGAGAGAGAAAAAAAAACAAAGAACAGGAAAGGATAGGAGAAAGGAAAGAGAGAGGAGAAAGAAACTGGGAGAGTGAGTCAGAGAAGGAGTTAAAGGAGAAAGAAAAATATATGAATGAGGAAAGGGGGTGGAGATAGGAAAGAATCAGAGACCAAAATATTAGCAAGTCAGAGACCAAAATATTAGCAAGACAGACAGGAGAGAAAAATACTATAGCAAGAATGGAGGAAGGAGTGAAGAAAGAGGAGGAGGAAAAGGGAGAAAAGGGAGAGAAGGAAAAAGGAGAAAGGGAGGAAGGAGAAAGGCAGAAGGGAGAGACAGAGAAGAAAGTGAGAAATTGCAATGTTTTCCTCCACCTTTGTTTATTTCCTGTCTCCTATTTTTTTCGTCCTCACTCCCTTTGTTTTCAGTCTTATCTCTCCGTCCTTTTATTCTGCGGACCGTCAAAACCATTATTTATTTCTCACAGCTCACCTCACCTTATTTTCGTAGTGAAATTTTTTCCACCTTGACCTCACTCTCATTTTACCACCCAGAGATAAACAATTGCTCTCTGTGGAGGACCATTTAAAATTCATTACTTTTATATTTTCAAAATCATAATCCTCCACTGAAATTATTATTTTTTTAATGCAAGGAACAAGGAACCAAAGGTCATGAGCCTGAAAATAAGAGTTCCCTCCAAGAGAAAAATAAAATACAAGAGAGAGCCAAATTCAAGATCCATTCAATTCGTGATACCTGGACACACTGCGTTTGAAAGACTGTAGATCATAGGCAGCAGGAAATACAGACAGATGGAGACAGTTCCAGAGTTGACCTGTTCCATAAATGAAGGACTGGGAGTAACGGTTAACTCTTGCATTAGAGAGTTGGACAAAAAGGGATGAGAGTTTGCTGCTAGACGGGTGCTACACGCCCGTCGTAGAGGTGGAAGAATGCACGCAGACTGTTCAGAGGAGCAGTGACAATTAAAGCAGCGATACAAAAAGAGATAAAGATGCAACAGTGCGGAAAGAGACAGAGGTTGAAGGGAGTCAGTAAGAATAGGAGAGTTAATGAGACGAAAAGCCTTTGACTCCACGCTATTGAGAAGAGCTGTATGTGGGGAGCCTCCCTACACATAAGAGTTGCACTCCACACAGGGGCGGATAAAACCCCTGTATAGAGTCAACAATTGTGCATGGGTAAAGAAAGAACGGAGTCGGCTTAGCACACCCAATCTCTTGGAAGCAGATTTTACAGATGTAATATGATCTTTCCAAGATAAGTCCCGAGAAAATGAAACCCCAGGCATGTTCAAGGATGATGCAGGATTAAGCTGAATATTATTAAACATTAGTGGGTATACCTGTGGAAGATTTTGACGAGTTGATAGGTGTAAGAACTGAGTCTTATATCCATTAAAAACAACCATATTATTTTTACCCCAATCAGAGATACGAGCCAAGTCAGACATTAGGTGTGCCATAGCCTTATCCCTTGTTTGTTGAAGTAACTGCTGAGATGGGCGTTACGGTAACCGAATGGAAAGGTGAAGGGTGGAGTCATCAGAGTATGAGTGGATAGGGTTAGATGTACAGCTTAGAAGGTCATTGATGAATAAAAGGAAGAGAGTTGGTGATAGGACAGAGCCCTGAGGAACACCACTGTTGATAGATCTAGGAGAAGAACGATGGCCGTCTACAACAGCGGCTATAAAACGACCAGAAAGGAAGCTAGCGATGAAGGCACAGATAGAAGGATAGAAACCGTAAGAGGGCAATTTGGAAATTAAAGATTTATGCCAGACTCGATCGAAAGCCTTTGAGATGTCAAGTGCAATGGCAAAGCTTTCGCCAAAGTCCCGAAAGGAGGATGACCAGGAGTCTGAAAGGTAGGTGAGAAGGACGCCATTGGAGCGTCCCTGACGGAACCCACACTGAAGATCAGAAAGAAGGTTGTGACAGGAAAGATGCCTTAAAATTTTTCTATTGAGAATTGACTCGAAAACTTTTGATATACAGGAAGTTAAAGCAACTGGACGATAGTTGGAGGGTTGGGAGTGGTCACCCTTCTTTGGGACTGGCTGAATGATAGCAAACTTCCAGCAAGAAGGAAAGGTACAAGTTGACAGACAAAGGCGAAAGAGTTTGCCTAGGCGGGGTGTAAGCACAGAAGCACAGTTCTTGAGAACAACAGGGGGGACTCCATCAGGCCCATTGGCCTTGTTAGAATTGAGGCCAGTGATGGCAAAGCATACATCAACTGTGTAATTTTAATGTCAGCCATGAAGAAGTCAGAAGGGGGGAATGATGGAAGGACAGTGCCAGAATCGTCTAAGGTGGAATTGGAGTAGAAAGACTGGGTGAAGAGTTCTGCTTTATCAGTAGGAGAAATAGCTATAGAGCCATGAGGATGAAAAAGAGGAGGGAAGGATGATGAGGTAAAGTTTATAGAAAGGTTTTTGTCAAGGTGCCGGAAGGAGTGGAAAAAATTTGAGTTGAAGAGTTCAGGGCATTTAGTAAGGATGAAATTATTTTTAGTAGGGCGAAGAACAGATTTAGCACGAATTCGGGCAGAAACATAAAAGAGTTGCATTTTTGGAGCGAGTTGGCTCTGGTGCCTTTTCTAGGCCTTCTCCTTGTTGAGGACAGCATTAGAACATGTGTGATTAAACCAAGACTTTCTTGCATTAGTCAAAGGATATGAGAAAGGAATGTATGCTTCTATGCCCGAGAGGATAACCTCCGTAATGTGTAAGGCACACCCAGATGGCTCTCGGCCATGGAAGAATTAATCCTTCCGGGGAAAATCAAAGAAGTGCTGCCTGAGGGCCTCCCAATGAGCTGCTCCAAAGTGCCAAAACCGACGTTTCTTTGGAGAATCCACAGGCCATACAAGAGTGATAAGACAGGTTAAGGTGATAAGTTTGAGACTGGAGGAGCCCAACAGAGAGAAAAGATTAAAAATATAAATAGAAAAATTAGCTTTAAGGAGGAGGTCAAGTATGTTGGAACTCTCTCCAAGGCGGTCAGGGATATAGGTAGCTACACAAGCTACTTCAGGTCATTAAGGACAGAAATGGTGTAGGCTTATTTACCAGGATGATCAGTGAAAGGAGAGGAGAGCCAAAGGTGAGGGTGAACACTGAAATCTCCTAGAATGAAGATTTCAGAGAAAGAAAAAATGTGAGTGTGTGTGTGTGTGTGTGTGTGTGTGACAGACAAGAAGCTGATATAAATCAGAAGCAACAACACCAATCATAAAACTCGGAAAACTATCAACTGGGAACCTCGCAAAACCGATCACGCACACAGTCACTCAGTACTGAAGTGATTCCTTATAACATCTTCCTTTTGTATAATGGTTTCGATTTTGAGATAACAGACTTAACACGTTCGCGTTCCTTGATTATTTTGGCAAGAGGAAATGATCGAAGAGAGAAAATGCTAGCTCATATGTAGACACACACACACACACACACACACACACACACACACACACACACACACACACACACACACAGCACAGCACAATCCCCTCCCACAAACCCCCCCAGACATACTTTTCATCTCCCATCCATCCCCTTCCCCCAAGCAATCTCTCAGTTCATTTACTCATCAGGCAAAGAAATGGACCTCACAGCTTCACTACATTACACTGATCTTACACCCCCTCTCACACGAATGAAATCTCAATCTCGGGCTTTCTGATGACTCTGGGTACTCCTGACACGTTTCTCTGGCATCGCCAACGAAGGACAAAAGTATTCGGACTTCGTATGGTGGGCTTCGTATGCGGGTCTTGTTGGGTGAGTTGGCGCTTGAAGATGGCTTTCTGCAATAGGAGAAGATTGAGACGGAGGGGACGGTGGGGGAGTGGTTAGCAGTGGTATAGCCATTTTGATTTAGCCTTGTCCAGAGCTTCGCACTTCTGTAGCTTATTTCGCGTAGTTCAGTGGCAAAGGCTATGACGCTGCATCTTTTTCCACAGCACTTCTTCGTGACTGACAGCATAGTCCTGGCGGAGAATTTCTTTCTTTTGCAGCTTATTACACGTAACTCAGTGGCAGAGCAAGACAATACCCAAACCCTGCAACTACTTTCTTTGCACTTCTTTGTGATGGGTAACATATTCCTGTGTTAATCCCTTGTTAAAATTCAGTATTCAAGATAGAGATATGGTAATTTTAGGACAAGTCAGACTACAACGGTTATAGGTACGAAGCTGCCGACCAGATAGCGCCAGGGTTCGAATCCTGGTGTTGGCAGCTGACACCACACTTCCCAGGCGTCCATCCACTCTCATCCACCCTATTCCTTGACTGGTAGATAAATTGAGTTATGAGTATCAAGGGTAACACTAAGGGAGATAACTGTGGTAGGATGGGTGATGAGGGACAGCGAAAGGGCAGAGAAATGCTAGGGGACAGGGAGAAATGGAGGCGATTTGTTTGTGGCCACCCCCTTACCAGATTAAGTCATCTGGAGTCTTTCTTTAGATACATAGAAAGATAGAAAGTTGGTGAATATCCTACATCAGACTATACAACTAAATTAATGAGATTAGCACCACGGATAAGCACCTTATGGCATCTATCCCGATCAATCCGGTTTTTAAACACTAGCGCTCGCAAAGTAAGAGGTGTTGTTGTTTCGATCGTCATGCCTGCTGTTACTGAGGAAAAGCAGACTACAGGTCAATGTTATACATCAGGATCAACTTAAACAGCTTTTTATCCGATCTGGAAAAGTGTTGAACAAAAATAGCTAAAAAATAGGTGTTATGAATCTTAAAATGCACAGTCTAGGTGGCTTTGGTCTCTTTATGAGCGGCTGGGGGGAGGGGCAAGGCCGTCTAGATTTGAACAGGCCCGGGTCTCCCGCCAATATCTGACCGTGACGTCACAATCGGTGGACATTGTATTTATTCCACCAGCCCGCCCGCCACGTTATAAACAGTGAGGCACGCGTACAATTCACCCACTTATTTCAAATGTTTCCTCTCTCTCTCATCAGGATTTCGTTCAAGGTAAGCCATACACGTATCACTAAATATGTCTAGCGATAATAAAATGCATGAAAAGCATCACTGCTATTACTGAAAGCATTGTAAATGAGAAACTAGAGGTATCAGACTGTCAACAGTGGATAAGTTAGGCAACGAAATTACAACATAGCCCAAGTTTTTCAGTGTTCTTTATTAACTGTGCATGATATACTGTATTTTGATGGATCACAGTCGTATTGAGATGTTACTTTGGTTACTGATGCCTTACTTCACTCCATGCAGAATAACCTAGGCTACTCAATAGTAGCTTGATCTGTTCTTTTAATTGTATGTATTCAGTGAAATATCTAGGTAACAAGGATATCTACCGACAAGTATAGGCCTAGCCATGGATAAGAAGAAACACTTATAAGCCCAGACCAGGCCAAGCAAAAACATTTATGGGCCTTGTCTAGGCCAGGAAGAAACTATAGGCCTAGCCCATGCCAAGAAAAATGTGCATAGGCCTAGCCTAGGCCAAGAAGAAATGTGTATGGGTCTGCCCTAAGCCAAATGTAATGCCGTTACCTAAATATGCCTAAATAATGACAAGAATCGTTAGGTAAATATGAGTTTTAGCCAGGCCGAGGTCTATTTTATTGATACTCATGTTTCCTACAGTTTTAAGGGGGGGCTTAAAAAGAGATTTGCGCCGGCTAGAGCATAAATAGAAATGAAAATATATGATACAAGAAACCTATTATTTAACTGACAAATACCAGTTCAAAATTGCTGTTGGGCAAGTCTTTTAACTAAAACCCATTATTTGGTATAAAATTAATTTAGTTCCCATTACAGTTAGGTGAAGTTGTTGCACTGTTTTGTGGTATAAGCTATTAGATGGATAATAAACTAATTTGACCTTACCTAACAAGGAGAGGAGGAAAAAAAAAAACATTACCGATGATTGGAATATACAGTAGTTGTATAGCAATATGCTTATATAATTACATAGCTATATTTACCTATACCTAGCCCAAGAAAAAAAAAAGGCACATTATATATGCCATGCAATGCAATGGTAGTCAGAAGCTTTACTTACAACATTAGTTGATTATACCCCCCCTGGGGGTAGGGTTTTTTTTCAAGAATACTCCCCCAGTATCCCTGCTTGTCATAAAAGGCGACTAAAAGGGTTGGCGGAGGGTTAGTGCCCCTCCCCGGAAAACTAACTAAAATAACAAACAATAAGCCTCGGACAAGGACTGACCAAACGATGACGACCAAGGACCGGACAAAGGACATGGTTATCGGAACGTGGAATGTAAGGGGAGCGAATGATGAGGTGAAAGAGAGAGAGATTGTCCATGTGCTTGAGGGTGCGAAAGTGGATGTATGTGGAATGACTGAAACAAAATGGAGAGGAGAAAGTGTGAGAGAATGGGAGTATGGATAAAGTATATGTGCAGGAGTAGGTGAGAATGAGAGGGCAAAGGAAGGAGTATGTATAGTTGTGAGTAAAAGATGGAAGAGGAGCATAAGACAGTATGGATCAGTTGGGTCAAGGACTGTGTGGGTAAATTTGAAAGTTGAAATACAAATGTAGGCGATTGTGTGTGTGTATGCGCCAAAGCAAGATCGTGCTAGAAGAGTGAGAGAAGAGTTCTGGACAAATGTGGAAATGTGCATGGAAAAGTTTGGAAGGAATGAGAGAGTGTTTTTGATCGGTGATATGAATGGTAAAGTTGGGAATGTGAAGGTGGATGGAATAGTTGGTGAGTGGGGTGTGCCTGCTGAGATAGATGAGAATGGGAGTGCGTTAGTGGACATTTGTGCTGGGAGGGGGTTGGTGATAGCCAATACCCTCTTCAGGCATAAAATGATCCACAGGTATACATGGCGAGTGATGAGAAGGGTGGGTGGTGAACTGAATGAAAGGAAGGCAATGATTGATTATGTGTGTGTGGATGAAAGGATGGGAAGATGTGTAATGGATGCAAGAGCTCATAGAGGTTGGGGTAGTGGACTTTCTGACCACTACTTGGTGGTGGCCAGAATTAGAATTCAAGTAAGATGGAGGAATAGAAGAAGGGAAAGACGAGAGGAAGGAGTAGTTGCAAGGAGGGTGGAGAGGTTACAAGAGGATGAGAAAAAGACAGAGTATAAGAGAGAAGTGGAGGAACGATTGGGCAAATATGAATTGGAGCAGATGGGAGACGTGGAAGGTGTGTGTAGGATATTTACAGAAGAAATATGTGCAGCATGTGATGTGGTGTGTGGAAGGAAGAGAAGAAGGAGGGGGGTGCAAGGAACAGCTGTGGCACAAAAGAAGAAAGCATACAATGAATGGATGAGAAACAGGGGCGTGGAAGAAGTTGAGAGGCGGAAGAGAGAGTTATATGTAGAAAGAAAGAGAGAGGTGAAAAGATTAGTAAGAGAGAGTAAGAAGAGAGTGGATGAGGAATTTGGAAGGAATTTGAGTGTAAAGTGGAGGGACTGTAAGAAAATGTTCTGGAGAGAGGTGAAAAGAGTAAGACAGGGTAGAAGTGAAGTTAGTAGGGGAGTGAAAGATAAAAATGGTAGATTACTAGTGGAGAAGGGAGAAAAAGTGAGCAGATGGAGAGAACACTTTAAGGATTTGTTGAACATAGAAGATGGAAGTAATGCGAGTATAAGTGGCTGGGGAATGGCTGGGAGAAGGAGGGAGGTGAGAAGACAGGAAGAAATCAGTAGGATAGAAGTTGTGGAAGCAATGAAGAGAGTTAAATTGGGGAAAGCCCCAGGAATTGATGGAGTGTGTGGTGAAATGCTGAAGCATGGGGGAGAGATAGTAGTAGAATGGATGTGGAAGATGTGCAGATCGGCCTGGGAGGAAGGTAGAGTCCCGGAGGATTAGAAGTCAGGTATAATTATTCCCTTGTACAAAGGAAAAGGGGAAAAAGAAGTGTGTGGTAATCATAGGGGCATTTGTCTTCTTAGTATAATGGGAAAAGTGTATGGTAGGATACTTATTGACAGAGTTAGAGAAAGAACAGAGAAATTAGTTGGAGAAGAACAGGGAGGCTTTAGGAAGGGAAGAGGTTGTGTAGATCAGATATTCATTCTTAGATCTTTAGTGGAAAAGTTTCTAGAGAAGGGAAAGAAGTTGTATGCGGCTTTCATGGATTTGGAGAAAGCATATGACAGGGTGGATAGACAAGGATTGTGGAAAGCGTTAAGAATATAAGGAGTAGATGGGAAGTTGTTGAATGCTGTGAAGAGTATGCATGATGGTGCGAAGGCTGCAGTGCGTGTCGATGGTGAACTAAGTGAATTTTTCTCTTTGAAAGTTGGGTTGAAACAGGGATGTGTCATGTCTCCATGGTTGTTCAATCTGTACATGGATGGGGTAATAAAAGAGGTACAAGGTAGGGTAGTGGATGTTGGAGTGGCCCTGGTGAGAGAGGATAGTGTTTGGAAACTCCCTGTACTGTTGTTTGCAGATGATATTGTGTTGTTGAGTGAAGACGAAGGGGAGCTGCAAGGCTTGGTGGATGAGTTTGGGAGAGTGTGTAAGAAACGGAATCTAAAGGTGAATGTAGGGAAGAGTAAAGTGATGGTCTTTGAGAGAGGTGAAGTCAGTGAATGTACAGCGAGGTTGGATGGTGAGGAATTGGAAAATATGAGTACGTTTAAGTACTTGGGTAGTGTGATGAGTAAGGATGGAGGTTTGGAGGGTGAATTGCTTGAAAGGGTACAGCAGGGAAGAAAGGTTGCTGGTTCTTTGAAAGCAGTGATAAGAAACAGGGAAGTGAGCATGGAAGTGAAAAAGTTACTACATGACAGTATTGTGATACCAACTCTAACGTACGGAAGTGAAGCTTGGACGTTGTTGGAAGGACACAAGTCAAGAGTGAGAGCAGTGGAAATGAGTTACTTAAGAGGAGCCTGTGGAGTTACATGGAGAGACAGGCTGAGGATATAAAGGAGCGTTGTGGTGTGGATGTGGATGTGATAGGAAGCGTTATGAGGAACACACTGAGGTGGTATGGCCATGTTGAGAGGATGGAGGGTGAAAGACTGACGAAGAGAGTGTATGTGAGTGAGGTGGAGGGGAGAAGAGGGAGGGGGAGGCCGAGGATGAGATGGAGGGATGGGGTGGAGAGGTATATGAGAGAGGGGGGTGTGAGTTGGGAGCAGGGCAGTGAAATGGCGGGGGACAGGGCGACTTGGAGACGATTTGTTTGTGGCCACCCCAAACGAGATTGAGGCGTCTGGCAATAGATAGATAGACAGTCTGTATTTTCTTCTTCCTTTGGTGTACTGTTTCTGCTTTCTTCAGCAATTCAGTTTTTTACCTGTGTGTAGGTTATTTATACCTTATTTTTCAGATTCATGCAGGATTTCTTTACATTTGAATATTTTTCCTGTTGAATAAAATTGATCCAATTATTTCTTGTCTATTTTCTTGGTATTGTTGCTGTAGACCAATTCTTGTAGCAGTGTTTTATTTTGAGCATATTTTTTACAGTCAGTATAAAATGTTCTAAGTTCTCTGGACTGTTCTTCCTTATCTTCATTTTTCTCCTTAATATGCTACTCTGTTCTTTTTTTTGGTATTACCATGAATATTTTATAAGCATTTTCTGTTAGAGCTATTGGTCTAAAGGCTCTTATCAGTGGTTTGTTTGTTTGGGGGGTAGGCTAAGCAATGTGTTTTCCATGAGGCTGGTATTTTTCCTTCTTTAAGATTTTATTGTAACAGTCAATTAAAGTGTTAATGCATTTCTTACTTTTAAGCATTATTTTGTACAACTCTGGCTTCATATTGTACGGACCTGATGCCTTATTATTTTTCAGTTTCTTCAACTGAGCAATCACCTCCTCCTTACTAATATCTTTTCTGGCACTGGTGTTATGTTATGCCTTATTTTCAGGGCCATATCAAAATGTTCCCAATTTTCTAGTTTTGTATTGTTTTCTTTGATTTCATCAATGTAACTCTTTCTTTGGTGTTCCAGTATTTTATAATGCTTGTATGTCTGATATGTTTTTGTCCAAAATTCATCTCATTCCAGCTACATATCCTCTGTTTGTAAAGTGTTATGCTAACATGGCTACTGAGTTTAGTTTTAGTTTTTTTTTTTCATGAAAATTTTATACATTATACTGTTTTATGTATGACAGAAACACACAGCTCTTAATCTAGTCTTTTTTTTAATACTTTAAAGTTTTTGTTAAATTATAACTTATTTTAGTTTGGTTCGGGGTAAAACTATTTTCTAGGGTTATTGAGCGTACATCTGTAAGAAATTTTAAAGAAAGCTAACAAAGCTACAGTATATTGAACCAAAGCAACATTTGTGGTACAGATAGTTTCTACCGAGTTGACAATTCCTGTTTGACATATGGTATATGGAATGTTCAGTATGTATACTGACATTGTCTCCTATGGTTTAAGTTTATTCTTGATTATGATGTCTGTCCTGTTTCTCATATTAGTGCTTCATTTCAGATGCCAGGTAAATGTTGCATTCCTGGTTTCACTTCAAATTAAGGGTATGCAATGCATCCGTCTTTTGCTTCCCCAGGGATAATGAGTGGTGACAGAAGTGGGTCAAGCCATCAACAGAATGGATTTTACACCTAATGATAATTCTGTTGTATGTAATGAGCACTTTGACCCTCGCTTTATCATCACGGTAGACCAGATGATATGTGCTGATGGAACAGTTATAGCAGCTAAAAGAGGAACTCCAACACTTACCAAAGATGCTGTTCCAACTATCTTTCCAAACCAGCCCAAGTACCTCTCCAAGAAACTACCACCACCACGAACAACACCACAAGAAAAAGAAGACCGTTTCCATGCAAGAGATGAAGCAATATTTAATGAATGGACTAGAAGTGACAAATTCCAGATTATGAAAAGTTTTGTGAGGGATTCAGTGAGAAACTTTGTACTGGTAATATGTGGATGGCAGTACCAAAAGAAGACTGTATAACCTTTTTAAATTTAACTGTGATGCTAAACCAAAGCTGACAGTGTCTTTTAAAGTAATGGCAGATTTAAGTTGTTGTAGCATGGTATGACAACTTATAATTAGGCCATCAAAAATTAAAGTGGCTGTTATGATATGAAAACAAATGTCATTATTGGTCACAGTTTGAATCTCTTCTTAGTCTCCTAGGTTCTTATCAAGAAGCAAGTATTAATACCAAAGAAACTAAGCCACTGTATTTCTCTGATGAGAGAAATTCTTGAGAAGGAGTCAACAGAAAATGACAGTGATACAAAGAGTGAAAGCAAAAGTTTGAATTCTAAGGTACTGTGGTTTTGTTCAGAGCAGTTAGAATTAAATATTCAGAAAAAAAGCAAAATACAGTAGTGAGTTCTTAGCATGGGCTTGTACTGCTTAATATTTCAGCCTATGCAGAATAGGGATGTTGTCAATCTCCCTCATCTTGATTATTTAAGAAACCTTAAAATTAGTAGCATTCCAAAATGTTCTGAAAGTTCACACGCATGTTCTTGAAGGAAATGGCTTCATCACAGAGAAAAAGAGAGAGTAGTTACTCCAATGCTAGATGAGATTAATGTAAAGAAGAGTCTTTCTTATAAGGAAGGAAAACTGTACGGCATGTCAGTCAACTCAGGGGTAGGTACCACAACATTACAGGCCTTCATGATATTCTCCCTTTTATCAGAGAACAAACATGTAGCTGCTCTATACCCTGTGTGTAACATTACTGCAGAAACACTTCTTGAACTATCAAATAAAGTTCTCAGATTCCTTCACAACATTGGATTTAAGGTACTGGTAGTAGCACTTATATCTGACAACAACAGAGTTAACAGAAATATATCTGAGCAAATTTGTGGTGGAAGACTCTTCCTCCATCCGAAATCCCTTTGATCCAAATGTCCCCCATATTTTTTGTCTTTGATTCAGTTCACTTGCTGAAATGTCAAAAACAATTGGCTCAACCAAACGAATTGCATTCAGACATTAAATTTGTAATACCTTCACGTGTGGATTTTGAAACTACAAAGGAAGCTGGTTTGATGCCTTTGAAAGAAGTGTATTTAAAAGAAAGTACGGTAATTCACATGCTAAGATGGCTCCCGGATTGTCAGAGTAAGTACTCTATCCTACCAATTTGGAAAGGCAGAATGTGACATATGGTATCAAATTGTTTGATGAGGAAAATGTTCCAGCACTGAAAATGTTGGGAACTGAGAGTGTTTCAGGTGTCATTGCATTCTTGCAACAAATGATAACATGGTGGAATGTTAACGTAAAGTCACCAGTGAAAGGGAATTGTCTCTGTCAGTGTGAATGCAATCCAGTACAACAAGATTCCTCTCTTGATCAGAATTTGATATTTCTCAATAGATTTTGTGAGTGGCTCACTGACTGGGAACAGATGGAATTTGAACAAAGTGGAGGGAAAGTTAGAGTAGGGAAGCTTTCAAGAGAGACTTATTTTGCCTTGAAACACACCACAGCCACTATGATAAAACTTTGTGACTATCTGCTGAAACACCACCATTTTCGTTATGTTTTGTTAGGTAAATTTCAGACTGATAAACTAGAAGCTAGCTTTGGATAGTACAGACAAATCAGTGGTGCAAACTACAATATACCTTCAAGTAATGGAATCTGAAAAAAAAAAATTGAAGATAATGCATGTACTCTCATTAGCTTCAAAATCTGGTTCACTGAAAATCACAGACATATCTTCTTCCCTGAATGATACTGAAAATCAGTGCTCTGATTATGACACTCCACATAGTGGTAACTTTGAAAATATCTTCTCTCTCGTGGAACAGCAGACCTTATCAAACAAAAATTGTAAATGTTCTGATGTACATTGCTGGTTACATAGCCTATACAGTTAAGAGGCGGTTTAATTGTCAAGTATGTACAGTTGCGGACATATCAAACAGAAACACCCCGTCCACCAACGAGGTGGTGTAATGCTCTCCACATCTGGTAACACAGATGAGTATGGAACTTCATGTTTCGTTCGGTCGCGAGAACGAACCGAACGCGGTGATCATTGCCGCTGTGAGCAGTTATTAGAGGTATATATAAAAAAAAAAAAAAAAAAAAAAAAATGTCCCGCCTGAAAGTATACTGAAAATAACTTTTTGTGAATATGGTAATAAAATAATTTCACATCACACATATTCGTATTTTATTCACATGAAACAAGCAGGTTTCATCAGTGTTACTTTCGACAAACATCGCGAACTATACATTTACCGACGGCCAGCATATAGGCGTTCTAACATTATCTGCATTCCCGCACCTATCATAATAATCGCAAAATTACGATGACACCCCTCCTCCCTGACCGTGAATCTGAAAATGGTAGACCTCTAATCAACGCAATGTTATAAAAGGTGCCGCCAGAGGAGAAGGCAGGGTGGGGCGCTTCGGAGACCGGAGAAGAGAGGTGGGTGAGGAGGAGGCAAAAGTGGTCTGGCCGGTGGAAGAGGGGCTCTACAGGAGACGAGTGATGGGGTAGGGGGAAGTGGACTTTGGCAGAAAGCTAGGATGGGATGGATAAATGATACACTGGTGACATGGTGCCAAAGCAGCTATAGTTTAACATTGATGATAGAATTGAATAGTCAGGTCGTTAAACCTTATGCAGACTTTGGCACGTTACGCAGTCTACCAGCATGTTTTGTTATATCGTCTATAGGACAACCTACTCCCCATGGGGTGGCTCAATACACAAATCCTGCATTATTAGTGTACGGTGACTATATCATCACATGGTGATATATGAAACGACCCTAGAATGTTTGATGTCACACCCGTTGTTATGGCGATTGGGAACTTTTCTTGTTGCGTTTACGTAGTTACGTCATGGATGACTGTGATATCGAAAGCAGAGGAGGGGGAGGGAGGAATTTTCTCTTGCCACAATAAATAATAGATAACAGTACTGATTCGTGCCTATGGTTCTCGTTAATATATGTATAGTACCGATGTAAACGAAATCTTGATTTTCTAGGGGGGATGGACTGTGGTCCCAGAACATAGGTGGCGATACCGGGATGGACTAATAGGTGGGTAGAGAGATGCCTTACAAGCTGTATTACATGATCTTTATGTCGGATTACTGTTAACCCTATACTGATAGAGTAAAAGCGTGGTAAGATGGACGTGTAATTGTTAAGCAGTCTGATTCACAACCTCAGTATCCAGTTCACTGTCCACCCCTCCCTCTTCCCGACAACTGCATGCACTTGGAAATGGGTACTGACGGGAAGGGGAGATGGCCTTAATGACTGCTACACCATGAACAGTGGATCACATGTTTAAACATCAATGACAGTGGTTCACCTGTCTTTAATGGACTGCAATATACACCGTGTTACGGAAGAGAGAGAGATAATGAACACTTCAAGTGAGAATACTAAAATCACTACTGTCACGCAAAGTTCCGGGTTCAAAACAAAAGACTTAGGTAAAATTACAAGTTAAAGTTCAATGCTCAAACTAACAACTAAACATTCAGGACTCATAAGGATAATGTAATGGCAAAACAGGTTACATATATGATTAACTGCAATAGTCTCTATTAACACGAATTTAGCAAGAGCAAATTAATCTAAGTCAGCCCTGATAAAAATGAGAAAATCGGATAATGCTCAGTTAAAGCAAGATATAATATTATTACAGATACAAAATATTACTAATACTGGCTGACAGTAAGAACTTTACCAGGATTACGAATTAACGTCTTATGCTATACAGTACAAGAAAAATGGTAATAACACATTACACTCAAATTATACAGCAGCTAGATGGCTGGAGACTTCCTGAGCACTCACAAAAATAATAGTATACTGTACAGGGGAGGACAGAGATGTGAACAGAATGAGGAGTAGATCTAAGTGGCAACTAATGCAGAGACTGAGCTCATTATATAGGGTCCTGCAGGGCTTGATTCAACTTGTAAGAAGGATGCGCAGATGAAGGCATAGAGGATGAAGAGTTGACACTCCTGCTCTGAACAACAGAAAGAACGACTTACTCTACTATAAGGGGGAGAAGGGGGGAGTGAGGTAGAACACGCAAGCCTGGTCACAATGGCGGCCACGTGGTGAATCGTGATCAAACATGCAGCATACTGTACATTAGAATTATACAAAGGATGATGAAATCATAGGCTATGTAACACCTCCCCACAAAGAAAAAGAAATTTACAAAGGAAATTTCTTATTACTCTAAAACAATCTGTCTAAAGTCTAGATAAGCAATCTGCAATAACATTTTCTTTCCCCTTGACATGTTGTATGTCTAATGAATACTCCTGAAGAAGTAGACTCCATCTTGTCAATCTCTGATTTTTATCTTTAAACTTACTAAGGAATTTCAGTGGGTTATGATCGGTATAAATGACTATGGGGTCAAAACCAGAACACAAATAAAATGAAAAATGTAAACGCAAAATCAAGGCCAAAAGCTCTTGCTCAATAGTTGAGTAGTTCTTTTGAGGTGGAGTGAACTTCTTACTGTAGTAAGATACAGGGTGTTCAATACCCTGACCATCCTCTTGCAGCAAAACAGCCCCAGCTCCTGTATCACTTGCATCAACAGCCATCTTAAAAGGCTTAGCAAAATTTGGAGTAGCGAGCACTGGCTGACTTAATAGGATAGCTTTAAGTTTACTGAAAGAGGATTCACAGATATCGGTCCAGACAAATTTAACTCCCTTTTTCAGTAGGTCTGTAAGTGGTGATACAAGAATTGAAAAGTTAAGAACAAATCTCCTGTAATAACCTACCATTCCCAAAAATCTTTGTAGCTCTTTCCTACTTTTAGGTCTGGGAAGATCACTTATAACCTGAACCTTAGCTGCTGGTGGTGCAACGTGTCCATCACCAGTTACGTACCCAAGGTACTGAACTTTAGCTTGACCAAACTCACACTTTGATAAATTAGCTACAAGATTAGCCTGAACCAAACGCTCAAGAAATTTACTGACATGACATAGGTGATCTTTCCAGTTGTCACTGAAGATTAATACATCATCAATATAAACAACACACCATGCCAAACCCTCTGTTACAACATTCATGAGCTTCTGAAATGTGGCTGGTGCATTCTTCATACCATATGGCATTACAGAACATACAAAAGTCTTTCCTAGTGTTACAAAACATGAGATCTCCCTAGCAAGTTCAGTCATAGGTACTTGCCAGTATCCCTTTAACAAATCAAACTTACTTATGTACCTAGCCTTTCCAATCTTGTCTATGCAATCTTCCACGCAAGGGAGAGGGTAAGTGTCTGTTTTGGTTATCTGATTAACACATCTGTAGTCGATGCAAAGCCGCTGTGACCCACCTGGCTTAGGGACTAGAGTGACAGAACTTCACTCACTCTGACAGGGCTCAATCATCTTGTGGTCCAACATGTAGCCAAGCTCCTTCTGGATTAGAGGAACTTTCACTGGATTCACATGGTAAGGAGGCAGTTTAATTGGATTTGCGTCTCCAACATCGACATCATGCATCAACACAGTGGTTCTTCCTGGAGTGGCACGGAACACTGGCGGGTACTCCTGCAGTAATGGCGAAAACTCCTGCCTTTCCTTGGGAGCTAGATGAGAAAGCTTAGTTTGGAGATCATTCATGATATCAAGATTCTTCCCCAAACTATCACTCAGGCTCATGCTGCATGGGAGAACTTCACTTGCAGACTCAGGTGGAATAGCTACAGTGCAGACTGGGTTATTTTCGTCCCGCCTGTGATATAACTTTAGCATGTTGATGTGCCAAAGTTGCTTGTTCTTTCTATGATCTGGGGTGGCGATCACATGGTTGACATCACTGAGTTTCTTCTCCACGAAATAAGGACCACTAAACTTGGCTTGAAGAGGTTGCCCATGCACCAGTAGCAGAATCAAAACCTGATCTCCTGGCTGAAAGTGGCATAACCTGGACTTCTTATCATACCAAGTCTTCATCTTCTCCTGAGCAGCTCCTAAATTCTCTCTCGCCAGGTGTAAAGCAGTGGACAGCCGTTCTTTGAACTTCATCACATACTCCAGCAGGTTGACGTCATCTTTCTCCGACAGCCAGCATTCCTTGAGTGGCTTAAGGGGTCCTCTTACTTCATGGCCAAACAGTAGTTCAAAGGGTGAGAAGCCCAGTGATTCATTTGGAGATTCTCTTGCGGCAAATACAACAAATGGAAGACCTTTATCCCAGTCTTTCTGATGTTCCAAACAGTATTTCCTGAGCATCGATTTGAGTGTTTGATGATATCTCTCCAACGCTCCTTGGGTCTGGGGATGGTAAGCTGAAGACGTGATCTGGGTGATGCCCAACTCTTTCAGAGACTGCTTGAAAACATTTGACATGAAATTACTTCCCCGGTCTGACTGTACCTCCTTGGGCTGAGATATTTCTAAGTGGAATGGCTTCAGGATAACGAGTAGCCATATCAATCAGGGTCAACACATAAGAAAATCCTGAAGAAGTCTTAGGAAGAGGGCCCACAATATCCACCAACACACGGGTGAATGGCGCCTCAAAAGGAGGAATGGGAACTAGAGGTGCAACCTTTTCGGTCTGATTACACTTCCCCACAACCTGACAGGTGTGACAAGATTTACAATACCAGGAAACATCTCTGAAGATACCTGGCCAGTAGAAGTGTTTCAAAATGCGTGCCACAGTCTTCCTCACTCCAAGGTGTCCTGCCAAACTGGAATCATGAGCCACTCTAATGATATCCTGCCTACAAACACGAGGGATGACAACTTGATGTACAACCTCCCATTCACAGTCGACTGATGCTGTTGGGGGTCTCCACTTCCTCATAAGTACTCCTGGCTTTATATAATAACAAGTAGAAGCACCAGCTGACTCTTCCTCACTGCAAGCAGAGTTAGCTAGACCTTTCAACTCAGGGTCAGCAACCTGCAACTCAACCAACTCTTGACGAGACAAATTATCAACACTATGGGGTACTGCCTCATCTGGTGAGTGGTCCAAATTAGCAAGAAAAATGTCAGCTAGGATAACATCATCGTCATCATTATCCTCTAAGTCACCAGTAACTTTAGACTTAGCCCTAGTGACAGCACATGCAGAGAACACATCAGGGACATCACAATCCTGGGTCGCAGTCACTGGTTCGCTAGACAACTGAGGAGCTGGACACACTTGACTTCCACCAATATCATTTCCAATTAAGAAAGTTACACCTGTCATTGGTAGTGTCTCAACCAACCCAACCATAACGGAACCAATTAACAAAACCAGACCCTAACTTCACTCTGCACAGAGGGACAGAGAAGTAATTATTCCCTACACCTTGTAGGATTACAGTTTCATCAGAGGAATTAACATTAGAGCCTAGAACACTGGTCAGCATAAGGGATTGGCAAGCACCTGTATCACGATAAATTTTAATTGATTTCCTGTTATTACTGTCCAGAGGACTGACAAAACCATCAGACAGGAAATTAGCACATGAACTCTTGAGAGTGTCACCCACGTTACTGCTCAAAAGAGGAGCTTCAGCATGAGAATTTAATTTACCCCTCAAAGCAGGTTCAGTTAACTCGGTTAACCTGCGGCGTCCCGTCGACGTACTTCCACGTCCTCACGTTATGTCACTGCCAATCCCGTTGACGTACTTCAACATCCTGCAATTGCAAGGTTCATAATTTCCACAATTTTCAAAATTCGCGCGAGATTTTCGATTCGCCCACGTACCCAAGCCTCCCCTACCTGCCCCCAGGCGGGCAGCGTCCCAGACCCCGCGTGACCTGTGCTCACCCTTGTCTCGATCACTCACCTGTTAGCAGTGACCCAGGTCAGACATGGCGCGTAAAGGTCTCTCAGACGACGAAATACAATCCGCCCTGGATGCCTTCACTGGAGATAGTGATTCTCCACTTAATGATGATGTTGTGGATCGAGATTATGTGCAGCCTGAGTAGGAAATAACAAGCAGTGATGAGGAGGTCCCTTCGCCCCGGAAAAAGCGGTATGTCACGTATCGTAAGGCAAGGGAAGGCCAGCCTGCACCCAAAACACCTGCATGGACCTCTCTCCATCTTCTAGAGAGAGATTCTGATGAGGATGAGGATGACGACAATGACGATGATGGTGGCTTAGGACGTGATGTTGCCTCGTGGTTGGGGAAGGAAAAAAATCTCACCCCGAGGATCAGAAGGTGGGGCGAGAAGGCAAATAAAGTATGGCCTAGTGTTTTGTCTGGGGAAGGCGAAAGTGGTGTGGTGGGAGTGCGGGGTGAAAGGGAAGTGGTGTGAGGGAGGCAGCATGAGCACGTGGTGCACGTAGGCCTAGGGGAGAGGAGGTGGAGTCACTCCCCAGCACGTCTTTCGCCATACAATATTCCCAAACTTCCTCCACACAGCCCCAGGATGTGGGGAAAGGAAGGAAAGGGAAAGGAAAGGGTAAAGGAAAAGGGAGAGGGAAGAGAAGTGCGAGTGATGAAAGGCGCCGCTCTCCACCTCCCCCACCACCACCAATGTTGCGTTGTGCCTTCAGCCATGTTTCAGAGAGTACCATAACTTCCTACACTACTGAAACTGTGTGGGATGGCGATATGAAGCTCAGTATAATGGTAAGGCCAGTCAGTATGTGCCAAGTCTTATATAAACTTGAAACGGGTGTAATGTTTGCAGGAAAGTAATGTATAAGTTGAGAAATAGTGTAAGTTGAACGAAGTGATATGAAAACTACACCCACTGTATAAATCTGCGAAAATATGACGCTCAGTATAACACTCTGGTCAGTAAATATGTGATAGCAAGAATATAAAGTGGAAACGGGTGTAATGTTAGCATGAATAAAGCGTATAAGTTGAAAAATAGTGTAAGTTGTAATAATTGATGTCATGAGTACACCCACTGTGTAAATCTGCGAAAATATGACGCTCAGTATAACACTCTGGTCAGTAAATATGTGATAGCAAGAATATAAAGTGGAAACGGGTGTAATGTTAGCATGAATAAAACGTATAAGTTGAACAATAGTGTAAGTTGTAATAATTGATGTCATGAGTACACCCACATTCTGGTCAGTAAGTATGTGATAGGAATTATATAAAGTGGAATTTGTTGTAATGTTAGTAGTAAGGTATTTTATAAGCTGAATACTAGTGTAAGATGAAACAAATGATATCGCGATAACACTCCCTGTGTAAGTACGCGCTAATATGACGCTCAGTTGCATCATAAGTTCTGAAATTATGTGATATCAATTATATCAAGTGTAAACATGTGCAATGTTAGTGGAGAATTATTATATAAGTACAAAAATAGGTTGTAAGTTGAAATAGTAGTCATAGCTACTTCACCGTGTGTGTTATTATGCGCTATTATTACACTATATATTTACGTAAGGCCTGAAATTATCTCAAAACAGTTCTATAAAGTTGAAAAATGTATAATGTTATTAGAAAAGTATTATGTAAGTAGAAAAAACACAATACGAGTTGAAACAACAGTCACAGCGAGTTCACTCACTACGTAAATAAGCGCTAACATTACGCTAAATGTTATCAAAAGGCCTGTGAATACGTAAAAACAGTTCAATAAAATGTAAAATGGTATAATGTTATTGTAGAAGTATTATGTAAGTAAAAAAAATGATATGTATCATGATTTTCGAATGTTAGCGATTCATCGTGACCAAGTTGCCCAATTTTGCTCGTTTCGCACGATGGTACAATGCTTATTTCTGCTCTATTTTTGTATAAAATCCAATATACTCTTTTATCACATGTTTTTATGTTTGTAATAAATACATATCTACTTAATTTCATTGGTTTCTCAGACTTATAATACCACAGAAAACGTTAGAGGCTCAGACCGCCTACGGAGAACACGGGACCAGGTGGGACAAAGGCATACCTGTTTAGGGTAATTATGGACCCCGGGGAACAATTTCTTTGCCACTGACCATTGTTTCTGACCAAAAGCGAAAGTTTTAGCAAAAAAAAAAGGGTCGAAAAATGGTCGGGATTGGGGGGTACCAGTGGTGAAAAAGTGGTCGGGACGGGGCGGGTTAAAGAATTCTGGGAACTCTCAAGGGTGGACACTAGACGAATTGACTGAATATTTAAAGACTCCTTTTTGTTCACATCACGCTGTCTCTTGAAACATTTCTCCGTAGTATGACCAAGCTTACTACAATAAGTACATTTACTTTCCTGAAATCAAGAGGTGGAGCTGGTATTTACTTCCTGAGAAACATTATCTTTATTCTCTTTCCTGTTACCTGTACTCTAAGTAGAGGCACCGTACTTACTCTCAGCTTTCCTTATTTCTTTAGAATATCTCTTGTGAGTGAGAACATATTCATCAGCTAAAACTGCAGCATCAGACAAATTATCTATTCTTTTTCTCATCAAGATATAGGCATTGTACCATCTTTATTAATACACCTTTTGAAGTCCTGCAGCAAAATCATCTGCTTAAATTTATCAAAATCAGAATTTACATTCTTAGAATTTAACCACTGCTCTAACAGATCTTCTTTGATTTTTGCATACTCAACATGGGATTGCTTATCTTGCTTATAAGTTGTCCTAAATTTTACTCTATAGGCTTCAGGAACAAGCTCGTAGGCCTTAAGAATCAAGCTCTTAACTACATCATAATTATCAGATTGATCCTGAGGCAAAGATGCATAAGTTACTTGAGCTTTACTGGTGAGAACAGTCTGAAGGAGTACTGGCCAATACTTTTTGGCCCAATTAAAACCTGTAGCTACCCTCTCAAACAACTGAAAATACTTTGTTAAATCAGATTCATTAAAAGGAGGGACAA
This sequence comes from Coenobita brevimanus, assembly GCF_032717465.1. Taxonomy (NCBI): domain Eukaryota; kingdom Metazoa; phylum Arthropoda; class Malacostraca; order Decapoda; family Coenobitidae; genus Coenobita; species Coenobita brevimanus. Next base: position 11,971,003 of record NC_137057.1, read on the forward strand.
GTTTAACATTTTTACCCACATCAAAATCATCAGAGCTAGATGATCCAGTTCCACCTTGTTTGATGCGATACTCATGGTCTGCCTGAATCCTAGCAAGTTCAATTTGTGCCTGAGCGTGTGCCTGTGCCTGTGCCTCCTGAATACGAGCCTGAGACTCAGCCTACTTAGCACAAGCCTGAAACTCAGCCTCCTTAGCACGAGCCTCCTGCAGGGCTAGCTGTAACTTAGCTATTTCAATCTGCGTTTGCTCAACTGGAGGAGTTACATTAAACAACCTTTATTAATCATGTCAACAATTTGATCTTTAAAATGATGAGAGCGAACAGCAATTCCCAATTGTTGAGCAACAAGCTTAAGTTCATTCTTTGTTCTGTTTTCTACATCACAAACTGTTTGCACATTTGACAAAAAATCTTTGGCTTCATCAAGAGTAGTAATAGTTGACATCGTGAATAAATCACAGTCACAAAATATCAAGCAATATCCTTATGATAATATCCTGAATATCCTGATAAGAGGTCGCCAAATTTATGTTACGGAACAGAGAAAGATAATGAACACTTCAAGTGAGAATACTAAAATCACTAGTCCCGCAACGTTCCAGGTTCAAAACAAAAGACTTAGGTAAAATTACAAGTTAAAGTTTAATGCTCAAACTAACAACTAAATATTCAGGACTCATAAGGATAATGTAATGACAAAACAGGTTACATATATGGTTAACTGCAATAGCCTCTATTAACACGAATTTAGCAAGAGCAAATTTATCTAAGTCAGCCCTGATGAAATGAGAAAACCGGATAATGCTCAGTTAAAGGAAGATATAATATTATTACAGATACAAAATATTACTAATACTGGCTGACAGTAAAAAGTTTACCAGGATTGCGAATTAACGTCTTATGCTATACAGTACAAGAAAAATGGTAATAACACTTATACTCAAATTATACAGCAGCTAGATGGCTGGAGACTTCCTGAGCACTCACAAAAATAATAGTATACTGTACAGGGGAGGACAGAGATGTGAACAGAATGAGGAGTAGATCTAAGTGGCAACTAACGCAGAGACTGAGCTCATTATATAGGGGCCAGGAGAGCTTGATTCAACTTGCAAGAAGGACGCGCAGATGAAGGCATAGAGAACGAAGAGTTGACACTCCTGCTCTGAACAACAGAAAGAACGACTTACTCTACTATAAGGGGGAGAAGGGGGGAGTGAGGTAGAACACGCAAGCCTGGTCACTATGGAAGCCAAGTGGTGAATCGTGATCAAACATGCAGCATACTGTACATTAGAATTATACAAAGGATGATGAAATCATAGGCTATGTAACAACCGTTACTCAGCCAGGGCAACAGCTCCATGTTCAGACAGTGCTTACGAGTAGATGTGTGGCTCAGGAGTTGGTTCTCCATGATCAGGGTAACGGTCCTCGTATTTACCTTTATCCTGTCAATTTCATACAGTGTGAAGCTACTTGGTTGTTTCGCACAACAAAACACACTGCAGATAAAGTGTGTGTTTGCATTTAATGCATGCGATTTCTATAATTAATGGCATACTTGCTGTGATATGCATGCACTTAGACTGGACAACTGCAGTCATTACAAGCTTGTTCCACCTTTATTGGCTCGAAAATTTTTAAAAGCATGCTTGGGGCATATGACAGTTGCTTAAAATGAACCTAAATATTAGTAATAACTACCGGCAGTGTGTAAAATCAACAGCCAATCACGGCGTACAGAAAACGGTAACATACTGAACTGTAACCTGGGTTAAGTAAATCCACCTTTATTTTATACCGGTGCCAAACAGATAATGAGAACGATAGGAACCATCATTACTGTCAGACTGTTCATATTCACTGGTGATAATGCAAACACCTACACTGGCCTATCCCTACTCTGTTTGCAGTATCAGTCGTCATCCATGATTATTCTACTTAATAGGCTACAAGAGTAATTCCCAGCCGCTATGACAACAGCAGTAAATCTCAGTCACTATGACAAAGCTGTTACATCTGACAACCTGTAGGGACGTGTCGTGTATCTGCACATTAACTAATAGTCACCATACTCATAAAATAGGGGTACTGAGTCACCCAGTGGAAAGTGTGTAGTGAATTGTAACAAACCATGACGGGCAATGACAACACGTGGCAACATCAGCATAACGTTTCCTGGTCTGACTGCAAAATTCCATATTCTCCACGAAATAATGATTTGGCCCAGCCATCACCTTGTAATCTATCCCTTCCACTGCAGCTCCTGTGGTCTACTGAAGTCCACCGCCCCCTACCCCATCACCCCTCTCCTCTAGCCCCCAGTTCAACCACTACTGTCTCCTTCCTCACCCACTGCCCTCTTCCTGTCGCCCAGGTCCCCCACCCCCACCCCACCAACCCTGCCCACCCACCCCACCTGCCCTGTCCACCTCACCAATCCGTCCACCCATCGGAACTGATGTATTAGAATACAAATAAGAAAATATCATTCTCACCTTGTATAATTCTTTAGTACGCCCACACTTAGAGTATTGTGTCCAGTCCTGGCAGCCATTTTACAAAAAATATATAAACTTGTGAGAGTGCAACGAAGGGTGACAAAAATGATATATAGACTGAGAAATAAACCACACGAAGGGCGTTTAAGCTGTGAATCTCTTTACCTTCACTAAATGAACGTTACGAGGGGAATTAATTCAAGTATTCATAACATTCAAAGGACACGATAATTTGGCTATTGATAAATATTTCACAGTAGATCACTCAAATTATACAGGTAATTGGCACGAAATCATGGGCAAATAGTTTCAGTCACATGAAGCTAAGCATTTCTTCTTTTGCAGAGCTGTAAATATAATGGAACAATGTAGTAAACTATGATACAGTACTAACCTTCAAACATCACTTAGATAAGTATCTGTTTTCAAGCTCCCAACTAAGTCACTCCAGAATGATACAGTTCTGTTGTATATTTAACTCCTCCCCCCCCATTTTCAAAGCCTAGAGGGTACAACTATAGAACATCGATAAATATTGTTGACAATATTATTTTCTATTTCAGGCAGATTTTGTAAAATAAGATTCCTTTCCCTTTTCCCCATAAAATGTCCAAAACAGCTATTCTGTGCCGCATAGTGGTCCTTCTCACATGTCCTGTCGGCATCGGCTAGAGGGTTTAGTGGGTGGCGGGGAGAAACATATACCTTGCCTTTAACTGATAGAATAGCTTTGTTATATAACCTTCCCTGTACCAAACAGCCGTGAAAGACCAACAGGTCTGTTGCTGTTTGCTTTCCTTTGTAGTCCTTTGACTCTGCCGTCTCCTGTGGGGCCCCCTCCCGTGTGTATTGAACTTGCTTCGATTTCAGAGGTCTACAGTAAGGAGGATGAACGTTACAATAATTTTCTGCTCATTGATAGTTGTGGGGAAGCTGATAACTATGACTTATTTGATGAATTGATAACTGTTGCACGGTTCATGACTAGAAACTAAACCACTCAAGAAATCTGTCATTCTTAGTAACTGAAATGATGTAGAGGGTGTATTGTGTGATATATATTTAAAAAACTTGCCATAATCATGACATGCTATTATCTGTATATTCTCTGGCGGAACATTGCTTGTATATTACATTACCGCTAATAACAGCTCACAGCGGCAATGACCACCGCGTTCGGTTCGTTTTTGCGGCCGAACGAAACCTGGTGAAGGTCCTTACTTATCAGTGTTACCAGATGCGGAGAGCATTACTCCACCTCTCTGGTGGACGGGGCGTTTCTGTTTGATATGTCCACAACTGTACATCTCGATTGTCACTAGACAAGCCACTCCAGGTGAAGACTTCTGAAAACTGTGAATATCTTAAAGTACTTAATAGGGGAGGCTTGAAATGACCTATTGATTTCACTCCGTATGTACCAGCACTTAAAAATTTTTCAAACCTTACTGTGTCATTTTAAGAAGAATTTTATACAGTCTCTTAGCCAAAGAGGACTATTAGTGAAGTTGTCTTTAGACTACCAGGAGAATATCTATGATCTTACTGAATGCTGTCCGTATGAGACTTCACTGAAGAAAATTTTGTTGCGATGCATATGGTCATTGTCAAACATCCTGTTGAATAACTTTTCTAAGTCTTTCAACAATGATCTCTCAGTACAGAGTGCTGGGAAGAAAAGGAAGTTGTCAACGTTGAAGTGATCGAGCAAATGGAAAAGTCGTCATACTTCAGTGGTAGGTGTATAAAGAACAGATGTCAGTGACTCAACATATTATCATATACAGTAGTGTATTATTCCTAGTTATAGTTACCAAAGCAGATACCTTGAAATTTATGAATAAAACAATTGAAGAAAATATTAAAGGAAAGATGATACTATTATTGTGTAATGTAGCTACATATCATACAGTGTATTATTCCTAGTCATAGTTACCAAAGTAGATACCGTACCTTGATTATTATGATTAAAACTATTGAATAAATATAAAAGGAAAGGTGATATTATCATTGTGTAATGTACATATTATCATAGCGTATTATTCCAAGTCATAGTTACCAAAGTAGATACCTTGATTATTATAATTAAAACTATTGAATAAATATTAAAGATATTATTATTGTGTAATGTACATAGTATCATAGTGTATTATTCCTTGTCATAGTCACTAAGGTAGATACCTTATTTATTATGATTCAAACTATTGACTAAATATTAAAGGAGGTGGTGATTGTATTATAATGAAATATCGGTATTGTTTTACTGTAAGTGTATGCTGTGCATATCATTTTTTTTTTTTTTTCATTTTGTTTGATGTTGATTCTGTCCTATGAAATCTAACCAAAGGGTGGTTAGATGCTTACTTGGATATAACAACAGTGGTATCGCGCCGGACTCGTAATCGGGGGATTGCGAGTTCGAGCCTCGCCCGGGCTGCCGTGCCGGGAGTGGTAGCTCGCTCCTGTAACCCTAGCGGGGCTATATAGTCCAATACAGGGCTTAGCTCGGGGGAACTCCATTTCTCCCATTTTTTTGGATATAACAAGAAAATATTTGAACAATTTTTGATGGTGTTTTTCAAACCAATAAAGCAGAATGTGATGATGTATTAAAAACAGTAAAGTGGACATAATATTGGGTTTATTCAAGTGGGTTTTATTCAAAATCCAAGTGGACAAAAGGTGGGCCACCGACTTTGTTGTTGCCAACCAGGATTTGTGTGTATTATTTTACCGTGCAAGTAAAACAGTTATTTTCAGTTTGTAAGGTGATAAATAATCTTTACACATAGGAATCCTAATATCTTATAAAATTTGCATCTGAACACATCAATTCATACAATGTTTTAGGCCTTAAATTCGGGAACAGCATAATTTTGAATGTTTATCATCTATCTATATACCTAGGCTGCTTCCCCCAAGGAAAGGGAGGTAGCCGAGACATGACGACACACTCCCCATTTACACATCCATTCAAACACATTCATTCGCATCTTAGTTTATCATACTAATAATGAATAATAACAGTATAACACAATCATCAATATATAATAATGGCCATACATAAGTAAGCAAATATCAAATGTACGCATGAGAGGCAAAGGCAGAGAGAGTTTGCGGCTCCCGCCTGTGACGTCATCAGGCTCACCTCCGGGCCTGTATGCTTCAAGTTTTATGAAGTCGTTAAATGCAAGTAAATGTCACAGGCAGTTAAGGCGGATACTTACTGGATCCTTTAAGAAGTTATTTGGCCTACAAATTTTAAGTCCTTCGGCTCCGGTGAGGGGGAGGGGGTTCGTTCTTAGTGTAGCATTACAGTGGTTTTTGCAGACTTTGTAATACTTCTTCCTCAGCGATTTATTCTGCACATTACACCTCAGTATTCTCTTGTATTTTACCGACGCAATACGATAATAAAACGAAAATGGCCTAAGCAGGAGAATGCCCAGTTGAGAAATATGATAATGAATCGCTAAGAAACAGGAGCTACGAAGCCTACAGTGCGACTTATAATATGGTTCATACAGTGCAGTGAATTTTCGTGTGTGTGTGTGTGTGTGTGTGTGTGTGTGTGTAATAAATGCAGAAAAAGCACAAAACTTATTGCGGGCTCATGGCCTTTGGTTCCTTCTTCCTCGCATAAACACACACACACACACACACACACACACACACACACACACACACACACACACACACTTTTCTCTACCCATCAACCCTCTCCACATGCATACACACTAACCCTCTTCTCCCCCTCCTCGGCACACACACACACACACACACACACACACACACACACACACACACACACACACACACACACACACACACACACAAACGTCACCTCTCTGTACATCAACCCTCTCCATATATACAATATCCCTCCTCCCTCTCCTTCCCCCACGCAGAGAGAGAGAGAGAGAGAGAGGGGAGGGGGGAAGGCTATAATCTGGTCCTTGTCTTACAGAGGGCTGAACCGAACTGGTCAGGTATCGGAAATAGAGTCAATACATTTTCAAATAACCCGAGTCTGGATAATTTCCTTCCTGCCCTGGGAATGAACTGCAATTGAAGTGAAGTTACTTGATGCTGCGACCGAAGTAAGTGAAGTGAAGCCTGAAGTGACGTTTTTGTCTCATCTTCTGGATACTTTAACTGAAGCGAGGTCTGTAGTGATTTTTTTGAAATGAGACTACAGTGAGGGCTGAAGATTATTGTTTGAAGTGAGACTGAAGTGAAGTCTGACACGAAGTCTGAGGTGAAGTATGAAAGTGATGTTTGATGTCACGCTTTTGAAGTGAGCAGATTGAGGGTTGAAGTGAAGTTTTGATGTGAGATTGAATTGAAGTCTGAACTGAAGTTTTTGAACTGAGACTAAAATGAGGTCAGAAGTGGAGTTTTTGGAGTGAGTCTGAAGTGAGGTTTGTAAATGAGATTTAATTGAACTGTGCTTCATATTACTGAGATTGAAGTTCGGGTGGAGTGGGGTTGAACTGAGCTTGTTTGATACCACAACTAAAGTCAGACTGCAGAATGGTTATATAAAACGAAGTTTGAGTGAAATTCCGTCTTTAAAACTGAAGAGAAGTTTTCAGTGCTAGGTTGAAGTGATATTTCATATAAGTGAATTTGAAATATGTGAGATTTTGAAGTGAGATTTGACTGAATTAAGGTTGAAGTTTCTTTTTTCTACTTTTTTTTTTGACCCAATATGTTTTCTAATAAACCAAGGTTGGATGATTCCTTCACTTCTCTAGCACTGAACTTAGACTACTTATTTGGTGACTAAAGTGAGACTGGAGACTGAAGTGAGATTTGATGTGAAGTTTTTGAAGTGAGAGAATTCTTAAGTAATGTTTTTGATGCAAGACAAAAGCGAAGTTAGAAATGAGGTCTCTGAAGTGAGATATTTAAAGTTAGATAGGAAACGCCTTTCTGTGACGAAGCGACTTTAAGAGACTAAGTTTTAAAACAGTAACCTTCTCCAACTCACTAACAGGGGTCCCACCAAAGCTGAAGAAATTCATCTGTCTCTTGCAATACTTAGAATAAAATGACGTTACTAAAAGAGTTCAAGCAGTTTTTTTTATATACTTTCACTATGAGCCATATCTCCTGAAAAAAAAAAAAATGTGTGGAAACCTTTAGATAAATAGGATGCCATCGTGCTTAGAAAATGATACGCTCTCTCTCTCTCTCTCTCTCTCTCTCTCTCTCTCTCTCTCTCTCTCTCTCTCTCTCTCTCTCTCTCTCTCTCTCTCTCTCTCTCTCTCTCTCTCTCTCTCTCTCTCTCTCCCTCTCTCTCTCTCTCTCTCTCTCTCTCTCTCTCTCTCTCTCTCTCTCTCTCTCTCTCTCTAAGAAGAGTAAACTTAAGGATTACCCAGTTGTGCAAAGCAAATATCCTGCTCAAAGGCACTCAAGTTTACCCTCACACCGTATCTCCTCCAGTCTTGTAAGAGAAGAAAATGAGAGAGGAGAGGGGAGAAAGAAAGGAAAGAGATGAGTGATGAAAAGGACTGGAGAGGGGAAGGGCTTGGAGAGAGAGAGAGAGAGAGAGAGAGAGACTAGTCATTAACCTATATCTTCTCACCTTCTAAGTAATGTTACAGTTCCCCTCTAATATATATCTCCAGGCTTGTTTGATACACGTTAACCCAGATAAAGCTAAATTCTAACTAAGGAACTCTCTCTTTCTCTCTCTCTCTTCTATCTACTTACCTGTTTATTATCTGTTTATTATTTAACTACCACTCTATCCCTTCTCTCTCTCTCTCTCCCTACCTACGTATCTACTTGTTTATTATCTCTCTATCTCTCTCTGCCCTGGCCAAGTCACGTGTGCACGTCGCTCCTCCTATATCTCATAATTCCCATGGACATAAAAGTTTATACAGCTAAATATCTTGCATACACGCTCGTACCACGGTCATACATTGTAATGTGACGTAATTATAACGAACATCCAGCGCGTGAGTGAGAAAAGCGGGCAATAAATAACACAAGGCATTTCCCAGTGCCCACAACCTTCTCCAAGCATGGAGGAGCACAGTATTCATAGGAGTAGACTGTAGCACAAGTCGAGCAGGGCAGTACTTCCAAGGTGGATGGAAAGCTGATGACAGGGAGAGCTGGAGCTCCCGTTTCATCAGCCCTCGGGACTAGGTCCCAACCATCCCCCTTTGCTGAACTTTTTCAGTGTTTCAGTATCACAGACAGGAGGCCAGCATGTTCTCCAATACAAATTTCTCTATCAACACCAAACAACATACACAGTACACACCACACTTCCTTTTCCAAAACTTTAAAACAATCATGGCAACAAAACACGTGGCCTCGGAGTCGTCGGGGTGGGGGGGACCATAAATGCCCCCACCTTTTGCCCCTCTCCCGGTGACGACTCAAGATGCCTAGAACCACTGTCTGACTCTCATCTTCGTTTCTGCAACATTCGTGGCCTTTCCTCTAACTTTCACTCTGTTGAGCACCACCTCTCCTTCTCACCTTCTTTTTCTAACTGAGACTCAGCTGTCTGAGGCAACTGACAGCAGACCCTCCTCTTTATCCTCCTACTTTCTCCATACTCATTTCAAAGCCAAAGGTGTCTGCTGTGTATATATACGCAACAACTTATCTTGCTCTCGTGTTCCTGAAGTAGATTCTTCTGAATTCCCTACACTCTGGCTTCGGCTTTCCTGTCATTCTCTGACTAAATATATCTGTGCTGTTTACTTATTCCTAACTCTACTGACTATCAAAAATTCTTTGACTATCTTACTTCTACGATGGAACGCATTCTATCCATTTCTCCTTTCTGTGAAAACTCAATTCTTGGAAATTTCAATGTTCACCACCACCTTTGGCTCTCCTTTCACTGATTCACCTGGTGAACAAGCCTACACCTTTTCTATCCTTAATGACCTAGAGCAGCTTGTATAGCACCCTACCCACATCCCTGACCACCTTGGGGAAAGCCCAGTATACTTGACCTCTTCCTTACTACTAATCCTTCTGGATACACTGTTAATCTTTTCTCTCCGTTGGGTTCCTCCTATCACAACCTTGTCTCCTTAACCTGTCCTATCACTCAGGTACGGCCTGCGGACCCTCCAAAGAAACATCGTCTGTGGCACTTTGGAGCTGCAGACTGGGAGGCCCTCAGGCAGTACTTCTTGGAATCTTACCTAATCTGTTATTCGCTCTGTTTAAAAATTATTTCATCCGTACTAAATGCTCTCAACACTGTAACTAGAATTCTTCCCCCTCCTTCCAGCACCTTGACAAAAACCTTTCTAACAACTTTACCTCATCATCCTTCCCTCCTCTTTTCTACTCTGATGGCTCTGTAGCTATTTCTTCTACTGCTAAAGCAGATCTCTTTGCTCAGACTTTCTCCTCCAATTCCACCTTAGACAGTTCCGGTGCTATTGCTCCATCACTTCCCCCCTCTGACTTCCTCATGGCTGACATCAAAATTTCTTCAGCTGAGGTATTTTCTGCCATCACGGGCCTCAATACTAATAAGAAATATGGGCCTGATGGAGTCCCACCCATTGTTCTCAGGAACTGTGCTTCTGTGCTTACACCTTGCCTAGGCAAAATCTTTTGCCTTTGTCTGTCAACTTCTACCTTTCCTTCTTGCCAGAAGTTTGCTCTCATTCAGCCAGTCCCAAAGAAGGGTGACCATTCCCAACCCTCAAACTATCGTCTAATTGCTTTAACATCCTGTATCTCAAAAGTTTTCGTGTCAATTCTTAATAGGAAAATTTTAAAGCATCTTTCCTATCACAACCTTCTTTCTGATTGTCAGTATGGGTTCTGTCAGGGACGCTCCACTGGCGATCTTCTCACCTATCTTTCAGACTCCTGGTCATCCTTCTTTCGGGACTTTGGCGAAAGCTTTGCCATTGCACTTGACGTCTCAAAGGCTTTCGATCGAATCTGGCATAAATCTTTAATATCCAAATTGCTGTCTTACGATTTCTATCCTTCTATCTATCCCATCATCTCTAGCTTCCTTTCTAGTCGTTCTATAGCTGCTGTTGCAGACGGCCATCGTTCTTCTCCTAGATCTATTAACAGTGGTGTTCCTCAGGGCTCTGTCCTATCACCAACTTTCTTCCTTTTATTAATCAGTGACCTTCTAAGCTGTACATCTAACCCTATCCACTCATACTGATGACTCCATCCTTCACCTTTCCATTCGGTTCCCGCAACGTCCATCTCAGCAGTTACTTCAACAAACAAGGGATGAGGCTGTGGCACACCTAATGTCTGACTTGGCTCGTATCTCTGACTAATGTAAAAATAATCTGGTTGTTTTTAATGCATCAATGACTCAGATTTTACACATATCAACTCGACAAAATCTTCCAGAGGAGTACCCACTAATGTTTAATAATATTCAGCTTAATCCTGCATCATCCTTGAACATGCTTGGGGTTTCATTTACTCGGGACTTATCTTAGAAAGATTATATTACATCTCTTATAAAATCTGCTTCCAAGAGATTAGGTGTGCTAAGCCGACTCCGTTCCTTCTTTACCCCTGCACAATTGTTGACTCTATACAGGTGTTTTATCAGCCCCTGTGTGGAGTGCAACTCTCATGTGTGGGGAGGCTCCCCACATACATCTCTTCTCAATAGGGTGGAGTCAAAGGCTTTTCGTCTCATTAACTCTCCTCCTCTTATTGACTCCCTTCAACCTCTGTCTCTTCACCGCACTGTTGCATCTTTATCTCTTTTCTATTGCAACTTCAATGGTCGCTGCTCCTCTGAACTGTCTGCATGCATTCCTCCACCTCTATGACGGGCGTGTAGCACCCATCTAACAGCAAATTCTCATCCCTTTTCTGTCCAACTTTCTAATGCAAGAGTTAATCTTTACTCCCAGTCCTTCATTGATGCAACAGGTCAACTCTGGAACTGTCTCCCTCTGTCTGTATTCCCTGCTTCCTATGATCTCCAGTCTTTCAAACTCAGTGTGTCCAAGCATCTCGAAATGATCGAATCTTGAATTTGGCTCTCTCTTGTATTTTGGTTTTCTCTTGGAAGGAACATTTTTGTGGGCTCACGGCCTTTGGTTCCTTTTTCCTAACAAAAAAATATTTCACCATCTACGTCATCAAACTCACAACAGCAGGTTGATGGTAAGCCATCCCTAACTCATCCTACTACATATTTCCTCAACGACAATTTTACCAAACTGTAGCTCAAAAAATATGGTCGAGAGATTAGTGTGTCGAATGTGTGGATCCCGAAAGATAAACTCATTCAAAAAATAATTGAAAAGGCAGACAACGGTGGGCCCACCTCAAGTTCTACTAGTGTGCACAGTGACCCTCCATGCATTGCCAATGTAGCAAACGAACCACCTAGTAACCCCGCAAACACTACTGGGATGCCTGATGACCCCAGTGATGTAAAGAAATGCGATAATGAAACCTTAGATGCAGAACTAAGAAATATATCGACAGCCCATGAGTGTCTGAGTGTATGCATGGCAACACTGGAAAGGGTTTCCCGTGGTGCAACACCAAAAACCACTCATGTGAATAATCACGTGACCCCCCCCTCCAGGAAATTGACACACGTATTGCAAAGCTAGAGGAGAGAGTGAACAATATAAGTGCAAACACAATGGACTATGTGAACACCGCAGCACAAGTACCATTGAATGAAAGATGCTCACTCATGGCGAAACGAATTTTTGCCTTAGAGGACGCATCACAATCCTCAGTGCATGATGTGCAGGCCAGTTGGAAAGCAAACTTACCCCGTATAAAAGAACGAACCCTATTGCTTGGTGACACCAGTCTGGGGAATGTGAAATCACCCAATTTGAAAAACTGTAAAATTCAGGACGTTGCATGAGGCCGACACAGAACTGATGAAGCGCTGGGTACGGGACAAACTTTCATGGAGTCCCAAAAGGTGCATAATCTACTGTGGTCTCTACAATATACTGATGGGCAAGACTCCAGAACACATATTAGACAACCTTGGAGGGCTAATTGCTGAACTGAAAGCCAAAAGTGAAAGCATGGAAATGTGTGTGTGCCAACCTGTGCCTAGTCTGCAGTGCGACATACTTTAGGATAAAATTGCTGAGCTTGCTGAACAGATTTCAAAGTGGACCAGAGAAAATGGGATTGTGACCATCAAACCAGACCTGGAGTTTAGGCTGAGGATAGGCGACACAGAGGAGTCATGCTTCCTATCTGATGGCGAAAACCAAGGCTCACTCCTGAACCGCACCGGATTGGTGAGATTACTTGGTGTCATAGATAAACAGTACCCATCCTTCAGTACCTTCCTAAATCACCAGCAAATTGAGAAAAATTCAGAAAAATATTCCTGGCAAAGACCTCACCACGACGGAGTTGTAAATGAAGCAAGAGATACCCTAAACCAGTTGAAAGTTCAGTCTGTGATCAGAGAAGCAAAGCGAGATAGTATGTATGGATGGCAGCTAGTGGGTGGCAGCAAGTGCAGACGTCATCACCCACAACCCAGCCCTCCTCCACCCCAGCACCAAGGATGGAGGCAGGAGGAGGAGGGGTACTATGGTGGAGGATACCATCACTCACCTAGGAACACCTGGCTGCAGCATAAAGCAGGTCGTCACCACCCTCCTGTCACGTCTCGCCCTACTGGGAGCAGGCAGGGAGGATTGCAGAGTGGCCACAACCCCTCCCATAAGCCACCGCCACGCACATCCGGCCTAGTTAATGCCCGATCAAGGCCACTCCCTGTCCCTTCTCCACCCACCAGCCCTCATAGTTGCTGTTACCCTCCTCCTTTCCTCCCTGCACACTCGACATACCACACCAAATATGAGGACGATCTCCAGCAATGGGGACCCAGCACAAGCGGCTTGGATCCCTCCACACCCTTAGACGGCCATGGCACTGGTGAAGGGGGCCAGGGCAACAGCACCACCCACAGCCAAGACTTCACCGCCTACCAGAATCCCCTCTACACACCCACTCCGGCAATAGATGAGGATGCCATAATTGTGGTGAATTAACCATTGCCGGGCTAACTCGCAGGTTTGACCACCGGCTGAGGTGCAATTTCTGCCACATGCTGGGGCACAAACGGAAAGTATGCCATTACTACAACCCTTAGGGGTCTGGCGAGGAAGGAAATGCCGGAGAATGGGAACAAAAAGTAATTAACGCTCTAAAAATCGAACACAAAGTCTCATAGCAAATAAGGAAGAAAATGAACTTTTAATAAATGAAAGGGACATTTATGTGCTATGCAGAAGTGAAACTTGGCTTACTCCACGAGCTAAATTACCAAGTGTTTAGATGTGACAAGGGCAAAAGAGGTGGTGTATGTACTTACATAAAAGATGTTCTAATTATAAATCCCATTAATGTATCTATAGATAGACCAGAGGGGGTGGAAGATATATGGGTCACGGTACAGTATCATAAGCTGCCTTCAGTCATCATTGGTTGGATGTACTGACACCCAAAATCTAATTCACTAACTTTTGATTATATTACAATCGTTTTTAATTTCATTCGTCTAAGAAATAAGTCTTTCTATGTCCTCGGTGATCTTAATGGTGACTTATCTAAACACAGTAAGATGAACAAAATTATTTCCAATATGAAACTATACCAGTTAACGGATAAGACCACAAGAATAACACCCATCTCTGCTACTTTGGTAGATATAATTGTAACAAACAAGCCTGACTTAGTAATTCATGCAGACAGTTCGGGCAGTCCTGTAGCTGATCACGACCTCATTAGTGTTGCAGTAGATTTATGTAAACCTAAACGACAACCTTCAGTTAACACTTACCGACAACTAAGAAATTACTCCCCTGAGGTTATGTGCAGTCTACTAATAGAAGAGAGTCCCAGTCTATAAAAAAAAAAAAAAATGCAACTGACGATACTGACAAACAGGTTACAATATTCAACTATGTTTTTAATAATTGCCTGGACTTGTGTGCACCAATGGTGACAAAAGAAGTTAAACGACTCTTCTGCTCTAGGATAACAGGTGACATAACAGATGTGATGCAAGAAAGAGACAATGTACGATATAATCTTAAAATTGATAGAAGTAATGTAGACTTACAAGACAAATATAAAACATCAAAAAAGCAGGTTAGGGGGCAGGTTCGCAGACCTAAATCAGAGTATTACAATAAAAGATTAGAGGAAACCAAAGGTAATACTGAGGCCACAAGGAGAATCTTAAGAGAGTTGATTCCTAATGCTAAGAAAAGTAACAGTATACTTCTCACTAATGACCTATTGAAAACGTACACAAGGTAAACGAGTTTAACAGATATTAGGCAAATGTAGGGAAGAACACTTTTTAGAAATCTCAACAATATTTAGGAAACGATAACAGCATACTAGAACTCAGTAATAATGAATCACACAGCCCTACCAATGCGAATTATATGTTTCGACCTGAACCCGTAAATGTTAATACTCTTATTCTAGTGATAAAGCATCTAAACAATACTAACTCCTGTGGTTCAGATGGTATTCAACTACGCTTCTTGAGAGATTCCCTCCCTGTAGTCATCCCATACCTCAGTTGCATAATAAACACCTCAGTTGTGACGGAAGTTTTCCCTACAGCGTGGAAACACTTGATATGGTCCCGGTTTTTAAATCAGGCAATGTGGATGAAGCTTCCAACTATCGTACAATATCTTTGTTACTTATACTTTCCGAAATACTGGAAAAGATGGTAGCATCGCAACTTATGGATCACTTAGAAGGGAATCATCTCCTCGGTAATTCTCAGCATGGCTTTAGACATAATCTCTCTATTGAAACTGCTCTTTTAACACTCTTGTAAGCTATATGAAAACCTAGATAATAGAAAAGTATCTCTAACTGTGCTCTATGATCTTTCCAAGGCATTTGATAGTGTTTGTTACAGTGTATTAATTAACAAATGTCTAAAAGTAAATGTAGATTCCTTCTTCTTTAAAAGCTACCTAAGTAAGAGAACTCAGTCTGTCCAAATTGACAATTTTGTTTCAAACTTGAAATCTCATATGGAGAACCTCAGGGATCTGTCCTCAACACTTTTCTATTTATAATCTATGTTAATAACCTCTTGCACTTAATAACTGACTGGCAGACGACACTCAGTTTATCCACACTGGCAGCACTGACGATATAAGGATTCACTAATCTTCCTTCTAAATAAACCCACCTTAACTGACAACTTAGCTATAGTTGTGTCTTTCTTGTTAACCTCCTTTACTGATTTTTCATTTTCCTCCTTGTGCATGTGCAATGGCTTCTTAACTTCATCCATGGCGCTTTGAAATGCCTTCTGTAATCTGTTTACCCGTTCTACCAGCTTATTGTACTTCTCCATTTCAACCTGTTCCTGGTAGAAATCATCATCTTGGTTTCTACCTTTATCCCTTTTCTTAATTCCAAATTTGCTTTGCTAAAGATGGTAGTCATCATGTGGTACCCGCACTAAGAGAAAGATTCTACTTACAGTTTTGCATTCCTCTACGCTGCAGACGAAACACTGAACAGCTGATTTAGCTTGCTTGGCGCATTCCTGCACTACTTTGTTGTATTCTGTTATTTGAACAACTCCTTTACTTAAACTTCCACTTCTATATTAGAACATCATTTAGTTTAACCTAGTGCAGAGATTGACTCATAAAGGTACTATTTAGGTATGGCCAGTTTGTGGCCAAGATTGGCCAAGCGTGGAGCGATGTGTGGTACGTCTTGCCTCTCTCGCATCTCGTGTGTGTGTGTGTGTGTGTGTGTGTTGAGCTTTGTCCCAACAAAACCCTTTTAAAAGAATAAATAAATAATAAGGAAGGAGTCCAAAGCTATTTGTCCAAGGAGAAACTTTACCATATTAGAAGGAAATTAATGAAAAAATGAATGTCTCAAAACGGGAAAGTAACTGCAAGAGAGAGAGAGAGAGAGAGAGAGAGAGAGAGAGAATGTTTAAATGTTTTTCTTTTTCCTGGAAGGCTAGGTATAGGAGTTGTTGTTTGCCGTTTGTTTGTTATTGTTGTAGGTAGTGATGGTGGGGGTGGGGAGTGGGTTGGGTTACAGTGTTTGCTATTGTTTTTGATAGTGGTTTCTCTCTCTCTCTCTCTCTCTCTCTCTCTCAGAGGGATATGTTTTGATGTGTGGTGCTTGCGAGTGTTTGTGCTGATCCATGGGAGTATTTGATGTGTGTGTGTGTGTGTGTGTGTGTGTGTGTGTGTGTGTGTTTATAAGTGCTTATGAAGGTGTAGGGGGTGCTTGATGTGAGGCATTTAAGCAGTGTTGGTGAAGGCCTAGAAGGATTGTTTGTTGTGTGGTGTTTGATGTTTCACTACATAGGGGAGGGGAAAGTTTTTTTTTTCTTTTTTGATGCTTGTGGTACGTGGGGGCGCTCACCATCCACTCACTCGATGTAGTGCTGCTGTCGGGTGTCTGCTCTTTCCTCTCCTCCATCCTTCTTTGCTTCCATCCTCTTCTGTCTTTTTTTCCCTCATTCTTTCCTCGTCCTTCTGCCTACAGATGACTTTACACTCCTTCTTCTGTTTTTCTTTCCTTCTTTCTTTCCTCTCCCTTCTGCCTGTGGGTGACTCCACACTGAGTGATAAGCAAAATGGTTTCCTGTACACCAGGAAACCATTTACTTCGCTGGGTGGTAACCATATAACCAAATATTGGCGCCTGGTGGTTTAGTGGCTAATTACTGCACTCTAATCGGATGGAGCCGGTGAAGGTTTATATCCAAGGGATGGTTGGGGTTTATTGCTCACGTAAGGCCACTCAGGGAAGAGTGAGGCTGGTCACTCATCTTAAATGTCGGGACCAACTGCCTAACCCCGGGCTCCTACGCTCCTCATGGGGCAATGTAGGATTGGATGATGGATGGATGGATGGATTATTTAGTGCTGTTCGTGTGTGAGTTGGGGGTGAGAATCATTACTGAGTAGAAGTTAGTGTGTGTGTGTGTGTGTGTGTGTGTGTAGCCTACATGTATACTATACCATTAACCTGCAGGAAAAACACCACTTTACTGGATTAAAGCTGAAGCAAAATACACTGCAGCACATTTAGTGATTAACTGATTCTTGCTAAAATTATGCCTCGGCTTTCAAGTACTTTGGAGTAGTATAGGGACTATGGTCGTACCATTCTAAAGTGGCGGTTTGGGTGGGGCACGAACCTCTGTACAGTGTTGCCACGTTTTCCATACTCGCGATGCCTCTCTCTCTCTCTCTCTCTCTTTCTCTCTCTCCTGGGAGGATGTGCATCACCCTAGGGAATTTTGTTTCTTTTATGTCTTATAAACTTGTGCTTTCATTTCTTTATTTTGCTTTTATATTATTGTTTTACATTTGACGCCAGATGACCTCGGTGTTACGGCGCTTTTTCATTCAATCAATCTCGCCCTCCTTCCTTCCCTCCCTTCATCTTTCCCTTAGCTTGACAATGCACTCACTGCCCCTTGCCTGCCTTCTCTCTCTCTCTCTCTCTCTCTCTCTCTCTCTCTCTCTCTCTCTCTCTCTCTCTCTCTCTCTCCTGGGGGAGATGTGCGTCAATTTTGTTTCTTTTATGAGTGACTTATAAACTTGTGCTTTAATTTCTTTATTTTGTGTTTATTATATCTAATTATGTTTAAAAATATTATTGTTTTACATATGGCGCCAGATGACCTCGTTGTTGTGGCGCCATGATTTGTTTTCATTCAATCACTCTCTCCCTCCTTCCTTCCCTCCCTTCCTCCATCTCTCACTAAGCTGCACTCAACACTGCCCCTGGTCTGTCTTCTCCCCCCCCCTCTCTCGTCTGTGGTATTTTAGGATACATTTTGGTTATTTTCTTTTACGTTATAATGTACATATTGTAAATTTGACTTTATTTCCACACCACCCAGGAGGTTAAAATCTTGGCGCGTTTTTTTTAAGAGGTGTTCCCAAACAGGCCTATTAATCCTCTATCCCTCACAGATGACCATGTCGGACTGGGTGTGTGTGAGTGTTGCCGCTCACGAGGGTTTAGTGTAGATATTTTTTTTACTAAGAAACTGGCATATATTTGCTTATATTCCTGCACATTATCTTATAATCATAATTGTGACATTATTACCCACCCCAGAAAGACGGTAACAGCCAATAAAAGTGACTACTTTTTTTTAAGCAACACTGTAAAATAATTATGCCACGTTTCTGTATTGCCGTATAAATATTTTACGCATAATCAGTTTACTGTTCTTTCATATATTATAATACACACGTTACCAGTATATTCTTATGTGTTTATCTTATTGTGATTCCTATTACATATATCAGACCCGTTCACATAGCGGGTATGGAACACGTGGCACCACTGTACAGAGGTTCGTGCCCCACCCAAACCGCCACTTAAGATTGGTACCACCATAGAATAATCAGTCTCTCTCTCTCTCTCTCTCTCTCTCTCTCTCTCTCTCTCTTCCATATAACCACTGAGTTTACTAATTTATATTAAATATTAATATCTGTATGGTATATACTGTAAATAGGTCGTGTAAATAGGTCGATATTGCACGACTCACAGTCAGGGACACTCTGATATTACTTCAGATAAGACAAAACACTTAGGAATTATAAGAGCCAGTGGGTAAGATATATAACGCTGAGAGAAAGATTGGTAGATAGAGACGTAGATAGACAGACAAATAGATAGATGGGCTGTTTCACTGACTGCTTGACTGGCTGAATGATTGATACATTGATGAAGAGATACAGATAAAGATTCATTGACTGACTGACGGATAAGGAGAGAGAGAGAGAGAGAGAGAGAGAGAGACAGACAGACAGACAGACAGACAGACAGAGACAGAGAGAGAGAATCAGCTTTGTTTTGGTTGAGGCACCTGTGTCAGGTAATTTGGGAACAGAATGTTACATGAACTGTTGCATAGGGCCATCGTACTGAGAAGTGTGTGTATGTGTGTGTTTGTGTGTGTGTGTGTGTGTGTGTGTGTGTGTGTGTGTGTGTGTTTACCAATAAGGTGTGTTTTCTTAATATTTGTCTTTTTTATTTTTTCTTTGACTGATGGCATTAAAATCCATTCGAGCAAAGACAGAAAATTTAGGTAAAGTCAAGACTGGTCCAGAAATACCCTGAATTCCACTGGCCTTCAACTGAACTTTTGATCTTGCCTTGGACTCTGCCAAAAATAATCGATCTCATTCTCTCCGGTACGTTTTACCTTGTGTCTAAAGGTGCTTGCTGTATGAGAGCAGCTCCTGGTTAGCTTGCTGTAGTTATCAATATTTATTGCCTCGCCCGGACGGAATCCAGATATTATTTTTGGTCGTTTCTTTTTTTATTTGTTTGTTTGTTAGCAACATAAAGGAAAAACGGCTGATTGAAATTATATGAAACTTTCAGGATACATGGGCACTGGTCTCAAAAGTCAGTGATTATGTTTTGGTGGCAATCGAATGAACCTGAAAGGTCAAAATCAAGGTAACGGATTTTCAGAGGACTATATCTTGAAACCAGCTGAAGATAGAGATATTTACTATTTTCATCATACAAGAGCTCTCATATGGGCTTTCATTTGGTACAGTACCATGACCTCTAACCTTGAGTGACCTTGAAAGGTTGAACTCAAGGTCACGGATATTCAGAGGTTTATAACGCGAAACTAGTTGCAAACAGATATTTACTATCATCAACATCTAGGAAGGCCCTTATGGGCCTTTAGTTGGTTCCCTTACCTTTGACCTTAATTAACCTTGAATGGTCAAACTCAAGGTCACGGATATTCAGGAGGCTATAACTCGAAACTGGCTGAAGATAGAGATATAAGAATCTCATGACCTTTGACCTTGAATGGTCAGGCGAGGTTTGTTGTGCCTGGCACCACCTGTTTTATATCTGTTTATACTTTGTTCCCTTATAGTTGACACAAGCACTAAACATATTTTGTATACTAATTACACGTTCTCACGTCGAATATTCAACACTCTATTGCTGGACGTTTTCCCGTCCAGTTCTCTCCTCCATCCAATCGTTCTCTCTTATCTCAAATTTGGAACAGCATTCACGTTGGTAGCTGGAATACAAAATTGAATTTCTCATGCAATACAGAGCTGTAACTTTCAAAATTATTCTTTCTCTCCCTCTCTCCACCATCATCACTTCAACAATTCACTGTCTATCAGGAAAGGAATAAGAAATAGAGATGGATATATTGACTAACTCGTTCTGACACCACAGTATTTCGTGATCCTCTGGCTGAATAAACTTATCTGACGGTAGACTGTATCAACAGTGTGTGTGTTCAGTGTTAGGTTTCGTTCGTTTAGAGACGTCTGCTCACTTAAAAAAAAAAAAAAAAAAAGAGGCTCCCCAAGGGTGGAATCAGACCAGCCGCGAGCCGATACATAGGCTATCTACTGCGGCTCGGAATATGACCTTAACCTTGACCAATTTTCACCAATTTCGAATTCGTCCAAAATTTTCATCCCTACTACACACCTTTTAAAATTTTGTGATATCTTGACCGGTTGCGAAGTTATGTTCTCTCACACACGCACACACACACACACACACACACACACACACACACACACACACACACACACACACACACACACACACACACACACACACACACACACACACACACTGAAAACAGTACCAGCATGGCTATTGCGGCTGGTAAAAATGGAAGTTAAGGTGGAATGTAGCAAAATTGAGGAAGGCCATTCAAGAGTTGACCAGTTAAATGCATGAAGATGTGCAAGTATTTGTTAACTCTTGCATGTAAGAGCTGGACATAAAAAATAATAATAATATAAGCTAGAGCCCCCCCCCCCTCCCACCAAGGAGGAAATCACACCAGCCGCGGGCCAATGCATATCTGGCGCGGCTTGGAATATGACTTTAACCTTGAACTACTTTCAGCAATTTCGAACTGTTAGAAGATTTTCATCCCAACTACACACATGTAAACTTTTGTGTTGTTACCTTGAGCGGTTGTGAAATTATCGTGCTAACAGACACTCAGTCACACAGACAGACAGACAAACTGAAACCAATACTACACACCTGTAAAATTTTGTGATGATATCTTGAGCAGTTTCGAACTTATCGTGGTAACAGACACACAGACCTTGACATACTTTCACCAATTTCGAACTCGTGATCGAATTTTTTCCCTTCTACACACATGTATAAATTTGCGATGGTTTCTTGAGCGGTTGCGAAGTTATCGTGCCAATAGACACACAGACACACACACACCGACAGACAATTGAAAATAATACCAGCATCGCTATCACGGCTGGTAAAAATGCATGCTGCATGTTCACCGTAGTGATAGAGGGATGCAAGCAGCTAGTTTAGAAAATCAATGGTTATTGGAAGAACAACAATAGACGGGAAAAGATGCAACACAGCGACAAAAAGAGAGAGGCTGAAGGGTTGGGCTGACAAGATGAAAATTCTGTTAGATTACGCAAGTTAAAAGAGCCGGATATGGTGAGCCCCTCTACCCTCGCCCCCACCACCACACACACACAAAAGCTATTATAAGCGAAAGAAGACCTGCAAAGTCAGCAGCAGCATCAGGATAAAGTGCGGCATCGGTTTAACATACCTAGTCTCTGGGAAGTGGATTTTGCAACTGAAGTAATGTGATTTTTCAGGGATAGGTCTCTTCCGCGAGCTACCCCAAGGATACTCGGAGATTATGAAGGCTTGAGCTGCATAATGCTGAATATGAACGTAGAAATTAACTTCATATTATATAGAGAATGGAACGTATCAGACAATGATATGAAAACTGACAAGGGAAAAAGAGTTCACAAATCCAGCGTGAAAAATGAAATCTTGAGTAAAAAAAAAAAAAAAAAATGAAGATTTCTATGGTGAGTGAATGAAGGTACAGCCCCTATTTTAAGAACTTTCATTCATTTGTTGATTTATTTTTTCCATTTAATTATTTTATTCATTAAAGAAGAACACTTTTATTCTCCCTTCACCCTATTTCTGGATCCTTTCTCCTACATCTTCCCCTGTCGCTGTTTCTTCCTAATTCTGTTCCCTCTGTTAACCCTTCCTCGGAAGTTCTTCTTTCTCCATTTCTACCCAAGTCTATTCTTCCTCTCTGTTTGCCCTTTCTCCTCCACATCCCCATACTACTACCAGAGGAAATTTCAACCATCTAAACAATTAATAATTAAACAGATAAATAAAAATCCAGATATACAGTAAGCTGTCACACACACACACACACACACACACACACACACACACACACACACACACACACACACACACACACACACACACACACACACACACAATTATTATTATTATTTTTTCCTCACGCTATCACTGTGTCCGGATTTGTTACCTGCTGAGACGACGGCATGCGTCTCAACCACCTCTTTAACCCACTCACCGTTTTCATACGCTTTTGAAGCGTATGATCTACTTATCCCCCCTCAGGGTTTTCATACGCATTTAGACGCGTAAGAACCAGTGGATAAAAAAGAAAAGGAAAAAAAGAAATGGCATAAGATCTGCTTTCATACGCATTATAGGTTCGTATGTCTGGCAATAGTGTGCCTAAATGTAGCCTACACGTGTGTCTCGCTGGTGCAAGATGCAAGTGACAGTCTTTTACTTTTTGTGGCTAATGTATAGGTTACAATAAATATCGCTTTGACTGGGACCAGGAAAAGGTACTATGGCAAATTTTCATATGCTCTATATACTATATCATGAGAACTTTGATAACATTATTCAAAGTAAGTCAAACAAAAGAGGGATTGTATTTAATATAATGATATTTTACTTCCTCAAAAAGTTCCAAGTTCTTCGTGAATGAACGTAATATAATATTCACACGCTTATTTCTACATAAATTTATACGTTTATCAATTTCCAGACCGCGAACAAAAAGCTACAGCTTTGGGCTTTCCAATGCTACAAAAGAATAATTGGTGCCTGTATTAGGGCCCGTTTACTAACGAAATGTATAAACTGTACTTTCAGCGCGGGAGAAATATGTGGCTGGGCCCATGATCTAAGTAGGGGAGGTCAGCCAGACAGAGTGGCATCCCCTCCTGCATGACGTCACACGCGCCGCACTGCCTTCCCAGTCCTTGATCTCCAGGCTGGCTGGCTGGCGTCGCCGGCCTGGACGCGCTATCTGAGATTCGACAACACTGCTTCATTCATAGCTTTCATCTCTCCTGCAGTATATTTTATGCCTTTATAACCATTTACCATAACCATAGTCAGGACGTCAATTAATCACATTATCCTCCACCTATAACATTCCACAACAGGACTTAATTTAGCTTCTCTCTGTCTATCTATATATTTTTTGTTTTATACTTAATCGCACCTTCCCACCAAGGTGGGGTAGCGATTTGACTAAGGAAAAGAAAATAACAAAATAAGGAAAACCCCCACACACAAATACACATTCGATCACATTCACACTCATCTATCTATCTACCTATCTGTCTATCTATCTATCTATCTATCTATATGATAACGCGAGCAACGTTTATGATGGCTCTTAGACGGATAAATGACGAAATAAATATAATTTTCATCATTCATTAGTGTGAAAAAATACAGCCATCATTATTGGTGTATGTAATATTCATTCTCTCTCTCTCTCTCTCTCTCTCTCTCTCTCTCCCAGGGCTTGATGCTGTGGTGTCTAGATCATGGAATCCCCAATTATTCATTCATGCTCTCTCTCTCTGTCTCTCTCTCTCTCTCTCTCTCTCTCTCTCTCTCTCTCTCTCTCTCTCTCTCTGTCTGTCTCTGTCTCTCTCTCTCTCTCTCTGTTACCATGTTTAGTTTCATTTTCTTCCTAGTCGCTGACCTGCTTGTTTATTTGCTTATTCGATTGCTATCAGCATGTTAAGGGATCTGATCTTAAAATATATACAAAGTTTGGCAAAAAAGCACAAAATATCATCAGGTAAATTAACATCTGATTTTCTGAAAGTAGACGAAAGGGATTATTTTTTTTTCCTTCTGTAAGGGAGTTCCCATGAACAGCCATGAATATTTCTCTCAATATCCTTAGCTGAGAAAAGAAGTCGTCTGAAGGTACATATAGTTCCTTAATGGCGACAGAATGTTAACTGACAAAAGCAATGAGAGACACGGAATGGGACAAGCTGAACCCACTCGCTAGAGGGTTGATGTGACGTTACGCAGGCTCACACGGCGCGCTGTCTGGCTGACCTCCCCTACTTAGATCACGGCTGGGTCGAAACCAGGGGGAGAGTAGGGGTGCGCAGGCCAGGTTTCCTGAAGTGGTTAACTTCCAACCACCTCATTACCCCGTTAGCTTGTTATCCTAGTATGAAGGTCTCCAGTTAGAGATGCAAATCACCCTACCTCGCTGACTCCTGTTCTGTGACTAGATTTTTGAGGGATGGATGGACGAATAGATGGATGGATGGGTGGATGATGGATTGATAGATGGATGGATGGATGATGGATTGATACATGGATGGATAGATGATGGATTGATAGATGGATGGATAGATGATGGATTGATAGATGGATGGATGGATTGGAGGACAGATGGATGGATGGATTGGAGGACAGATGGATGAATGGTTAGCTGGATGGATGAATGGAAGAGTATTGATGGAGACATGGATGAAAGTAGAGGAACAAGTCACGAACCTCAATGATTTTTTACGCATCTCTGCATATAGGGTACAGCCTTTGCCATTACAGGATGAGAAAGCGATAGCATTATATTCCTTCAGAGAGAGAGAGAGAGAGAGAGAGAGAGGACTTCAAGAAGTAGTACTAGTTAACATCCCTTATTTCCCTCTGTACCCCAACATCAGGGGTGGGGAACCTATATATATCAGGGGCCATCTATATCAGGGCCATACTTTTAACATCACATTCCGTAAAAAAAATATCATCAGCTATAAAAATTTACTGATTTTATATATATATATATATATATATATATATATATATATATATATATATATATATATATATATATATATATATATATATATATATATATATATATATATATGGGTGAGGGCGCCTACCATCACCATCCCTCCTCCCTAGATGTAGTTGCTCTCGGGTGTCTGCCTTTTCCTCTCTTCCCTCCATCCTTCTCTTTTCCATCCTTCCATCTCTCCTTCATATTTCCCTTTTCCTTCATTCTTTCCTTGCCTCCGGGTGATTCTGCCTACAGGCGACTGACTTGCCCTCTTCTGTCTTTCTCTTCCTTCATTCTTTCTTCCTTTTCCTTCACATGTGGGTGGGTGACTCTACACCTGGAGTGACAAGCCAAATGGTTTCGTGTGTACACCAGGAAACCATACTACTACCCTGGTGGTAACACCTATAGCCAGTAAAATTTTGGCACCTGGTGGTTTAGTGGGTAATTATTATGCTTAAGTCGGTAATGCCACTCAGCCGGTGAAGGTTTATATCCAAGGGATGTATTGGGGTTGGTTGGATGGTTGGGGTTGGTTGGTCATGTAATGCCACTCAGGATGAGGAGGATGGTCAGATAGTCTCATCTTAAATGTGGACCAACTGCCAAGCCCCGCCCTACGCCCTCATAGGGCAATGTCGGATTGAATGATGGATATACTGCCAAGCCCCGGGCTCCTACACTCCTCATAGGGCATATGTCGGATTGATATATATATATATATATATATATATATATATATATATATATATATTATATATATATATATATATATATATATATATATATATATATATACAAAAATCAATTAAAGACCAAGGCGTAGCCATTGTTCACTATTTTTCTGTTGATCTTTTTTCGAGTTTTTCTTTACACATTGTTTTACACTATGATTCAGGTTGTAGATAATATCCAAGATCCA
Source organism: Coenobita brevimanus (assembly GCF_032717465.1). NCBI lineage: Eukaryota > Metazoa > Arthropoda > Malacostraca > Decapoda > Coenobitidae > Coenobita > Coenobita brevimanus. The sequence goes on from NC_137057.1 coordinate 11,997,406, forward strand.
TGTCGTAAACTATATTTTTTATTAATTATTTATTTTCATTTTTCGTAGTGGACGTTTCGTGTATCCTTACACATCATCAGCGACTGTAATATAGATACAATACACTATAAAACATGACATATACAGCATAAACTTATACAATATATATACTGAAATGTACAACAACGACTAATAAAAGTGTAGATTACAAGAGTATGGATAAAAGAGACAAACCCTTTAGGTGAAGTCAAGTATGAGCTACAGTTAAAAGTGTATGGATAAAAGAGACAAACCTTATAGGTGTAGTCAGCTATGAGCTACGTGGTTGACTGCGAAGGTTGTATGGGTGAGTGGGTGTTTGTGGCTGGGTAGTCTTGCCAGTTGTGTTATTGTGTGTGTAATGTTCATTTGTAATTGTCGCTGCTTGTGGTCGGGCCTTTGTGTATTTAAACAAGTTTGAGGGTACGATCTAGTCCGGTAGTTTGGTTGTTTATGGCCGGCGTGTTTTCACGTATGAGAAGTGCTTCTGCCAGTTGTAGTCTAATCGTGGTCATGACATTTTTTTATTATATTAGTGATATTTTTCTGAAGGTTAGAACTTGTCTGTTTATTGATGTGTGATGTTGAGTCATATGATCTTTTATAGAACCGGATTGTAGGTGCATGGTTAAACGTCTGCTTAGTGTGGTTGTGGTCATACCAATATATTTCATGTGACGAAGTTTACAACCTTCGTGTGGGCAAGTGAATTAATAAACTACATTGGTATGTTGAAGTTTGTTGGTTTGTCGAGCTGTGTTGTTTTTCATAATCATGTTGCTAACTTCTTCCTGTTTTTATAGTAAATAATTAAAACTGAGCTTGTCTGAGGGGATAACACATGATGTGTTACGTTAATGCACGAAAATCTCTCTAAGTACACGTTCATCCGTTTTATAAGCAGGGGACATCTGATTACCATAATCACACATTGTGATGGTAACAGTATGGGGAAGCGGTTGGACATTTGTGGTTGAGACTTGTTTTGAAATAAATTGGACATATTTCTCTGTCAACTATCGTTGATTGGAAATAACCATTGTTAATTAAGATCTGCTTTAATTTAGTTACTTCTGAGTGGAAGAGT
>NC_137057.1:12006110-12043610 GCF_032717465.1 Coenobita brevimanus
AGGTTTAAAATACTCGATACAGGTAGCAGTACCTCCTTACCTTACTGAGTTTTGTATCAGGCTGGCTCCAAAGAAAACAAGTTCTATGGGAGGGTAACTATTCCACACCACTCATAAATGGTATTTATTTATTTGGTACGAATTTATATTTAGTATGAGAGTATATTGGTTTTCAAACAGTAATATAGGCATTATAAGCATTGTTTCACTCACTAACTCATCAATATACCTGACCTTTTTTGGCAACATTACCTGATCATCATTTCTGACCATTTCTTCCTCTAATGCTATGTAAACTTTGTCCTCCACAATGTCATTGATTGGGGAATCACTCTGGCCCTGAATGTCTTTATTGGCAGGGTCACTGATAACAAGTGAATTGATAAGACTATGGGCTGCGGGGGGGAGGGGAGTTATGCGGTGTAAGGCATTGTCCTTGCCTGACATCTTGTAGAGGAATAGAGGAAGGTGTCGCGTGTATACGTACCAAAAATCACGCACAAAAATTGAAAACTGTGCAAATTATGAACCTTGCAATTGCACGACGTACCAGTATGTCGTTGGAACTGGCAGTTACATAATGTTGCAATGTACCCATACGTCGATGGGATGCCTCAGGTTAACTCAGGGCTGTCTGTGCATATCCTAGTCTGTGCATGTACTACATTTGCATTCATATATTGATGCAGGCTGTAAATTAAATATATATACATACATTTTTTTATTCAGGAGTAAATATATTAAGCTGGGGGTTAGTCGACAAATATTTATTGAGGTGACCTTTAAGGGTCAGAACTGTATTAGAATTTACTACATTGGAGGGCACTTTATTCCATATACTTACAATTCTATTGAAGAAGAAAAGCTTAGCTTCATGTGACTGGAATCGTTTGCCAGTTATTTTATATCCATTGCCTCTAGTATAATTCGAGTGATCAACTGTGAAGTATTTATCAATAGCCATGTTATGTCCTTTGAATATTATGATTACTTTAATTAGATCTCCTTGTAACCTTCGTTTAGTTTGGATAAATAAATTCAGGGCTTCTAAACGTTCCTCGTACGGTGTATTTCTCAATCTATGTACCGGTGTCATCTTTGTCATCCTTTGCTGCACTCTTTCAAGCTTTTCCATATCCTTTTTATAATACGGTGACCAAAACTGAAGGCAATACTCCAAATGCGGGCATACTAAGGAGTTATACAATGTGAGGACAGTATTATCGGATTGATATCCAAATGCTCTACCTATGAATCCAATCAATTTATTGCCTTTTTTCACAGCTTCTGTGCATTGTTTGCTTGGTTTCAAATCGTTTGTTATTATAATTCCTAAGTCTTTTTCATGGATTAACCTATCAAGTTGGACATTATTCATGCTATAACTAGCTCTTGCATTTTTACTGCCAATGTTCAGAACTTTGCATTTATTAATATTGCAATCCATATGCCAAACTTGGGCCCAGTTAAACAGTCGATCAAGATCTCACAGAATTGCCTGTCTTTGCAGTGCTCTATCTGCTCTGTTACCTATTTTAGTATCGTCAGCAAATTTTGAAATTTTACAACATAATCCTTCATCAATATCATTGATATATATTAAGAAAAGAATAGGACCTAACACTGAACCCTGCATCACTCCACTTGTACCGTTTATCCAGTCTGACTTTTCCATTTATTACAACCCTTTGCTTTCATCCGGTGAGCCAATCTTCAACCCACCCAAGGACCCTGCCACTGAAATCATGTGCCTGTGGATTTTGAAGGAGTCATTTGTGTGGAACTTTGTCAAAAGCCTTTTGAAAATCAAGGTAAACAACATCAACTGATTTAGTGTCATCATACATGCTCATTATATCACTGAAAAAGTCCAGCAGATTCGTGAGGCAAGAACGATTATTACGAAAACTATGCTGAGAATCTTTGATGAGACTGTTTGATTCGAAATGTTTTACAAACTTATCTCTGACAATAGTTCCAAGCAATTTGCAAACCACTGACGTTAAACTAACTGGGCGGAAGTTTTCTGGATGTGCTCTGTTGCCTTATTTGAATATTGGGGTTAAGTTAGCAGTTTCCATTCACGTGGCACCTGACTGCTCTTAAGCGATAAGTTAAAAAGTTCAGATAAGGACTTTGATATTTCATTCTGTAGTTCTTTCAAAACACGTGGAGATATTTTGTCCAGTCTCGGTGTTTTATTGTCTTTTAATTTGCTAATTGCAAGTAGTACGTTGCAATCACTAACCGTAATGTCAGTGATTATGTTGTCCTCTTCTATAGGAATGCGGGACACAGCAGGAATTGTATGTAAATTTTCTGTTGCAAATACTGACACAAAAAAGTATTAAGAATATTCGCCATCAAGTTTCATCATCAGCGTGCTCACCATTATCTGTGATTAAGGGACCGATTGTCGGAGTTTATTATCTTTTTGCTTCTTATGTAACTGAAAAATTCTTTGGAATTTGTTTTACTGATACTGGCAATATGTGCCTCAAGGTTTTTCTTACTGCATTTCATTAATTTTTTGGCTTTCCGTCGAAGGGCATTGTATTTATTTTTATCACTTTGACTCTTTGTGATAATGTACTTTTTATATGCAAGATTTTTTGCTTCCACACAATGTTTAATGTCGGAGTTCCACCATTTGGGTTTAGAATTTTTGGCAGGCCTTCTGTTGTGCATTGGAATACATAACCTGCCAGCACTGTTGAGAGTTTGTGTAAAATAATTCCATGTGTCATTCATACCTAAACTTTCGGCATTAGGATGCCAGTTACTTACACCAACAATTGACTTTAATTTCTTAAAATTTGCCCTCTTAAAGTCAGGCACTTTCTCGCAACTGGCCCTGACCTTGTCTTCAGATTTTAATGTTAATTATAACTGTGCAATGATCACTTGTGCTAAATTCTTCTCCTACAATAACATTACTCACTGCATTTTCTGATGTGGCTAAGACAAGATCTTGGATGTTAGCTCCACGTGTCAGATAATTTACAAATTGAAACAAAGAACTTTCCTGCAAGTTTGCATGTAGGTCAAACCGTGTGTGTGAGGATAGCACATCTCCCCATTTTGGAACTGGTAAATTAAAATCACCAAATATTACATGCTTTGCATACAAGATATTTCGGCAATTTGATTGTAGATTTCATTGTCAATGTTGAGTGGCTGACCGGGTGGATGATAAATTAACCCAAGTGTGATTTTATGAGAAGATTCATTTCTAAGCTGAATATAAATAGTGTCAATGTTTTCAATAATTGGCTTGGTAAGTATGACTGGATGAAATCCTGATTTAATATATAACAACACACTGCCCCCTGCTCGATTATTCCTTTCACTACTGAAAATGTGATAGCCTGGTAAATTAAACGTTGCTAGAAAATCTCTTTGCTCAGTATTTAGCCACGATTTTGTTACATCAATTACGTCATAATCTTCAGTAAAGACAAGGGCCTCAAAATCAGAAAATTTATTACGTAGACTACACGCATTTACAAGAAGACCTATAATGTGTTTTCCTTTCCGACGTTTGAAGCTTCCATTATTTATCGATTAATTGGATCGTATGACATCTGTGTTTGCCACCCTCGATTCTTGTTTTTTCTCCAGAAAAAACTTAGGGCATCACTAAGCAAACGACCAAGACGGGCAGAACCAATGGCATTCAAGTGTAGTCCATCATTCGTAAACAGTGTTCGTTGCTCGTAAAACTGGTTCCATGTGTCGATGAATTCAACTCCTTCCTGCAGGCAAAGTGACCTGACCGTATTAATTATACTAAATGCTTTACTGAAGAAGGAATTCCCTTTACCCATCCTTGGGAGTATTCTTGAAATAAAGATGTTAATTTTCTCCTTGCAGCATCGAATCCTCCTCCTGTACTTCTCTATCAGCTCCTCTGATTGGGTCCATAAGACATCATTTGTACCTGTATGAATAACTAGGCTGTCCTTTCCTGCACTCTCAAAAATATCATCCACAGCCTCCGTTACGTCGTCTACTCCTGCACCTGGGATACAAAAACGCTTTCATTTAGAGGATGCCCTGCCGCAAAATTCTACCAACTGACCATGGATGATAGAGTCCCCCACAACCCGTGCTTCATGGGGCTCTTCCTCTACCTCTGCAAGAATCTGAAACTTGTATGTTGTTACTGGAATGATGATCCTTTTCCTTGCAAGCCTTGCACCATTCTGCACTGGCTGGAACTCATTCTGTGAGGTGGGGGGAGAAGTAACTACAGCAGGAGGAGGATGGTCAACCTGGACTGCAGTTGGCCTAGCAGTGTGTCTGACATTACTCGCAATGAATTCCTCCAGCCATCAATTTTACGGGTCAGGCTGTTGATTTTGTTTGTAGCCTCGATCAGTTTGTCTCCCAGATTCTGACAGTTTGCAAAGGTGCAGTCCGTATAAAAGGATCCGGTGAAACTACCGGAGCAGGTTACGCAAATAAAGTTCCGCGGCATTCTGAAATCCAAGGTTACTGCAAGGATTTATCAGAGAAAAAGAATCTAATAATACTGATTATTACCTGGAAGAGATCTTGGAACAAGAATAAACTACATATGCAAAACCAGCTAGAACAGTGACAATTTATGCAATGGTCACAAGTTTTACTAGTGGGGGTCTTGTTGCTGTTTAGAACTGTAAAGGAATGGCTACCTTACTGGTTAGTAAGATACCTGTCACAAAGAATGGAAAGCTAACCGTTACCTGGAATAAAGAACTAAAATTATACAACCTGAAATACAACAACAATGAAGTCACAAAAGAGTCTTACAATACACAAATAAGTTTAGTGTCACCTGAAAAGTTACAACATGTGAAAATAAAACTATATCCTGCCTGTAAGGATAACTGTAAACATGGGATATATAAAAAAAAAATTATTCTACAATCTGACATATACCAAATAAAGTCACAGCACGGTCATACAGTACACAAGTTTATTATCTCCTGAAAAGTCACAACATATGATAAAATATATATACTGTATATCTTACCTGTAAAGAAGTGGGAGATATTTCACTGTAAAAATTAGTGCAAGTAGAAAGAAAAAAAAATGTTGGGCGATAACAGCAACACTTGCCTGGTGTCGAAAATGTAAACAAACGCTAACGTAATCCCTTGTTTTGCTGATTTATCGTTTACAGTGATAAAATAATGGACCACTGGTATAGTAGAGAATCCTATCTTAATCCATTAAAACGAAATTGGTTGCGAGACCAAGAAATAAATGGTGCGCAAATTCCTATGGTTTTCCGAGGGTAATTCGTTTGGCCCTCTGGCAGGAGACGGCTGAAGTAACTGCGTATCAGGGACAAAGAGACGGCGCCAAGGTAAAACACAACTATTTACATAATGTTTTTTCTTATCCCAGAGCTGTGCAGATCACCGTCCAAAGCACTCTACACTCGGTCACAGAGATTCACAGAAATAAACTGAGTCTCTTATTCAATACCGTCTATCAGAGCTAAAAAAAAAAAAAAAAGCACTCCACCAGCAACACTCACAGACGTTGAACAAACCGTATTAACTATTCACAAACTACACTTAGCGACCAGACAATCAGCCAGATCACTCACCTAAACTCAGAACTATCACACTGTTGTAATCACACACGCAAACCACTGAAACAGGGCACTTAGCTGTGGGTATTCGCAGAGCGGACCAGGAGGACGTCTGGCTCGTATAACGACAACAACAAGACAAGAGAGGGAGAGAGCTTGTGGCAGTGGTAGATGCCACATATCTGGTGTAGTGTTTCATTATTATTATTATTATTATTATTATTATTATTATGAATGGAATAAGTATAAAAAAGAAGGACGTAATCCAGCGTTAGCACTTAGAAAACTGCTGACATCTTTTGGTTTTCTTCTAACAAATCGTAGACGATTTTTCTTGTGTGACGGAAGCCACAGCGATCTCCCTTATCCAGGTGGACGAGCGCCACTCCCTCTATGGGCTATGTTTGGAAACATATTCCTGGCAGGAACCATCGGCGAACTTTTGCTACTTACCTTAATAGTTATTCCTCACGGTATAATAATTGTATCAAAATAAATATACTTTACCTCACTTCATTTATGATTTATTTTCCATATTACACTATTTTTAAACTCTTGTATGATAAATGATGCCAAGTATAATGATGTTAAGTAGATATAACTCCGAAATAGATATAACTACAATTTAATATTAAGGCATAGCAGGTTGAAAAGTCGCCAAGGAGGAGAGTTACGTACTCTTTCATTGTAATGACATTATTTTTAAACTGGGTATCAAACATCAAACTTCACGGGACTTCCTACCAGATCAATGTGCCCATAATGATCTTCAAGTGAACTGAGGTTGAAAATTCACGATTTGTAGATATTTTTGGACCTGTGATCTTGAAAAATAAGTCGCGGTCACTGAAACCCGTTTTTTGCAATAACTCAAAAAACGTCGAACCAAAACGTATACATACCCGGTACCTGGTCCAGGACCAAAAGAAACTTCTAAGGCCAAAAAGTGCCTCATCTATATTTTGTATTTCCTGAATGGAAGAAGAATTAAAAATTGGGGTGTTTTAAATATCGTAGTCACATATGAATCTCATTCAAATTTTTTCCATAGAAATATTTGGATAATAGTTTTATTACGGGATATCCTTCCGTGTTTGTGTACCCGTAACAGTTTTGGAGTAAACTGAGGTTGTAGATTCGAGATTTTTGGACACTTTTAGACCAGTGACCTTGAAAAGTAGGTCAAGGTCAATGAATCTATGTCAGTGCAATAGGGTCAGAGTGCTGTACATCCTCAATAAGAATAATGAAAACTGTACACGAAAAGTGACGGAATAATAATAATAGTAATAATAATAATAATAATAATAATGATAATCATCATCATCATCATCATCATCCGGACCTCGTTTCCCACCCTACGGCAGGGTAAAGAGTGGCAACGTCCAGACAGCCCAAGTTAGCCCAATCCAATGGGCCATGCTTCCATTCACTCATCATTCAAGCTCCCGGAATCTTGGCTATGACACAGCAAAAACATTCACCACGTTCGCTTCTCATAAACATATCCGATAGAGTCAATCCGGACGCTGTAACGTTAAAATGGGATGCGCTGATCATTCACTTCTCACAATAATCATCCAGCCAGCTCGATCTCTTGTCAGTCCTTTAGCCTCACCGACTTCCGTACCTCTCTTCCTCACACATTCACCCACCGTATCCCTCCACCTTCTCCTTGGCCTACGTCGCCTCCTCCTTTCTTGAAATTGGCTCAGATATGCCTTTTGATATAATAATAATAATAATAATAATAATAATAGTAGTAGTAATAAAATAATAATAATAATAATAGTAGTATTAATAAAATAATAATAATAATAATAATAATAATAATAATAAAACGAATTAAGGATCTCCACCTTTAGTAATATGTGGAGATGAATAATAACCATAATGACAGTTACCACACATGAGATTTCGCTTCCAGGCTAGATAGAGCACCTTCATGTTTCCCAGATTCCGAGCAAGGTCTCCCGCACATATCACACGCAGGTAAGAGTGTACGCAAAAAGGAAATCAAGCAAATAATCGTAAATATTAAGGGCATGTAAAAAGTAATGCAAATAAAAAGGACATAAATGTCGCAAGCATAGAAAAAATAACACGCAAAAGATAGTGAGCAAAACGAGTAACAGCCAAAATGTTGCTCGCAGGAAAAAAAAAAAAAATAACACGCAAATGGTGGCAGATATGAAAGGCTCGCACACAAAAACCGTTCTGTGCAAAAGAGGGTCACAGGCAAAAGTTAACGAGAAAACTATTATACATTCGCAAAAAATCACTTGAAAAGAAAAACGCACACGCAAATGAAGACCGCATTAAAAAAAAAAAAATGAATACAGGGATAAAGATAGTAAGACAGTTCGCATGAGACAGGATAGAACAAAAGGCAAAGCAATTTTAATGTAAAGGAGAAGAATCGCACAGTAATAATCTATCTATCTACTGCCAGACACCTTAATCCCGTAAGGGGTGGCCACAAACAAATCGCCTCCATGTCGCCCTGTCCCCCACCATGTCATTGCCCTGCTCCCAGCTCACGTTCCCTTCTCTCATATACCTCTCCACTCCATCCCTCCATCTCATCCTTGGTCTCCCCCTTCCTCTCCCCCCCCCTTCCACCTCAATCATACGCGGTACACTGTCATCATCAGTCTGTTGTTCTCCATCCTCTCCACATGGTCAAACCACCTCAGTGTGTTTCTCCTAAGGCTTCCTATCACATCCACATCCACACAACAACACTCCCTCACTTCCTCATTTGTCAGTCTGTCTCTCCATGTGACTCCACATTCTCATCCTAAATAACTCATTTCCACTGCTCTCACTCTTGACTTATGTCCCTCCAACAAGGTCCAAGCTTCACTTCCATACGTTAGAGTTGGTATCACAATACTGTCATGTAGCAGCTTTTTCACTTCCATACTCACTTCCCTGTGCCTCATCACTGCTTTCAAGGAACTAGCAAACATTCTTTCCTGTTGTACCCTTTCAAGCACTTCACCCTCTAAACTTCCATCCTCATTTATCACACAACCCAAGTAATGATCCCATACGAAAAAAAAAAAAAAAAAAACGCATCACAAAATACAGTCACATAAAAATAACGATGAGACAACTCCTTACGAAATTTTCACCTAAAAAATGACCCTGAGCAGAAAAATGCCACGAGAAAAGTACCATACACAGAGAAGTATCACACTTAATAAATTCGCACATAAAATGGATCATATGCAATATGGATCGCTCTCAAAAAGGTAAAAAAGTTACCCAACGCCCTGATATTTTGCTCCCAGGCGAGAGGAATCGCTGTCATAATTCTCAGATTCCGAGCAAGATCTTCCACACATATCACAAGCAATAAAGAGCTCACGCAATCAGACTCTGTGCCAAGAAGATTCGTAGATTAAACACAAAAATGGTCCAATAACGGCAAGAAAAAAAAAAAAAAATGATCACACTGAAATACAGTGACACGCAAAAAATTCAACCCCCCCAAAAAAAAAAATGTCAAAAGAACATTTTTGATCTTGCTTTAGAAAAGGGATTCTCGGATAAAAAATAAAAAATAAATAAAATGGACTGCAAACAAATAGGATCTCTCACGTATCTCACGCAAAAGGCTTGACACGCAAAAATTATATCCCTCATACTCTGTACACCTAACGCAAACGGGATCACAGGAAAAACTTATCCAACACGAGAATTTCCTTCCTACCATGATGAATGCCGTCATATTTCTCAGATTACGAGCAAGATCGTATATCACACGCAAAAGCGCTTGCACGCAGTAAATATCTTGCACACATTCTCTGGCAAAAGATCTTGTGGGATATGTTTTGCATTCAATAACACACACAGTGCAGAAGCCTCATGCAAATATTCACTCGTGGGAATAGGTTCTCACTCTAAATACTCAAAAAGGTGTGTGCATAAAGAGATATAAAAAAGATCGCACACACACACACACACACACACACACACACACACACACATGATGCCTTATATATGACAAATCGCATGCAAAACGAACCTGAGCAAAAGATGATCATTCACAAAGTTTCTTAATGCATGGGTTGGGAAAGTGCTGTACTGTGAAGAATGGTAAGGTAGTGAGGGATCGGGGGGAAGGGAGAGAAGGGATGAAAAAGAAGAGTGGAGGAGGAACTGGCACGAAAGACACAGTGGAATAGCAAGGGAATGAAAAAAATAAATGAGAAGGAAAACAATGGAAGGTAACCGTGTAGGGAAGAAATGGAGGACAAGAAGGAAAGGCAAATGATGGTTGCGAGTGAACTTTAAAAAGATAGAATGGGAAAGGAGAAGAAACAAAAGGGGGAGGGGAATGGACTGGCAAAGACAGAAAATGAATGAAGATGGGAAAGACAAACGGCTATTCCTTCTTTCGGAATATTCTTTCTCTCTCCTCCATGTTCCCTTGGAATCTCTTTCAGTTACTTTCTCCTCATGGCTCATTTTCTTCTTCTTCTTCTTCTTCTCTCCCTCTCTCTCTCTCTCTCTCTCTCTCTCTCTCTCTCTCTCTATCTATCTATCTATCTATCTATATATATATATATATATATATATTATTAATTTCCCATCGTCATTCATTCTCTTTTTCCTTTCGTCTTCACTCATCCATCCTCTCCTATCAACAGAGTCCTTCTATCAATAGATTCCAAGCCGAGCCCCGCTACTGATCACTTGTCAAGCAGCGGTCCAAGCCTTACCAGCCATTACAATGATTTGTGATTGTGTTGTGTGAATGTTTTTGCCTATGAGGTTAATTCGTTGCTGGAGTTCGTAGTAACAGGTGTGTTGGTGTATAACTGCCTAATATTCTGCATGTGATGCAGTTTTTGTGTAGTCTGGTGTGCGTGCCATCGGGGGGTGAGCGTTAAGCTGTATGTTTACGGTATACTGTGTCTTTTGTTTGTAGGATAGCCCCTGCCTTGTGTGTCTGCCAACATAATGTATTGCAAACTCAGGAGGTCAACGTTTCCCTTCAGGTCTCATATTGTTTAATTTATTAAACACACAGATTCTTTTGCTCTCTCCTTGTTTTCGTACTGTAATCGCACTAGGCCAGACAGTTTGGTATACAACCCCAGGAACATTTCTTGATAATATCTAACTGCATTAATGTTATTTGTTTCTCCCTACCTCACAGGTACTAGTGATAATAATTATTGCTTCTTTTCAGATTAAAAGTTAGGTCTGGCTACTTTCATTTTTATTTTTGTTCTAAATTAGTTCGTGGTAAAAGTAGTTCATCGGCGTCCCACCAGGTGAACTGGTATAATGTTATAGTCCTAGGGATCACAGAAAGTAATTGTATTTTCTTTTAGTGAAGAACTTATTACTGGGTTTTCCTTTGCTTTTATTCTGTGACTAGTGTTCTTTTCCAGATTTTTTGTAAACCAGCATAGGCTCGAAAGTTTAGTTCTGTTCTGTCTACAAGTACTCTGCAGTTAATCATCTTGTATTATTTTGCTTTTGTACTTGGCATACAGGGTTTGTAGGTGAACTATAAAATATATACTTTAATTGCTGCACCTTTTTTTTTTTTTTTACTTTCCTTGTTCAGAATTAATTGCTATTGATAATCTGAAGTTCTGTGCTTTTTTTCAGGTGTAACCTTGTGTCAATCTTAATATTTTTGTTCTTTTTGCCAATAACTTTCTCTTTTAAACCTTCAGAAAGCCTTCCAACCTGAGGAGTTGTACAGCGTGTAGCAGCCGATTCACCAGTTCTATTTTCAGAGACCCCTCCCACATTTCCACCACCTGTAGAGACCTAACGGCATATGAAGAAGCTGATGAAGGCAAATAATCGGATAGATTTTCTGACCCGCAGGATCGATGCACTGGAGGAGTTCGCTGCAAACAACATCGGTCACAATGCAGAAGGAGCCAGTGAGGGTCAGTGAAAAGATCCAGTCAATGAAGAGATCTAGTTCCTGCTGTGTCACTCCACAGGATCGTACTGAGTTCAGAAGGAGGTAAGGAGGGTCAACAAAGGGATCCAGTTCCCATTCAATCACCCTGCAGGATCCTTCCAAGCATCCTTACGGATCCACCTCCAATGACTAACATTTCTGTACAGGACTGTACCAGTGCGAAACAGAGAAAGGGCAGTGAAGAAGTGAAGTGTCATCCCAATAACTACCTACAACAAATTTCAAATCCTTGCTGAGGTAGGAGTCCCAAGATGTTCGGTTAGTAGGGGACTTCATCATCCGAGGTCAGTTGATGAAGTTTTGCGCCAGTGCACCTACTGCCAGCAAATGTTTCTGTATTCAAGGTGCAGGTGTTAATGATGTCTCTGAGGCCCTCAGTGTAGTAACTAGGGGTTCCTCCAATAACCCACTTGTTGTCATACATACTGGAACAAACGAGGTGGTCTGAACCCATTCGAAGAACTGGTGAAGCGATTCCGGATGATGATCCAGCAATAAATGGCTAAGACTAAAAACATTTTGATTTCAGGTGCACTACCTAGGACTGTAGCTGACAGTACATTCCATACTAAGGTCTTCAGTCTTAACAATCATTTAAAGTCTCTTTTGTCACCAGGAAGGTATTGACTTTTTCAGTGCACAGAATGATTTTTACCACCAGCCTGGTTTGTTTACAAGAGATAGTCTGCACTTGAATGCAGTTGGTTCAATGTGCTTTGGTCGTGTCCTAGATGAAGCCGTGTGGTCCTACTGGAGAAAAAAACGGACAGTGCTCAGAAGGAACAGATGCACTGACATAAACTGTAATCAGGGAATGACCAATATCCCAGACTTCCCTCATCGGAGTAATGATAATGTTAGTTTTTCTTCTAAATGCGTGTAGTTTCATAAATAAGTTTCCAGATTTAGTGGCCCAAATATTTGTTGATTACTATGATATACTTGTATTGCTGTCATTATTGATTTTTGAAGAGCTGCTCAAGAAAGAGATTTTATAGTAGGACAAAACATTCCTGGTTACAGTATTTTTAGTAATGAGAAGAATTGGAGAACTGGAGGAGGTGTATTGCTATGAATTAAAAGTAACCATCATCCATTTATAATTCCTACACCGCCCATTGACAATATTGATATAACTTATATTCGGCTCAGAAATGAATCATGCAGAAAGATGACATTTGGATTAATTTATCGTCCACTGGCCAGTCTTGTGATACTGACAATAAGATATATGAACAAACAGCAGAAACCTGTTGCACCCAAAATACTGTAAATGTTGGAGATTTCAATTTACCAGCAACAAGATGGACTGGATCCTTACCTTCGCACACAGGGTTAGACTTGTATACTGACTTACTTGAAGCTTATTCTATCAGTTTGTAGAGCAACCCACGTGTGGAGAAAATGTCCTAGCTCTTATACTGATGACGTCAGAAAACTTAGTTCATAATGTTTAGTTAGGACAAGAATTTAGTCCTAGTGATCATCACATTGTCACATTCAACTTTAGTTTCTGTAACACTGACTGAAATCGTAGTTACAAGAAAATCTCAGATTACAAGATTGCTGAGTAACACAAATAAAAGCTAACTTTACGTAGTAATGAGTGAAAACCTGTTATTGAAAGTTGAAATATACACACAGCATGGACAGAGTTCACAGAAATCCTTAATAAGGTGGTTAAGGAATGTGCACCCATATGTAGTAGAAGACCAGTGAAAAATAATAAGCAAAAATAGTGGAACAGCAACAATAAGAGAAGTCTTTCAGCAAAGAAACTTATTTGTCAGAAATACAAAGCCATTAACCCGTGGATTGCGAGCCACAGCTCAGGCTGGGAAGCATAACATTGCGAGCCACAGCTCAGCTGTGCTAACCTTCCAGTGACCTTGCATCACCGCTAACTACTCCACCCATATGCAAACTTATGCATGGTGCTACGAAAAGACGGAAAGAGAGATTTTTTTTTTTTTCTTCAAAAGATGCCCTAGATGTTGATCTTCAATTTCTAATAAACAAAAGCTAAAACAAAAAAAATACACCCCCCCCCTTACGCAAACTTATGCAGGGCACTAAACAAAGACGGAAAGAGAGATTTTTTTTTTCCACCAGATGATGCCTGGGATGTTAATCTTCAAATTTATTATAAACAAAAACAAAAACAAGAAAAACTATTTTTTTGTGTACCACAGGGTGGGTTATGAAAAGGTAACTGCACAATCCACAAGTTAATAATGAGGAGGATAAAGATATTTACAATTTATTTAGAAATGGTAAAAAGCTAACAAAGCAAGGACAGCTCTTGAAGCGCATGTTGCAAACATCAGTGAACAAAACCTCAAAGAATATTTCAGTTATATCAGAAAAATGAAAATATTAGCACCAACAAGAGGACCACTAGTATCAGCAGATGGTGAGCATACAAATGATGAAACCGAGATGGCTAAAATTCTTAATATTTTATTTACATATGTATTTACAGTAGGAAGTTCATGTTCAATGCAAACATTGTCCACCGCATGCATAGTTGAAGACAGCACACCAAAGAAATTATTATCAGTGAGAGAGATACACTCCTTGCACTAAATAAAGATAAATCAAACACAAGGGTCAGATAGAATATCCCCAAGAAACCTAAAGGAGGCAAAAGATGAAACAGCGAAACCCTTTTCACATATATTTAGTATCTCTCAGAAGCGGCACAGTACATAGCAGTTGGAAATTAGCAAATGTAACTTCGATATTCAAAAAGGAAGACAAATCTCAACCCAGCAATTACTGACCAATAAGCTTGATATCAGTTGTTTTCAAGTTTTTGGTCACCATCACTGGAGATAAATTGCTCAAGCATTTAGAACAGAACAATCTCATCAAAGACTCTCAGCATGGATTCGGAAATAAACCTTCATGTTTTACTAATGTACTTGATTTTTTCATTGATATTATCAACATGTAGGCCTACTACAGCACTAAATCAGTGAATGTCATTTACCTTGATTTCAGAAAAGCATTCGATAAAGTTCCACATTTTCAATTTGTCAAGAGACTGCGTGTCTATTAGGGTGCTGCGTCTTCACACTTTCTTCGATTTTTTGATGTGGGTAGTGCGGAAAAGTTGTCATATCTTGAGAAAAAAATTGTGTTAAAAGCATTTTACCCTAGGATGATATCTTTTACCGCCCCAAGCTGACTGAAGTTTAAAAATTCACCCTCGAAAATAGACAACTGATGTGTTTTACCCCCATTTGATATTTTGATGTATTTTCCTTTTGGGCACTGTTGAAAACTGTTGTTATACCTTGTAAATGACACACGCAAAGACGGATTGATATATGATAATATCTTCTACTGCCCCAAGTTGAAAGAAAACAAAAATAGTTTTTAAAAAATTCCTAAAATTCTACCATGATGTCTATAATTTAAGGGTAGCTATAATATGAAAACTAAGAGCCTATATATAATTTGTGCAAAGGTACATCAATATACAATAATATCTTCCACTGCCCAATTAAAATCTATCTATCTATCTATCTATCTATAGCCCGACGCCCTAATCCAGCAAAGGGTGGCCGCAGACAAAACGCCTCCAAGTCGCTCTGTCACCCACCATTTGACTACCCTCCCCCCATCTCACCCCCCCTTCCCTCATATACCTCTCAACTCCATCCCTCCACCTCATCCTCGGTCTACCTCTCCCTCTTCCTCCCTCCACCTCACCTACATACACCCTCTTAGTCAGTCTTTCATTCTCCATTCTCTTCACATGTCCAAAACACCTCAGTGTATTTCTCCTAATCTTCTCAACCACATCCACTTCCATCCCACAACGTTCCTTCACTTCTTCATTCGTCAACCTGTCCCTCCACGTCACTCCACATGCTTCTCTCAAGTAACTCATTTCCACTGCTCTCACTCTTGACTTGTTCACCTCTTGCAAGGTCCATGCCTCGCTTCCATACGTCAGGGTAGGGATCACAATACTATCATGCAGTGACTTCTCAACTTCCATACTCACCTCCCTATTTCTCATCACTGCTTTCAGTGTACCAACAACCTTCCTTCCCTGCTGTACCCTTTCACGCACTTCATCCCCCAAAGTTCCATCCCTACTCATCACACTTCCCAAGTACTTGAATGCACTCACCATCCAACCTCACTGCACACTCTGTGACTTCATTCCTCTCAAACACCATAACTTTACTTTGTTTACATTAACTTTCAGATTCCTCCTCCTACACACTGTCCCAAATTCATTCACCAAACCTTGCAACTCCCATTCATCTTCACTCAACAGTACTGTATCATCAGCAAACAGCAACACTGGAAGCTTCCAAATCTCACCCTCATTCATTAGAGCCACCCCCACATCCACTGCCCTACCCTGCACCTCCTTTACAACCCCATCCATGTATATATTAAACAGCCATGGAGACATCACACAACCCTGTTTCAGTCCCACATTGAGATCAAAGAACTCACTCAGCTCACCATCCACTCACACCGCAGCCCTAGATCCCTCGTACATACTCTTCACAGCACTCAACAATTTCCCCTCCACTCAATATATTCTTAATACCTTCCACATACCTTGCCTATCTATTCTGTCATAAGCTTTCTCCAAGTCCATGAAGACAGCATACACTTTCCTTCCCTTCTCTAGATACTTCTCCACTAAACATCTTAGAACAAATATCTGATCTACACACCCTTTTCCCTTCCTAAATCCCCCTTGTTCTTCTCCAACTAGCTCCTCTGTCATATGCCTAACCCTATCAATGAGTATTCTACCATATATTTTACCAGTCACACTATGTAGGCAAATACCCCTATGGTTACCACATACATCTCTCTCTCCCCTTTTCCTTTGTATAAAGGAACAATTATACCTGATTTCCAGTCGTCTGGAACCCTTCCCTCTTCCCAAGCCAATCTACACCTACACAACTTCCATATCCACTCCACAACAATCTCACCCCCATACCTAAGTATTTCACCACACACTCCATCAATTCCTGGGGCCTTTCCCAACTTAATCTTCTTCATCGTTTCCACTACTTCCGCCCTACTGATCTCTTCCTCCCTCCTCTCATCTCTTCTTCTCCCAGCCATTCCCCAACCACTTATACTCGCACTGCTCTCACTCTCTATATTCAACAAATCCTCAAAGTGCTCCTTCCATCTCCTCAGTTTCTCTCTCTTCTCCGCCAACAATCTATTATTCCTATCTTTCAATCCCCTGCTATTTCCCCTTTCACACTGCCTTACTTTCTTTACCTCCTTCCAAAACAGTTTCTTACTCTCCCTCCATTTCACACTCAGATTCCTCCCAAACTCTTCATCCACTTTCTTCTTACTCTCCTTCACCAGTCTCTTAACCTCCCATCTCCTGCTCACATATACCTCTCTCTTCTCTCTCTCTCATCTTCTCCCCTACCTCTACTCACTAACCATTCACTATATGCCTTCTTCTTTTGTTCCACAGCTCGTGTCACCTCATCATTCCACCATGCTGTCCCTTGCACACCCTTGCATCTCCTCCTCACTCCACAAACCGCCTCACACGCTGTGCCTATCTCTTCCGTGAATATCTTACATACGTCTTCCACCCCTTCCATCTGCTCTAGCTCATACTTTCCCAATGTTTCTTCCACTATACTCTTATACTCTGTCATTTTCTCACTATCTTGCAATTTCTCCAATCTTCTCACAGGAGTTGCTTCCTCCTGTCTTCCCCTTCGTCTCCTCAACCAATTTCTTTGCAGCTCTACCTTGGCCATCACTAAGTGATGGTCCGAGACTCCATTCCCCCACCCTCTCCACACTCTTGCATCCAACACTTGTCTTCTCATTCGCTCATCCACACACACGTAGTCTATCATTGCCTTTCGTTCAACAAGTTCACCATCCATCCTCCTCATTACTCTCCATGTGTCCCAGTGGATCATCTTATGCCGAAAGTAGGTGTTGGCTATTGCCAACCCCTTTCCAGCACAGATGTCCACCAAAGCACTTCCATTCCCATCTACATCAGCTGGCACACCCCACTGACCAACCACTCCATCCACTCGTACATTCCCAACTTTGCCATTCATGTCTCCAATCAACAGCACTCTCTCGCTCCTCAGCACTTCTACGCTCGCCCAAAACTCATCTTTCACTCTTGCCACTCGATCCTCTGTCGGGGCATACACACATAGAATCGCCCACGCTTGTATACCTACTTTCATCCTCACCCATACAATCCTTGCACCCACTGTTCCATACTCTCTTATATTCTCCTTCCACTTCTTGCTTATCATCAGACATACTCCCTCTCTTGCCCTCTCATTTTCATTGACTCCCGCACATATACCTAAACCATATTCCCATTCTCTCACCCTTTCACCTTACCATTTAGTTTCAGTCAATCCACATATATCCACTTTTGCATCCTCAAGCACCTGAACAATCCCTCTCTCTGTCTCTCACTTCATCATTCACTCCTCTCACATTCCACGTTCCCACCCTAAGAATGTCCTTTGTCTGTTCCTTAGTCGTTAACGTATGGTCCGCCGGGTCCGAGGCGCTTTATTCGCTTTTTTAGTTAGTTCTTTTTACGGGGTGGGGCACTAACCCACCACCAGGAACTTGGTCAAAAACCTTCCATCGATGACTGTTTGCCAGAGTTCAGAATATATATTCTCTGTTTTTAAGATACTATTTAGTTGAATAAAATTTCATGTACAGCTTTTTACTAATTTTTTTTTTCGCATTTATATTGAGGAAAAAATAACCCGGAACTCACCTCGAGGAGGTGGCTGTATTTCGAGTTCTTCCCGACTCCAGACCAACCACCCTACCATTGCTGGAACTATTAATGTGCTAAATTGCTTTTTAACTTCAAATCGAGGCATTTGTTGGTGAAACAACAGAGTTGATGAAATAAATCCATCCCGGTTGCTTCTCCCACAAACTTTCTTATAAGCCTCGGTAACAAACTCGAAATAACGTTCCACTGCTTGAGTGTGACACGGAATATCCTTTGCTTGAGATCGTGGAACGTCACCTGTATGAATGAGTTCCATTATATTTTCTGTGTCTACAGTATGTTCCTTGTAAGAGGAAGTTCGGTCAGCTCCAAGGAATGCCAGTCAACCATGTCATAATATGATTCAGCATTGAAATTTAGAGTGGGCAGTTGAAAAGGTCACACACAATCTGGTGCTGAGCGTCGTGCCTTCAAGATGCTCCTCCAACCCAGCTCTCTTATGTGACATTCCTCGTCGTGAATTATATTTAGTAGAATATTTTCATGGTGACCATAGTATGCATTTCGCTGAATAACTGGTTTTACTAAACCTTGTGTTCTGCGTCCAATTTTCCAACTCTGACTATTATCTCATGAAAATGTTTAGGAACTTTTGTTACTGAGGGATTGCATTTGATTCTGAACCACATTGGAGCATACACTGTCATGATGATTTTAATAATAGTCGCAAATTTATCTGATGGATTTTCTGTAGCTTCTGAGAAAGTTTAAGGGAGAAGTAACGGGGATGGATTTATTCAGTCAACTCTGTTGTTTCGCCAACAAATGCCTCGATTTGAAATTAAAAAGCAATTTAGCACGTTAATAGTTCCAGCAATGGTAGGGTGGTTGGGCTGGAATAGAGCGGAACTCGAAATACAGCCATCTCTGAGCGGTGAGTTCTGGGTTATTTTGTCCTCAACATAAATAAGAAAAAAATAATAAAGAACTGTATATGAAATTCTGTTCAACTAAATAGTAGCTTAAATACAGAAAATATATATTCAGAACTCTGGCAAGCAGTCATAGATGCAGTGCACAAATGATATCTATCTTATCTATCTATCTATCTATGATATATATATATATATATATATATATATATATATATATATTGTTACGTCCCAGTCCCACACTGTCACAGGCTCCAACAGCAGTAGTTCAGTACAGGAAGGACGTTGCCCAGTGAGTTGTTCTTCCTATGGTCAGCCTTTCGGTGTGCAGTACACAAGATCAGCTGAGGCGAAAATAAACACTGGCTTCTTAAAGTTCACTGTCTTTATTTTCCAAATAATTCCACTTAATGCTCTTCAGCTTCACTGTTCTCACAAGCACTGGAGCTATACGCACTTTACTAACTGCTGTTACACTTAATGCTTAACAACACAGTTATTACACTTAATGCTTGACACTTCACTGTTTTCTCAAGTTCCAATGATATACAAACTTCAATAACCCTTCACTGTTTCCCACTGTTTTCACAAGTACGAAAAATATACAGTCTTCACTGACAGTAATTACACATAATACTTGCCAGCTACCCTTCACAAACTTCACCAAAACTGACTGCACTTCACTCAAACTGACCTGACACCTCACTAAACTTGTAATAATCTCTACCCTATCTTATATAAGCTTGCATTACTCTCGAAACTTCGTGTTTACTCTCGACGGGCAACAGTTGCCAAATCGGAAACAGTCCAAAACATGCCAGTGTTGTCTTACAATACATAACACTCTAAATCATTTACCATATGAACTTAAACTACATAAATTAACAAGCAGTCACTTAAATAAAACATTATAAAGAAAAAGAGCATAAAAAGAAATTAATGTTTGACTTATGAAATAACTACACTCACAAACAACGGGCAAACTGGCAACTCTGATGGCTCGTACTGGTACTTATGGTACGAGAAACGTCTCGAAGGTACGAGACTACCTAACTGGCAAATCCCCCTTCATAATACTATATATATATATATATATATATATATATATATATATATATATATATATATATATATATATATATATATATATATATAGGCTTTTAGTTTTCATATTATAGTTACTCCTAAATTACAGACATCATGGTATATAGAATCTTAGGATTTTTGTAAAAACTACTGATTTTTATTTTTTTTTTCATTTTTTTATACGACTTGGGGCAGTAGAAGATATTATCATATATCAATCCGTCTTTGCATGTGTCATTTACAAGGTATAATAACAGTTTTCAACAGTACCCAAAAGGAAAATACATCAAAATATCAAATGGGGGTGTATCACATCTGTTGCCTATTTTCGAGGGTGGATAATTAAACTTCAGTCAGCTTGGGGCGGTAAAAGATATCATCCTAGGGTAAAATGCTTTTAACACAATTCTTTTCTCATGAAATGACAACTTTTCCGCACTAACCACATAAAAAAATCGAAGAAAGTGTAAAAATGCACCACCCTAATAGACACGCAGACTGTTGACAAATTGAATATGTGGAACTTTATTGAATGCTTTTTTTTAAATCAAGGTATATGACATTCACTGATTTAGTGCTGTAGTAGGCCTACATGTTGATAATATCAATGAAAAAATCAAGTATATTAGTAAAACATGTAGGTTTATTTCCGAATCCGTGCTAAGAGTCTTTGATGAGATTGTTCTGTTCTAAATGCTTGAGCAATTTATCTTCAGTGATGGTTTCCAACAACTTGAAAACAACTGATATCAAGCTTATTGGTCAGTAATTGCTGGGTTGAGATTTGTCTTCCTTTTTGAATATCGGAGTTACATTTGCTAATTTCCAACTGCTATGTACTGTGCCGTTTCTGAGAGATACTAAATATATGTGCAAAGGGTTTCGCTGTTTCATCTTTTGCCTCCTTTAGGTTTCTTGGGGATATTCTATCTGACCCTTGTGTTTGATTTATCTTTATTTAGTGCAAGGAGTGTATCTCTCTCACTGATAATAATTTCTTTGGTGTGCTGTCTTCAACTATGCATGCGGTGGACAATGTTTGCATTGAACATGAACTTCCTACTGCACATACATATGTAAAAAAAATATTAAGAATTTTAGCCATCTCGGTTTCATCATTTGTATGCTCACCATCTGCTGATACTTGTGGTCCTGTTATTGGTGTTAATATTTTCATTTTTCTGATATAACTGAAATATTCTTTGAGGTTTTGTTCACTGATGTTTGCAGTATGAGCTTCAAGGTTTGTCTTACTTTACTTTATTAACTTTTTACCATTTCTAAATAAATTGTTAACATCTTTATCCTCCTCATTATTAACAGTGGATTGTGCAGTTACCTTTTTTTTTTTTTATCCCACCCTGTGGTGCACAAAATGTGCGTCCTTACGGCGTTTCACATTTTTTTTTTTTTTCCGCAGAGGGCTGGCCATGGCATCGCAGCACTGGTGTGACAGGAGTATAACCAGCTTTGTAAGTAAGATACTGGAAAAGCTGATAGGAAAAGTTTGGGTAAACCATCTAGAAGAAAACAGTATAACAGAAAGGCAATTTGGTTTAAAAAAGGGAAAATCATGTGTTACTAATCTATTAAGCTACTATCACAGAATTGCAGAACCATTACAGAAAAAAAAAGGGCGGGTGGACAGTATTTATCTAGAGTTCAAGAAAGCATTTAACAGAGGACTGCACCAAAGACTTTTATGGAAACTGTACCATCAAGGAGGAATCCGAGGCAAACTGTACTGTTGGTTGCAAGATTTTTTCAGAAAAAGGGAAATGAGAACAGTACAAAGGGGAAATTACTCGTCATGGAGGGAAGTGACTATCGGAGTTCCACAGGGCTCAGTGCCGGCACCAATTATGTTTTTAGTGTATATAAATGACATAGTAACATTGGAAATGAAAGGCATCTAAATATGTTTGCTGATGATGCAAAAATACAAAGGAGAATTACGAACACAGACTCCTGTAAAGTGCTACAAGAATGATTAAATAAACTTCATGAATGGAATAATACATTGCAAATGGAAATCAATGTGGACAAGTGTCATGTAATCAAGTTTGGTAACAGTGGAAAAAGACCAGGTTGGGATTATAAGTTAGGAAGTAAAACCGTACACATATCAGAAAGAGAGAAGGACCTAGGAGTGATTATCAATAACAGACTATCTCCGGCTGACCACATTAGTGAGAAGGTATGGAACATATATACACTGCTTGCAAGTATGAGAAAGCATTCACATATATAAATGAAGACATGCTGAGAAAGATAACATCATTCATTAGACCAGTCCTGCAGTATGCATCAGTAGTCTGGAATTCTCATCTCGAAAAACACATAGATAAGATTGAAAGAGTTCAGAGGGCCGCTAGAAGATGGGTACCAAGCTAAAGGGATCTAAGCTTCGAAGAAAGACTAGAAAAACTGAATCTTCCAACACTACAGGAGAGGAGGAAAAGAGGAGACATGATTATGCTATATAAATGCATATCAAGGAAGGAGAAAATAGACATAAATTAATATATAACTTATGGGGAAGCATCAGCAAGAGGACACTGCAAAAAAACTGCATAAAAAGAGGCGATAAAGACGTTAAGAAAATTTAGTTCCCAAATACGGCAATTGATCAGTGGAATGTACTACCGAATAAAATAGTGTGTGCCACAACAGTTCATAAATGTAAGATGTATGATGAAAATGGTTAAAGACACGGGACAGGATGAGCTTGACTGATTCCTGTACAGATACAATTAGGTAAGAACACACACACACACACACACGAGGCACCGAGGAGACCAAACGCAAGCCGCCACCGCTCCATACACGGCCAACTTGGCCAGTGGCATTACCTAAATTAGTATCTTTATATGAGTCAAGCTCTGTACCAGGTTAGACTAAATGGTGTTCTAATAAAAAAAAAAAAAAAAAAAAAAAGTTTTATGCAAGACTTGTTCAAACAGAAAAGAAAACAAATTAGAGTAAGAATGCGCAATCAGCTGATCGTTTGTTTTTCTACAACTGCCCCAGGGAATGTAAGTACCATATATGCTTTAATACTGCAAAATGACCACATGCTTTAGTCAAGCAAATTTGGAATAGAAAAGTGATAAACATAGAAAGCAGGACGATGATTTCTACCAAGAACTGGTTGAAATGGAGACTCACAATAAACTGGTGGAACGAGTACACAGGCTAGCGATCGCTTTTCAAAATGAGATTGATAAAATTAAGAAACAGATGCGCTTGCAAAAGGAAGAAATAGAAAAATTAGGAAAGGAAGTCAACAAGAAAGACACAACCATAGATGAGTTAACAGTAGAAGTGGGTTCACTTGGGAGAAAAATTAGTGAAATGGCAAGTACAGTAGTCAACCACGAGAGTATTATGGAAGATTTCAAAAATGATACAGAGACAATTAGGCAAGTAAGCAGTCTGATAGACAAGAGCAGTGATATTGAGGAGAAGATAACACAGGTTAATGAAGCTGTGCAAAGCTTCAAAAATGATGTGGAAACCACTTATGCTGAAATGGTGAAAGTAAAGATGGACTTAGAAACAAGGGTGGAAGAAAAAAACCATTAAAAAGGAAGTGAAAAGAATAATCCAAAACAATTCTAAGTTAGTCAGCGATTCAATAGATATCAACAAATCTATAGTAATCACTGGTATAGAAGAGGAAGAAGTAAAAAACAAGATCTCAAGAGACAAGAAGGAGATGGCAAATGTAATGAGCATATTGAAAGAAGTGTCAGAGGAAATCTGTAGTAAAGACATAGAGGAACACAAAAGGTTAGGGATATACGAGAGAAGCAAGTCAAGACCCCTAAGGATAACCTTCCAGAGTGTAAACACCGTGGAGGAGATACTAAAAAAATGCAAAGAATCTTATGGAAAAAGAGGAGTTCAAAAATGTATAGATAAAAAGATGCCAAACACAAGAGGAACTGGAATTACTGAAAGAGAAGAGGGAGAAAGCAAAAACAAAAAATGAGGGAAGATCAGAGGAGGAGAAGAATAATTTTTTTTACAAAGTAATAGGATTCCAGGTACGTAAGTGGTACATAAACAGGAGGGAATAAAAAGGAGGAAGGTAGTAGAACCAAGTCATGACGAGTATATAAACAAGATGATTAAGTTGATGTACTCAAATGTGGATGGCATGGTATCTAAATTATTAGCAATGAATGATTATGTCAGAGAAAATGAACCACATATAATATGCCTAACTGAAACAAAATTAACACCAAGGATATCAAATGACATCCTAAACTTAGAGGAATATAATGTATGGAGAAGAGATAGGAACTTAAAAAAAGGAGGAGGAATTATAATATTAACTAAGAAAAATCTAAAAGTCAAAGAAATAGAACTAGATATTCCCTCACAAGTAGAACTGATTGCAGTAGAGATCAATACATCTGAAGGGAAAGTAATTGTAGCCAATTTGTACATGCCATCCAAATCAAACACATGGGAAAGAGACGAGTATGAGGACCTGTAGGAGAATACAATTCAGAGTTTAAGATCATTACTACATAAAATGGAAGAGAAGCCGGAAAGAATTATACTAACTGGAGATTTTAATACAAATATAAATTGGAATACTCTAGATATAACAAGCCAAGAAGCTGTTGGGACCAAAAGCTCCTGGATCTTGTCCAAGAGTTTTTCCTAACGCAACATGTAAGGGAAAGCACCAGAAAAAGAGGACTCGATGTACTCTCAATGCTAGATCTCATATTTACTAGGCAAGGAAACGATATTGACAATTTAATATACCACCCTCCATTCGGCAAAAGCAACCATGCAGTACTAAATTGCAACTTCAGGATAGCATATTATACAGTTAAGAGCAAAGAAAGTTATAAAAAGAGCCTAAAAAATAGAAAAGGAAACTATCATGACCTAAAGAAGTACTTCTTAGAAATTGATTGGGGAAAGGAGCTTAGAGGACAAGATTTAAATGCTATATATAAAAAATTCTGTGAACTTTATAAAATAGGAATCCAGAAGTACATCCCAAAGCACAAAGAAGCAGAAAATAATATAAAGAAATGGTTTAATACAGAATGTAAAAAATAAAAAGAAAAAAGAGATTTGTTGTGGAATAGATACAGAAGACGCAATAGTGAAAGGGGATATAATAATTACAAATAGGCAAGAAACGATTATACAATAGTAAGGAGGGAAGCCCAAAAACAGTTTGAGAAGGATATAATAAATAAAAGTAGTGATCAACCGAAGCTATTTTACAGCTACATCAGAAGCAAAACTAAAGTAAAAGATAAAAGACATTCCATTACGGACGAGGGAATCACCTATACACAAGAGAAGGATATTTGTGAAGCACTAAACGAGAAATTCCAATCAGTTTTTAAAAGAGGAAAAAGATTTTGAGAGGGATTATGTGGAACATGCATGCCCACACATAGTACCAGATATACAAACATCAGAAAAAGTAATACAGGAGGAGCTAAGTAAATTAGACAAAGGAAAAGCAAATGGTCCTGATGAAATATCGTGTTGGATACTATGTGAATGTGCAAAGGAGTTAAGTAAACCAATATTTTTAATTTTCAAGAAATCCTTGAGTCAAGGTAAACCACTTCATATTTGGAAGAAAGCAAACATTGTTCCCTTATTCAAAAAAGGGAATAGACAAAATTCACTCAACTACTGACCAGTATCACTAACCAGTGTTGTAAGCAAGGTATTAGAAAAGCATATAAGAAAAGCTTGGGTAAATCATCTAGAAGAACACAATATGATAACAGAAAGACAGTTTGGTTTCAGAAATGGAAAATCATGTGTTATTAATCTGTTGAGCTACTATGACAGAGTAACAGACACATTTCAAGAAAAAGAAGATGGGTGGACAGTATCTATTTAGATTTCAAGAAAGCATTTGACACAGTGACACACCAAAGACTTTTATGGAAACTATATCATCAAGGAAGAATTCGAGGCGAACTGTAATGTTGGATGCAAGACTTTCCCATAAGAAGAGAAATGAGAACAGTACTAAGGGAAAATTACTCATCATGGAAAGAAGTGACTAGTGGAGTACCACAGGGCTCAGTGCTGGCACCAATCACGTTTTTAGTGTATATAAATGATATAGACAGTAACACTGGAAATGAAACCTATATAAATATGTTTGCAGATGATGCAAAAATACAAAGGAGAACTAGTAACACAGACTCTTGTAAAGAGCTACAAAAAGAATTAAATAAACTTCATGAATGGAGTAATACATGGCAAATGGAATTCAATGTGGACAAGTGTCATGCAATCAAGTTTGGTAAAAGTGGAAAAAGACGTGATTGGGATTATATGTTAGGAAATAAAACCCTACACACGTCAGAACTAGAGAAGGACCTAGGTGTGATTATCAATAACAGACTATCTCCGGCTGGCCATATCAGTGAGAAGGTATGGAACATGTATACACTGCTTGCAAATATGAGAATAGCATTCACATACATAAATGAAGACATGCTAAGAAAGATAATAACATCATTCATCAGACCAACCCTGGAGTATGCATCAGTAGTCTGGAGTCCTCATTTCAAAAAACACATAGACAGGATTGAAAAAGTTCAAAGGGCTGCTACAAGATGGGCACCAAGCTTAAGGGATCTAAGCTACGAAGAAAGACTAAATAAACTGAATCTACCAACACCAGGAAAGAAGGAAAAGAGGTGACATGATTATGGTATATAAATGCATATCAGGGAAGGAGGAAATAGACACAAATGATTACTTAACCTATGGGGAAGCATCAGCAAGAGGACACTGCAAAAAACTGCATTAGAAGAGAGGTGATAAAGACGTAAGGAAATTCAGTTTCCCAAACACGGCAATTGATCAGTGGAATGCACTACCGAATGAAATAGTGTGTGCCAAAACAATTCACAATTTTAAGGATATGTACGATAAATATGGTTTAAGACACGGGACAGTACGAGCTTGACTCATTCTTGTAAAGATACAATTAGGTAAGAACAATTAGGTAAGAACACACACACACACACACACACACACACACACACACACACACACACACACACACACACACACACACACACACACACACACTGTATTTGACATTCTACAGTATGTACAGAATGAAATCCTTTTATGAATTCTATTGTTGTTCCAAATGAAATAAAGCATAAAGAGTTGTAACATTAATATCATGTTCATTAACACCACACTGTCAGGCTGGAAATACTGAAACAAACGGACCAGGACTATGACTGGTGCGTGAGAGCTGCAACGCTCCCACAATATGCTCCAAAATATATTTTGAGAGTTCATAATAGGCTGTTGGTATTTTTCATAAGAAATGGCTGTCTATCAGTATGGACATAACTGGAGGACCAGGAACCTCTGCAGTGACAATTTAACGCACCAGAATAGCTATCGGGATTGGGCGTTTCATTGGCCACCTCCCCTCTAACTGTTATCCGCCACTGAACACACTGATTTGATTTTATTAATTTATTACACCCGAAGGTGACAAACCTAGTACAGTGTCATGTGGCCATTATGTGAGGTGAGTACAGGGGAACTCGTCCCACGCAGGACATGGTGTTGAGCTATAACAAATTAAAACAAACCAAAGTGTGGATGATGCACGAGAATAACATCTAGGTTATCATCTTCCAACAAATGTTTACAAGTGTCCACTAATGTGAGTCCGTGTGGTATTAAATCAGAGACAAGTGGACATTGCAGGCAATAATGGTCAAGGGTGTTGGCAATGGGTGCGTCACACAGCTTACAGGAGAAATGAGGTGTTGCCCGTCCCAGCCACCTGTCACACAGGTCGGTAGCCCAGTCTGAGGCGGGTACACACCACGTTATATCGACGAACCATAAGACCATTGCAACGATATCTATGGGGGCGAGAGAGAAAGTGGTCATAATGTTGGATGGACACATTGTGAGCCCTCTCAACATTTCTACAGTGGAGAATAGGTAATTGGGCTGCTCTGCATATTATCTGCTTGTAGCAAATGGGGGAGGCCTTAGTATCATCCACAGCGGGCGGATCCAGTCCACAGGCAATCTTTGCAAGGAGGTCAGCGGTGTTGTTGGCTCTGAGACCAATATGAGAGGGAGTCCAGAGAAAGTGCACCACCAGCAAACGATCGTGGGCAGTGGCCAATTGACAGAGTATCTGTGTAACGAGGTGTTGATATGTAGGCCTGGGAGAGAAGATGGCATGGAGGGCTGGCTGTGAGTCACAGATGACCGAGCCACTGTTGTTCGTCCGTATTAATAAAGTAATTGCATCCAGGAGTCCATGTAGTTCACAATATGTAGAGCTTGACGAGGTTGGCAGTTGACGGCCCAACCAGCCCCCTTGGGTTGGGTCCAGACTTTGGGACAATACAGCACAGCCAGCACTGCCATCCTCCTGCAGGGAGCCATCAGTGTAGATATGGTGGGCCGAAGGGAGGGAAGATGACAGCCTGGCGATGGTCTCCAAAGCTAGCTGTTTCTGAAGCTGAGGCAGATCAGTCTTGGGGGCCGGAGTGTATGAGATAGCAGGCACAGGGGTCTGCCAAGGTGGAACGCCATAGTCCACCTCCTCATCAAGCACTGGTACGTTGATGTTTAGCAGTTGAACATTTGAACAAACAGCATTAACTAGTCTGCAGCCACCACTGCAAAGCAGAGGCCTTGTTGCAGTTGGATCAAGGGAAGTCCAAATAATGTGAGAGTAGTGGGGAGAAAGGTGAGGATAATGCAGGCACTTAACACTGAAGTATGTAACCACATAGTATAATTTCTCAACAGGTGATGGAAGGTTGAGTTCAAGTTGCATGTTGACAATTCTGATTGAGCCAGGGCAGCCCAGGATAAGTCTCATTACTGAGTTTTGGAACTTCTCAAGAGGTTGTAAGGCTGTTCTGGAAAGTTGACAAAGGGCAGGGGAGAGATAATAAACAACTGATTGAATGAACGCTATGTATATGGTTTGTGCTACAGGAATAGACACCCCAGCAGCATAATTATTGAGCCACTTGAAAGCCGGGTCAGCAGATCCTGAACAATCAGATGCAAGTGTTGTCTTGCACGAATGGAGGGAGAAATTCATACAGGTGCCCCCAGATAAAGGTACTGTGTGCACAGAGGGATAACACAATCCCCAACAGAGAATACAGGTAGTGTTCTTGCTGGACGGGAAGTGAAGATTCTACTCATTTCTTGAAAGATAATGAGTCTGCATTTGGAAGCCGACTCATGAAACAAGTGAAGGAAATGTTGCAGACCTGCAGGGGAATTTGAATGAATGCAGATGTCATCAGCATAGCAAGTAATCGTGGTTCCAGGGATGTCAGGAAGGAGGGTGAGTAGATGATGTATGAGGATATTAAACAAAAAAGGACTAAGGACACCACTTTGTGGAGTACCTAGCTCGAAAACCTTAGCAGTGCTGTATGCACCCCTAAAAAGAACACGAGAGGACCTATTAGACAGGTAACCACGTATCCATCACAGCAGGTTTCCCTTAACTCCAAATCCACTAGCTGGTCGAGGATGATGTCTCTGTTGGCGACATCAAATGCACTCTTAAAATCAATGAAGGGATAGAAGGCAGCATAGCTCCATGAGGCAATGATGTGTCCCTTGCTGTGGTAAAAAGCTGTACAGTCAGGATGAGAGCTTGTCCTGCAGCCTAAATAATAGTCTTGTAAGGAGGATCCATTCCACTACTTTACTGAAGCAGGTGAGGTATACAGGTCGGAATTTATCATTGCCAGGTTTAGGAATAGACATGATTGTACTGTGGGTCCAGGCTTGTGGCACGTATCCCAGATGGATGCAAAGGTTGAACAGCTGGAGAAGGGGATTACCAGGAACTTTCAGGACATGGAGGGCAGAAAAAGTGATGACATCATCACCTGGAGAAGTTACTCTACCCCTGGCGAGGGCCTGTCGCAATTCATCGTCAGTTATAGCCACACCATTCTCATCGTCTGTCCTCAGTAAAGTGGCAGTGAGACGGAGTGCACGAAAGTTTTTCTGGGTGGAGAAAACGTCCTGTATGTGTGCAGGAAGGGTGCAAGCCCTTGACTATGCAGACCAGATATCTACAAGATCCTGTGCATACCGTGCTGGATTGTGGTGAAGAACACTAGGGGGCCTCTTCTTGACAACCTGGTTGATAAGGCGCCACATGGAACCAACAGTCGTTTGATGGTTGATGCTGTTGGTAAGTTTACGCAGTACTGGTAAGCAACTAGATCATCCTTCGACAATCAATACCGATGGAGACTCTCAGGGGAAGGTCGTCTTTGAAAGGCAAAACCGTCTTCCACTGCCTTCCTCTCTGCCTGAGCGATGCTATTATCCAGTGTCCAGGTGTGAGCATCATGATGGCACATGATGTGTGGCCTGCTGACATAATGGGTGTAGAAGTCATGCATGGAGCTGACAAGTGATGAATACAACTTCGGGACAATGAAGGTCGAACGTGGGAAGAAGGTTGGTCATATAGGAGATATATGTAGGGCAGTACTTGGGTGGGATTGCAATGCGAGTGCATCTGTGTACAGGAGAAGGTGTAGCAGGGAGGGAATAATGAAGGCTGAGAGCAATGTGATCAGAGAAGAGTGCAGGGATAGATGAACACCTGACCTTGGACGCCACGAGGCCGGATGTAAGGACATGATCTAGTGTGCCTCCTCGAGAGTGTGTGGCCCCACCAGTGTCCCAGTGGGTGAGCTGATTATGATGAATATACTTAAGAAGTTTAGTCCTGTTACGGTTAACGGTGGCAGAAAGGTCCCCCAAAGCAGGGTGTCGGGCATTATAATCCCCCATGTATATCATGCCACGGATGGTGGGAGCTGGGAGAGCAGCTGTATTCAACCTGCCTGGCACAGAGTACACGTTGCACAACCGAATTGTGCCACTTCCAGTGGTGACCTCAAGAAGCTGGAAGGTTGTCTCGTCGTCTACAGAGCTTTGGAGGAAACGGTGATGAATGGAGGAGTGGACATGTATGACAAGTCCATTCCTAACTCGATGGATGTAAGAAACATAACCACTGAGAGTGGGTGCCTCTACTCCAAGTAACGCATGACCAACAAAGGATTCCTGAATGAAAATTATATCCGGGTGGCAACTGTATACATATCCTTTGAGTACAGTACGTTTAGATCAGTTAGTAACACAATAGGCATTCCAAGAGATGACATCCAGTTGTGCCATGTTACCGAATTTTGCCATGATGTTTGCAAGGGCCAGATGAGGAGGTGACGGTGGCATCAGAAGTGCTATGCGGCATGCCAGGAGGGGAAGACTCCCTGGGGGGAGCATTCAGTCGGCCAATGGGAGTGACAATGGAGTCCAGCTTCTCCATAAGGTTGGTGATAGTCATAATGATGACTTGTTGTGATTCAGCCTGTGAATTTAACCCGCCCGTCCCGGAGACGTGAATTCACGTCCTCACATGATGTGCACTTATATCCCGGAGACGTAAATTAATGCGGCAACATTGCAAGGTCCCTAATTTGCACAATTTTCAATTTTCGCGAGTGATTTTTGGCACGTATACACGGGACACCTTCCTTTACAAGATGCCAGGCAGGGACAATGCCTCACCCAGCATGACCTCCTCCCCCCCCTGCATGTCCTTTTCTCAGCAATTCACCTGTAATCAGTGACCTGGCCAGTAAAGCCATGTCATGCCACGGTACGAAATTCAGGGCCAGAGTGATTCCCCAGTCGATGACAATGTGGAGGACAAACATTAGAGGAAGAAACAGTCAGAAATGATGATCAGGTAATGTGGCAAAAAAAGGTCAGGAATGGTGATGAGTTAGTGAGTGAAACAATGCTTATAATGCCTATATTACCATTTGAAAACCAATATACTCTTGTACTACATATAAATTCGTACCAAATAAATAAATAAATACCGTTTATGAGTGGTGTGGAATAGTTATCCTCCCATAGAACTCGTTTTCTTTGCAGCCAGCCTGATAGAAAACCCAGTAAGGTAAGGAGGTACTCCTACCTGGATCGAGTATTTTAAACCTCAGGTGAGCAATTTCTCTATGAATTTTCGATGTTTCTCACCAAAAGCGGATGTTTGAGCCAAAAAAAAAAAGGTCCAAAAATGTCGGGACTGGGGCGTACCACTGCCCAGAAAACGTCGGGATGAGGGGGTTAATGTTGTCTCAAGTGTGGCTTGCTTGCTAACCAAGCCATCAATGGGGGCTTCTATTGCATCAAAACGTGCCGTAAATGAGCTAATCCTAGTCCTGAGAGTGGCAACAGCATCGCGAAATTTAGTGACTGCAGCTGAGTCCAAACCGACAGTGGAGGCAGGGGGAGCAGCAGCGCAGAGTGGTGTTGGTGTTGACGCTAGTGGAGCCCTACCCATAGCAATGGGGGCAGGGTTAGCCCGGTTTCTAGTGCAGTCATGCCAAACGTTAACCCCTTCTTGATGACATCAGGGACATTTCCAGTGCAAGGTATTTGGAGATGGCGTGGTTGGGTTGCATCGAGGCTGTATCAGAAGCAGGTGAAGGGGCTTTGTGAGGACATGTCCGAGAGTCGTGTTGGCCAGAGCACCATACACACTGTTCTGGAGCAGAGCAATACTGAGAAGTGTGATCAATGCCCCAGCATCGAAAGCACCACGGTTGCTCATCCTTCATCTTGCGAACCTCACAAGATGGAAGGCAGGGAAGGAAGCTGAAGGTGACAATTGGTGGTGGCGGGAGAGTAAGCCTCCAGGTGACTACCAGCCGGTTGATAGGAGTGCCATCCTGGTGGAAACATCAGGCTGAGTAGATAACCGGCAGCTCCTTGGCCAAGTCGGGATCAATGCAGACAGGGTAACATGTAAGGAGGTAAGTAGGAAACTTGTGGGGCCTCTCAAATGAGTCTTGAATTTCCAAAGAAAGGATAGAAACTCTCCTTTAGTTACGCTATCTACAATGTCCCTGCAACGTCTGGAGGCGTTGACAAAACGGGAAGTAATTGCAGACATCTTGACCTCCACTTGGGTGCGGTCAAGGTGAAAAGCACGGTTGACCTCAGACAACCATCGACGTTTAATGTCCACAGTTGGGTTGCCTTTGAATAAAAGTTTGATGCAGTCAGCCCTAGGCACAAACGCCAGAGGGGCAGAGGCAGGAAGCAACGGCGAAACTTGGGGGGATTGAACAAGCTCCGGGAGGCGAGGAGTGTTGGATCTAAGGGCAGTTGCCCTCTGCAGAGGATTAGAAGTCTCCTGCCGCTTGGAGGATTTGGTAGCAGAGGATGAAGGTTCACTGTTGCTGTCTGAGGTGTTATGCTTGGGGCACTTGGCAGAGGAAGATGCCTCGCCGAGGTGAGGTATGGCAGGTATAGATAGTGCTGGTTGCATAGCTACTTCCCCAGCTAGCGAGACATTGCTACTACTTTGTGGTAGCCGTGGCCAGCCACTCTGAATCATTTCATCCTCGTCATTCAGCGCCAGGTCAGCTTCAAGGTCCTTGAGGGTGGCAGGGCCTGAGTACTCCATGCTGCACACCTAGGCAGGTAGCATGGTGAGCGGGACTTCAGCCTCACCAACACGACAGAACAGAGCAATGGTAGCTGGGGAAATGGAGTGACTCGTCCATGACGTCACACAGGTCGTACTGCACATGCTCAGAAAAGAGAAAACCCGACCAGGGGGGCCCCGTCTGCCGTACTGAATTTTCCCCCCAAACTACAAACTACAAACAACAGAAAAACACAACCAACAGTGAAGTAAGCATTAGTCCTTTATGTTGCTCCCTGCAACTACAGAAGGGTGTTGGAAGGCAAGGACCAGCAGAAAAACCAGGAATATGAGCCACACACAGCAATGATTTGTTTATGTCCGGCCCTCTGGTGGCGAAATCCCCCACTGAACACATGAATACCTAAAACATTTCCGAAAACATTACTGTCAATATAGCTACCCCATGACTATTACTGATATGTAGGCTATGCACATAAGTATTGTTTATTGGCTAACGTAATCCGTAAGGTGAGCTGATAATGTATTGCACTTGTATATTGACACAATATTTAATTGTAGGTAAACATATTATATGTAACGTCATTGCTCATTAGCACAAACTGATGATGTGTGTGTGTGTCTACTGACAGGCAGCTGACGAGTTGAGAGAGAGAGAGAGAGAGAGAATTGAGGTATGGAGTAGGCTGCATGTTGTCCGTTAACGAGAGACGAGGTAGCCTATATTTGGTGTAATTCAAAGTGTGTATTCAGTTGTCTATAATAATAAATAATAAACAGATATGTTTATTATTGTTTATGATACAGAATATCATTACCACCTTAATACATATACTGTAATGGCAAAGAATGTATAACTGTTGGAGTAAACGACGTGACCCCACTTCATCCTCCTTCCCTCCACCTGCCAAGTTCCCGCTCACTCCCATACTCTCCCCTTCCCCTTACATCGCGCCATTTGTGGGTGAAGTTGCCCACTGTTTCTGAACCACAACTCAACCTGTATCGTGGTTCACGCTACAAGATAAGAGAAGAGTTATTTTATATAACTCAGACTTTATAAATGGCAATATGCACAGCTCATTATCCCAAACAGTCACACAGTATTTATTAGTCAATATCACAGCATAATACAATGACCACATAATAATATAATAAGGCACAGAAGATAAAGCTTGGCGATTGGAAAATTTCTCGGGCATGTACACGCGAAGACACACACACACGCGCTGTTGCCACGTTAACCATATCCCGCGACTAGGTGGTCCAGGTGGAACTCTTGTTGACTGTACACCCAAACAAACGTACACATCATTACAGCTATAATCACACATACACAAACATATGAGGAAACAGGTGGACTGACAGACACACAGATGGGCGCGGACAGAAAGAAATATATACAGACACAGACAAACACA
The DNA here is from genome assembly GCF_032717465.1 of Coenobita brevimanus. Lineage (NCBI taxonomy): Eukaryota > Metazoa > Arthropoda > Malacostraca > Decapoda > Coenobitidae > Coenobita > Coenobita brevimanus. The sequence continues at coordinate 12,041,360 of NC_137057.1, forward strand.
CACACAGACAAACAGACACAAACATACACACAGAGACAGGCTGCAACAGACAAACAGAAAAACAGACAGTCGAAACAGACAGACAGAGGCAAGAAAACAGTAACAAATACAGACAGGAGAAGAGAACGAGGAGAAGGAAAAAGGAAAGAAAGGAGGGAAGTGAAGAATGAGGAATGTTAATGATAAAGGAGAGGCAGAGACTACGAAAGCGTGGATAATGGCAGGAGGAGGGGGAGAAGAAGAAGAAGAAGAAGAAGAGAGCTAAGTGGGAGGAATAGGAGGAGGAGAAAGAAGAAGAGGAGGAGGGGAAGAAGAGAAGAGGACGACAACAACAGTGGCGACGACGACGGCGATGATGATGATGATGATGATGATGATGATAAGGAGGAGGAGGAGGAGGAGGAGGAGGAGGAGGGGGAGGAGGAAGAGGAGGAGGAGAAGGAAGAGGAGGAGGAAGAGGAAGAGGGAAATGAGAAAAAAGAAGAGAGAGAAAAGGAAAGGGAGCACAAATACTGTGGAGAGAGAGAGAGAGAGAGAGAGAGAGAGAGAGAAGGAAAGTAGGTTAAGTGATGAGAAACAGAATACCAGAAACAGATGCAAATAAAGAGATACGATAACAGATATATAAAATCAGTGACAAAAACAATAAGCGGAGAAATAAGCTAGACACAGAATGAAGTAGTGACGCAAAAACAAAGGCCGAGAGGCTAATTTAATTCATGTAGTCCTGAGACATACAGAAGTAGAAAAATAAAAATAAATACCAAGACTAAAACAAAGAGAGACAGAGACTAGCAATATTCCATCCCATATATCCTCTCTCTCACTCAGACGCCAGACCCACGAAAGTGCTGAACAACAATCAGGTAACTGGATCACAGTGCTGAGTGCTGATGGACTGCTGCATGCTGGGAATTTGGAGCTGAGTGGGTGATTGAGTTGGTTGGTTTTCTACACATGCAGAGAAAATAAGCATTCGTGGACTTGGCGAGCACACACACACACACACACACACACACACACACACACACACACACACACACTCTCTTCTGCATATGTACTGTACGCGTATACTCTCCCCTCTCTCTCTCTCTCTCTCTCTCTCTCTCTCTCTCTCACACACACACACACACACACACACACACACACACACACACACTCCCAAGACATAAACTTGCCCAAAAGTCATTAGGTTCGACAGTCCGGGACCCCATCCAATAATATGAGCCTAATAACACCCCCCCCCACACACCACCAGTCTCCAGTTGTATTTCAGAACACACTGGGCTACACGAGGCTACATCGGGCTACACAAAGGTATACTGGGCTACACAAGGCTGCACTAGAATACGAGGAAAAAATCATACTTTTCTTTTGAATTTGATATCCTTTGTTTTATACTGTTCTTGATTACGCTACGTTGCATTTACCACAGAATTCTAAGCTAATTTACCGTACACTACACTACACCTCACTACACTACACTACACAACACCACACTTCAATTTATTTCATTACACTACACTACACCACACTATGGTACACTACTACCAACTGTACACAACACTATATTACATTACACTACACTATACCACTCACCATCGTACACAACACAGTACAACACTACACTACACTACACTACACTACACATTACCACATTACATCATTCACCACTGTACACAACGCAACATTACACTACACTACAACTTACTGCACAGCTTAGTAGATATTAAAGATACGTGACATGCGATATTAAGAAATAATATATTTAATAATCCATGGAAACGGGGCCAAGTCCCATCCACACCAAATGCATGCTAGTGGGGGCGCGTGTGGACGGGAGAGGGCGGGTGTGATCCGTTGTTTTGCATTATTGAAACTCATAATAGTGACCCCACTGGACGCTGGCGAGTGCGAGCAAGAACTTCTATGGGATACGGTGATGCAGAACTCCCGCCCATTCCCTCCCACACCTGCCCACACAGCCCGAACTAACAGGAATTTGGCTCGGACGCGGCCAAGAAAGTTCGCTGCCTTGAAACAAACTACTCACTGACCCAAATCTCGACAAGGACTGGGTGGCATGATATGGATTCTGGAATGATCTAGCTTGTATTCAGCTAAGCTTGTGTGTGTGTGTGTGTGTGTGTGTGTGTGTGTGTGTGTGTGTGTGTGTGTGTGTGTGTGTTAATTGTGGGTCTGTGACTTAATAGTTTATATTTTCTTTAGTGTTTTTTTATTTTTATTTGTG
>NC_137057.1:12051110-12081110 GCF_032717465.1 Coenobita brevimanus
CCCTCTTCCCTCTCCTAGTTGGATAAAAGAGAGAAAATGATAGAGTATCAGGAGAAATTGAAAGATGAGTGGAACGCAGTGAAAGGTCAGGAAAATGGCAGTGTGGAGGAGGAATGGCAGTTGTTTAAGAGTACTGTGATGGGGCATGCAGAAGAGGTGTGTGGTGTGAGACGTGTGGGTGGTGGTGTAAGAAAAGGAAGTAAATGGTGGTGCGAGGAAGTAAGTATGGCTGTGGCAGAGATGAGACGTGCATATGAAGTGTGGCTACAAAGGAAGGATGAGGTGTCATATGAGAGGTATAAGGAAAGGAGGAATAGGGCGAGAAGAGCTGTGTGTGATGCTAAAGTAGCAGCAGATGAGAGGTGGGGTAGGCGGCTGACTGAGAATTTTCAACAGAATAAGAAAATGTGTTGGAAGGAGATGAAAAGGGTGCGAAAGGGAGAGTCGGGGAAGGAAGAGCGAATAAAAGCAGAGGATGGAAGGATGTTAACTGAGATGGATGCAGTAAGAAAGAGATGGGCAGAGTATTTTGAAAGATTGTTAAATGTAGAGGAGGAAAGGGTGGCTGAGATTGTGGCAGATGGAAGGTTACAAGGAATTAATATGTTGGGAGAGTTGAATGATTCTTTGATCACGAAGGAGGAAGTGGAGAAGGCAGTAAAGGAGATGAAAACAGGGAAAGCTGCAGGTATGGATGGGTGTGCTGTGGAATGCCTGAAGGGTGGTGGAGTGACTATTGTTGACTGGTTAGTAAGATTGTTGAATGTGTGCTTTGTGAAAGGTATGGTGCCATTTGACTGGGCAAGTGCTTGTGTGGTCCCATTGTATAAAGGCAAGGGTGATAAGTATGAATGTACTAGCTTTAGGGGTATGAGTCTGTTGAGTGTTGTAGGTAAGGTGTATGGCAGAGTATTAATTAGGAGAGTTAGAGAGGGTACAGAGGGAGTAATTGGTGATGAGCAGTGTGGCTTAGGAAAGGGAGGGGATGCGTGGATCAGGTGTTTGCTGTGAGACAAGTGTGTGAAAAGTATTTAACGAAAGGCAAGGATGTGTTTTGGGCATTCATGGATATAGAGAAAGCGTATGACAGGATTGATAGGGAGGCTTTGTGGACTGTTTTAAGATTGTATGGACTTGATGGTAGGTTACTAAAAGGGGTGAAAAGTTTTTATCTAAATAGTAAAGCGTGTGTAAGAGTGGGAAATGCTGTGAGCGATTGGTTTCCCGTGAGAGTGGGGCTGCGACAGGGATGTATGATGTCGCCTTGGTTGTTTAATATTTATATGGATGGTGTTGTAAGAGAGGTGAATGCAAGTGTTTTAGGTGAAGGTCTGAGTCTGGTGAATGTCGATGGTGGAGAGTGGAATCTTAAGCAGCTGCTGTTTGCAGATGATACTGCACTGGTGGCTGATTCAGAAGAAAGATTGAGACAGTTGGTAGAGGAGTTTGGAAGGGTGTGAGAAAGGAGGAAATCTGAAAGTAAATGAGAATAAGAGTAAAGTGATGAAGTGTACGAGGTTGGTAGATGGTAGGGGGATGAAAATAGTTTTGAATGGTGAGTTGCTTGAGGAGGTGGAGTGTTTTAAATATTTAGGGTCGCATGTTGCTATGGATGGAAGAATAGATGCAGAAGTGAAGTTTAGAATGAATGAAGTAGGAAAGGTGCTGGGAGGAATGAAAAAAGTGTTTAGATGTCGTTCGCTTAGAATGGATGTAAAGAGAAGGCTGTATGAGGGTGATGTGGTACCGACTGCGTTATATGGGGCTGAAACATGGAATATGGGTGTAGCAGAGAGGAAAAGTTTGAATGTAATGGAGATGAGGTATCTGAGGAGTATGTGTGGAGTGACGTGTATGGATCAAGTGCGAAATGATGAAGTGCGAAGGAGAACTGGAGTTGTTCAGGAGATGGCTAGTAGAGTTGAGCAAAGGGTGTTGCAATGGTTTGGGCATATGGAGAGAATGGATAATGAGCAATTGGTGAAAAAGGTAACTAGATCTGATGTGAGAGGTGTAAGGCTGAGAGGGAGACCACGAATAGGATGGATGGACAGTGTGAAGAGAGCGCTGGATGCGAGAGGGATGTCTGTTGAGCAAAGAACAGTGGCTGTGCATGACAGAAATAAATGGAGAGAAATTGTGAATGAATAAATGATGACACAACCCTGAGGGGATATTCTCCCGCATTTGGTCTGATTAGCTAGTCAGGTCAGGTGCGAGTAAGGGGATGGGTCTATTATGATGTGGCAGGGGTAAACCAGTTCTGCTGTCGGGCCCTGCTGCGGATGTCACTGATTGCACTGCGCAGTTGACCCACGTGTGGTGTGGTGCGGTGAGGATCTGTCCCTTCTCCCCTTTAGGGCTAAGATGCGAATGACTGTGTTTGAATGGATGAGTAAATGGGGAGTGTGTTGTCCTGTCTCGGCTACCTCCCTTTCCATGGGGGAAGCAGCCTAGGTATATAGATAGATATAGATAGCTTCTTCCTTCCTTTTCTCCTATCCTCTCTACTCTGTCTTTGGCTTTAAAGAGGCTGGAATTTTCCACAATCTTCAAAATTCTCATCAGTGATCCTTAGTAAGTTGCAACAGGAAGAATCAGGGTGTGCCCGTGGGTTATTGGTTTGGCCAGTCGTAGGGATTATGGTGGTTTGGCACCACTCCAGTCGTAAGACCTCTTCAGAGGTAGACTTTTATGGAGGTGGACCTCTGCGGAGGAGGAACTGCTACTGAGCTGCAGCTCTCGGATCCGGAGGTGCTGTTCCTTAGTGGTAGGACTTTTGGCCAATAGCTAGTGACCCGTCACTGTGCTGGGAGACTTTGCTCTCGTACAATGTGTTGCTATACCTTACTGGGTAGGGTAGGAAGTGCATGCTTGGAACTTGGTCCCTATTTTGGTCGATGACCAGGCCTCTGCAACCCGGATTGTGCCTACACAATCCTTTCTTTTCAGCCGCCATGTTGATCCTTTTCCTTCCCATGAGAAATTATGGAAATTATTTCTGGTTCCCCCTCCCCTGGTTCTGCCGATGTTTTGACCCTGATGGCAACCCCAGCTTCTCATCGTGATACTTCTCTGGCTCTTTCCACTGTTTCTCAACCTGTTTCATCCTGCTTAGCTACACCATCTCCTGCCTCACAGTCCCTTCCATCTACTACTCAGTCCACTTGTTCATCTTCTATAGTAACTTTACAGTCTTATCTGCCACTGCCCCTCCTCCATGTACCCGTCCTTCATATTACACTGGCCTCCTTACCAGCAATGCTGTCTCCTTTGAATCTCTTTCAATTTCTTCTTTTATACCTCATACTTCTGATCGTGTCTTTCTCCAACAGTGGATCACTCTTAGCTCTCTCCATTTCTCCCTTTCTGTCCCTCTTGATTTCCTAACGCTGTCTCGTTCCTTCATTCCCTTCCTTCTCTGATTCTTCTTGATGAATTCAGTTACCGGCATTCCCTGTTAGGTGACTTTGTGATCACCACTAGAGGATGCCTATTAGAATGGTTTCATTCTTTTCAAGATCTTTTTATCCTTAACAATCCTTGTCACTTTGATCTTCGTACTCATTCTCTCTCTTGTTTGGATCTGTTTGTTTGCTCACATTCAGTTTCAAATTTCACTGGTCGGTATTAGAAGACAAACTTTTTAGTGATCATTTCCCCGTCAGTCTCTCTGTTGCCTCTTACTGTCCTCTCCCTTGTCCCCCCTGTTGGCTGTTCCATGCTGCTGACTGGGAATTATTTTCTTCCCTTACAGTGCCCATTCTTCCCCCTTCCTCTTTTTCGTCTCCACAGGATATGTTGTCCTGGTTTTAAGTGCTGCTCTCACCGCCATTCCCCGCGATACACGATCGTCTACTGGCAATCGTGTTCCTTGGTGGACTCTTACTTGTTTGCGATCCTTCCGTGTGAAACGTGCAGCCTGGAAACGTTTTCGTCGTAAACAGTTCACCGCTGATAGAATTCGTAGCCTCCTCATATTTTGCTGAGCGTCCGCTGCCTTCCATTGTACCATCCGTCAGGCTAAACGTTTCAGTTCGAATTATGTTTTTTCTGTTTCTGAAAATACACCTGTTGCAGCAGTTTGGTCCCGACTTCGAAGAGTATCAGGCAAACATATGCCACCCCAAGCTTTGGTTCTTCATATTGATGTCTGGGTTGTAGCTAATGCATCCTAAATTGCAGATACTTCAGGCTTATGTAAACTGCTTGAACGGATGGTCAAAACGCGACTTATGTGGCACCTTGAATCCCGTAGACTTCTTTCCCCTTTACAGTTTGGGTATTGCAAAGCACGCAGCACCTTACAGCCTCCCCTCAAACTCGCATATTTCATCTGCTCTGCCTTTTCACTCCAGAGATTGGTCAATGCCATTTTGTTATGTATAAAAGGCCTATGATACGACATTGAGGTATCATATAGTTCGTTGCTTCATTCCCTTGGTCTGCATGGTAACATCGATGTCTTTCTTCAAAATTTTCTTTGTCTCCGAACCTTTCATGCCCGTCTGAGAGACCACCTTTCCCGTGCCTTTCCTCGGCATGAAGGTGTCCCCCAAGGCTGCGTCCTTAGTGCTTTCCTTTTTTCTTATAGCTATAAATGGCATTGCCTCTTCTCCACCTCCTTCCATTTTCACCTCTCTGTATGTTCATGATTCAGCTATTTATGCTGCAGATTCAGACTTACCTCGTTTCCAATCTCTTCTTCAGTCTGCCATCGATGGTGCCTTCATGTGGGCTACTTGGCCTACTCATGGTTTTCGTTTTTCTACCTCTAAGATCTGTGTAGTAATGTTTACTCGTTCACAAACCATACCACAGTTTTCTCTGTACTTGCAATACATCCCTCTGCCATACCGATCCTCTACCATATTTTTTTGGCCTCACATTTGTTTCTTGGTTAAATTGGAATGCGCATGTTTCTTCCCTCAGGTCTTCTACTCTTCATCGTCTTCGTTTTCTGCAAACGCTGTCCCACCTTTCATGGAGTACTGATCGTTTAACACTTCTTCGTCTTCACTCAGTCCTTATTCTTTCCAAACTCGATTATGGTTGCCAACTTTATTCTTCTGTGTCCACTCACACTCTTTCAAAACTAGATTCTGTTAATCATATTGGTCTCCGTTTAGCTACGAGTGTCTGTTTTTTTCAGTCGACTCCCACTAAAAGTCTTTGTGCTGAATCTGGCATTTCCCCCTCACTCTTAACGTCGTTCTCTTAATATCATGTCCTATACACGTCTCCTCCAGTTCCCTACAAATATGTTATTCCATCCTCCTAGCCTTTTCCAACGTTATTTTCGCTTGGTCTCCCACCTCCTTCGTCCATTCTCCCTCTGGGTCCCCACACTTCTTCAGTCTATTGATTTTGCCTTTCCTTCTATCCTTCCACTGAGTCCAGTTTCCTTCTCACCCTTTCTTCTGTCTCCTGCTGTGGTCTGCCCTTCTTTTCTCCCTTTTTCTAAGTCTCTTCTTCCTCCAAATACTTTTCCTCCCTTCTAGGACATAATTTCCTCTCACTCGTCTGCCACGCATATCTTTACTGACTGCACTATATTTCGTCATGGTGTTGGGTTTGCTGTTGTGTTCCCTGACTCCTCCTTCCAAAGTACACTTCCTTCCATTTCAAGTATCCTCAGTACAGAACTGTATGCTATTCTTTTTGCTCTGAAATTTCTTCTTTTGTTCTCTTCTTCCACCTTTGTCAACTTCGCCGAGTCTTTCAGTGCTCTCACTTCCTTACACACCATTCCTTCTTCTTATCCTCTAATCACCCACATTTAGGCGTGGCTGTTCCACCTTTGTGCTCGGAAAAAGTCAGCTCGCTTCTGCGGAATTCCTAGCCATTTGGGATTACAGGTAATGAATGAGCTGACTCATTGGCATGCTCTGCTACTTTCTCCAGTAGATCCTCCCAACGTCCCATTCCTGCCTTTGATAGTTTCCCTCTTCTAACCCGCCTCTTCCGTGATCGATGGAAATCCTCGAGGAACCAATAGGTTCACAATAAACTTCATAGTATTAAACCCTCTCTTCTTCTCTGGTACACATTAACCCACCGCAATTGTTGATGGGAGAGTACTCTTGCTCGTCTTCGCTTGGGCCATACCAGCCTAACTCATGGTCATTTGATAAGTCATGACCGCCAGCCCGTCTGTTCGCACTGTAACTGCCATATGACTATCCGTCATCTTTTTCTTGATTGATCGTCCACATACCAGCACAGTCTCACAGCTTTCTCCTTCGTTTCCTCACTGCTTTGGCCCCAACAAATTGCTAATTTCATAGGTGACTCTCCCACTGTTTCTATTTCCAGTATTATCACTTTTCTTACTGCACCTCATGTCATACAATTAATATATTTATGTACCCCGCTCCCTTCTACCTTAGTGCCGTATGACCATATTATGGCTTGGTGCTGGTTCTTCAGTATTCCTTCCTTCCTTACCACAATTTCAGTATTAAAATGTTAAGAGAAATCATGAAATTTGATAACCTTTTCTTATGAGGTAAGAATGGATCTCCTTGGTTACAAATCAGATCGACCCTCCATCCTGATTACATGTGGCCATTAACTGAGCTGAAAGCGGCTTGGGATCTTGGTCAGGGTAGAACTCCTTGGTTACTAGTCAAATCAACCTTCCAACCTCCCTACCATTGACTTCAATTGAGCTGAAAGAGGTTAGGATCTTCGTCAGGATAGATCTCCTTGGTTAATATTCAGATCAACCCTCCAGTCTATTTACACTTGGGTCCCTATACTCGTCGGTTCAGGAAGCTCCTAAACTCCTCTTCCTTTGCAATTTAATTTTCGGTATGAATGGTTATTATATTTTTGCAGGTTGTTTATGCACAGTATGTTGATATTGGAAGGCTTTATGTAACACAGAAGAGAACTATAAGGTGTAATAAGCTAAATAAATCGCTTAGGAAAAGGTGTTAGTGAGCATCTTTAACCATCGAAAATACCGGCATTGGCCATCGGCTGAGCTGGAAGAGGTGAGGATCCGCGTCAGGTTAGAACCCCTTGGTTACTAGTCAAATCAGCCCTCCAGTCTGACTACAACTGGCCATCAAGTGACCTGGATAGGGTTCAGGGTCTTTGCCAGGTTAAAACAAACACTGTATACCAGCAAAATCCTTCAAGATGGAAGTGAGTTGAGAGCTCCTTGGTGACTAAAACTTCCTCCAGGCTGTCCACCACCTCGCTGCCAAGTTTTGTGTTCTTTTAGACGAGAAAGAGAGGGGGGGGGAGTTGTGGGGGTTGTGGTAGTGGTGGTGGTTGTATTGGAGGTTGTGGTAATGGTGATGTTGGTGAGTGAGGTGGTGATGGTGACTGGTTGTGGTACTAACGGTAGTTGTGATAGTGGTGATTCTGGTTATGGTAATTGTAGTTCTGGTGGTGGTTGTGGTAGTGATGGTTGTGGTATTGGTGGTGATGGTAGGGGTGGTGGTATTTGTCTGGATCTTACTGTATGGTTGTTGATGCAGTGACATGAGTTTTCTATCGTGAGCTGGTAGTTTTTTGCTGTGTTTCTTTGTGTTTAAATGTTTCTTAATTCACAATGGATGGATGGGGAAAGAGACAGATCGATGGGTAGACAGGACAGATAGATGGATAGGTGGATGAATGGATGGAGAGATGAATGAACAGATGGATGGGTAGATAATAGTGAACTTATGGATTGGTAATAGATAGATAGATAGAGATAGATGAATGAGAAGATAAGTAACTGGATGGATTAATGGATGGACGGATGAATGGATGAATAGATAACTGAACACAGAGCAACGTAGATAATACGTATAAAACCGGATATGTGTCTAGAATAATAGACAACCAGACGCATTAAAATATACTCCCAACACACAAACACCCATATACCCCAGTAGCATAATTACATTTTAATCTCGCCCGGCCGAACAATATACAAACGTACAAGTGTTTACAGAATAACTCCTCCCCAGTCTGAAATAAACAGCTGTAATGATGCTTAATTACAGGAATCCCCATTATGTATCGTAATCAGCTTTGGATCTGATTGTTTTCCTGAATCACAATTAGGACGCTGATGGTAATCATAGCTCTATTAAATGTGAACCTTTTTACCGTGTATTAAGTGAGGAATAGCACCGTAAAACAGCACAATTTTCACCGAAATGGCAAGTGTAGAGAATAATTACCGTAAACTTGTAAAGGATTCGCTCTATTCAAGGGTGTGCTTCTAATGTTGGTAATCCAAAATGAACTGTATGTGAGCCAGGTATCATTACCCAGGAGTATATCTGGCATTATCTGTATTCAGATACGTGTGTCTTACAGCATGAGAGCACAAAACAAACCTGCAAAAACTGCCCATTGAAAAAAAAAAAAAAGTGTTTTGAAGTTATAAATTCCATGTGGCTGGGCTCCATATACGATTTTTTAAACCAAAGATAAACAGAGGAAAGAAAAACAAATTATTTAAAAAAATCCATATACCAAACTTCAAGTGATTACACAGTTATTTACAGAGATCAAAACCAAATCGTCACATCATGCCGATATCCCAGAATTCATAACTACAACATAATTATTCAAAAATCTGTCATTACCAGCTGTTTGGATGCCTTCATTGCTGGGTAAACTTAGGAGGTCAGACCGAGGATGAGATGGGGAAATGAGGTGTAGCACTATAGGTGGGAGGGGTGGGTGAGTGGAAGAATAGACAGACTGATGACGGAGCTGAGAGTGACAGTGAAGCTATTTGTTTATGGCCACCTCTTCCGTAATTAAGGCTTGGTTATAAATAGATGGAGAAACAGACAGATAGAAAGACAGACAGACAGAAACCGAGAGATCGATCGATCGATCGACTGATAGATGAACAGATAGATAAGGTTAACAGGATTATCAGTTTTGATCTATCACTATCTACTGTAAGCTCTGTACGTAAGAAAAAAAAATATACGGAACATACTAAGGCTCTCTTAAATATTTTGTTAGCTATAATACCCTACAAGAAAAAGTTAACAACTGATTGATGGAAAGGAGTATCTCTCTCTCTCTCTCTCTCTCTCTCTCTCATTAGTATTCTCACCCATTCTTACCTCACTACCCTCCCTCCATCTTCAAACTTCCTCAAGCATGCCTCCTCCTCCTCCTCCTCCATTCCTCTGTCTTCCTCGTTTCCTGTTCCTCCTCACCTTTCATCCATTTATTCTCCTCATCCTCCTTCTCCCTCCTACCTCTCTCTGTCTATATTGTTTCATCTCGTGCTCCACCTCATAACTTTCCACATCCTCCTCTTCCTTTTCCTCCCAACTTGAAGGAGGAATTGCGGTGAGAAGAGAAAGACCACTGAAATGAATTCTACTGACCCAGAATTTCTTTTTTCTCTCCGTGTGTTCAATTTATTCCCTTGTAGATACATAGAAGGGTTTCCAGAATGGGAGTGGCGATCCCTGCCTTACCTGTCTGCCTAAATTATGCCTAACTCGCTCCCCTTCTCAGCCTTCCTTTACCTGCTGAAATTTCGTCTTCCTCTTTCTGTCTGTCTGTCTGTCTGTCTGTTTGTCTCTGTCTGTCTGTCTGTCTCTCTCTCTCTCTCTCTCTCTCTCTCTCTCTCTCTTTCTCTCCTCTCTCTCTCTCTCTCTCTCTCTCTCTCTCTCTCTCTCTCTCTCTCTCTCTCTCTCTCTCTCTCTCTCTCTCTCTCTCTCTCTCTCTCTCTCTCTCTCTCTCTCTCTCTCTTACATTGCTTTTTATTAAGCCTTTGTTTTTTCCATCCTTCCTTTCTTTCACTTTCATATTTCTCCCTTTTTTCACTTTTCCTTAACGTTTGTAAAGTGTTTACTGCTGTTCAACCGAATCATCTCTACAGCCTCTTCTTATCTCAGGCCATATATATATCTTATTTTAATTCGTTTTCTGCTTAAATCACCCACCTCACCCACTCATTCAGTCACTCACTCACTAGCTTACTCACCCATGTACACACTCACTCACTCACTAGCTTACTCACCCATTTACACACTCACTCACTCACTAGCTTACTCACCCATGTACACACTCAGTCATTAGCTTACTCACCCTACGCACTCACTCACTCGCTAGCTTACTCACCCATTTACACACTCACTCACTCATTCATTAGCTTACTCACCCATTTACACACTTACATACTAGCTTACTCACCCGTTTACACAATCACTCACTCACTAGCTTACTCACCCGTTTACACACTCACTCACTAGCTTACTCACCCATTTACACACACACACACCAGCTTACTCAGCCATTTACACACTCACACACTAGCTTACTCACCCGTTTACACACTCACTCACTCACTAGCTTACCCACCCATTTACACACTCACTCACTAGCTTACCCATTTACACACTCACTCACTCACTCACTAGATTACTCACCCATTTACACACTCACTCACTAGCTTACTCACCCATTTACACACTCACTCACTAGCTTAATCACCCATTTACACACTCACTCACTAGCTTAATCACCCATTTACACACTCACTCACTAGATTACTCACCCATTTACACACTCACTCACTAGCTTACTCACCCATTTACACACTCACTCACTAGCTTACTCACCCATTTACACACTCACTCACTCACTCTTTCTCACTCACTCACTCAAGTTCCATAAGTTTCTTTCACCTTCTCATCTTCCTTACTCCTTCAATGGTTCAATTATCCACGCCCACGTCTCTCTCTCTCTCTCTCTCTCTCTCTCTCTATCTATCTATCTATCTCTATCTCTATCTATCTATCTATCTATCTATCTATCTATCTCACACACACACACCAGCTTTTATGACCTCTCTCACTCCTCTCTCTTTAGGTTGCAATATCTTTCAGCCTTTCTTCTTCCTCCTTGTCTTTCACTGGGCCTGCTCCCTCTTCTCTTATTCACTCTCTTCTCTCTTCACTCTCCTCTTTTCGTCTCTTCTTTTTTTTCTTCTTCTCTTCTCTCACGTCTTTCCTTCTCTCACTTTTTCTTCTCACTTCTTTTCTTCTCTCTTTTTTTTTAATCTCTCTTTCCTTTTCTTCACTCTTCTCTTTTTTTTCCTTCTCTCTTCTTTTCTTCTCTCGCTTGTTTTCTTTCTTCTCTCTCATTTTTTCTCCTCTTTTTTTCTTCTCTCTGTTCTTTCTTCTTTCTCCCACTTCCTCCTTTCTTAGTAGCTTTTTGTGAGGTGATTTTTTTTCGTTGTTTTTTATCTCTTTTTCCCTTCTCTTTAATTCTTCCTCTTTTACATTCTTTCTTAATATTTTGTATCTTTAAAGTACCCTGCTTGTCTCCCTGTTGTGTCGTTTTTGTGATTCTTAAGCTGGATTAAAATATGAAGCTATTTATTCCCGGTCACAAAACGAATATTATTATTGTTGCTTAATTTTTCTCATAACATTTGTATATTTTTATTTTCATATTTATTGGTGTCCCACGTTTTCGTTTCCATAAAAAATAATCTGTCGTTAGCTAATCTCCTACAAATTCAATATTATTTTCTTTTAACCCTAGATCACCACCCTGGAAAATAGTACCTTACCACCACCCATGGTAATGATCTTTAGGAAATTAGATAAAAATATAGCGTTGAACAGATCTTAATTTTATAATTTTTAACAAAAACTACAATCTTTACTTCAAAGAATAATAAGAAAGATGTCACCTAACATGAACCGATTCTTACGGGACGCCAGTATTGATCACTTATTGATCACTTATTGTTTCTTTCACACATGAAAAATGTAGTTTATACCTGGAAAAAAAAAAAAAAAAAAAAAAAAAAAACATTGTGTAACAATAGTACGATAACTGCCTTACAGGATCATGACCCTTGGTTAATATGTTGACCAAGAGCACAAGAAATAGACGGTAATGAATGGAGCCGGACGAACGCAACTCAGGCGGTTAGGAGACAACTGGCACTTAACACTGCTGGGAGGAGGGAGCCGTACGCTTGCGCGTTCGCCGGCGCAGGCGCACTGCGTACCGCAAATCAAAATCTTTATCAAGAGTGGTGGTGTAGGGTTAATGTTGCACTTGTGTCCTCCGTTCTCTTTATCTAACAACGTATCTGTCGTTAGCTATTGTAATGCAATTAAAAGTTGGCAAGTCTCATCCGCAGAGTTAAATTTGTTCCCTTCCGGTGGTATCCAAAAATTGGAAACTGCTGAAGCCATGATCAAGTTCCTTTCCCTACTGTGTGATTTTATACAGCTATTTCATAATTTTATAATAGCCATTTTCCCCCGGGATTAGGAAGACAGATTTTGTAAGAATTACAGTTACAATTACTTACCGAGGCTGTTTTTAGAATTGTATTCTCACCAAAGCAATTACAGTAGGCGATTATAATTTAGGTTTCAGACAGTTCTCGGCAACGTGAAGCTGGGACATGCTGAGAGGATTATATGCACACACTGACTGCGAATTGTAGTTAAAGACTGAAAATACGGAAGCTGGAGGCCGGACACTACCTCTGTATTAGTCATGTTGCAGGACAGCAAACTAGGAAATTGTTTATAAAGCAAGTTTTTTTTTCAATTAGCGTATAATCACATGAGTGTCTAGAATATTTTAAGCTTTGCTGGCATTGCATCAACGCTGGGAAATTTTTCAAAACAAGATAATTAGTAAAATTAACATTAAATAAGGCTAAATACCGTGATCAAAATATACCTTTTTAACAAATAGGCCTAAATATGTGTGCTACCACTTTCTATAGACCTGAGAAATTCATTCCTATTATTGTTTTCGTGATAAAAAGCCAAATGTTACTGGATAAGGTCAAAGGCAAGGTTACTTTTGCTACACATCTGATGAAGGTCGGTAGTTGCAGGACAACAAACTATGGGGACTGAATGTACAGGTTTATACACAATAGTGTAACACACAGCACTGGTTGACATACTGGCCATCTGGGGTCAGGATCATGTATATCAATCATCCAACTCATCGTCCCCTGTCTCATCCCTATTTTCATTATCATCATCATGTTCATGTTCGTTCACATATTGTTCATTGTCCTAATCTTCCTTCTCTTTCACTGTGAAGGGATTGCAGCATATATCACCAGCTGTACAAAGACAGTAATTTGTGAAACTTAGTTTTTCACTGTGATAGATATATTTTCCGTCTTTGCATGCATTGCCGTTCGCTTGGCAACGGCAGCTGACCACGTTGATGTGATGCGTTGGCCCTGAAGGGCCACTGTGGAAAAGGCCACTGTGGATGCAGGGAAATGCTATTCCGTCTTTAAGTTCCCAACCATACTCGGGGATAGAGACATCTGGAGGTCCCTGTTTGTCTGCTGCTTTCCACAGCAACAATTGCAGGTGAGCACGTCACACGTGGAGGTAAAGATTTTGGTCTGTTGGTGGCAACGACATGATGCGCAGAGGTTAACCCTACTGGGGGGTGTACAGACTGTAGCAAGCTTGAGCCACTGAGATGCCTGTAGATTATCCATACGAGTACAGTGAGGCAAGGAATTGCTGTACAACTGCCATGAGGTCCTCTTCAGTGGCACTGTCCTTACCCAACACGTCAAACAACCCCGGAAACTCGCCCACCTTCAATGTCTTCATAACAGAAGCCTTGCTTTTGCCAAAAGGGTAGGACACAGTATCCCAGCCAGTTATTGCATGGGCTCCTTGCAGCTACGAACACACTCTATCCCCCAGATTGATGCATGTGACATTGATGTAAAGGATAACGCAATTGCATTCCTCCATCTGTACAGCTAGACGATCATAAAGATCATACCGCCAAGTCCAATAATCCAGCAGCACAAAGATGTCAATGTCATAGAACCCAGACTACCTGCCGACCATCAACCGCAGCTTGAAGCAGATAGCTGATGATGGTGATGTCTGTGTCATCATGCAAGAATATGCCATCATTTCTGTTTTCGACTGTCACAGCAGACCCCAAGTTAAATGTCCTGAAAAGACGTGACAAACCACACTTGTGTTTGTTCATCACTACCTCACTACTAGGCAGGGGGCTATTGAGGTGTAGGTTAAATGTGGTGGGGCCAACACCAGCACGACGTTGCCTCTCATGGTCCTTGGCAGATATTTCACCATAACGGTCAAAGACCAATATTTTCTTTGTGGCACCACACTGTAAATCCCTCACTTTCAGTGACTCTGCCAGCGCCTTGACACTTCCTCCACATGACCACTCCACGTCATGCAATAGCTGCTGAGCATCTTCGATGATTATGGAGGAGTCTTGAGGTTGGCGTTGTTTGATTCCAGGTTCGTGGACTAATACTGCTTTGCTCCTCTTTCTAGGACACCCATACACATCCATAACTGAAGTAGGAATAGCATATCCAAATATTGGCAGTAGTTCCATCCCGCGCTGCTGACCGACTACCAGAAGATGGTTATGGACTCCAAGTCAAAGACAACTTTGTCACCGATTTTTATGCCTCACTTTAGGTGGTCCATAGTGTGCACTGGTGAACTGAGCTTTGCATGGCAACCGGCTGGAAGTGAGTTACGGTAAGCAGCTGCCATCAGTGCACCCAGCATCACCGAGTCCGTCACACTGACGATTGTCTGAGCCACTTGTCTATTAGAGATAATGTACTGGACATCACTGACTGTCTCAAGGGGGTGGGAACATTTGCCAGATTCTATACACTGATGCATTGGAGGTCATTTTCATAAAGTTTACGTCTCTACACACCTTCCTCCTTATGTGGCATCTCGCTGGAGCTGCTGGACATTGTGAAGTGTAGAAATGATCAAGATGTCGGAAACATACGCAGATACTGGGAATGAGTCAATCCAATCCACCACTTAACCTGGGGATACCGTGATAATTTTCAGGCCTCTTTTGCCTATATTTATTGCTGTCTGCTCCCCAAACTGATCTGCTGACACCTCATTCCAGTTGCCTGCTTTGTGTCTGGGGACAAATGCACCAATGAGGAGGTCTTTCTTGGCATCAGCAGACAGGAGCATTGTCATCTCCAGGCAATGTCATGAGAGATACCTTGCAAAATGTTGAGTCCAGCAATGCAAAAGTATGACAGTAGACGCTAGATGCAGAGATACTGCACCAGCCAATTTCCCTCCCTCTCAGCAACTGGCGGGCGAACAAAAGATATATGACCTTGATTTTAAAATCATTGACCCTGTCCTTAAATCACGAGAATAATGTCGGAAATTAATTCCTCGGCTCAAACCTATACAGGAAAGTGGTATCACACATCATTCTAAGCCTATTTGTTCAAAGGTTATATTTTGATCATGGTATTTGGTGATAATTTATGCCAATTACCTCACTAAAAATTTTCCACAAAGTTTGTGTAATACCATCAAAGCTGAAAAATTTTGTAGATGCATGTGAATATATATCAATAAAAATACTTGCAGTATCCACATATTTCCGGTTCACTATTGAAGTTATATAGCCGGCAACTGGACTAATATGGAGGCAAAGCGAGCAGTGTGGAGTAGACTGTAGCACCAGTCGAGCAGGGCAGTACTCCCGAGGTAGATGGAAAGCTGATGATAGGGAGTGCTGGAGCTCCCGTTTCATCAGCCCTCAGGACTAGTTCCTGACCATCCCCCTTTGCTGAACTTTTTCAGTGTCTCAGTTACACAGAGAGTAGGCCAGCATGCTCTCCAGTACAAATTTCTCTAACTATCTTCACCAAACTACATGCACAGTACACACTACACTTCCTATTCAAAAGTCACCAAAAATGGCGTCAATTCACCCAGCCTCGGAGTCCCCAGGGGGGGGGACCATAAATGCCCCCGCCATCTGCCCCTCTCCCGGTGACGACTCGAGGTGCCTGGAACCACTGTCTGACTCTCTTCTTCTTCATTTCTGCAACATTCGCGGCCTTTCATCAAACTTTCGCTCTGTTGAGCACCACCTCTCCTCCTCTAAACCTCACCTTCTTTTTCTAACGGAGACTCAGCTGTCTGAGGCAACTGACAGCAAACCCTTTTCTGTATCCTCCTACTTTCTCTATACTCATTTCAAAGCCAAAGGTGGCTGTTGTGTATACATACGCAACGACTTATCTTGCTCTCGTGTTCCTGAACTTGATTCTTCTGAATTCTCCACACTCTGGCTTCGGCTTTCCTGTCATTCTCTGACTAAATATATCTGTGCTGTTTACTTATCCCCTAATTCTACTGACTATCAAAAATTCTTCGACTATCTTACTTCTACGATGGAACACATTCTGTCTATTTCTCCTTTCTCTGAAATCTCCATTCTTGGAGATTTCAATGTTCACCACCACCTTTGGCTCTCCTATCCTTTCACGGATCCACCTGGTGAACAAGCCTACATCTTTTCTATCCTTAATGACCTAGAGCAGCTTGTACAGCACCCTACCCGTATCCCTGACCGCCTTGGAGAGAGCTCCAACATACTTGACCTCTTCCTCACAACTAATCTTTCTGCTTACTCTGTTAATCTTTCCTCTCCGTTGGGCTCCTCCGATCACAACCTTATTACCTTAACCTGTCCTATCACTCCGGTACGGCCTGTGGACCCTCCAGGGAAACGTCGTCTGTGGCATTTTGGAGCTGCGGACTGGGAGGCCCTCAGGCAGTACTTCTTTGATTTTCCCTGGAATGATTATTGCTTCCATGGCCGTGAGCCATCTGAGTGTGCCTTGCGCATTACGGAGGTTATTCTCTCGGGCATGGAAGCATACATTCCTTCCTCATATCCTTTGACTAACGCAGGAAAGCCTTGGTTTAATCACGCTTGTTCTAATGCTGTCCGCAACAAGGAGAAGGCCTACAAAAGGTACCGGAGCCAACCCACCCCTGAATCACATAATCTTTATGTTTCTGCCCGGAATCGTGCTAAGTCTGTTCTTCGCTCTACTAAAAATAATTTCATCCATACTAAATGCTCTCAACTCTCCAACTCGAATTCTTCCCGCTCCTTCTGGCACCTTGCCAAAAATCTTTCTAACAACTTTACCTCATCATCCTTCCCTCCTCTTTTCTACCCTGATGGTTCTGTAGCTATTTCTTCTACTGATAAAGCAGATCTCTTTGCACAGACTTTCTCCTCCAATTCCACCTTAGACGATTCTGGTGCTGTTCCTCCATCACTCCCCCCCTCTGACTTCCTCATGGCTGACGTTAAAATTTCTTCAGTTGATGTATTTTCTGCCATCACTGGCCTCAGTACTAACAAGGCATATGGGCCTGATGGGGTCCCTCCTGTTGTTCTCAAGAACTGTGCTTCTGTGCTTACACCCTGCCTAGGCAAACTATTTCGCCTTTGTCTGTCAACTTGTACCTTTCCTTCTTGCTGGAAGTTTGCTCTCATTCAGCCAGTCCCAAAGAAGGGTGACCACTCCCAACCCTCCAACTATCGTCCAATTGCTTTAACGTCCTGTATTTCCAAAGTTTTCGAGTCAATTCTTAATAGAAAAATTTTAAGGCATCTTTCTTATCACAAACTTCTTTCCGATCGTCAGTATGGGTTCCGTCAGGGACGCTCCACTGGCGATCTTCTCACCTACCTTTCAGACTCCTGGTCATCCTCCTTTCGGGACTTTGGCGAAAGCTTTGCCATTGCACTTGACATCTCAAAGGCTTTCGATCGAGTCTGGCATAAATCTTTAATTTCCAAACTGCCCTCCTACGGTTTCTATCCTTCTATCTGTGCCTTCATCGCTAACTTCCTTTCTGGTCGTTCTATAGCTGCTGTTGTAGATGGCCATCGTTCTTCTCCTAGATCTATCAACTGTGGTGTTCCTCAGGGCTCTATCCTATCACCAACTCTCTTCCTTTTATTCATCAATGATCTTCTAAGCTGTACATCTAACCCTATCCACTCATACGCTGATGACTCCACCCTTCACCTTTCCATTCGGTTCCCGCAACGCCCATCTCAACAGTTACTTCAAGAAACAAGGGACGAGGCTATGGCACACCTAATGTCTGACTTGGCTCATATCTCTGACTGGGGTAAAAATAATATGGTTGTCTTTAATGCATCTAAGACTCAGTTCTTACACCTATCAACCCGACAAAATCTTCCACAGGTATACCCACTAATGTTTAATAATATTCAGCTTAATCCTGCATCATCCTTGAACATGCTTGGGGTTTCATTTACTCGGGACTTTTCTTGGAAAGATCATATTGCATCTCTTGTAAAATCTGCTTCCAAGAGATTGGGTGTGCTAAGCCGAGTCCGCTCTTTCTTTACCCCTGCACAATTGTTGACTCTATACAGGGGTTTTATCTGCCCCTGTGTGGAGTACAACTCTCATGTGTGGGGAGGCTCCCCACATTCAGCTCTTCTCAATAGGGTGGAGTCAAAGGCTTTTCGTCTCATTAACTCTCCTCCTCTTACTGACTCCCTTCAACCTCTGTCTCTTCGCCGCACTGTTGCATCTTTATCTCTTTTCTATCGCTACTTTAATGGTCACTGCTCCTCTGAACTGTCTGCTTGCATTCCTCCACCTCTACGACGGGTGCGTAGCACCCGTCTGGCAGTAAACTCTCATCCCTTTTCTGTCCAACTCTCTAATGCAAGAGTTAACCGTTACTCCCAGTCTTTCATTTATGCAACAGGTCAGCTCTGGAACTGTCTCCCTCTGTCTGTATTTCCTGCTGCCTATGATCTCCAGTCTTTCAAACGTAGTGTGTCCAGGCATCTCAAAATGATCGGATCTTGAATTTGGCTCTCTATTGTATTTTGTTTTTCTCTTGGAGGGAACTGTTACTGCGGGCTCATGGCCTTTGGTTCCTTCTTCCTCGCATAAAAAAAAAAAAAAGTACGAGATAAATTAGTTGCACGCGCACACACACACACACACACACACACACACACACACACACACACTATTCTGTTATGGAGGTATAATTTCTCTGCTATGAGCTAGTACTTTCTTCCTCACATATCAACCTTACTCCGTAGCCAAAACATGTCTCTAACACTTTGAGTCAATGAGATAAAGTTTTATTTACCGGTATATCAGTGTACTGGTTAAGGCGGCACTTCATTTAGGTCAGAAATTGCTCTGGCTGTTTGTCTGTCTCTCATTAACAATACCTCTGTCTCAGCACTTCACATTCCATTTCTTCAGAGCATCACAACACGGTCCTTTTAAACCCATCTAGCAGGACATCCCCCTTTATTCTTTGGCTCGATTATTTTCAGGAGAAACTACCCAACCTGATTTAATTAAAATCCAGGCTTCTATAACTCACTCTAGGCTAAATAAAATCGTCTGGCGTTACCTGGAATGGAATACTACAGTTGTTCCGACCATGGGAAGGTTACATCCGTCCACCAGCACATGTCATTATCTTCTTCGTCCCATCCGATTCATTTCAGTTATTTCCTAGCATGGTTCCCACACACCTTCTTAATTAAAACTCAGTCCCTCACCACTTTTACTCTGGTCTCCCTCACAGTTATATATCATTACAGAATATAATGCACTTTTTTTCCGGGGTGGGGTGAGGAGGGCGAGGAGAATATATTTTTACATGTACCACAAAGCGTGTTTATTTTGTTGCAGGTAATTATTTCACGATTTAAATGTTTTCTTAGAGGAAAACATTGATTTTGTCTCTGATTATTTACTCATAAACTTGGATAGGTGACCGCCTGGGAACACCAGATGCTGTTGGCATCCCTACGTGACAAGTGGGGTTGGTGGAGGATTAGTGCCCCTCCCTGTAAAACAGTTAACTCTGGGCCCTTGGCCACCCCATTTGGGATACATGGCGTCTGGCAATGAATGAATGA
Organism: Coenobita brevimanus; assembly: GCF_032717465.1. Lineage (NCBI taxonomy): Eukaryota > Metazoa > Arthropoda > Malacostraca > Decapoda > Coenobitidae > Coenobita > Coenobita brevimanus. The sequence continues at coordinate 12,070,887 of NC_137057.1, forward strand.
ATGAATGAAGTTTGCTCTCTCTCTCTTTCTCTCTCTCTCTCTCTCTCTCTCTCTCTCTTTCCAGCTTTTATGAACTCCCTCACTCCTCTCTCTTTAGAGTCCACTTTTTTTCAGTCTTTCTTCCTCTTTGTCTTTCACAGAGCCTGCTATCTCTTCTCTTCTACCCACACCAGCTTCATTCTGCGTTAGTACCTCATTTTGGCAGGTGAATTTTTATCTCTTTGCTTTTTACCTCTTTACCCTTCTGATTCATTCTGTCTCTTTATATTCTCTTGTCTTGACCTTTCCTATGTTAGTCCGTCAGCCAAATGCTGTTTTTAGGGTGAACCTTCTTTTTTTTTTTTTTTTGACTTCTTAATGTTTTTTTTTTTTCATTGTGGATTTTCTTTGCTCACACCATCACACATGGCGTCTGGCAATGAATGAATGAATGAATGAAGTTTGCTCTCTCTCTCTTTCTCTCTCTCTCTCTCTCTCTCTCTCTCTCTCTTTCCAGCTTTTATGAACTCCCTCACTCCTCTCTCTTTAGAGTCCACTTTTTTTCAGTCTTTCTTCCTCTTTGTCTTTCACAGAGCCTGCTATCTCTTCTCTTCTACCCACACCAGCTTCATTCTGCGTTAGTACCTCATTTTGGCAGCTATCGTTACTGGACATCTGTCAGTATTGAGCACTTTAAGATATAATCCAAAGTATAACATGCCGTAGAATTGTCGTGAAAAAAATCGTTTAGTATTCCTTATATTTTGTGATTTATTTAATTACGTATTTCTTCTCTAAGTTCAAGCTATGGTCAGAAGTGTTTGGATCGTCTGAGGCACAGGGAGCTCAACGGAAGAATTGTTCACCAAATTCGCAAAGTTGCAGTTCAGGTAAAGTGTGCATATCTAAGTCCATTTCCAAACCTTATTTCAAGATTAGGAGGAATGCATATGCTGAGAAGTTTTTTTTAGTGCTACTGGAACAGTGATGACAGAATCTGGTCTGGCAGAAATTTTAGAAGCTGTATATCGAGATGTTGAAAAAATGCTAAATGGAAAGAAGTTTCCAATGAATATGAGAGCTCTGCGCTTGCTGACTGAAGAGCTGCTTAGAGATAATTATTGTCAGTCAAGATGAGGTAACTTCTTACGACGACTTTTTGATTGTGTCGAAGGCCTGGCAACTTGAAGTCGTACTGCAAAGCTGTGGATTGATGTTTGTATTAAACCAGTACTGATAATGATGCCATTTCTGAAGGCAGAACGAGGTGTGTGGCCTCTTCATCTGTATGCAGTTGAACTCATGTTACCATACTTCTTTGATTGCAGGCATGTAAATTATGCAAGGTATGGAATTTACTAAGGAGCATGACATCCTTCTCTGAAAATGCCCTTACCCACTTCATGAAAGGTTCACATGTGATGAGGCACAAACAAAATGTTTGGAATGGTATATGGTGTAATATGTTTACAGAAACTACCCTCATGCGGTTTGGCCGTGGTAGAGTTGGAATAATAGGAAATACACTGAGACCTGAAACACTGAAGACCTGGGCATTTACCCTGCATGTATGTAGTAAGCAAGTTAAAGATATATCAAAGTGCGAGAGAATAGACCTTCAGCTTGCATGCTAACAGTTCACAAAGAGGAAGCCAACGCACGAATCATTGCTGATAAAGCTGGCAGAGAAGGATTAAAGAGACTACTCAAACTCTGCATTGTCCCACTAAACCCTGAACAGCATCCAGAGGGCATCATTAATATAGTGAATGGAATTATTGCACCACCATCAGTAAATGGTGACAGAACAATTGAAATTGGTACTAGACAAACTGAGGTATTTGAAAGGAAACTGCCTCAAGGATTCTGTGATACCATACCAAAGAAAACGGAAACAATGGCAGTCACAAAGAAGTCCATCAGTACAGATGGGTGTCACGTTTATGATACAAACTTAATATACTCTAGAGTAACAGGACTTCAAGCAAACTCGAGTATATGAACATTGAAGAAATTGTCTCATGTGAGCTCTCTCCTGCTCTTACAGATATTTTCAGTGACTCAGGAGATTTGCATATATGCAACTCAAATTCAGTCTTAAAGAATCAGACTAGCGTTGAGCATTCAGCTAGATATGCTGCAAAAGATACCTTGTGCACAATAATTGATGGCTCAGCTCTTTTGTGGATTCTGCACTAGCCATCATCCTGTTCTTCCCAACAGCCTATAGTCCATGAATTTGTGAGTAAATTCAAAGACCTATATAAGTGAGACTAGAAACAAGGGATGTCTGCCTTGTCTATGACAGTTACAATGATTTTAGCACCAAGAGTTCTACAAGGATCTCAAGCAGAAAAAAAGGCATCAGTGTGTTTCAACTGAGTCCTACATCACTTTTGCCCTCACAGAATATTACCCTAACTGTAACACAGAATAAGAAGCAGTTGACTGATATCATTTGCAGAAGCCTCCTTCAAGGTGTTGATTTCCCAGAATCTAAGAACAAACTTGTTGTAACGGGACAAGAAGAAATTCCTGTAGAAATTGGAGAGGGTGGTTTCACACCAAGAACAGATCTTTAAACAAGTCATGAGGAAGCAGATAACATAATTGTACAACAGGCTATACACCTTGCAGTTACCAGTCAGAAACAGGTCTGTGTCCTTTGTGGTGGCACCGGTGTGTATGTCATTATACTATATCAGTATCTGCAGTAAGGTCTACAGACACCAATGGTAATGGACTCACCAATCAAGGGCAGAACTGTCATTGACATCAAGTCAACTGTGCAGAAACACCACTCTATTATTCCCACAATGTTAGCAGATCATGCATTAACAGGCTGTGATACTGTTACCGGGGTGGTGATAATGTTGCTGCATGTTTTGGGATAGGGAAAAGAAAATTGTTGAATGTTTTGAAACGTGGTGCAGCATCTCTGGATCTTATTGGTAATGTTGAAGCTGAATGGTCTGATGTCTTAGAACAGGTAACAAAGTTCATAGGTGCATGTTACTTATGATTTCTTATTAACGGGGCATTGTATAAATTGTTAACCTTGTTTATTCTTATGTAAATGTTAGTTTGGGTAATATGTAGCTACGTGTAACTATGTGTGGCTGTGAGAAGGGCTACGTGACTGATTTCGCTGACTTAGGTCTCACCACTGTGTGGGTTTTGATTATGTAGCATCTTTTGAAAGCAAAGATTGGGAGCATGCCCAACAATCTGGCAGTTCAGACCAGGGTGTCATTCAGGGCATAACTGTTACAAACAGTCAAGAATAAAGGAGAAAAACTAGCGAGGAGTTTGAGCTTATCCTTCCCTACAATCATTGTTTCATTAGTGGTGGCAGCAGTGAACGAATATCACGTTTCCTACAATTATTCTCAGTACGATTACCAGCAACCAACGTCCTGTATCGTGCTACACTGCCCAGCCACACCCTATCTCCTGCACTCTGCATGGTTTTCTCTACCACCTAGTCTGCCTCCAACCTACCAGTCACCTGCGATGCGATAACCTATCATCGACTTTACCACTGTCTGGCCTGTTCTAGGAAAAACTGGAACCATCATCACTCGTTTCACTCCTACCACACATGGAAAATTGCCCTGTGACTCACAGTCACTACAATCTGCCCCGCGCCCTGTCCTGTGCATTTCTTGTGTGATCATGTCCTGCCATTGTGTCCTGTGTATTTCTGATGAGTTTTTGTCCTGCCACTGTGTCCTGCACATTCTGGTGTGATCCAGCCTAGCTTCTGTGCAAAAATATTGTTAATCCTCACCTACCAGAGTGCTGCATTCTTTAGAGCCAGTTGTATTTATAACGTACCATGGACTTAAGATGCCCTGCCAAACCCTGCTGACTCAACCTCCAAGCCACGGCCGCCTCTCTCCACCAGCTTGCCGTCTGCACCGTGCAAACCTGTCTTATGATTGTCTGCTTCTACCCAGCTGGTGGCTTAAATAATTCCCACTACCTGTCCTGCCCTAACACTGTGTGGCCTGCCTGTTCTGAACCTGCCATTGCCTGTTACAACAGTTCCAGTGACTATGACACTTCCCTGTGTGGTGCTATTTTCTAAATGTCCTGTGGCTTCACAGTATGCTTAACCCACCGCGTCCTGTCAACATATGGGTACGTCACAACTTTTTTCATGCCGAGACCCAACAACGTACCAATACATTCTGCAATTGCAAAGTCCGTCATTTGCACATTTTTCAAGTTTTGCAGGTGATTATTGGTAGGCATATGTGAGAGACTTTCCTCTACCAGCCATCAGGTGGCAACACTGCCTGACCCCGCATGCCCCCCCCACACCATTGTCTCAGCAACTCACTTGTTAGCAGTGACCTGGCCAGTAAAGACATGTCACACCATGGTCTTTCCAACGACGAAATTCAAGCTGCCCTTGATGCTTTCACAGGTGAGAGTGATCCCTCAATCGATGACGATGTGGAGGACAAAGATTAAGTGGCGCCGGAGGAAGAAATGAGCAGAAGTGATGAGGTAACCTCGCCAAGGAAGGTGCAGTATATTGATATGTTTGCTGAGTAAAACAATGCTTACATTGCCTATATTATTGTGTGAAAACCAATATATTCTTCCACTACATGTAAATATATTCTTCCACTACATGTAAATTCGTAAGTTACCCTTACCATAGAAAATGAGACAGCAGCAGCATGGCTCCAGAGAAGATGGTACTAGGTGTTAGGAGGGACACCTGTATAGTACACTTCTAAGCTCAAGTGAGCAAATTTTTTGATATTTTCCTTTGTTTCTCATAAAAAGCAGAGGTTTGAGCCAAAACATTTTTTTCGAAAATCTGCCGGGATTGGGGGGGGAGGGCCAGTGGTGAAAAATCTGCCGTGAGGCACTGGGTAGAGGAACGATACAAGGGGAAGGAAGAGAGGGGAAAGGAGAGCGGGAAGAAAATGAGGAAAAGAAATGGTAGGAAGAATTGAAGGAGGAAAAAGAGAAGGAGAGACAGGTTAGTAGTTGGAGGGAGGAATGGGAAGCCGATAAAAGTGAATGCGGTCGATTGAGGTGGAGGAAAGGAAGAAGAGGAGGAGAGGAAAGACGGAGGGAAAGAGGAAAAAAAAAGAGAGAGAGAGATGAAAGTAGGAGGAGAGACTAAAGGAAACGCTTCACTCAATACACTCCTTCACCCTATCCCTCCACCTCCATCTAACTCCACCTCTCCTTCCTCCTCCACACAATCCATTTTCATACATTTATCAAACCCAACTCCCTCCCGTCATTTATGCACCCCACCACTCCACTCCTATACATCCTCACTTAATCCCACCACCACCTTTTATTTTCTTTTATGCGAAGAAGAAGGAACCAAAGGCCGTGAGCCCGCAACTGTTGTTCCTTCCAAGAGAAAACCAAATACAAGAGAGAGCCAAATTCAAGATCCGGTCATTTCGAGATGCTTGGACACACTGTGTTTGAAAGACTGGAGATCATAGGAAGCAGGAAATACAGACAGAGAGAGAGACAGTTCCAGAGTTGACCTGTTGCATAAATGAAGGACCGGGAGTAACGGTTAACTCTTGCATTAGAGAGTTGGACAGAAAAGGGATGAGAGTTTGCTGCTAGACGGGTGCTACGCGCCCTTCGTAGAGGTGGAGGAATGCATGCAAACAGTTCAGAGGAGCAGTGACCATTGAAGTAGCGATAGAAAAGAGATAAAGATGCAACAGTGCAACGAAGAGACAGAGGTTGAAGGGAGTCAGTAAGAGGAGGAGAGTTAATGAGACGAAAAGCCTTTGACTTCACTCTATTGAGAAGAGCTGTATGTGGGAAGCCTCCCCACGCATGAGAGTTGTACTCTACACAGGGGCAGATAAAACCCGTGTATAAAGTCAACAACTGAGCAGGGGTAATGAAGGAATGGAGTCGGCTTAGCATACATAATCTCTTTGAAGCAGATTTTACAAGAGACGTAATATAATCTTTCCAAGATAAGTCCCGAGTAAATGAAACCCCAAGCATGTTCAAGGATGATGCAGGATTAATCTGAATATTATTAAACATTAGTGGGTATACCTGTGGAAGATTTTGTCAAGTTGATAGGTGTAAAAACTGAGTCTTTGATGCTTTAAAAACAACCAGATTATTTTTACCCCAGTCAGAGATATGAGCCAAGTCAGATATTAGGTGTGCCATAGCCTCATCCCTTGTTTGTTGAAGTAACTGGTGAGATGGACGTTGCGGGAACCGAATGGAAAGGTGAAGGGTGGAGTCATTAGCATAAGAGTTGAGAGGGTTAAATGTACAGCTTAGAAGGTCATTGATGAATAAAAGGAAGAGAGTTGGTGATAGGTCAGAGCCCTGAGGAACACCACTATTGATAGATCTAGGAGAAGAACGATAGCCGTCTACAACAGCGGCTATAGAACGACCAGAAAGGAAGCTAGAGATGAAGGCACAGATAGAAGGAGAGAAACTGTAAGAGGGCAGTTTGGATATTAAAGATTTATGCCAGACTCGATCAAAAGCGTTAGAGATGTCAAGTGCAATGACAAAGCTTCCGCCAAAGTCCCGAAAGGAGGGTGACCAGGAGTCTGAAAGGTAGGTGAGAAGATCGCCAGTGGGGAGTCCCTGACAGTATCCATACTGACAATCAGAAAGATGGTTGTGACAGGAAAGATGCTTTAAAACTTTTCTATTAAGAATTGACTCAAAAACTTTTGAGATACAGGATGTTAAAGCAATTGGACGATAGTTAGAGGGTTGGGAATGGTCACCCTTCTTTGGGACTGGCTGAATGAGAGCAAACTTCCAGCAAGAAGGAAAGGTACAAGTTGATAGATAAAGGCGAAAGAGCTTGCCTAGGCAGGGTGTAAGCACTGAAGCACAGTTCTTGAGAACAACAGGACGAACTCCATCAGGCCCAAATGCCTTATTAGTTTTGAGGCCAGCAATGGCAGAAAATACATCAGCTGAAGAATTTTTAATGTCAGCCATGAGGAAGTCAGAGGGGGGATGTAATGGAGGAACAGCACCGGAATCATTTAAGGTGGAATTGGAGGAGAAAGTCTGAGTGAAGAGATCTGCTTTATCAGTAGAAGAAATAGCTACAGAGCCATCAGAGAAGAAAAGAGGAGGGAAGGATGATGAGGTAAAGTTGTTAGAAAGATTTTTGGCAAGTTGCCAGAAGGAGCGGGAAGAATTCGAGTTGGAGAGTTGAGAGCATTTAGTATGGATGAAATTATTTTTAGCAGAACGAAGAACAGACTTAGCACGATTCCAGGCAGAAACGTATAAAAGATGTGATTCAGGGGTGGGTTGGCTCTGGTACCTTTTAGAGGCCCTCTCCTTGTTGCGGACAGGATTAGAACAAGCGTGATTAAACCTAGGCTTTCTTGCATTAGTCAGAGGATATGAGAAAGTAATGAATGCTCCCATGCCCGAGAGAATAACTTTCGTAATGTGCAAGGCACACTCAGATGGCTCCTGGCCATGGAAGCAATAATCATTCCAGGGAAGATCGAAAATGTACTGCCTGAGGGCCTCCCAATCCGCAGCTCCAAAGTGCCACAGATGACGTTTCTTTGGAGGGCCCGCAGGCCGTACTGGAGCGATAGGACAGGTTAAGTTGATAAGGTTGTGATCAGAGGACCCCAACAGAGAGAAAAGATTAACAGTATAAGCAGAAGGATTAGTAGTAAGGAAGAGGTCAAGTATGTTGGAGCTCTCTCCAAGACGGTCAGGGATACGGGTAGGGTGCTGTACAAGCTGCTCTAGGTCATTAAGGATCCACCAGGTGGATCAGTGAAAGAAGAGGAGAGCCAAAGGTGGTGGTGAACGTTGAAATCTCCTAGAATGGAGATTTCAGAGAAAGGAGAAATGGATAGAATGTGTTCCACCGTAGAAGTAAGATAGTCAAAGAATTTTGTCCACTTCACCTTCCACCACCACCTCACACCCCACACTCATACGCTTATCAGAGCACTTTCTGTATTTTGGAAGACTAGTTTGATATTCTGTCCAATTTTCTGCCCACTCTGATGTCCTGTATAAGATAGTAGGCAGAATTTATTGCCTGGGGTAGGAAGAAATAGGGAGTGGTTTGGTTCCGTACATTTTTCTATCTCGTATGTGTGTGTGTGTGTGTGTGTGTGTGTGTGTGTGTGTGTCTCCCTCTCTCTCTCACACACACACACACATGCACTTAGACTCCAGTGCCAGTGTTGCCACAAGATCTGGTCTGATCTCTGAACTGACCTGCATCTCTCTCTCTCTCTCTCTCTCACACACACACACACACACACACACACACACACATGCACTTGGACTCCAATGCCATTGTTGCCACAAGATTTGGTATGATCTCTGAACTGACCTGCATCTCTCTCTCTCTCTCTCTCTCTCTCTCTCACACACACACACACACACACACACACACACACACACACACACACACACACATACACACACACACATGTACTTGGAATCCAATCACAGTGTTGCCACAGGATCTGGTCCGACCTCTGAACTGACGTGCATCTGTCTGTCTGTCTGTCTGTCTCTGTCTGTCTGTCTGTCTCTGTCTGTCTGTCTGTCTGTCTGTCTGTCTCTGTCTGTCTGTCTGTCTGTCTCTCTCTGTCTCTGTCTCTGTCTCTCTCTCTCTCTGGCTTCTCTTTCTCCCCAGTGCAGACTCTGTTCCTTATCTCTCCTTCCTTCCTTCTTCCTTTCTTTAATTTCTTCCTTGTCTCCTCTTCCTTGCTAGCTTGCTTGCTGGTTGAATTCCTTGGATGCTACCATTTTTCCTTCTCTAATTCCTTCTTTCATTCCTTCCCAAATTCCTTACCTCTCTCCTTCCTTCCAACTTTCCCAGTTCCTTCCACTCCCTGTCTCACCACAAAAGCGCTTGTACCGTCAGACGGCCATCAGACTGACAGCGCAATCAAAAGGCGGGGGTATCTCTCAAAATGGATTTGTCTTGCATTCAACGAGGAGACAGACGACCGATTAACAAGGCCGTATTCCTCTTCTCTTAATTACTCTTTGTTTAGAGTCTTCTGTTTACATTTATATTCTTCTCTTTTTCCAATCTTTTATTTTGTCTTCTCTTCTCTTCCCTTTTCTAAGCTTCTTTTTTTCTCCACTCTTTGCTTCTTTTCAGTTTTCTTTTATAATCTGCCCTCTTCCTTTCTCTTCTCCTTTCTTCTCTTCTTTTCTCTTTTATTTACCTCTCTCCTCTCCTCTCTCTTCTCCTTACTTTTCTCAGTTCTTCACCTTTTCTTCTCCAACCATTGTTTTCACTTTTACTTTTGCATCTTCTCTCTCTCTCTCTTCTCTTTATCTTTTCTTTTCGTTTTCTCTCTCTTCTCTTCTCTTCTCTCTTCTCCTCTCCTCTCCTCTTCTCTTCTCCCTTCTCTTTCCTTCTCTCAACCTACTTCACCTCACCCTACCAAACAAAACCAAACTAACCCAATTCAACCTATGAATTACAGCATCTGATATTGGTTGAGAGAGAGAGAGAGAGAGAGAGAGAGAGTCAAGGAAGTAAAACAGTATTTTCAGAAAAGCAGAAAGTTAAGGAAGTGAGGCATATATATATATATATATATATATATATATATATATATATATATATATATATATATATATATATCAGGATGCCTGTCAAACCAGTGTTAAAATTAGAAGCCGATAATTTTGATCTGGTACCCCTCAAATTGTTACGCCTGATGTATGACGTATATATGCACAATTTCAGCAATTTACGTCAACTTTTACTGGTTGCTCAATGGGAGTAAAATTTTCGATATCTAGCTCATGTACTGTACCGGGTATTTTTATCTGGGCTTTCATAATGGTAGGGCTCCCCTGGTTGGATGATTCGATGCAACTTCTTGATAGTCTTATTCCATATGTGGTTTATCACTAGCAGACAGTAAATTTATTATTAATTTTAGTAATTAAATGTTGGACAACCTTTGGGCAATTTCTGACTTCAGTTTAACAGGCAAACTTTTGGTCATTTGGCAGCTATGCTTCTTTAGGTGCCATTACCGTCACATTGTACCAACTGTTTCTAAAACACTGTCAAATATCTGTCCAGCTTTATAATACTGCTGAATGCTAGCTTTATAATACTGCTCATTGCTAACCTATGCTCTTCTGTTTGCATTTCAGATTAGTCAAAAATATTCTCTATCTCGAGAGAAGGTATGGCAGAAGCAGCTCCTTCTGGCATAGTAACACGTAGTGCCACCCAAA
>NC_137057.1:12086110-12181110 GCF_032717465.1 Coenobita brevimanus
CTATAACCCGACGCTCTAATCCCGCAAAGGGTGGCCGCAGACAAAACGCTTTCAAGTCGCTCTGTAACACACCAATTGACTACCCTCCCCCAACTCCCCCTCCCTCATATACCTCTCAACTCCATCCCTCCACCTCATCCTCGGTCTATCCCTCCCTCTCCCTCCCTCCACCTCACCTACATACACACTCTTAGTCAGTCTTTCATTCTCCATTCTCTCCACATGTCCTAACCACCTCAGTGTTTTTCTCCTAATCTTCTCAACCACATCCACATCCACCCCACAACGTTCCTTCACTTCTTCATTCGTTAACCTGTCCCTTCACGTCACTCCACATGCTCCTCTCAAGTAACTCATTTCCACTGCTCTCACTCTTGACTTTTTCCCCTCTTGCAAGGTCCACGCCTCGCTTCCATACGTCAGGGTAGGGATCACAATACAATCATGCAGTGACTTCTTAACTTCCATACTCACCTCCCTATTTCTCATCACTGCTTTCAGTGAGCCAACAACCTTCCTTCCCTGCTGTACCCTTTCACGCACTTCATCCCCCAAAGTTCCATCCTTACTCATCACACTACCCAAGTACTTGAATGCACTCACATTCTCCATATCGTCACCATCAAGCCTCACTGTACATTCTGTGACTTCATTCCTCTCAAACACCATAACTTTACTTTTGCTTACATTAACTTTCAGCTTCCTCCTCCTACACACTGTCCCAAATTCATTCACCAAACCTTGCAACTCTCATTCATCTTCACTCAACAATACTGTATCATCAGCAAACAGCAACACCGAATCTTCCACATCTCATCCTCATTCATTAGAGCCACCCCCACATCCACTGCCCTACCCTGCACCTCCTTTACAACCCCATCCATGTATATATTAAACAGCCATGGAGACATCACTCAACCCTTTTTCAGTCCCACATTGAGATAAAAGAACTCACTCAGCTCACCATCCACTCGCACCGTAGCCCTAGCTCCTTCGTACATACTCTTCACAGCACTCAACAATTTCCCTTCCACTCCATATATTCTTAATACCTTCCACATACCTTGCCTATCTATTCTGTCATAAGCTTTCTCCAAGTCCATGAAGGCAGCATACACTTTCTTTCCCTTCTCTAGATACTTCTCCACTAAACATCTTAGAACAAATATCTGATCTACACACCCTTTTCTCTTCCTAAATCCCCCTTGTTCTTCTCCAACTAGCTCCTTTGTCATATGCCTTACCCTATCAATGAGTATTCTACCATATATTTTACCAGTCACACTAAGAAGGCAAATACCCCTATAGTTACCACATACTTCTCTCTCTCCTTTTTCATTGTATAAAGGAACAATTATACCTGATTTCCAGTCCTCTGGAACCCTTCCCTCTTCCCAAGCCAATCTACACAACTTCCATATCCACTCCACAACAATCTCACCCCCATACCTAAGCATTTCACCACACACTCCATCAATTCCTGGGGCCTTTCCAACTTGATCTTCTTCATTACTTCCACTACTTCCGCCCTGCTGATCTCTTCCTCCCTCCTCTCATCTCTTCTTCTCCCAGCCATTCCCCAACCACTTATACTCGCACTGGTCTCACTCTCTACATTCAACAAATCGTCAATGTGCTCCTTCCATCTCCTCAATTTCTCTCTCTTCTCCACCAACACTCTATTATTCCCATCTTTCACTCCCCTGCTAATTCCCCTTTCACACTGCCTTACTTTCTTTACCTCCTTCCAAAACAATTTCTTACTCTCCCTCCATTTCACACTCAGATTCCTCCCAAACTCTTCATCCACTTTCTTCTTACTCTCCTTCACCAGTCTCTTCACCTCCCTTCTCCTGCTCACATATACCTCTCTCTTCTCTCTCTCATCTTCTCCCCTACCTCTGCTCGTTAACCATTCACTATATGCCTTCATCTTTTGTTCCACAGATCGTTTCATCTCATCATTCCACCATGCTGTCCCTTGCACACCTTTGCATCTCCTCCTCACTCCACAAGCCACCTCACAAGCTTCGCCTATCTCTTCCGTGAATATCTTACATACGTCTTTCACCCCTTCCATCTGCTCTAGCTCATACCTTCCCAATCTTTCTTCCATTATGCTCTTATACTTTGCCATTCTCTCACTATCTTGCAAATTCTCCACTCTTCTCACAGGAGCTGTTTCCTCCTGTCTTCCCCTTCGTCTCCTCATCCATTTTCTTTGCAGCTTTACCTTGGCCATCACTAAGTGATGGTCCGAGACTCCATTCCCCCACCCTCTCCAAACTCTTGCATCCAACACTTGTCTTCTCATTCGCTCATCCACACACACGTAGTCCATCATTGCCTTTCGTTCAACAAGTTCACCATCCATCCTCCTCATTACTTTCCATGTATACCGGTGGATCATCTTATGCCGAAAGTAGGTGTTGGCTATTGCCAACCCCTTACCAGCACAGATGTTGAAGCATATTGCAAATTTAATAATGGTAATAATACCTTTTCGTGATTTCTTAAAAAAAAGTGCAGCATGAAGATGTTAAAAGCTCGTAATTACAGTCGTACAACAGAGACGTACTTTAATAATAATAAAGGCATAACAAGTCTGAAAATGTTGTGTCTCAGGTTCAGCACTTATATAAAATTAGATAATAATAGTAATATTCTGTAAGAAGGTACATTGTCATGAGACTTATTGAAGCTTGAAGCAACTGTCTTTTTGTCCACGTCTCTAGACTGGCAAAAAGGAATAATACACACACACACACACACACACACACACACACACACACACACAGTACTCGGCAAGAAGATACTCTTACAATAATGAGGGGTTACGAATTTCGATTCACTGTCTGTTCACATTCTATTTTCAACACAGTCGTATTGAAAGTCACACTACTGGCATTCAGTAGGGACACTGCTTGTATTCAATAGCAGTGTAATGAAGTTTGGTCATTTTTGTCATATTGTGCCAGGATAAACACGAGCACGGAGTGGAGGTTTGGACTTGCCTCTTTTAGGCTCGCTTCACAGGAGCGTTTTTTTCCCGGGCGGTAGTATGGCCGCGCGGTTGGGTGTACAAGAGGCATGTCTTCACACCAGCGGTTTTTTCCCGCGCGGTTCGTATGCAGCAGTGCACAGAATACCTCTCAGTTTGTCGGTGTTTGCTCGAGATGGAGGACGTAAAGAAGAGAGTGATTTATGTGTACTTAATGAACAAGGTGTTAAAAAAGAAGAGACAACGTAAATGGTGTACCCACCCAATAAACAGCTCTAGGCTCCTTCAAGGAGCATTCTACACGATATATTCTGAGCGAAAGCTGATGAAGAAAAGTTCTTCAATTATTCTGATGAAGTATCCCATAATGCAGGTCTCTTTTCCACTTCCACTATGAGAAGTTAAGTGTCAAGATGACCTGCCATGATGTTCTGTAAAACATAATTATATTCATAGTGTACCTCTGTTACTACAGTGTATATAATAATAATAATAATAATAATAATAATAATTAAAATAATAAAACTATTCATATTAATACGTAAAAATGCATACCTAATTGAAAAATGACAGCAGAAGAGCAGCACACCACCTCTGCCACAGATGAACCACGACTGCCGCTCGGGGAAAAAACGCCCGTCTGAAGGGCTCCATAGACGTCTAGAGTATTCCAAACCGCCTGCCGCCGCGCGGCTTGGCAGTGCGCTCGGCTGGTAAATCATTGCCGCACGGGAATTAAGCCGAGCGGGCAGTGTGTGAAGGGCCTCATTGAACTTCATTGATTTCTAAACCGCACGGGAAAAAACCGCTCGTGTGAAGCTAGCCTTAAGCAATGTCAGGCCAGGAAGATTAGATTACAGTACATTTTACATAATGCAAGAAAGACAGTGAAAGAACAAACGTGTTATTCCCAACCATCATGTTTTTTCAGTAATGATGTCTTCAGCTTTGTCATCTCAGTTCTATTTATTTTTTTAATTGTACGTTAACAACCAAAAGTCATAGCAGTAAGCTTCAGTAAAGCGATAGTTCGAATTTGAATGATGATATGATGCTAAACTGTAGACAGTTACTAATTTCTTGACGTGTTTTAACACGGCCTCAAAACTTTCAATAATCCATCTCAAAACTTGAAATTTCTTGACAAATTTATTCTGTACAATTCAAGATGAGTTTGAGCGGTCCAAATCTTACTTCATTTGCTTGGAAACCCAGATGTGTAAAGAAATAACTGATTATAGCTTTACATCAGAGCTTTTCTGTTTTTGGATCAGCAGTAAGAAAGAAAAACACTTGTAACACCATTTCAACAAGTCAATCAACTAGATATAACAGCATTCAGTAAACCAGGAAGCGCTGATCATTCTTAGATCATTTCTCAGCATAAGCAATGCATGAAGTAAAAATATTCACTAACAGTTTTCAAGAAGACAATACTAAAGACAAAGAGAAATTGGTAGTAATAACTCTCAGATGAACTCTGAATCGACTATTATTCATAATTTATTATCTGCGAAAGTCGAACATAAAGTAAAAAAGTATACTAACAACGACAAGACTGTTAAGAAAGATAGGAGAATAAATTTGTAGCACGCACGCACACACACACACACACACACACACACACACACACACACACACCGCTCGCTGGCTCAGTGGTAGCGTTTTCGCTTGCCATCTGGTAGACGGGAGTTCGCACCTCGCTCAGGTTGCGAAAAGTTTCACTGACGAAGTGGGTGGTTACTGTCTTCCCTGAGCAAGGGGACGGGTGTGTGCATGTGTGAAGGTCACAGCCTTGCCCTTAGAGCGGACTATATGAGCTCTCAGCTCCCTTCGGGAGGGTAAAAGCTGACGATGACAACCATCAAGTGATCCTGACCGACCCGGTGAATTACACACACAGAAAAAATATACTGACATTATTCAGCAACACCTTTCCCGAGTAATGGGGAGAAATGAACGTTGACCTAATACTCGTGCTATGTATTCTTGCTACAATATTGACAATAACGATAGCTTGACACATTTTGCCCAGCATATATACATGAAAAAATGAGCACCAGAGGAGGTGAATAATAAAATTTTCTTTATTTTTTTACTCCTGAAAACAAATAGGTACCCTAAAGTTATCATGCTTTTTAATTTTAATATTGTTTTCGTTTTTCATTGGATATTGGAAGGACATTAGTAATGATAAATGATATTTTCATCATCAATATTCATTTTTTACTTACAAGCCAAGTGAATTGCAATCATCATCCTTTCTTATTTCTTAAAAATTGATTTTGAAAGAACAAGGGTGATTATGGCTCACATATTAATATTCCACAGCGTGTGAGGCGGTTTGTGGATTGAGGAGGAGATGCAAGGGTGTGCAAGGGACAGCATGGTGGAATGATGAGGTGAAACGAGCTGTGGAACAAAAGAAGAAGGCATATAGTGAATGGCTAGCGAATAGAGGTAGGGGAGAAGATGAGAGAGAAAAGAGAGAGGTATATGTGAGCAGGAGAAGGGAGGTGAAGAGACTGGTGAAGGAGAGTAAAAAGAAAGTGGATGAGAAGTTTGGGAGGAATCTGAGTGTGAAATGGAGGGAGAGTAAGAAATTGTTTTGGAAGGAGGTAAAGAAAGTAAGGCAGTGTGAAAGGGGAAATAGTAGAGGAGTGAAAGATAGGAATAATAGATTGTTGGTGGAGAAGAGAGAGAAACTGAGGAGATGGAAGGAGCACTTTGACGATATGTTGAATGTGGAGAGTGAGAGCAGTGCGAGTATAAGCGGTTGGGAAATGGCTGGGAGAAGAAGAGATGAGAGGAGGGAGGAAGAGATCAGTAGGGCGGAAGTAGTGGAAGCGATGAAGAATATTAAGTTGGGAAAGGCCCCAGGAATTGATGGAGTGTGTGGTGAAATGCTTAGGTATGGGGGTGAGATTGTTGTGGAGTGGATATGGAAGTTGTGTAGATTGGCTTGGGAAGAGGGAAGGGTTCCAGAGGACTGGAAATCAGGTATAATTGTTCCTTTATACAGAGGAAAAGGAGAGAGAGAAGTATGTGGTAACCATAGGGGTATTTGCCTACTTAGTGTGACTGGTAAAATATATGGTAGAATACTCATTGATAGGGTTAGGCATATGACAGAGGAGCTAGTTGGAGAAGAACAAGGGGGATTTAGGAAGGGAAAAGGTTGTGTAGATCAGATATTTGTTCTAAGATGTTTAGTGGAGAAGTATCTAGAGAAGGGAAGGAAAGTGTATGCTGCCTTCATGGACTTGGAGAAAGCTTATGACAGAATAGATAGGCAAGGTATGTGGAAGGTATTAAGAATATATGGAGTGGAGGGGAAATTGTTGAGTGCTGTGAAGAGAACGTACGGGGGAGCTAGGGTTACGGTGCGAGTGGATGGTGAGCTGAGTGAGTTCTTTGATCTCAATGTGGGACTGAAACAGGGTTGTGTGATGTCTCCATGGCTGTTTAATATATACATGGATGGGGTTGTAAAGGAGGTGCAGGGTAGGGCAGTGGATGTGGGGGTGGCTCTAATGAATGAGGGTGAGATTTGGAAGATTTCGGTGTTGCTGTTTGCTAATGATAACAGTACTGTTGTGTGAAGATGAATGGGAGTTGCAAGGTTTGGTGAATGAATTTGGGACAGTGTGTAGGAGGAGGAATCTGAAAGTTAATGTAAACAAAAGTAAAGTTATGGTGTTTGAGAGGAATGAAATCACAGAGTGTGCAGTGAGGTTGGATGGTGAGGATATGGAGAATGTGAGTGCATTCAAGTACTTGGGTAGTGTGATGAGTAAGGATGGAACTTTGGGGGATGAAGTGCGTGAAAGGGTACAGCAGGGAAGGAAGATTGTTGGCTCACTGAAAGCAGTGATGAGAAATAGGGAGGTGAGTATGGAAGTTAAGAAGTCACTGCATGATAGTATTGTGATCCCTACCCTGACGTATGGAAGCGAGGCATGGACCTTGCAAGAGGGGAACAAGTCAAGAGTGAGAGCAGTGGAAATGAGTTACTTGAGAGGAGCATGTGGAGTGACGTGAAGGGACAGGTTGACGAATGAAGAAGTGAAGGAACTTTGTGGGGTGGATGTGGATGTGGTTGAGAAGAATAGGAGAAATACACTGAGGTGGTTTGGACATGTGAAGAGAATGGAGAATGAAAGACTGACTAAGAGTGTGTATGTAGGTGAGGTGGAGGGAGGGGGAGGGAGAGGTAGACCGAGGATGAGGTGGAGGGATGGAGTTGAGAGGTATATGAGGGAGGGGGGGGTGAGTTGGGGGGAGGGTAGTCAAATGGTGGGTGACAGAGCGACTTGGAGGCGTTTTGTCTGTGGCCACCCTTTGCGGGATTAGGGCGTCGGGCTATAGATAGATAGATAGATAGACTTTTTCACCCAGGCCTGTAAACTAATATGTATGTGCCCTTAATTGAATTTCTCGTTTGTGTCTTCTTTTTCCCATGTTTTCTACTATCTCAGGCCAGCATAGGTATGGAAGGGAAATTGGGTTAGGTTAGATTAGGTTAGGATGGATTGGGAATTAGGTTGAGATGAGATGAGGTTGGGATACGGCAGGATTGGATTAGATCAGATTCGGTTAAATTTACTTAGATGAGGCAAAGTTAAGTTAGATTTGGTCAGTTTAGGCATACTTTAGTTAGATTAGGGTTGATTTGACTCTGTCAGATTAGTATAGATTGAATTATATTAGTTTCAGTAAGAGCGCGTCCACACGTGCCCTTGAACATATGTTGACAACACGGTTGGCAACATGTTTGTGTACATGTATGCAGCAGCATTTGGACAGATGTATGCAAACATGTTTCGAACACTGGTAGCAAGGGCGATGGGATATGAGTGTCCATACCAGGCAGCTGAGACTTCACCATGATGTTGCCAACATGATGTGGACGCTGTTGTTCCCAAAATGTTTGCAGCGTGTTCGTTATCGTGTTGCATACATGTTGCCAACACTTGTTCGAGTACACTTGTGGACGCGCACTAAGGTTATGGGATGCGAGATGAGAGTAGGATACGGACGGGTAGGTTGGATTAAGTTAGTTTAGATTGGTTAAAATAGGTTACATTAGGGAGGAATAATGTAGGATAAGGTCGAGTAGATAGGGTAAGTTTTGAATAGATTAGGTGAGGTAAAATTATGTTAGGGTATGGCGGGCGAGGTTAATTAGAGTTAGGACAGAGCTGATAAGGATTAGTTAGTCTGAAATGAATTAAGCCAAGTTAGATTAGGCTAGGTGAAGTTAAGCAAGATTGGATATGGTGAAGGCATGTAGGATTAACCTGAACGAATTTAGGTTAGGTTAAGCAAGGCTGGATCTGGTGAGGTCAGGTTGGATTAAGTTTCGAGAGGTTACGTTAGGATATCTGAAAATAGTAGCTGGGGAGTTAGGAGGGTTATGGTAGATATAAGTTAGGTTAAGTTAGTCTGGTGTAGTAAAATCTACTGGATTGTCAGGTTCCTCCTACTTTTCCTAAGCAAATTCACTTTCATAAATCTTATTTCTCTGCCTCTTTTGCTAGGGAAAAGTGATCAGGATGGAAATTAAGGTCCCTGTTAACACACACACACACACACACACACACACACACACACACACACACACACACACACACACACACACAGAAACATATAGAAATGACATGAAGGAATATGTTAAGGACTGAAAACAAGAGCAAACAAGTGATGCGAGGCACAACAAACCTCGCCCGACAGCAGTTACTTTACTGCTGTTAAATACTGAATCAGTACTGCCATTTAGTGTCAGTACACAAATAAATTCTGAGGTAATGGTGTAACTATTTTCAGGTTACGCCCTCTGAAAATCCGTGATCATGCATTTGGCCTTTCAGGGTCACTCAAGGAAAAAGGTCATGGTACCAAATGAAAGACCACATGGGACTTCCTATATGTTGTTAATGGTAAATATCTCTCTATCTTCAACCAGTCTAGAGTTATAGTCCGCTGAATATCCGTGACCTTGAGTTTGACCTTTGAAGATCACTCAGGGTCAAAGGTCATGGTGCCAAATGAAAGCCCATATTAAGAGTTCCTGTATGTCTAGAATAGTAAATATCTTTATCTTCTACCGGTTTCAAGCTATAGCCCTCTGAAAATCCGTGACCTTTATTATGACCTTTCATGATCTTTCGATTACCGCCAAAATTTAATCACTTTCCTTTGGGACCAGTGCCCACATATCCTGAAAGTTTCATTTAATTTCACTCAGCCGTTTTTCTCTAATGTTGCTAACAAATATACAAACACCCCGACCAAAAACAATACCTCGCCCGACTCTGTCCGGGCGACGAAAAAAAGGAGAGAGAGAGAGAGAGAGAGAGAGAGAGTTGACCTCATACTGTAATTCTTTGAAACGGAGGTGGAAATGGCAGAAGAGGGAAATGGAAAGAAAATGAAAATCTAGGGTATGTAGATAGATATAAACTCACCCAGTCCAGTACTACTTTCCCATTTGTTTGATCTATAGGTTTATAACATTTAAATGTGATGAAAAGTGTAAAGGAGTAACGACTAGGAGTAGAGAATTACAAAAAAGTTTTACTATGTGTTAGTGAATAACAAAATGTTTTACTTATTTACATAAGTAGAAATAGGTGAATAAAAGGAAATTATTGACTTGTCTGACCATAACCTATTACGAGTGTCATTTAAAGTAAAGGTTGAAAAATCGAACTTTGGAAAAGGAGAGTGGGAAGAAAATTTACACTGCAAAACAGATCAAGAATCATTATTGCTGTTTGAAGAAAAAATGAATTGTTAATTACGAAAAAGTGGTTACTATTAAAGAATCAAATAACGAAATGAGTAAGGTTGCACAGAAAATGCTGAAAAGAAAATACAAAAGAAAGTAATTAATAAAGAAAATGAGGTGAAAGAACTCCTTGGATGAAGGAAATAAGAATGGAAATCAAGAAAAGAAAACATTTTAACAGAAGCAAACGAAAGTCCAAACTGTGGTACGAGAGGAAATACTGATGCATGAACGTAAACTAAAGGGCATAAAAGAGAACAAAAATAGAAAGTAAAAGTAACTGGGTGGTAATCATATAAAAAATTACGGCGCCTGGTGGTTTAGTGGGTAATTAAGGCGCTCCAGTCGGATTGAGCCTGTGCAGGTTTATATCCAAAGGGTAGTTAGGGTTTATTGCTCATGTAATGCAACTCAGGGATGAATGAAGCTGGTCACTCTCATGTTAAATGTCAGGACCAACTTGCCTAGCCCAAGCTCCTACGTTACTCGTGGGGCAACAAAGGATTATATGATGATGATGATGAAAAGTAATTGGGCAAACTGACAAAATGAGAGGAAAAGAGAAAGACAAAGTTAACGATAAAGAAAGCAAGTTAGAAGATGCAAATAAAACGAGAAGAGACTTAGTAAACTGAAAAAAAAAAAATAATAAAATAATAGTAGTGAAGTCTGGAAATCAAATGAAAATGTAAAATATATGGAAAAACGTCGTCAAGTGACGATAAAATTCAAACCGAAAGATGTCAGTCTGACAAGGAAATACAAGAGCATCTATGGTAATATACACAGAAAGAAAAATCATACCAATGAAATGCCCTGTTATACAAACATGAAAGTGAAAGATTGTTCGAAAAAGGTGACACGTAGTAAAGCAGCAGGCCGTGATGGACTAAAACCAGAGCTATATAAAGTAATGGCAAAAAGTGAGATGTGTGTGGAAAGTGCAGGAATGTTTTAGAAAAGAATTAGAAAAAGAAGAAAAAACAGAAGAATGGAAAATCTAAGAAACAGCAATGATAAGAAAATCAAGGAAACCAACAACCAAAGATCTGAGACCTATAGCTCTGACAAATATCTCTTAGAAAATATTGATGAACATACTGAAAGAAGAAATAGACAGTCACTTTCAGAAAAATGCTGAAATAAAAGAAACATATGTAGGGTTTACCAAAGAAGGTAGAGTAGAGATTAATATGTTTATTCTGTTATATTGTACAGAAAATAGTTTTAAGAGGAAAAAAAATCATTAGTAGTGGCATCAGTCAGTTTTACCAAGGCATATGGCTGAATTAAAAGGAAACATTTAGTTATGCAATGAAAGATTATTTTAGGTTGCAGGAGAGAGAGAGAGAGAGAGAGAGAGAGAGAGAGAGAGAGAGAGAGAGAGAGAGAGAGAGAGAGTCTTTAAAAATAGAAGGTTTTTCCGTAGAAAAATGAGTACAAAAGAAAAGAACTGGAAGCAGAAAAAGAACGAAACAATGGGATGGAACTGACAGAGAGAGAGAGAGAGAGAGAGAGAGAGAGAGAGAGAGAGAGAGAGAGAGAGAGAGAGAGAGATAAAGAAAGAGAGAGAGAGAGAGAGAGAGAGAGAGAGAGAGAGAGAGGGGGGGGAGAATGATAGTGTGATGTCAAGGTCTGTTAAAATTACATGTATTGGAGTTTCTGTATATTCGTGTACAGGCAGGAAGCATGTATAGTTGAGTTCATGATTCCCTGGACGCATCTGGAGGTATCTGGAAGTCTCTTACTACACGACGTAGTATTAATCTTTGAATGAAGACGACGATTTGTGTCGTGCCCGCCGATTGGCTATAGAGATCCAGTTCCATTGGTTACCAGTGTGAGAATAAAAAATTACATCCTAAGCATCTCTAGAATGTATCGCGTGAAACTGTCAATATAATGGTAGCGATAATTATCACATGGTTCTGTCATACTGGGTAAATGTATCAGCATTATTTACATATTTATACAGTTGGTTAAACTGTAGTAATATCAGGAACAGGAGCCAATGCAACCTGTGTTACCTCTCTCTGGATTCGCTTCAGTGGATCGAAACAGAACTCATATTGGCAAAATTAAGTTACAGTAGTGTTTCTTCGTAGCTAATTGATGATTAACACATGATATTTTGGTCTGACGGTGCCTCAGTCCTTCGTTGATGTGTCCTTAACTCCTTATACTGTCTGACCTAAGAAGCATTGCATAGTTTCAGAGTCACTGTGTAGCGGAAACCTGTGTGTGTGTGTGTGTGTGTGTGTGTGTGTGTGTGTGTGTGTGTGTGTGTGTGTGTGTGTGTGAAGAGGACATGTGTTCTTTTCGCCTCACATCAATTAGTGTGTGTGTGTGTGTGTGTGAGTGTGTGTGTGTGTGTGTGTGTGTGTGTGTGTGTGTGTGTGTGTGTGTGTGATAAAAGTGAGTGAAAAAATATGGGGTTAAATTTAAGGGCACTACTTATATGCAATATAGTATGAACTTCTCTTTGGATGTTGTACAGCTTCGTACTTACCCTCCTTTCCACGCAATCACGAGTTGAGCTCTGGATCAGCCCAAAGTCTACTATGAATAGACCTTATTTTATTTCCCCCAAATGTGTAAAAGAACGGACTGCAGCTATCAAAACAATGACGCGAAACCATTAAGTGCGATATCAATTACATTGAAGAGGACATGTGTTCTTTTCGCCTCACAACGCATATACGGTATGCAGTGAGTTAAATCTGAACGAGCCGTCTAGCCTTTTATACATGTACGACAGATACTGGAGTCTGTGTTTGACCTGTAGAGAATACTACACTAGAAGCAAATTTTGGATATATATTCACAACACTGGTTAGTTTAGAAAGATCGAGTTAGCACCGACAATATTTTGAAAAAATATAAATGACGTTTTGACCACAGCTGTACATTTGAATTTTGTGCCACATAGACTTAAAATAGAGAATGTCTTAGATGAAACTTTTAAAATACCGTATTTTCTTATAAATTTCACAAAAATAGTTGTTGATGACACGTTTATCATTTTCATAGTTCTTTTTATTTAATATCCATTACCTGGCATTGAATGATTCCGTCTTGCTACTGGCGTGGGGACCTCGTAACACCCCTTCCTTAGCGAATTTTTCTGCAGATGACACTCCGATATCCCCTTATGCTTTGTGTTGTATATTCAAACAGTGTTGATATTAATGCGATTTTTTAAAAAGCAAACAAATGCTAACGTGCCCTATACGAGCTAAATTGCTGAAGAAGAGGCGATACGAAGCCTTGTATGCCACACAGAAAACGACCCTGGTTTCCTATCCTTGTCTTTGACAGATAGGATAGTTTCGTTAGTCATAAAGGATCAATAGGTCTGTTGCTGTTTGCCTCAATTTGTACTTTCTTTCTCTCTCTCTCTCTCTCTCTCTCTCTCTCTGAGGTGGGAATTAGGGTTGGAATGACAACATTGAGGATGATAAGGATGAAGATTCTTCTTTACTGCTTTCTCTTTCTTTGTCTCTAGATCCAACCTCACTCCATCTCTTAGGCGGGATGTGGGATGACTTGGGATAATGATGATGATGATAGATCGTCTTCTGTTGTGCATTTTCTTTCACTGTTTCTGGATCCTACGTCACCCGATCTCAAAGAGGCGAAATTGATGATGATGATGATAATGATGAGCTATCTGTATATCTATAGCCAGACGCAAAAATCCAATAAGGAGTGGCCTTTTGTCTTTGAGTTAGTTGGAAATTTACGAGGAGGTGCACTAACCCTCCGCCAACCCACTTGTTGACACGTTGGAAACATGTATGGGTTAGTTATATGGTTATCATCCAGCGTTGTAAATAGTTTCCTGGTTTTCAGAAATCCACTGGGCTTGTCACTCAATATAAAAAGCAACCTGAAATGGAAATAAGTGTAATAAGTGACAGGATTGATGAGAGAAATAGGAGGAGAGGAGGGCAGACACCGAAAAAGAATGATAAAGGAGAAGGAAGACGTAGGTAGCACTACATTAAGTGAGTTGATGATGTTTTATGATGATGATAATAATAGCAGTCATGATGATGATGATGATAATGATAATACTGATGCTAATTATAATGATGCTTCTCCCACTCTTGAGCCCTCCTTTCTGTGTTAAGGTGAATCCTAGGAAGTTCAGATTGCTAATACCGGTATTACTAACCCTGTGATGGCCGGCACAACTCTAGTATTTATTCAAGCTGACGCCAGACGATTTTATCCAGCTGTCAGTGGGTCATAAAAAACTGGGAATGTTAATTAATTTGCTAAAAAAAATCTGAATGTAGTTTCTGGTATGTAGAAATGGTAATTACGACAGCTAAGTAATACATTTTACACCCCCCTGTATTGGTAATTATGATGAGAGAGAGAGAGAGAGAGAGAGAGAGAGAGGGAGAGAGAGAGACTGTGTGTGTGTGTGTGTGTGTGTGTGTGTGTGTGTGTGTGTGTGTGTGTGAATGATTGTTTTATATTGTTTGCATTCGGGTCTTGACATGGGACAGAAAGGTTGTCACCAAGGATGAGAATACACACAGACACACAGACACAGACACAGACACACACACACACACACAGACACACACACACACACACACACACACACACACACACACACACACACACACACACACACACACACAAACTCAAATTTACAAAACATACATACAACCACACCCACACAATCTCTTAAACACACATTCTGCCTCTTTCCCACAACTCACTCTGTCTGTCTGTCTGTCTGTCTGTCTGTCTCTGTCTCTCTCTCTCTCTCTCTCTCTCTCTCTCTCTCAAGGTCTCCCATCTAATCTTTCTCTTCTCCATCCCTTCTCAGATATCGTAAGACATGGATGAAGTTACTCTCTTTGATGCCTTTCATCTCGCTTTACTCTTTTCGATCTTTTCTAACTCTTTGATATGGTGACTGGTTGGCTGATTGTTTGATTAGTTAGTTGACTGGGTTGTTGATGGATTCGGTACTAGGCAATGTTGACTGTGTTGGAGTTTGGTTAATTCTCTGAGTGCTTGATTCAGTACAGAGGTGTTTCTCTGACTCGTTTATGGATTGATAGGCTCGTCGATTCGTTTTTGGTGAGTTGATTAGTCGATTGATTGGGTGGTTTATTGGTTGATTGAGATGTTTGTTGGTTGACTGGTTGATTACATCGTTCATGGAATGGTAACTTAATATTTTGGCTGATTAGTGGTTTACAAGATGATTGAAGGTTCGCTGGTTGGTTGATTCTTGTTGACTGGTTGATTCCCTGCCTGGTTCTTGGTTTCTTGCATGTTTTCTTGCTTGCTTGATTTCTTGATTCGCCCCTCTATCTCGCAAAAGCCAGAGTTCATTTCCCTTCTATTGATATTTTCTAAAATTCTTTCTACCATTACCCCCCCTCTCTCTCTCTCTCTCTCTCTCTCTCCATCTGTCTGCTGTATCCGTCTATTCAACTGTATACTTATATGTCCTTGTCTATCCGTTCATCTATATATGTCCATCTATCTCCTTTATTTTTGCCTTCTACTTCCATCCTTTCTCTCTCTCTCTCTCTTACGTAAAAGTCACACCAGTGAATTAGCCACAAGACAATACATCAGTAGTAGAAGTTAAAAAAAAAAAAATCATTAGCACAGCTAAACGACAGTCTGAAACTGATATACCAAAAACAAGCTCTACAGATCCTAAGCTTTTTTATGGATACATTAACGGCAATAAGAGACTCAAGGCGGGCATCGGTTCACTTATCAGCGACGAGGTTGCTCTTATCTCAGATGATAAGGAAATTGCCTCTACTTTTAATAATTTTTTTCAGTTCAGTTTTCACAGTTAATGTCAATGACACCATCGAAGAGCATCGAATGTCAATCCAAAACGTACTAAGTAATATGCATATTAGCAGTAACGAAGTGAGAGATAAGTTTAATAAAACGAACAGTGATAAGACTCCTGGTCCAGACAATTACTACCCTACAATACTGAAAAATGTGGTGGATGTAATATGCAGTCCTCTAACATTTGTCTTTAACCCTTCGTTAGTCTGGTGGGGTGTTTTGGCACCCCAATTTTTTTTTTAAAGCTCATATTTCCTAGCAGGTAATTCGAATATTTCCCTCCGTTCCAGTACTCTCCTGATTCAGTGAGGGGAGGGAGCATGTGGACTGGTTAGTCCTGCCTCTGCTGTAGTGAGAGAAAGGGGCACTCCCCCCCCCCCAGGTTGTCCAGTCACCCCATCAAACTAACCGTTTAGATCATATTGTGATATACTGTAGATTGGTTTTTATCTTATTTTTGCATATTGGTAATCATTATACTGATTTTAAAAATCACAAAATGTATTTTCCTGTGCGTGTTTACCTGACAAATGAGATATGAGTCCATTTGTTATTTTTTTTTACTGACATAATTTTTTATACATTAAAAAACACCACGTACAAGGCATTCAATCTTTTCATTAGTGATTGCAGAGATATGCTGAAGCGGCAGTATGAATATATTTTACGTTAGTAACACTACATATATTTTTGTATTAGGGTGTTGTAACACTCCACCAGACTAACCACAATTGAATACCCCACAAGACTAACGAAGGGTTAAGAAGTCCCTACAACAAGGAAAGGTTCCAGCAGACTGGAGACTGGCTAACGTGACTCCTATATATAAAAAAGGACAGTAGGGATCAACCAGGTAATTATAGACCAATTGGCCTAACCTCTGTCTTGGGAAAGATCCTCGAATCATTAATTAGAAATAGGATAGTTGAGTTCCTAGAAACTAATAACATAATTAGGAACAGCCAGCATGGCTTTAGAATGCAGAGTTCATGCATGACAAATTTAATTGAGTTTTATTATACACTTTGAAATGAATGATTGTACCAAGTCTCCTGATATAATCTACTTAGACTTCCAGAAACCTTTGACAAAGTGCTGTATAATAAATTGATGACAAAGATAAGATCACTTGGAACTGACGGGAAAATTCATAGGTGGATAGGTTGCTGATTGATTGAGAGAAAGCAACAGGTCATTATGCATGGGGTGGAGTCAGACTGGGCTCCAGTGACCAGTGGTGTTCCTCAGGGATCGGTGTCCCAACACCGATTTATTATGTATATTAATGATATCGACGTTGGCACAAACAACTCCATTTCTAAATTTGCGGACGATACAAAAATCGGCAACACTACATTAACAGAAGAAGACAGAATTAGCCTTCAAGGTGACCTTAACAAAATTGTCAGCTGGTCAGAAAAATGGCAAATGCCCTTCAGTGTAAGTCAGTGTCAGGCGCTGCAGTGTGGGAAGAGAAACAAAAGGTATGATTACGAAATGAAGGGCCAAATCATTAGCAAGGCCTCACTAGTTAAGGATCTAGGCTTACTAATTTCAGACTACCTAAAATGTTCAGATCAATGTATCTCTGCCGCCAATAAAGCCAACAGGGCCCTAGGTATCTCTGCCGCCAATAAAGCCAACAGGACCATAGGTATCTCTGCCGCCAATAAAGCCAACAGGGCCCTAGGTATCTCTGCCGCCAATAAAGCCAACAGGGCCCTAGGTATCTCTGCCGCCAATAAAGCCAACAGGGCCCTAGGTATCTCTGCCGCCAATAAAGCCAACAGGACCATAGGTATCTCTGCCGCCAATAAAGCCAACAGGACCATAGGTATCTCTGCCGCCAATAAAGCCAACAGGGCCCTAGGTATCTCTGCCGCCAATAAAGCCAACAGGGCCCTAGGTATCTCTGCCGCCAATAAAGCCAACAGGGCCCTAGGTTTCCTGAAAAGACATTTTACATATAAAAGCAGAAATATTGGAATCCCCCTATACAAAAGCATAGTCAGGCCACACCTAGAGTTTGCAAAGCAGTTTGGGGCGCCTCATCTAGTCACAGATATAGAAATACTGGAAGCAGTCCAACGTAGGCCTACCAAGTTAATCCAGTCCCTGAGGAATAAACCATATCTCGAGAGGCTCAGTGAATTAAATTTATTTTCTCTTAGAAAACGGAGACTCAGGGGACAGCTAATTGAATGTTTTTGAATTCTGAAAGGCTTCGATAATATTGATTCAAGCAAGCTGTTCACAGTTATTGCCGAGACTGTAACTCGAGGAAATGGTATGAAGTTGCAGGCAAGGAGGACTAATCTTGATACAACCAAAAACTTCTTCACTTACTCTGAATGGAATAAACTCCCTGGGAATGTGATTGAGCTTGGTACCATAAATATCTTTAAAAAGAGACTGGACATGTATCGTGACGCGATTGGTATCGTTTAGTTAGGACAGAGCAATTATCGCATATTCGCCTCTACATTCATCAGTTTATTAAACACAATACACCTAAACTAATAATCAACATAGACAATATTTTAGGGCAAATATAATAGATAAACATTCTATTCATTTGTGTTATATGTAAGAAATAAGAAAAAAAGTGCATGCATAGAGTAAGTATGTGGCTGTATGCCTAAACTCTCCATTCCATATACTACTTTTTGCCGATCCCATAAAATTTCTTCAGGTTTTTCAGTCCTGCACGGTATTACTTCCTCTCTTGTTTCCTGTACGGCAAATGCCGGAGGCTCTGGAGGGTGGGGGAGAGAGCCTTCTGCAGTGCTATCCTTTTCTCCTGCTCCTATAATTATATCACTCTGTTAGAATTAAGGCCGAACCGCCTCGTAGGGACCGTAAGGCTTGTGTGGTCTGTGTATCTATGTGACAATGTAACTCTCTCTCTCTCTCTCTCTCTGTTCCGTGTGTTTGCCTTGTATTAAGAGATCACAGGAACTGATCACACATTCTCTTCTCGTTTCGTTCAGTCCTTTCCTCAGTTTTTATTGTCTCAAGTGTAGAAGGATAGGAGGAGTGAGGAAATGATACTGAGAAGGTGAGAGTGTGAGTGTATGAGTGTGTAAAAATTACTGAGGTGAATGTAAGCGTGATGATGATGATGATGATGATGATGATTAGGAGAAGAGGAAGAAGAAGAAGAATGAGGAAGACGAGGAGGAGGAATGCTGGTGATAATGACGATGATGTTGTGATGATGATGATGATGGTGATGATGATGATGATACAGGGGAGGAGAAGGAGGAGGAAGAGAAGGAGGATGGATACTAGTGATGATGATGATATGGAGGAGAAAGAGGAGGAAGAAAATTTCTGATGATGATGATGATAATGATGAATGATGATGGTGATGATCATGATGACGATGATTGTGTTCTTTTAATTATTATTCTCGTTCTTGCTGCACCAAAAGCTGAAATTATATCAGAGAACGAAAAGACCATTCGACAGGATATATATATATATATATATATATATATATATATATATATATATATATATATATATATATATATATATATATTGTCATTGGTGTAGTTACCCCAGTAGCGAATGAGTGAAATAGAAATCGGATGATAATGAAAGGAGAGAGAAGCGAGCTTCAAGAACAGTAATTCTTTTTTCTTATCAGTTTTGCTGCCTGTAAGGGTAACCCTGGTCCCCGGCTGTATTTACTCAAGCGGTCACTTTTGCCTTCTCAGCTGATAACACACCACATGTTTTTCTCACAAATTACGCAGGAGTTTTTTTTTTTTTTTTTTTTTTTTTTTTTTGCCTATCGACCATTGAGGCCGAAGCCTCTGGTCATTAAGGCAAATATATATATATGTATATATATTGACACATATATACATATATATACAAACATATATATATACATACACACATACATACACACATCCATGCATATGAACATACACACTTTCATGCACACGTACATATATATATAATAATTTTTATTTTATTATTTTTTTGTAGTTTTATTTTTATTATTTTTATTTATTTTTTATATTTTTAACCTTATAGTACTTATAAACAAAATACCTAATTTAAAGACCCTAAAACTAACCACCTAACAGACAAATTGCTAACCTATACTAAATCCTAAGAGACAAATAACTAGGCCTACACTAATATTCAAAAAGCCTCGACCAAGAGAACACCATCGACTGCAGATATGTAATGCCTTTCTACATGACATACCTGCACTCATCACCTGATGACTGTCAGTCGAGGCACAACCTAATATAGGGGACATCAATATATGAAAGGGAACCAGACGAGTCAGGAACATTTCCATATACGTCAGCTGTCGTCCCTAATTAGAATAACTTAAGCAAGATGGTATAATGTGTTTACATAATTTGTACAAAAAGTGAAGAACCTCGCCCAGCAGACCACCATCGACTGCAAGTGCCCAATACTTTCCTATATTGCACACTTGCACTCATCAGCTGGTGACTGTCAGGCGAGGAACTTGGCTTAATGTAGGGGACATCTATATTAGAAATAGATCAGTGGGAGGAGGAACTATTTAAAATATGTCAACTGTCAACCCTAATTAATATTACAATATATACATATTTACCGTTGATAAAAACCATAACCACACATGAAAAAAGTCACATCACTCTGATCAGTCCGGTCTCTCTCAAGAAAGCCATCAATTTATCAGTCATAACAATGTCCCCATCACCCAGGATG
The DNA here is from genome assembly GCF_032717465.1 of Coenobita brevimanus. Classification (NCBI taxonomy): domain Eukaryota; kingdom Metazoa; phylum Arthropoda; class Malacostraca; order Decapoda; family Coenobitidae; genus Coenobita; species Coenobita brevimanus. The sequence continues at coordinate 12,106,471 of NC_137057.1, forward strand.
GTGGAAAGGGTGAAGGGGACGTCTACTGCGCCGCAGTAATTCATAAGTGAAGCGCGTTCACGAATAAATCGCCGACAGCGCAGGATGATATGACTGATAGATAACACCGCATTACAGATGTCACAGTGCGGTGGGAAGCGTCTTTCCATATATGGTTTTATGTGGGTTAAAACGGTGGCATTCAGCCGTAGCCGTGCCAACACTTTTTCTTCTAGGCGACTGGGACGGTTGGCAGTGTCCCAGTCGCCCAGGTACGGCTTACAAGTTGGAATATTTAGTCTGGTCCACTGACCTTGCCACAGAAGATTTATTGATTTCTTTCCGAGAGATAGACTCGACCGTAGATCACGAGGAACGTCCCAAGTCTCCTCGAGCTCCACAGCCGACTTTGCAAGTAAAGTCAGCCTGCTCATTGCCGTAGATACGACAATGACCAGGCACCCAGATCAGCGTGAATGACTTGTTGCATGAATGCAACTTATTAACGATGCGGCCCTGGATCTCATGAGAGTCCGTAGTGCAAGATGCAATTGCCTGAAGGGCTGATTTTGAATCTGAAAATATGACAAATGAGTCATGTCTAGAATTGAGAGCATAGTCTATGGCTTTGTCAATAGCAAAAAGTTCTGAAGTAAACACAGATGTATGAGTCGGCAACCGATACCTGAGGGCACATTCAGTCGACCACACACTTGCACCCACACATTCACTCGACTTGGAGCCGTCGGTGTACAATTGATGGGACCCCAAGTGACGAACAATGATGTTACGAAACAAGTGGTGGACCTCCGCCTCCGGCGCCTTGGCCTTTGGTGCTGGGAGCCATGTAACATCGACTGTAAAGCCGGGTAGCTCCCAAGGCGCTATATTTTTAAGCACCAACTTGTCACAGTCACTGGGGTCCACATCAAGCTCCTGAGTCAGTAAGTGGAGGCGAGCGGCTAGTGGCCGACGCACCCCCCGCAGAAGGTGGTGGTATTGACGCAGGGGGGTACAGGCCACATTGCCGATATTACTTTTTCTTAATGTCCTTATGCCGTAGGACCATGCCAGGTGGTCACGGCGAATACGGAGGGGAGGCACATTCGCCTCCACTTCCATACGAGCCACACGGGTACACCGTACAGCTCCAAGACACATTCGCAAGCATTTATTCTGTAACACATCCAATCCTTTCAGCGTGGCATCAGATGCCGAGCCATACACCTGTGCGCCATAGTCTAGCTTTGATCGAATAAGGGACTTATACACCATTAATAAAGATTTTCTGTCGGTACGCAGGAGATTCCTCTTGTCCTTGAAATACTGAGTGTGACATAATGTGGGAGGAGCAAAGTAGGGATGTTTGCCAATTAGAAGCCTAAATGGCTCTTTCGTCATGTTCTTGATGGCACGCAATTGGTTCTGTCTGAAGTGTATGAGGCCCTCATTGGTAGCAGGTGCCTCTATTGTTTCTGTATGGACAGAGATTATTTTTAAGACAGCCTAGTGGTTAATTAGCTGAGAAAGGCGGAGTAAGTCACATTTATAAGCTCCAGGAAAGTGTGAAGAGACACATTTGTCTTATTTTGTACACACATCCCTGTACACTTTTGTCTTATTTTGCACACATATCCCTGTACACCTTTAGTCTCAGTTTTGTACACACATCCCTGTACACATTTGTCTTATTTTGTACACACATCCCTGTACACATTTTGTCATTTGTACACATTTTGTCCCATTTACTGTCACGTTACACTTTTGTCACATTGTGTTGTACTTTTCCCCAACACTACTCAATACGTGACTTGGATTACAAAACACACTGTTTGTGCATCATTTCCCATTTTTGGTTCACTGCTCCATTTACACTAGCGTGTGATTTATATCTGGATTTAACCTTCGAAGTCTCCACGTTTCCTCGAGCTTTGTGAATACTTAGCTTCCACTGAGTGTATTCTGGTTAGGTAAGAAATAACTTGTTTTATATTTGTATCCTGAGGCCTATATGAATCCTCCCTTTTGTAAAACGAACCCTGGTTTCTTCTTTGGTTGTGTATGTTATAGTGTACAGTAAAGTTAAGTTAGTTTTCTTGCAAACTTTATCTTATCCCTTTTGGTGCTTAATTAAGGGTTAAGAGTGCACAGTAATATACGCCCCCATAACAATATATATATATATATATATATATATATATATATATATATATATATATATATATATATATATATATATATTTATTTATTTATATATATATATATATATATATATATATATATATATATATATATATATATATATATATATATATACCGTATACTTTACTCTGACATACCTGAATAGACGCGGAGAGTTTTGTGTTTAATATTTTTATCGCATCCCTTCTGGGAATTGAATTGTTTTACAATATGTGTGTGTGTGTTTGTGTGTGTGTGAGAGAGAGAGAGAGAGAGAGAGAGAGAGACACACACACACACACACACACGCAAACATACACATACAGAGAGAGAGAGAGAGAGAGAGAGAGAGAGAGAGAGAGAGAGAGAGAGAGACGGGGGGTGGCAGTGAGGGAGAGTGTTAAAGGGGAGCAGGAACAGTAAATTGGATGAGGAATGAAGGAAGGAAGGGAAGGGGGAGGTTTAGGGGAAGAGGGACAGTTATCCGAAGGGGGAGGGAGGTGAGGGGGAGGCGGAAGGGGATAGAGAGGCCGGATCAGTGGTAATGGACAGACTGTAAAATTAAAAAATTCTTAATGCAGCCCGGTTCAGATATTAGGGAACTTTATGATTGTGTGTGTGTGTGTGTGTGTGTGTGTGTGTGTGTGTGTGTGTGTGTGTGTGTGTGTGTGTGTCCCTCTCTTTGTCTGTCTGTCTGTCTGTCTGTTTCTCTCTCTCTCTCTCTCTCTCTCTCTCTCTCTCTCTCTCTCTCTCTCTCAATACAGTCGTCGCAAGAGTGAGTAATAAAAGGCACTTAAATCCGTTATTATTGTTATTTTCTGTGCAGCTGAGTAGTGGGCATTGAGTGAATTCTTTTACCTCTCTCGCGTTAAATGCACAGGAGCACTCTACGTAGTGTAGCAATAGCCGTAGCACATTTTCCTTAGCGAATTAGATTCCTCATAACACCTTAACCTTCTCTTGTGTTTTGTTTTATATCGTTTTTATTATCAACATAATTTGCGTCAGTAAAAATCAATAGGATACGTAGATGTAATGTTCAGAACAAATTACTAAAGAAGTGTTACCGAATCCCCAGAACTACTTTGCGTGCGACCTATTGAAACTTGGGTTAATGTGGATTGACCCTTTCATTAGCTCCTTTCAGCTTTATGACGTATTTTGTTATTGGTGTGTGTGTGTGTGTGTGTGTGTGTGTGTGTGTGTGTGTGTGTGTGTAGGACATAATTTTCGAACTTGAATGTAAAGTACAAAGAAAAACCAATCTTCCCGGTTCCATATAAAGAAAATTTACAACTGGTGAAACAGTGAAAACCCCATCTTTGTTAGTGTGTGCTTCACATGGTATCATATTTTTCCGACGTTTATTCGTCAAACTTTGGGAAGAAACTTATGTCTCTGTTCGTACAAACATTAACCTTAATCTCACACACACACACACACACACACACACACACACACACACACACACACACACACACACACACACACACACACACACACACACACACACACACACGAATATTTGTGCCCTGTTAACCTGTCGCATTAGCAGTGGTATTCTTCCTTCTTCCTGACGAATTTATTCAGCCTGAGAAAGACATCTTGAACTGGAAGGGTCAGGTCGAGACTTCATTAGCCCAGTATAAGTTGTCTCAGAAGAAATATATAGATTATATGTTCGGTAGCCAGAATAAACTGCTGATTTAATCCCTTTACTACAATATGTCAAAGTTTATACATTTAGATGTATATTCGTACTTCAAACCAGCGTATAAAAAACATAGATAAATAGATAAAATGATAGATAAGTAGGTGGGTAGATACATAAATAGACTGATAGAAAGATAGACAAATAGGCAGACATATAGATAGAAAAATAGATAGATTGATATGGTAGTAGCCAGAATACCCGTGTAAAGCACACGTGGTTACCGTATATGGGAAAATTGTTTCAGTGGTTACTTTACTGCCTGGTATGTTGTTGGATAACTCTGGTCCGTCTGGCAGAGCAGACCCGTCGACAACAGGTAAGCCACTGCTTCTGTGGGGTCGTCCTACAGGTACAATGCAGTACATACACCATGTAGGGATCCGGCGCCCTCTTGTGGTAGACAACACCTCACCAGGTAGAGACATTGATCCTTCCGCAAGACGAGGTGCTGGGATATATGAAACGATTTGGCTAGCGGATGGACACAGCAGGTGCATCGCTCCAACCAGGGTACACAGTGCCGCCACGTGTAGGCGCCTCGTCAACGCCAGATATTATATAAAGAGAACACAGAAATGGCACTGATCGTCATTTAGCTACAGAAATGTAATCCAAACCTAATCTAATAACACACCTTGCATTATTTTACAGATAATTTATGGCAAATGCTCAGACGAAGTTGCATCCATTGTGCCACCTCTCCATGCCTTCCTGTGTGCTACACTTCATCTAGTAGCCATCATGACTGGAATGTCACACTGCCATATTGCAGAACTTCAGCCAACCAGAAAACTTTCATTCCCCATAACTGTATCTTTCTGGAACTCGCTTCCCCAGAGTTGTTTCCCCCTAAACTTCAACCTACAACAGTTCAAGTTCAATTGTTACAGATTTCTTAAGAATGGAGGACACCAATAATCTGGTGAATGGATCATTTTTTAAATTAATTTGTTTTTCCTTCATCTGTTCTGTTATTTTTAAAAAATGAACTTCAATATTCTCTTTCCTGGTAGACAAAAGTACACAACATCCACGAAAATTATGTACTGTATGTTGGCTGCCATTTATAACTTTCATCATGTGTATATACATGAAATGAGTCATATTATTGAGATACCTTCCATCCAATGACTCTCTTGTAATTTACTCTGAAAGAGAGAGAGAGAGAGAGAGAGAGAGAGAGAGAGAGAGAGAGAGAGAGAGAGAGAGAGGAGCTTAGCAAAATCTATTTCAAACCAGACTCTAATCATGTAAGTCCCTCTTTAAAGGCTAACTGTAATAAAGGAGGAGGGGGAGGAAGAGGAGGCAGCGGTTGAGGACGAGAATGGATATTTTAAAAGAAGAAATTATCAAAGCACTGCAGCAAAGGCAAAATTACAATACTGGAAGTTTTTCATTCATATGCCCTAGAAATTTCGTTGCCCAACATTAACAAAGCACCATTACTAGTATGGTGTTTTTTGGAGCTAAATTGCACATTTTACTTTGTACCACATTGTACTGGATAAAATGGTTTTCAGAACGTCCTGCCTAATATATATATATATATATATATATATATATATATATATATATATATACCTAGGCTGCTTCCCCCAAGGAAAGGGAGGTAGCCGAGACAGGACGACACACTCCCCATTTGCTCATCCATTCAAACTCATTCATTCACATCTTAGCCCCAAGGGGAGAACGGACAGATCCTCACCGCACCACACCGCACAATATATATATATATATATATATATATATATATATATATATATATATATATATATATATATATATATATATATATATATTTTCTGCTCTTGTTTGGAAAGTGGACTTCTCCGCTGGTCGCCATTCGTACATAACCTAACTCTGAAAGCCAGTGTAATACACCAGTACAGTACATTATACAACACTTGATCCTGTTTTTAATGCTACTCTCTCTGGTCAAGCAGACCTAAAAATGCAGAGGGCACGTAACACGAAATGATAAAATGGAATAAACTCATGGTAAAATAGAATAAAAACATAGTACAGTGTAGTAAGCTAGAATAAAATCAATGTCAAAACACATGATTCGACCATCCTGCATTAATCTTAACTTCAACTTCAAAATAGCCAGCGCTACCCTCTTCCTTTTCCCCATCACGCACCCTAGGAAGAGGCATGCAAGGAATTGCAAGGAGACAGGCAGGTAGGGAACAGCCACAGAAACCACCACGTGTGACACTGTAACAACTGTTTACATCGCTGCACGGGAGCTGAGACTGAGCGAAGGGGGTCTCTGGAAGGTGAAGGTTAAACTAACCAGCAAGACACAGCGGCACCATTGGGCTTTTCCCGACCGTCTGGACGGATATCTTTCCCGAGACCATAATTTTCATATGGACGCAAGCATTTTGTCCGGACAGTGGGAAAAAATGTATGAATAATGGTATGGGACAGGCAGATCGCAGCGTCCTCGTAATGAAATGTCCAGGTAGTAATCGTCCGGGTAATCGAGAGATTACTTATATATATATATATATATATATATATATATATGACGATTGTATCATCTAATGGATCATTAAACAATGAAATTGAGGAGAGGATTAGACAGGCTTGGCGAGCTGTTGGAATGATGAAATATGTTTGGAATAATAATATGCTTTCGGTACATACTAAAGTGAAAATTTACAAGTCCATGGTTAGACCAATTTTAATTTACGGGCATGAGTCATGGTACAGTACAATTGCAACAGATCAGAAAGTATTAGGATTTGAGATTAAAATACTGAGAAGGATTCTTGGGGTAAAGTGGCAAGACAGAGTTACAAATGAAAGAGTAAGGGATATTACGAGAGTGGAACCAGTTAATGAATACGTGAGACTGTCTCGCTGGGAGTGGCTGGGGCACATATACAGAAAAGAAGGTTGTTTAATACGGGATGTGCCAGGGTGGATTGCTAGAGGAAGAAGAGGTAGAGGTAGGCCGAGGGAAACCTGGTTGAGGACAATGAAAAAAGAAGCAGGAGAGGAGTGTTGGTGGGACCTGAAGGAGATGGCAAGAGACAAATATTGGTGGAGAGAGTTCATTGAGGCCCTATGCATCCCGTGGGGTGCCACAGGAAATGATTGATTGATTGATTGATTGATATATATATATATATATATATATATATATAAATATATATATATATATATATATATATATAAAACCACCCCGACACCCCACACAGACGAAATCAGCATTATCTCGCATTGCCACATTCCCTCTGCTTTGGCAGTGCCGCCACCAGACAAAGATATCATCACATATATTTTAACCACATTTGCTCTGAAACCGGTGTACACCATTTCGTCTCTCCATTACATAAGTCTTTCATTCTCTACAGTTAACACCAACTCATCAGCATACAATGCCTCCCATGAGAATCCATTTCTGGAATCACGTGAGAGAGCTTTAAGCACCTTGACAACAACAACAACAGCAACAACAACTACTTCAACAATAACAACAACAAGAGAAATAATAATAATAATAATAATAATAATAATAATAATAATAATAATAATAATTACATGCCTGCCGTCTCAATCCCGATTTACAGTCTGGAAAGAAGCTCTAAATCCAGTTCATTGTAAGGACAGATTCTCTTAACCATAACGTTTATAATTAGCTCAACATACGAGTATACTTGTTGGGTTTTCAGAAAAATGAAAGTGAATAAAGTAATATCAGCGACCTACATAAATCCAGATATAAGAAACCGGATTTCCTCAACCATACGTTTGTAATTAGCTCAACACCTGTTGTTCTGCCCGTCAGAAAATAAAAATAAAAAGAAAATCTGTGACCTTCTTTACCCCGAGTCAAGTCCTTAGTGAAGTGAAGTGAGGGCAAATAACATCTGGGATTTTGCTTATCTGTGTTGACCTGATATCAGTCTTACCGACGCCACAATGTTCAGTATCCATGTGTGTGTGTGTGTGTGTGTGTGTGTGTGTGTGTGTGTGTGACATCAGGTTTTGGTGGCATGGAGGTCGCATGATCGTTGATGGACAGTCTCTCTCTCTCTCTCTCTCTCTCTCACAGTGTTTTCCCTCCCGTCTCCATTCCTACACCATTCTCTTCCAGTGCACCCCATTCCCACTATCCATCTCTCTCATGTCTCCCCAATTCTCCCCCACGTCTCCCCATCCAGTTACCTATCCCCATATCTTTCTCTTTCTCTTCTCTCCCCACTCTCCCCATCCGTCATTTTTCTCCCCATCACCCCGCTCCTCCCCACACTAATTGTTCTTTAATCCTCTGGGACTGGATCAAATGATGCGTTACGTCACCTACCCATCCCTTCATATTCTGTCCTCTTCCTCTCCCCATCCTTCCATTTTCCTTTTCTTTCCTCATCCTCGCCCTAGCCCACTCCTTCATCACTCTGTTCATTTGTCTCCCATTCTCATTCTCATTCTCTCCATATCCCTCGACACCTTCTTCCTTTTCCCATAATTCTCCCCATCCCTCTCTATTTCCTTCCTTTCCTCCATTCTATCCCCTATCCACTCACATTTTGCCCTGCGCAGTGGGTAAGTTGAGGCGTGACATCACCTCCAAATGCAATCCAACCTGTTTCAGTCTTAGCTGCCCTATATCCGTTATCATCACTCTCCATATAGCCCTCATTTTCTTCCGATATGTCTCCCTATCACACCCTGTCCATCCATCCATTACTCTCCTAGCCCATCAATTCTCTCCATTTGTCTACTTATTGCACCTCTTCACCTCTCCTATCCCTCCATCTACATCCCTATCCATCCTTCCATTCCCCATTTCTATCTTTAAAGCTCTCTTCATTTCTCTAGTATTTTCTTCCTCCCTCAATTTCCTCTCCCCCCTCTTCCCTGACCATTACTACTCTTTTGTACATCTCATCTTTCCACTTTCTTATCCCATCCTTCCTTCATCACCCGTCCTGTCTTTTGCTCCTCATCTCTCCACTCCTCTTTTATCACTCCATTTCCCCACCTCCAGTCTCTCTCGATCTCTCCACCCCTGCTCTCTCTCCAATTACCACCCTCCATTCTCTCCCCATCACGCCACATCTGTTTCCCATCCCTTCTCCCCACCCCCAGTCTCTCCCCATTTCTTTATCCCCAGTCTCTCCTCATCTCTATTCCCAGTCTCTTCCCATCTCCCAATCCCCAGTTTCTTCCCATCTCCCCATCCTCAGAGTCTTCCTATCTCCATATCCTCAGTCTCTCTCCATCTCCCTACCCCCATTCTCTCCCAGTCTCACTACCCCTGTTCTTTCCCCATTTCCCTATCCTATTTCTCTCTCATTCCCCCATAATTGTCCTGTAACCCTTGTGCAGTGAGTTAATCCAGACATGACATTACTTACCAGTCCAATCTAGTTCACTGTTAACTACCCTTTACCCATTACTTTCCTTATCTCCCACATTTTCTCTCCATATCTCCTCCCATCCCTCTCATTTCCCCTTTTCCTTCCCCATCTAACTTGCAGCACAACCACATTCTTCTTACTTTTTTACCTATACCTACCCCCTTTGCTCCCCTTCTACCCTCCTCGCCACTTTTTTTCTTGCCTCTTCTTCTCTCACCCTCCCAGCATCTCTCCATTCCCCTCGCTATCTACCCTTTCCCCTCCCCATACCCCCTCTCCCCAGTTCATCTCCCCGTTTACCCATCGTTCAGATTTCTCCCTCTCTTACCATCATGCACTCCCACAGTTGCCCTTTGATCCCACGCAAAGAGTCAGCTGAGGCGTGACATCACCTCCCAGTGCAATCCAGCCTGGTTCTCTTTCAACTCGAAACTGCTCACACACACTGTTGATTGGGAATACAGTTCTCATGTTTTTTTTTTTTCCGTGGTGTTCTTTGATTATATTTTTAGCCGATAGTTCATTGATCACCCTAGGAAAGTATTAGTGTCTCAGCCTCAGCTAAAAAAAAAAAAAAAAAAAAAAAAAAAAAAAAAAAAAGCCACCCCCAGGCATCTTGTCTCTTAATCTCCTCCCCTCCTCACCAGCTTAACGGGCGGTCGGTGAGGAGGGGCGGAACCACGACTTTAGGAAGGGGGCGGGGCTTAAGAGACAAGTTGCCAGACGTCGGGTATAGTCCCCTCCTTGACAGGGATCCACACTACTGACTGGTTGTCTCTCTTTTTTCATGCCTGCCTGCACGTCAGTTTGAAGGGGAAAAAACTCATCTGTAATAAAAAAAAAAAAAATAGAACAGAATAAAAGCTGATTCACTCATACCTCGAAATGGCTCATTCACACCGATGATTGCAGCTGCCATATACAGTACCTTCACGTCCAAGACGGTAATATTGTTCCCTGAGGTTCCCGTCTAGGACAAGAAACGTCTTGGACCAACACAAGACCTTATGGAAAAAAATAATATTGTCACAAAATCTTCGAAAAGTGCCCCTAAAAACAATAACCTAGACCCATTTTGGCACCAAAACAAATTTGCCCACCTTGAAAGTGTGTTTCTGAGCTTGTTATCTCCCGCTTAGTAGCTCAGTTATCTCCAGCTTAGTAGCCTGAGGTAAATGGCGGCCTTCAGGGGGATAGCAGACGGTTTCCTAGGCATGGTTGCCTAAGGAGAGGCAATAACCTAGGAGCAAACACTGAGTGCAACACACTGTGTGTCCATGACGCTCGTCACTGTGGTGAGGGAGACACAAGCAAGCCCCATCTGCTCATTGAGTGACCAGATGCCAGTATTTTATTGGACAACATCTCAACCACGTCACTCTTCCGGGCACGGCAACCATGTTGGACAGGGTGAGACCATCATACCTGTATTCTCCTCGAATTTGGGCCGTTATGAACTGTTGGTTCCGTATTGGACGTATGCAACCACGTTACAGCAATATATTAGGTAATTATTTATGGTCTCCGTCTTGGACACGAAACATCTTGGACAAACTCGTTTTGGGCACAAGGGTACTGTACAACTCTCATTACTGCCTGCCTTTACGAAGGCGGAGCGATAATGTTTTTGCCTGCATCCCTGTGTGTGTGTGTGTGTGTGTGTGTGTGTGTGTGTGTGTGTGTGTGTGTGCGTGTGTGTGTGTGTGTGTGTGTGTGTGTGCGTGTGTGTGTGTGTGTGTGTGTGTTTTCCCATTATATCTCATGAACGGCCTGTGCTATCAACATGAAACCTACAGGGTATCACAATATGGCCAAAATCTTGGACGAATTCGAAAATGGGTACTCGAGGTCAAGATCAAGGTCACCAATATGGCTGCCAAAGGTCAACTAACTTTTATCACCCTCCTTTAGCACTATTATATCTCAAGAACAGCGTGAGATATCAACATCAAACCTTCAGGGTATCAAGATATGGCATATCTTGGACGAGATCGAAAATGGGCACTCGGAGTCAAGGTCAAGGCCACCATAATGGTCGCCAAAGGTCAACTAGCTTTTTTATATGGAATGGCTTTCGTGGAACGCGGTGACTGAATTCCGTAGAGTTTTGTGAATTTTCTTCAAATTTGGTTTGGAAGTAGCTTGTAACTTGGCCAGCAGCATATTCTGGCGGGCGTTTAACATTCGGCTCCCGAATGCTTTTCCCTCATCCCCCCTCCTTTTTTTTAAATTATACATTGTGATGTTAAAGTTCTCGATGAGTTTAGTAAGTCCAAAAGTCAGAGTAGACTGACAAATTTCATCTTTGTGTTTAATGAAGCTGAATAATGATAAGCAGAAACAAGTGAATTATGTATAGATTAATGGAATGATGGGTAGATGGATAGATAGACAGATAGCAGGACGTTAGGCAGATGGATACACAGGTCAGTAGATAAATAAATAGATATTCAAATAGATTAATAGAGACACAGACTGACAGTCAGATAGACAGACCAAAAGATAGATAGATAGACAAATACATAGATGGATAGATGGATAAGGAAAGACTTCCTGTTAAAATCATGTGACCTTACCTGTTAAAAAATGTAAATCGGTAATGATCAACATACGTTGATTGACATGGTAAAAGATATGCAGTAGATAGACAGATAGATAGAAAGACAGAATGATTGATAATGTATATTAATATACCTCAGAATCGATAGATAGATGGCTTCATAAAGATGAGTTTATACGTGGACTGACACTGATATAGATAGAAGGATAGACATATGAACAGACAAAAGTATGGACTGAAATAGACAAAGACACACATACAATTAAAATGCAGTTACCTGGCCTGGGTGGGCATGTAAATGTGTGATGATTGTTATGCACTGAATTAACACAGTAAAATATTCAAGAAGTGGAAACTTTTAATACTCTAACAATTTGATAATTGTGTTTTGCATCGTTTATTAAGGTTTGTGTTTGTTGATGTTATTGTTGTTATTATTACTATTGTTGTTACTGGTACTACGACTATTGGTACTGATACTAGTGCTAGTACTGGTACTGATACTACCAGTGCTGCTGCTACTGTTAGTACTATTACCACTACTACTACTTTTTTTTTTTTTCATAGCACAATCACCTCCATCCATTGGGGAATTATATTGTGAAGATCAAAACCAACCTTGCTAATACAGTTCACCATTTGGAGTTGTAATGTGAAGGTTAACACTAACCCTCATATTACAATCCGTTGGCACCAAGCACGCCAACGGCTGTGGTTACCAACCATCTACTATTACTATTTTATTTTTATTTTATATTTATTGATATTACAATGTAAATAAAGACATTAAACTATTGGAGTCGCTGGTCTATGCAACTCTCGACCACTGTAGCTTCGTAATCCATACCCACCAGAGAGACAGGCCTGAGGGCTGATGATCTTGTGCCCCTGAGACATAGCAGAGCAGACCTCACGAGGGAGAATGACAGTCGACATCTCATCCAGGCCATAACAGAACTCTGCGGTTGACGTTTCTTCTCAGAAAGAACCTCTGCCAGTCTCGAGTAGAATCTCACTGCCTCTGGATCCATCCCACCTGATGTCGTGAACGCAAGGGGAGTGAATCGACCGTGGTCCACATGTTGGATCCTTTCTTGATAATTTCTATTATTTTCCCGCTCATTCCTTTTGTGTGCAGCTTCGAGAGACAGTTCACGATGACATGCTGCCATGGGATCGAATATCCTGATGTCGAAGAGCGCCCTCTGCCCACGTGTCCAGAAACCTCTAACACTAACATCCACTCTTGCATCACTTGATGTGTTTGCTGTTCTGTGGGTGAAGTGCTCGCCGTCCATGGGTAGCAGAGCTGGCTCAATCGTGACATCATGGCATATTTCCTGCAGCATTTTGACAGTGAGGTCGCGTACTTCATCGTGTTGGATGCAAACAAAGCCTCCCTTCTTGCAAACCATTGCATGGTTTGCATCAAAGGCAGTGCCACAGGCACAGTGTTGAGGTAGGTTCTCTATTGGCCACCCATATCTCAAGGCTATGGCGTCAATAAATTCTTGTTTGTTGAAGTGGAAGCCTTTTGCCTTGAGAGGCAGGGTTGTGAGCCAGTTCGATGCCCCAACCTCATGTGTAATTTCAACTCTTTCTGCACTGGTCTGGCGTTAGATGCTCGATTATGTGCTGCAGCTGGTCTTTTTGTCTTGCTTCATGCTCTTTGCTTATCTGTGACTTTATTTCTTTCTGTCTTTGGTGGTCGATTTCACTAGTCTCAACCTGGGCGCAGATCTTCTGTGACAAGGATTCGGCGAGCCTGAGTGAATTTCTGTGTTCATAGCTTGCCACGGCTACTGGATTTATAATGCCAAGGCCTCCCATCCTGGGTGGTAGTGCTAGAAGGTCCCTCTCTTCTGGTGTGGGGATGTGGCCATTGGTTAGAGATGGCAGGAATGAATCCCTGATTGCATCCTCCAGTGGTTGTAGCAGCAACTCAATGTCTGGTATGGTCATCACGAAGGTTCACTTGTGCTTTATACCTTAAGTAAATGCACTGTATGCTGCATGGGGTTCTGTTTTTGCATGGCTGGATAGTGTATGAATTTCTTCAACTCATGTCTTTACCTTATCACTCACATATTTGTCTTTGAATTCCTTAGTTCCAGTCACAGTCCCTAGATGCCTCTGACCTTCCTTGGTCACTATCACGTTTGTGCCTCTAAATGCTTCTTGTGCATCTTGATAGTAAGCTGGTTTCATGATCAAGATAGACTTACTTGCATTAGGGTAGTAACCTATTTGAGGGCCATGAGATGTTACAAGGTCCCACCATTTCCTCACATCCTCAACCCTGCCAGCACCCGTGAGATCATCGGCATAGGCAACGTGTTTTACATTGGTGGCCTCGTATTGGATCTGTTGTTGCAGCACTGTCATCGCCAGGGCGTACATAGCCATGGCAACGGGGTCACCCCTGGGTAGTTCCTTCTGTGGACTGGATTACACCGACATCGTGAACAGCTGTCTTACCCACAATGTAGAGGTCTGCTGGTTCTATGTAGGTGTTTTCCACATATTGGGCAAATGCTGGGCATTTAACCTTGATGTTGTGCAGCATTGCCTCCCGGTTGATGGAATTAAATGCATTTGAGGCATCAACTAATAATACTGCCTGACAGTCCTCTTCTCCAAATATTTTCCTCATGAAGTGAACTGCTGCCTCACCTTCTGCCTGCTGGCCTGCACACACTTGAAGGTTGCCAGCTGCCTGCTTTACATTATCTTTCACCACCTCCATGATGCATTTTCCTATAATCCGTCTTAAGACTTCATCCACCCCGATGGGCCTGCATCCAGAATTCTTATCAAGGGGGATTAGTCTGCAAGCCGTCAGTGCTTCGATGTTACTGCACTGACTTGAAGCCAGCTGCCTCGCCAGTGAGGCAATGATGTTACATAGGTCTGTTGCTGCCTCCCCAAACTTGATGTTACTGAGGATTACTCGCCAAGACTTTGCATCCAGGCCTGACGGTCCTGCCCCTCCCTGTGTGTGCACTGCCTTTCGCTACACCATATCTCCAGTTATCCTGTCATATATGATGGAATTAGGAGGAGTGTAGTTGCCGTCAAGCTTTGACTGGGCACTTGCTTGTCGTGCAGACGGGTGTTTTTCTTTTAGTTGTTGCATTGTTTCGTCTCTCAGGTCAAGTACTCCGTTTGGTGATTCAGCTGACAGGGATCTTGTTGCCATCGAGACCTTCCCCTGTCTCATTTTGCTGCCAAAAATCCTTGCAGCATCATTGGTATTTTGATTTCTTCTGCCTCTGTTGTTTATTCTCATCTGCAAGGCCCTTGCTTCCTCAAGTAGGTTGTCAATTTCACCTCTTTTCCACGTCTCAACCCGCCTTTGGATTGCCTTAATATTTTCTGCAATGCTAGCTCTTGGGCTGGTCGTGTTGAGAAAGAGATGTGGTATTAGTGCAAGGACCTTAAGTGAGAATGAGGCAATGGGTGAGTTATTGTTGTAATTGGCTATCAGGCGAGTGATTTCCTTGATCATGTCAGTTGTAGCATTGCATTTGGGAGGTTCAAAAAGATTACTTGAGGAACATCCAACTATTTCATTATATGTGGTGTTCACCCAGGTTACTGCATTTTCTCGGGATTTGCCCATGCAGTATGTGGGACGACCTTCTCGCACAAACCTGTGAGGCTGTTCTGCTTCCTCGTTGTTTGTGTCACTACCGTTCTGGGGACGTATAATACCTGGATGATTCCCTCTTTCACACACTCCTCTATGGTGGTCTTCATCCTGAGTTTCATTTCTGTTATAAACCTCATGATGTTCCTCACCCCCAACTTCACTACTATTCACTTCCCCATGGTGATTTAACCCACCCAGCTTTTCCATATCTCTCGCATCTTGGCGTCCATCCCTATCCCTCGCTTCACCACGGGGTCTTTCACCACCACGCATGTCCGAGTGATCGTGCATATTATCAGTGACCGCCCCATCAATTTCCATGTCACCAATCTGACGCCTGCCATGTTGGAAGCGGTCAAGTGCCGCTTCTGGTGGGCTGTGGTTCCCTAACACATTCATACAGAAAGGTCCCATCCTACAGTATGTACACGGTGACCTGTTTGTTGCACATGAGCACCTGATACATTTATGCTGCCTACTGGAGCACTGACAACAATACTGTGGCGTGGCCATAGTGTTAAAGTTTTTATACTGTGGTACAGTATTAATAATAATAAATGGCTACTTTTTGTAGTATTTATAAAATGAAAATTAAATATAATGTTACTAGAACTACCGTTTAACTATACGAATTTTAAATTTAGATTTGATATAAATGAAGAATGTGCTTGTTTTACTTCTATTTTTGTAGATAATATGATTAAGTTATGAAGCAGTTTGCTCGTTTTTCTCTAGTTTTGCATATCAGTTGATATCTAATTGTTCCTTCTTATACTAATAATCGACTGAACTGATACTGTTATGTATTTAAAGTTTGATATGAAGTAAAACAACGCTTCTTTGTTTAAGGGCTAAATAGGTGACCAATAGGTGTGTTGCAATACCGTGGAGCCTTGTTTATTGGTAATGGGTCTTCAGGCGTTACGGTGTAGGGGTGAGGGTGGTGTGTGGCCTAGCGGCAGTCTGTGTGTGTGTGTGTGTGTGTGTGTGTGTGTGTGTAGTTTAGTGATATTGGGTCTTCGGACGCTATGGTATAGGGGTGAGTGTGGTGTGGTGTGTGGTGTTGGGACAGTGTGTGTGTTGGTGTTGTGACATGTGATGTGTGATGTGTGGTTGTGGTGTGTTGTGGGGGTAAGATAGAGGCACCTTGGTTTACTAAGGCACATTGTATTAACAAGTTTTTTTTTAGTATTTCTTTTGAATACAAGAGAGAATTTTGAAAGGGTTGAGTAAGCAGTTCTAGTTTGTAATTTTATGGAGTTTACATTAGTTCTATTATATAGATATTATATTAAAAATACTTTTATTAATACTGTATTTAACAATAATAGTGTATTTAAAACTAGGGTACTATGCTTAAATTTGTTATTTATTTTAAGTTATATTTATTAATTTTATATATTAAAATTGTTTTAATTATTACTGTGCTATTTATTATTATATTAATGACTTATCTACTGTGATTGGTTATATATTTATACAATGAGATTCTATGTATAATATGTTTTATAGTAATTTAAGAACAGTCATTGTGTGTGTGTCCGTATGTATGATGTATTTACATTACAGTCTCATCTAAGGTGTGTGTAAGATTCCCTACCTAAATGTTTTTGTATGCCACACTTCTATACCACCTGGCTATGCTGGTGGTGTGTATGTAGGAGATTGTTGTATAGTTAGTGGTAGTTGTTGTTATATTTAGTGTTTGATACAGTGTTTATAAATCGTATTATTAGATGGTGTGTATGATATTGATCAGTGGTGATATTCAGTGTGTGGTAACAGCTGATGTGTTAGGGAAATGGAGTTAATGCTCCAAGGATAATGGAGTGAGCAAGAGGTGTGTGACAGGCATCCCTCGTCTCATTGTTATTTGTGGACAAAGTTAAAAATTGAAAAATAGGCTTCAGAGAGGTACTTATTTTGTAAGTGAGGGTGGCGATACTTATATTCTGGGTGTGTGAGGCAGCGCACATGTGGTGGTGGGGTCCTGGGTGGCTGATGATATAATGTATGGTGTTGACACCAGTCCAGATAACCCTCTCAGGTCAGTACCTCGCTCGCCAACGGTCCCTGCACACACACACACACACACACACACACACACACACACACACACACACACACACACACACACACACACTTCCTCCCCTTCACTCCGTAGTTTTAACACTTTTTCACATTTTCCAAGCTTTACATAGTTGATATTTAAGAGTTTCTTTCACATATGCATCGGTGTCCACTTTATGCTGGAGTGGGTATCAATTTCTAAGAACCCACAATCATTTTTACTATGATTTTGAGACGATAACACGGAGCGCCTGGCACACTGACGAAGTGGGTGGTTACTGTCCCCCTTGAGCAAGGGGACGGGTGTGTGAGTGTGTGAAGGTCACAGCCTTGCCCTTAGATCGGACTATATGAGCTCTCAGCTCCCTTCCGGGAGGGTAAAATGCTGACGATCACGACCATCAAGTGATCCTGACCGACCCGGTGAATTACACGTCCTCTCACTCCACCACCCAGAACACTACTACTACTACTACTACTACTACTACAACAGGTGCTACTACTGTTATTATTATTATTATTATTATTATTATTATCATTATTATTATTATTACTATTATTATTATCATTATCATCATCCGCCTTTAGAAGGTGGAACGATAATGTTTTTGCTGTCCTTTGTGTGTGTGTGTGTGTGTGTGTGTGTGTGTGTGTTTCGGCTGTATGGATTCCTCAACTAGTCACTAATATATCAACTTGGAATCCCACAGCTGATCACCAATTTATATATATCAGCTGAGTCGTGACCTCACAGTTCCAAGCAAGGTTAACATTGCGCCTGGTCGAAGTTACTTCCGGCTGACACACTCCACCAAAACGTCTTCTCACTCACTGGAGATGGTGGGAAATCGGTGTAGATTCCTGTTGAAGAATTTAGAAGGTAGCGTGTGCAGGTGAACTGAAACTGAGCAGATTAAATCTCTGTTTATTGGCCACAGAAAGATACAACTGCGACACAGAGCTCAGAGTTATACGTCCCTCTCGTTCTAATGATACGTGCGTTCTGCCCTAGCTAGCCGGCGTCCCCTCTGGGTGTGGCGCTGGGTCAGCAAAATCCGAGGTGCAAAACCTCCACAGACAACTGGAATTTATACATGAATAGAAGCATCATAACTGTACCATGCACATTATACACCTCAGTAAAGCAGTATTGATTATATTAAAGTATACCAACAAGGTAAATATTTCCCCCAAGACTTAAACATATACACAATTTATATTTCTCTATCGCCTTCCTTCTACCCTAGGTTTTTATTAATAGAAGATGTCTGATTTCGCATTCCATCCTAAGTCTCACTTTACATTGAAAAAGTGTTTGGTTATTTATCATTCATACTACGTTGCACATTGTTAATTATGAATAAACAACTTTATATGTAATATGCAACAATAGTGTGAAACTACAACTAGTCATGGGAAACAATATTGGCACCAGAACATGTGTATGTGTGTGTGTGTGTGTGTGTCTGTGTGTGTTTGAGAGAGAGAGAGAGAGAGAGAGAGAGAGAGAGAGAGAGAGAGTTCCCATTATATATCATGAATGGCTTGAGCTATCAACATGAAACCTTCAGGGTATCAAGATATTGCCAATTGTCACGGGGTTTTTATAATATCAGGGTAATTTTGATATAAATGGTTAAATATTATTTAATTTGATAATAATATTCAATAATATTGAAGAGCAGAGACAATGATTGTCTTGCTACATCAAGCAACGATTACTTTACGCTGACTTGCTAAGATTCTCAAGAACGAGAATTTATAAACTTTCTCAACAGTACACAGCAGAGACTAATTACTCACAATTGCTGAATTACTGTACTGTTAGCCTCTGGAGAAAGTTACATCACCCCTGACAATAAATAACTAATACTAACATCAGGTTCTTGCCGATGCTTAACTCCCAGGTGGCACAACGGATATTAGGTTAATACAACAAGACTGGTCTAAGTACCAGTTATGAAAGCAAACGTTTATGCAAGCTAGGAGCTATATGGAAAATAAGCTTAATTATGGAGAAATTAAACAAGATTTTACTTTACATTAAGCTCGAGAAAGGAACTGTTAAATTTATTAATTACAAAAAATAAATTTAACGTTACAATTCAAATCAAATTAAATGAGATGCACTCGCTCACTCACTCACGCAATAGCTAAATACTTACGCCTAGGAAAAACTCTTAAAACTAGGAAATACACAAAGGAAATACTATAGTCGATGAATGCTGCGTATCACCCAAGCTGAACTAGGATGGAAGTACTGAAGAACTGTGGAGTTTGGGTACTAGCTGACCTCACACTGCTAACACAGGACCTCTCTCCGTCGCAGCAACAACTGGACTGAATTCAAATACATTGTATGGGCAGGACGCAAGGCGTGGCTAACGGTTGAGGGAAGCAGAGGCAAACGATAAAGAAACAATTGTATCGCTCAGTAGCACACTTAATGACGTGCATTAAATCGGTCACTTTTTGAAAACGGTGACGAATGATTTGAAAAGTATACTCCGAAATGGAGGGAGAAACGGTTAGCTGAGCGATACACAGTGAGTTTTCCACTAATAGTTCGTGGCTTCTCACAAAAGGGAAATGTCGCGAACTGATTCGTGACATTACGCCCTTAGAAAGTTAAATTTTTTCCTTATGGGAAAAAATTTGTGGATATATATATATATGTACACATCCTAAGTCATTCGCACAAGATTCACACTGTGGTGTGTGTGCTATCCTGCTACAGGAGAAAGTCGCAGTCGCCAGTGAGCGAAAAAACCTCGTATTTACGTTAATAGAAACAAGCTTGAGGGAAAAACTCCGTGACGACTGTGAAAATCCTGTACTCAGGTCAAACTGAGCGAAAGTTCGCTACATTTACATTAACAACTAATTGTTATGTAGTGTAGTGTATGTAATACACGGTGTAGGTGTGACAGTTGTAGTGTAACTGTACCTACGTGTAAAATGACACAGTAATACAAATTTATAGTAAAATAATGATGACGAGGCAGAAGAGAAGGGGCGGCAGCATGCAACAGGAACGGCCAGCTGATCTGCACGGCAATGCTGCACCCACCAGCTACACCTGCGAAAGGAATTAAGGTGGAGCATCAAAACTGTTATTTCTGTCTCTCTCTCTCTCTCTGCCTAGCAATCAGTACTTGTCATTATTAACCAGGAAACGTAATTCTTGAATTCACAAATTGCTTAGAACCCTTATAGCTTACTGGTTAACGCTTATTAACTAGGAAATGTGCCAATTCTTGAATTACTCAAATCTCTTAGAACGGGCAGTTTACTAGTTAACCTAACATTATTAACCAGGAAACGTGCCAGTTCTTGAATTCACAAATTGCTTAGAACGGGCAGTTTACTGGTTAACCTAACTCTACACTTACGAGTAATACAGGAAGCTGAAAATCGCTACGCAATCTCGGGCAGGTCACGTTTTAACACCCACCATGGGTGTGAACACTCATGTGGGTAATGTGCATTCTCCGGGAATCCTCAGAGAGGCCCACAGCTCGAGACATTCCACAAGGTAATTCATACACAGCCTCGGACTGTCTCTGCAAGGTTCTCAAACTTCCCCCTTAACTTATGGTATACATGTATGTACAAGCCCTGGATATACTGTGTCCTGTAGGGCCAACGAGTGAGACGTCTGGTCTACACTTTTAACTGGGAACCAGGCTGGTCCTTGGATTACTCAAATCGCTTAGGATGCCTATCTTACGGAACCCAACATACAACAGTTGGTAGTTAGTAAGCAGCTAGGTGAGACATCAGGTCTACACCCACATTACCACTATCCTGTCTCTCAACTGACTCAGAGATTACAGGTGTGGTTAGAAACGGCACAGGAAGGGCATGTCCCTGATTAGTGGTGTTACTTTGACACACACTGCAGGAACTGACAAAACTATCTATGTCTCGTCCCATCCCTGGCCAGAAAAAGTCAGCTCGGATACGGCCCTGGGTCTTCCTTTTGCCCATGTGACCTCCTGAGGCTGAACAATGACCCCATTGTAACACTGCTAGGCGGTACTTGGCGGGAACGACAAACTGCAGTCGAACCTCGCCCTCGGGTGTTCGTGACTCACGGTAGAGCCGTCCTTGTTTGCGAAGGAACTTGGCTCGACCTCCCCGTGAATACTTAATCACTCGACCCTTTTGTTTGTTCCGCACGGTAGCAAGTGTCGGGTCAGAATGTTGTTCTTGCACAACAAGTTGACTACACATCAGATCTTGCGGCGATTCAATGATCACTGGGGTGACACAGTCTGGAGCCTCAGTCATGGCTCGTGTTACCGCAGCAGCCGAAGTCTGAGTAGCGTCATCGGAGCAACTATCCTTGACTCCAATAATATTTCCAATGATGAGTTCAAATAAAGGTTCTGGCATGACAACTGCAAGTGTCATACCAGTATAAAATGGAGATGCCACCTGGATGCATGCCTCAGGGAACAATCTCACTGATCCATCAATAAGGCTTGCATGGATCTGTCGACCTGTATACTGCTCAGGCCGAACTAAACTCTGCTTAACAGAGCAACCTGAGGAACCATTGTCTCTCAGGACCTTCACAGGAATGCCTCCCACAAACCCTGGCTGAACAAGGAAGGTACTGTCACCTGTGGGAGGGCCTGTGGAGGAAGCAGCTAGCCACTCATAAGGCTGCTGAATTGATGTGGCAAACATTGTGCCTTGTGAGTTATAAGATGGAACATTGGCCATCTGTGGAGGGGGGTTCACTGTCACTGTGGGACTAGTGAACTGTGGGGAAGTACCCACACTGGTAGGGACGTGACCACCGGGCTGCTGCTGAGGAATGAAGGCTGCATTCGCTTCCTGCCTCTTTTGAGCTGGTGGTGGAAAAGTTTGTCCCGACGGTCGGTTGCGTGGCTGATACTGCTGCTGGTTAGGGTACTTGTTGTACCTCTTCCACTCAGGTTTCTGAGTGTTTTGCCCCTGGTCCTTCCACTGCGGTTTTGGACCTTGGCCATTATTCTGAGAATGGCCTTGTTGCTGGGGTTCAGTCTGAGACGGCTTCCCAGACTTGGCAGTGTCTTTTCTGCTCCAGGTGTTTTGCTTACGAGCTTGATACCCGTATGCAGTAAAGAATGCGTCAGCCTTCTCTACCATTTGGCTGGCATCTTTCACCTGGCAGATCTTAAGCTGTGCTATGAGCTCAGCAGGCCATGACCTCTCTAGCTGTGTACGCAGCATAAGGTCAATTATCCCCTCACGCGTGGAAGGAGTTTCATCTTTCTCCATCCACTCACCTAAGTAAGCAGTGAGACGGTCGAGGAACTGAACAGCTGTCTCCTTGTCTTGGAGACGAGCTCGCATGAACTGAGCTTTGGCGTCGTCTACTGTGAGACCATAGGCCTTAATGAGTGCAGCTTTCATCACTTCATACGTGAGATTGTCTCCACGAATTCTGTGGAGAATATCGAGGGCAGGGCCCTCAAACAGGCTAAGAAACTGAAGCCGCTTAGCTGCATCATCGAGCTGGTAAAGCTGAGCCATGTCTTCAAATCGAGCTATGTATGGCTCGATTCGCTCGCCATCTGTGTATGGGGGAAGCTTGATGTGTGGGGTCGCCATAACATGTGCAGGGAGAGCGCTCGTGGAGCTTGAACCAACTGCACCAGATGTGTCTGAAGCCAAGGAATCTCGCTTGAGCTTCAGCACTTCAAGTTCATGTTTTTCTCGTGCTTCTCGCTCGGCACGTTCGTGTTCTCGTTCTCTGTCTCGTTGTTCACGCTCGTGTTCGCGCTGTTCACGCTCGTGTTCGCGCTGTTCACGCTCGTAATCGCGCTCTTTCTCACGCTGCTCTTGTTCATATGCACGCTCTCTTTCACGCTGTTCGCGCTGTTCTCGCTCGTATTCGCGCTGAATCTTACGCTCTTCACGGGCATCATTCTCGCGCTGCTGCTCCTGATTATGCCGTGAGAGTATGTATTCTTTAATTTCAGTTGGGTCTGTAAGACCCATATCTTTGGCTTCCTGTAAAAATATGGTAGTAGCCATGTCGCTAACTCAATCTAAATAACTAGCGACTCAGTACTGATTGCTGCTTCGCAAACGAATGCCAATAAACACAAATAAAGAGTACAGACACAAGCTAGTGGTGACCAGTCTTATCCAGTTAACTGGCAAAGAATAAATCAAAAATGTAAATGACTGGGAAGACTATTGTCAATAATAAACACAATGGGTACGGCGACTTCCCAGGAGCGAATAAAATCGTCTGGCATTACCAAGAATAAACTAGAGTTAAGTATTCTATTGATTAATAAAGCAAAATTCACTTGCTGAATTAAGGGTAAACACCAGTAAGCTTGTGCCTATAAACTTTAATGATAAATACCTAAATATGAATGAGTGAGCACTATCTCGTGAATAGCTTTAGAGCTAGGAGTTAATATCCTGGAATGAGGTCGCCAATTGTCACGGGGTTTTTATAATATCAGGGTAATTTTGATATAAATGGTTAAATATTATTTAATTTGATAATAATATTCAATAATATTGAAGAGCAGAGACAATGATTGTCTTGCTATATCAAGCAACGATTACTTTACGCTGACTTGCTAAGATTCTCATGAACGAGAATTTATAAACTTTCTCAACAGTACACAGCAGAGACTAATTACTCACAATTGCTGAATTACTGTACTGTTAGCCTCTGGAGAAAGTTACATCACCCCTGACAATAAATAACTAATACTAACATCAGGTTCTTGCCGATGCTTAACTCCCAGGTGGCACAACGGATATTAGGTTAATACAACAAGACTGGTCTAAGTACCAGTTATGAAAGCAAACGTTTATGCAAGCTAGGAGCTATATGGAAAATAAGCTTAATTATGGAGAAATTAAACAAGATTTTACTTTACATTAAGCTCGAGAAAGGAACTGTTAAATTTATTAATTACAAAAAATAAATTTAACGTTACAATTCAAATCAAATTAAATGAGACGCACTCGCTCACTCACTCACGCAATAGCTAAATACTTACGCCTAGGAAAAACACCTTAACTAAACTCTTAAAACTAGGAAATACACAAAGGAAATACTATAGTCGATGAATGCTGCGTATCACCCAAGCTGAACTAGGATGGAAGTACTGAAGAACTGTGGAGTTTGGGTACTAGCTGACCTCACACTGCTAACACAGGACCTCTCTCCGTCGCAGCAACAACTGGACTGAATTCAAATACATTGTATGGGCAGGACGCAAGGCGTGGCTAACGGTTGAGGGAAGCAGAGGCAAACGATAAAGAATCAATTGTATCGCTCAGTAGCGCACTTAATGACGTGCATTAAATCGGTCACTTTTTGAAAACGGTGACGAATGATTTGAAAAGTATACTCCGAAATGGAGGGAGAAACGGTTAGCTGAGCGATACACAGTGAGTTTTCCACTAATAGTTCGCGGCTTGTCACAAAAGGGAAATGTCGCGAACTGATTCGTGACACCAATATCTTGGACTTGGCCAACAGCAAATTCTGGCTGGCGATTAACATCCGGCTCCCGAATGCTTATCTTTAATTTTTATTATTCTTATCATTACTGTTTTTAATATGCGGGTGTGACTTAGAAAGAAAGCATTTTCTCACTTTTTAAGATTTTTCTGGTAGTTTTCTCCATTCTTTTGTTTTTCTTTTGTCTCCATTCTCTCTCTCTCTCTCTCTCTCTCTCTCTCTCTCTCTCTCTCTCACACACACACACACACACACACAGCTGATCGTTTGTTTAGCGTACAACTGCCCCAGGGAATGTAAGTACTATATGTGCTTTTAGTACTGCAAAATGACCACATACATTAGTAAAACAAATTTAGAAAAGAAAAGGGATAAAGGTAGAAAGCAGGATGATGATTTCTACCAAGAATTGGTTGAAATGGAGACTCACAATTAACTGGTGGAAAGAGTACACAGACTAGAGATGGCTTTTCAGAACGAGATTGATGAAATTAAGAAACAGATGCACTTGCAAAAGGAAAATATAGAAAAATTAGGAAAGGAGGTCAATAAGAAAGACACAACCATAGATGAGTTAACAGTAGAATTGGGTTCACTTAGGAGGAAAATTAGTGAAATGGCAAGTACAACAGTCAACCACGAGAGTATTATGGAAGAGTTCAAAAATGATACAGAGACAATTAGGCAAGTAAGCAGTCTGATAGACCAGAGCAGTGGTATTGAGGAGAGGATAACACAAGTGAATGAAGCTGTGGAAAGCTACAAAAATGATGTGGAAACCACTTATGCTGAAATGGTGAAAGTAAAGAAAGACTTAGAAACAAGGGTGGAAGAAAAAAGCATTAAAAAGGAAGTGAAAGAATAATCCAAAACAATCCTAAGTTAGTCAGAGATTCAGTAGATATCAATAAATCTATAGTAATCACTGGTACAGAAGAGGAAGAAGTAAAAAACAAGATCTCAAGAGACAAAAAGGAGATGGCAAATGTAATGAGCATAATGAAAGAAGTATCAGAGGAAATCTGTAGTAAAGACATAGAGGAACACAAAAGGTTAGGGAAATACGAGAGAAGCAAGTCAAGACTCCTAAAGGTAACCTTCCATAGTGTAAACACCGAGGAGGAGATACTAAAAAATGCAAAGAATCTTATGGAAAAAGAGTTAAAAAATGTATGGATAAAAAGATGCCTAACACAACAGGAATTGGAATTACTGAAAGAGAATAGGGAGGAAGCAAAATCAAAAAATGAGGGAAGATCAGAGGAGAAGAATAAAATTTTTACAAAGTAATTGGATTGCAGGTATGCAAGTGGACATAAACAAGAGGGAATAAGAAGGAGTAAGGTAGTAGAACCAAATCATGACAAGTATATAAACAAGATGATTAAGTTGATGTACTCAAATGTGGATGGAATGGTATCTAAATTATTAGAGATGAATGATTATGTCAGAGAAAATGAACCACATATAATATGCCTAACTGAAACAAAATTAACACCAAGGATATCAAATGACATCCAAAACTTAGAGGAATATAATATTTGGAGAAGAGATTGGAACTTAAAAAAAAGAGGAGGAACTATAATATTAACTAGGAAAAATCTAAACATCAAAGAAATAGAACTAAATATACCCTCACAAGTAGAACTGATTGCATTAGAGATCAGTACATCTGAAGGGGAAGTAATTGTAGCCAATTTGAACATGTCACCCAGATCAAACACATGGGCAAGAGATGAATATGAGGACCTGGCAGAGAGTACAATTCAGAGTTTAAGATCTTTACTACATAAAATGGAAGAGAAATCGGAAAAAATTATACAAACTGGAGATTTTAATACAAATATAAATTGGAATACTCTAGATATAATAAGCCAAGAAAGTTGTTGGGACCAAAAGCTCCTGTATCTCGTGCAAGAGTTTTTCCTATCGCAACATGTAAGGGAAAGCACCAGAAAAAGAGGACTCGATGTACCCTCAATGCTAGATCTCATATTTACAAGGCAAGAAAACGATATTGACAATTTAAATATCACCCTCCATTCGGCAAAAGCGACCATGCAGTACTAAATTGCAACTTCAGGATTGCATATGACATAGTTAACAGCAATGAAAGTTACAAAAAGAGCCTAAACTATAAAAAGGGAAAGTATCATGACCTAAAGAAGTACTTCTTAGAAATGGATTGGGAAAAGGAGCTTAGAGGACAAGATTTAAATGCTGTATATGAAAAATTCTGTGAACTTTATGAAATCCGTTGTGCCAGCCAGGAGTTAATGCACTGGCAAGAACCTGTTTATTATTAATAGCATTAGTTATTGATTGTCAGGGGTGGAGTCACTTTCTCAAGAGGCTAACAGTACTAACAAACAGCATGCATGAGTAATTAGTCTCTTCTGTGTACTGTTGAGAAAGTTTATAAATTCTAGTCCTTAGAGAACTGGCGAAGTAATTCGGCATAAAGTAAAACTTACTGCTTGATTTTCACAAGTCAATTCCTTGTCTCTATTAATGCAAGCAACATTTAAGCAATTCATTAATTCGTAAATTCGCATCCACCTGTGACATCTGGCGATCTCATTCCAGGATATTAAGTCCTAGCTCTAAAGTTATTAATGAGATAATACTCACTCACTCATACTTAGGTATTTATCATTAAAGTCTATAGGCACTATCTCTCTGGTGATTATTGATTCATTTCTATTAATTTTTCATAATAGTTTTCACAGTCAGTTTTTTTAATTTTCTTTCTTTACCAGTTTAACTAGGTAAAACTGGTCACCACCAACCTGTGCCTATATTCTTTACTCTTGATTATTGGCATTTCTCTGCAAAATAGCAGTCAGTACCTAGTCTTTAGTTCACTCAGACTGAATTAGCATCACGACTACTAATATCTATGTACAGGAAGGTAAAGATATGGGGCTTAGCGACCCCCCCCAAAATAAAAGAATATGTACTCTCTCGGTTTAGTTACAAGCAGCAATGTGAGAATGATACTCGCAAAGAGTGTCAAATCCAATGTGAACACGAGCGACAACAACTCGAATATGAGCAAAAACAACGTGAACAAGAGCGAGAACAACGCGAGAGAGAACGTGAATACGAGCGAAAACAATGAGAACACGAACGTGCCGAGCGTGAGACATGTGAGAAACATGAACTTGAGATGCTGAAGCTCAAGCTAGACTCTTTGGCTTCAGACATATCTGGTGCAGCTAACCCAAGCTCCACGAGCACTCTCCCTGCACATGTTCTGGCGACCCCACACATCAAGCTTCCTCCATACAAGGAAGGCGAGCGAATCGAGCCATTCATAGCTAGTTTTGAAGACATGGCACAGCTGTACCAGTTGGATGAGGCAGTTAAGCAGCTCCAGTTTCTTAGCCTGTTTGAGGGCCCTGCCCTCGATATTCTCCACAGAATTCGTGGAGACAATTTCACGTATGAGATGATGAAGGCCGTACTCGTCAAAGCGTACGGTCTCACAGTTGACGACGCCAAGAGTCAGTTTGTGAGGGAGCGTTTACAAGAAAAAGAGACTGCCGTTCAGTTTCTTGATTGACTTACTGCTTACTTAGATGAGTGGATGGAGAAAGATGAAACTCTTTCCATGCATGAGGGGATAATTGATCTTATGCTGCGCACGCAACTAGAAAAGTCATGGCCTGCTGAACTTATGGCTCACCTTAAGATCTGCCAGGTAAGGGATGCCAGCCAAATGGTGGAGAAGGCTGATGCATTCTTCACTGTATACAGGTATCAAACTCGTAAGCAACACACCTGGAACAGGAAAGCTGACAAATCTGTGATACCATCTCAGACCGAACCCCAGCATCAAGGCCATTCTCAGAATAATGGCCAAGGTCCAAACAAACCGCAGAAGAAGGACCAGGGGCAAAACACTCAGAAACCTGAGTGGAAGCAGTACAACAAGTACCCTAACCAGCAGCAGTATCAGTCACGGAATCAAAGGTCAGGACAACATAGTGGTGTCGTCCCTAGCAGTATGGGTACTTCTCCACAGTTCTCTAGTCCCCCAGAGACAGTGAACACTCTGCCACAGGTCAACGCTCCATCTCCCCAGACGGTGAGTATGACCCCTCAGGTATCTAATTCTCAGGGCACCATGTTTGCTGCATCATTTATTCAGCAGCCTCATCAGTGGCTGGCTGCTTCCTCAAACAGGCCCTCCCACAGGTAATAGTACCTTCCTTGTTTAGCCAGGGTTTGTGGGAGGCATTCCTGTGAAGGTCCTGAGAGACAATGGTTCCTCAGGTTGCTCTGTCATGCAGAGTCTAGTTCGGCCTGAGGAATAGACAGGTCGACAGATCCAAGCTCAGCTTATTGATGGATCAGTGAGATTGTTCCCTGAGGCACGTATCCAGGTGGCATCTCCTTTCTACACTGGCTTGACAGCTGCTGTTGTCATGCCAGAACCTTTGTTTGACCTCATTATCGGCAACATACCGGGCATGAAAAACAGTTGCACCATAGATAATGCTACTCAGACTTCGGCTACGGTAACACGAGCCATGGCCAAGGCTCCAAACTGCGTCACCCTGGTGACCATTGCATCGTCGCAAGATCTGATTTGTAGCCAAGATATTGTTCAAGAACAACATTCTGACCAGACACTTGCTGCCGTGTGGAAGAAACAAAAGGGTAGAGTGATTAAGTATTCACGGGGAGGTCAAGCCAAGTTCCTTCGTAAACATGGACGGCTGTACCATGAGTCACGAACAACCCAGGGCGAGGTTCGACTGCAGTTTGTCGTTCCTGCTAAGTATTGCCTAGCAGTGTTAGAATGGGGTCATTGTTCAGCCTCAGGTCACATGGGCAAAAGGAAAACCCAGGGCCGTATTCGTGCTGACTTTTTCTGGCCAGGACTGGGACCGGAAATAGATAGTTTTGTGCGTTCCTGCAATGTGTGTCCATGTACCACCAATCAGGGACATGTCCTTCCTGAGCCGTTTGAATCCACACCCATAATCTCAGAGTTAGTTGAGAGACAGGGCAGTGGTGATGTGGGTGCAGTCTTGACGTCTCACCCGTTCGCCCCACAGGACACATTATGTCCAGGGCCTGTACATACATATGTACTGTAGGTTAAGGGAGAAGTTCGAGAACTCCACAGAGACAATCCAAGGCTGTGTTTGAATTACCTTGTGTCTCGAGCTGTGGGCCTCTCTGAGGATTCCCGGAAAATGCATATTATCCACATGAGTGTTCACATCCACTTTGGGTGTTAAAAAGTGACCTGCCCGAGATTGCGTAGGGATTCTCAGCTTGCCGTTGTTAATCGTAAGTGCAGAGTTAGGTTAACCAGTAAACTGCCCGTTCTGAGAGATTTGAGCAATCCAAGAACTGGCACGTTTCCTGGTTAATAATGTAGGTTAACCAGTAAACTGCCCGTTCTGAGAGATTGGGCAATCCAAGAACTGGCACGTTTCCTGGTTAATAATGCAAGTTTAACCAGTAAACTACAGGGGTCCTTAAAGATTTGAGCAATCCAAGGACTACGTTTCCTGGTTAATAATGTATCCATTAATAGAATAGGCCTAATAGCGTACTTTTTGTAACATAAGTACTGATTACTAGGCAGAGAGAGAGAGAAATGACACTTTTGATGCTCCACCTTGATTGCTTTTGCAGGTGCAGCTGGCGGGTGCAGCATTGTCATGGAGATCAGCTGATCGTCTCTGCCGCATGCTGTCGCCTCTTCTCTTCTGCCTCATCGTCATTATTTATTATTAATTTGTATTACATAATTTTACACGTAGGCACAGTTACACCGCAACTGTCACACCTACACCGTGTATTACATACATCACGCTACATGACAATTAGTTGTTAATGTAAATGTAGGTAACTTTTTGCTCAGTTTGACCTGAGTACAGGATTTTCACCGTCGTCACGGAGTTTTTTCCTCAAGCTTGCTTCTATTAACGTAAATACGAGGTTTTTACACTCATGGGCGACTGTGATTTTCTCCTGTAGCAGGGTAGTACACACACCACGGTGTGAATCTTGTGTGACTGAGTTAGAATTTATATGTATGTATATCGAAAAATTTTCTAAAGAAAAATTTGATTGTGATGGGGCGTAATGTCACGAATTCGCACAAGCGTATTTATAAATTCGTGACATAGTACCAATGTGGGAAAACCACGAATTTTAGTGGAATTTCCGCTGCGCATCACTCATTTCAACCGTCCAGGTATTCACTCCGACTGGGATGGTTTTCAGAATATTTCTCACTATTTCACAAGTGATCATTTGTATGCACGACGTTAGTGTCTTCACTGAGTGATTTATTGTGAGCGTATGTCGCTCACTTTCGTTGACCGTTCACTTAGGCCATGCCTATTTCCGGTGAAAACGGCCATCGCTCACCCCCTTTCATAATTTGAAGTTAGTCAGGTTTGGATCGTTGCGGGAGTAGGATCGTTGTGCCCAGCGTGGAGCAGCATTGCCGTTGTACAGCGAGTTCCTGAAATCTCCACCTAGATGGTGAATTGGCGAAGAGGGTTTACCGTATTGCAGCATCTGTCCTGGACCGACACCCAGTTCTTTCCGCTTAGCTCCCCTCCACTGACCAGTATTTCTTTTTGTTTTCCTAGGTTTAAGTGTTTAGCTTTTGAATGAGTGAGTGAGTGTATTCTCCTTGTTATTTTGAATTCATTTTGAGACTCATGTAACGTAAATTTATTTCATTGCAATGAATAAAATTATAGTTCTTTTTCTTTGAGCTTAATGTAGTTAAACTCGTGTTTTATTTCTCCACATTAAGCTTATTTTAGTTGCCGCTCCTAGTTTGCACAAACGCTTTGCATTATTCATAACTGGTACTTGGACCAGTACTTTTGTATCAAGCTTAAATCCGTTGTGCCAGGTACTTGAACCAGTACTTTTGTATCAAGCTTAAATGCACTGACAACAAGCTGTTTATCATTTATAGCATTAGTTACTGATTGTCAGGGGTGGAGTCACTTTCTTAGGAGGCTAACAGTACTAACAAACAGCACGCATGAGTAATTAGTGTCTGCTGTGTACTGTTGAGAAAGTTTATAAATTCTCGTCCTTAGAGAATCGGCAAAGTAAGCCGGAATAAAGTAAAACTTACTACTTGATTTTCACAAGTCAATTCCTTGTCTCTATTAATGCAAGCAACATTTAAGAAGCAATTTATTAATTCTTAAATTCGCATCCCCGTGACAGAATATATATATATATATATATATATATATATATATATATATATATATATATATATATATGTGTGTGTGTGTGTGTGTGTGTGTGTGTGTGTGTGCCTACTCGCTCAACTGACAGACGGACAGACCGACCAACCGTATGGACAACCGACTTAACAACCGAATGGCCAACCAACTGAGTCAAACTGCCTGCCTTCTCGCCTCTCCGTCCGTCCGTCCTGTCTGTCTGTTGTAAATATGAAACACTGGGCATGTTGCAAGCTCCGATGGCAGCTCAGGGGAGTTGCTTCACAAATCTCTTTCCGACGTGATCGTAAGATGATTTTTTTTTAAAATAACAGAACAGAGGAAAGAAAAACATGAGTAAAAAATAATAATCCATACACCAGATTACTGGTGTCCTCCATTCATAAAATATCTGTAACAATTGGACTTGAACAGCTGTAGGTTGAACTTTGGAGGTAAACAACTCCGGGGAAGCGAGTTCCAGTGAGATGCAGTTTGGGGAATGGAAGAATTCTGATAGACAGAAGTTCTGCTATATGGCTTTGTGACGTTCCAGTCATGAGCGCTGCCATATGCCTGTGTAGCACGAGGGAAGGAATGGAGAGGTGGCACCATGGACGCAACGTCGTCTGAGCATTTACCATAAAAATACCTGTAAAATAATGCAAGGGAGGCAACATTCCTTCTTACTTGTTGGGGAGGTAGTTTATTTATAATAGCGGGATTATTAATAATTCCAGTAGCTTCGTTCTGAATTTTGTATAGTTGTTTTAATGCAACCTCTCCACATCCACTCCACAAGATTGAGCAATATTCAAGCTGAAAGCGCACATAGTGATACTAGAGAAACCATTAAAATAAACTCCCCGTGAAAAATAAAGGAAATACCTCAAACTACGAGACGTCTGTTATTTATCTGTTTATTCAACCTGTTGACTTAGACCAACTACTTTAGAGGAAGTCAGCCAGAACGTCCTAGTACTAGAACTTGACTCTCCAGAAACTGCTCCACTGAGTATGCACAATAGATGTATAAAAACCATCCTAGACAATTTACCAACTAACAATGCTCCAGGTCCAGATGGAATTCCTCCAATTGTAAAAAAAAAAAAAAAAATGTTCCCCTGAGCTTCCTCCTTTTCTAGCTAAATTATTCATATTATACATACGTACTTCTTCATTCCTAGATTCTTGGAAGGAAGCCACTATCCACCCTATTCCGAAGAAAAGAAGTTCTTCTGACCCTTCTGATTACAGACAAGCAGTTATCATGTCTTCTCTTGGTAAAGTAATGATACTGTAATTAATAAGAACATACAGTAGTTAAACATCTTGAACCCAACAACTTAATGATAGACAGTATGGTTTTCGACACTAAAGATCCACCAACCATCAATTGACCAACAGGAAGAAACTCATGCAGTAGCCCTTGATTTTTCTAAAGCTTTCGACAGCGTGTGGCACCATTCCCTGCTATCCAAACTCACTTGCTATGGACAAACGTCTTTTGTTCCTCTGTTTTCATATCTCAACGACAGAAAGATAAGAATTAAAGTAGGTGATATACATTCCAATTTCAACACGATTAATGTTGGCGTGCCACAGGGTCCGTTTCTGGCTTCAATTCTATTCCTAATTCATATTAATCTCTTATCTGTCACCAATAATCCCATCCATTCATATGCAGATGTCTCAACACTTCACAGTTCATTCACACTTAAACATCAATTCGCAAGGTTTAATATCTCCAACTCACACCTTAGTACAGCAATCTCCATAAATCAAGACGTATCTAAGATCACTGAATGGGGACAAAATAACATTGTCTCAATTTATGCTAGTAAAACCAGATATACAATTAATTAAGACAGATAATGCCTGATTTCTATATTACCTTCAATGTTACTAATATTTCTCTCTCTCAAAGTACTGAAACTCTCGGAGTTTCACTTAACAATGCCCTCAGCTGGACCTCTCATATTAGACCATTTGCTAAAACCACTTCAAAGAAACGTAGATTATTGTACAGAGTCCGGAAGTTCTTCACTGACGAGCTGTTAGCCATAATTTATAAGAGTCATGTGCACTCTCAGCTGGAAAATTGCTCACCAATGTGGAATGGATGTGGAGAGATTGCACTAAAACAACTAGACACAATTTTGAACAAAGCTGTTAGAATTATTAATAACCCTACTATTACAAATGAACTACCTCTCCTAGAGGTAAGAAGGAATGTTGCCTCCCTTGCATTGTTTTTTATAGATACTTTTATGGCAAACTCTCAAAGTCGCATCTATTGTACCGCCTCTCCATGCCTTCCCCCGCGCTACAAAGGCATCTAGTAGCTCTCATGGCTGGACTGTCTCACTACCATGCTGCCGAAATTCTGCCTATCAGATATCTTTTATTCCCCAAATTGCATCTCTTTGGAACTCTTCTCCCCAGAGTGGTTTCCCCTAAAACTTCAACCAACGGCTGTTCAAGTCCAAGTTTTACATTTTTTTTTTTTTTTAATGAAAGGAGGACACCTGTAATCTGGTGTATGGATTATTTTTTAAATAATTTTTCATTACTCTACTCTGTTATTTAAAAGAAAAAAACTTTATTAAGTCATAAAAGAGTGTTTAAACCTGGAATTAATTTAGCATTTTACTTTGACTAGCTTTAGGTTTCTCTTTTTAAAGTCACACAACTAAATTTTTGTAAAAACATTATGATTTTATTTTAACTAACGCCAGACATTTTTTATTTTTTTTTTTTATTTTTTTTTTAGCTAAGGCCAGCTATTTTAATTTGATTAGGGGAAACCAAGACCATCATGTAATTAATGAGAAAATCCATTATTTTCTTCATTTTGACAGCGATTCTTTTTTTTCCCATAACTACAGTATATACTGTATGTTTTTAATGTACTTGAAGGGGTTAAGATAATTCAACATGGTATTGTTTAAAATATGACTGTTTGAGTAGTGTGCAGTTGTACAGAGGAACTAATGTAAACGTGTGTGGATCTGTATTGGTGTGTGTGTGTGTGTGTGTGTGTGTGTGTGTGTGTGTGTGTGAGAGAGAGAGAGAGAGAGAGAGAGTATTGCTAGATGGAGGGATCGTTTTTTAAGTCTCCCTATGCCTGGATATCCTCTTTCGGAGTCGCCCCTTACAGGATGAGGGTTTAGTCAGAAGCCTGACAGATGGAATTCAGAAAACATTAATATAAGCTAGGTAGGATATATAGATAAATACATATAGGTAGAGAGATACTTAGGTAACTTGGTAGTTCAGTAACTGGATAGATGGGTACACAGAATGTACAAAAATAAATTCGGAAGACGGAAAGGTAGATAGATCGACAGATTGATAGACATAAATAGATGGAACGATAGATAGGTAGGTGGATATAGAGATCGGTAATTAATGGATAGGCTGACAGGTAGGCAGAATTTACTAGTCATCGTACTGAATGGAAAATTATCAGGTAAATTATGTTTCCTTTTTCGCTCCTTCCTCTAAAATTACCTTTGTGATTTTAAGTATGGGGACGTCTTCATGAGTTGCTCTGTCCAACTGTCTCCATAGTTTTCTTTTTTTCGGAAACGATGTTTTACGAGTACATCTACCTGTTAAAGCGATTTTAACGATGCGACACAATACCAGGCCAACACATCATACTATACCACTCAATAATACTACAAAGCACGCCATACCATACTCTAAGACAACACCACACAGTACCACAGTTCCACACCACACCATACTACCTCCCACACAACACACCATACTATAGCATTCCCTCACACCTGCCAGATTCGACCGGGGGTTTGGTGGGAGGAGGAGACATGTGCTTTGCTCTGCTTTTATTTTTCACAGTTGTATTCATGGGAGCT
The DNA here is from genome assembly GCF_032717465.1 of Coenobita brevimanus. NCBI lineage: Eukaryota > Metazoa > Arthropoda > Malacostraca > Decapoda > Coenobitidae > Coenobita > Coenobita brevimanus. The sequence goes on from NC_137057.1 coordinate 12,142,595, forward strand.
ACATTGTATGGGACAATGACCTGTTGCTCTTGTCGTCCTTTCTTGTGTTTCTTTATTCATTCCTTTATTCAGTTTGTTTTCTGTCTTCCCTTCTACTCTTCTTCCTTCCTTCCTTCCTACATTGTATAAGTCAGTGACTTTTTTTTTCTTTTATCCTCCTTTGTTATATACCTTTATGCTTACCTTTATTTATTTCTGTGTATCATACCCTTCTCTCACTTTCCTTCCTCCTGCCTACATTGTAAGGGACCATGGCCTTCTTACTCTTGTCCTCCTTTCATTTGTTCCTTTATTTATTTCTTTGTATCTTCCCTCCTCTACTTAATTTCTTCTTTTCCTCCTGCCTTCCTTCATTTTTTCCCCTCCCTTCCACCCTCCCTCCCTCCCTCCCCCCGCATGCCAGTCACGCCCCCAGTGACCGCGTGGGTTAGGTCCTCACTGACCTTTATATCATCCTAAATCTCCCACCAGTGAAAAAGTTGCCTGGAATGTTGAGCCAGGGATGGATGGATAGATGGTGGGTGTTGGAGAATAGACAGGAAGATGATTAAAGAGCTGGCCATCGTCCTCTGCCTGACTTGATAATGAATGGTGTCTCTCTCTCTCTCTCTCTGTATAAATACATACACATATACATATATATATATATATATATATATATATATATATATATATATATATATATATATATATATATTTCTCCTTTCTCTGAAATCTCCATTCTAGGAGATTTCAATGTTCACCACCACCTTTGGCTCTCCTCTCCTTTCACTGATCCACCTGGTGAACAACCCTACATCTTTTCTATCCATAATGACCTAGAGCAGCTTGTACAGCACCCTACCCATATCCCAGACCGTCTTGGAGAGAGCTCCAACATACTTGACCTCTTCCTTACAACTAATCCTTCTGCTTGCACTGTTAATCTTTTCTCTCCGTTGGGCTCCTCCGATCACAACCTTATCACCTTAACCTGTCCTATCACTCTGGTATGGCCTGTGGACCCTCCAGGGAAACGTCGCCAGTGGCATTTTGGAGCCGCGGATTGGGAGGTCCTCAGGCAGTACTTCTTTGATTTTCCATGGAATGATTATTGCTTCCATGGCCGGGAGCCATCTGAGTGTGCCTTGTGCATTACGGAGGTTATTCTCTCGGGCATGGAAGCATACATTCCTTTCTCATATCCTTTGACTAACGCAAGAGAGCCTTGGTTTAATCACGCTTGTTCTAATGCTGTCAGCAACAAGGAGGGGGCAAACAAAAGGTACCGGAGCCAACCCACCCCTGAATCACATCATCTTTACGTTTCTGCCTGGAATCATGCTAAGTCTGTTCTTTGCTCTGCCAAAAATAATTTCATCCGTACTAAATGCTCACAACTCTCCAACTCGAATTCTTCCTGCTTCTTCTGGCACCTTGCCAAAAACCTTTCTAACAACTTTACCTCATCATCCTTCCCTCCTCTTTTCTACTCTGATGGTTCTGTAGCTATTTCTTCTATTGATAAAACAGGTCTCTTTGCTCAGACTTTCTCCTCCAATTCCATCTTAGACGATTCCGGTGCTGTTCCTCCATCATTTCCCGCCTCTGACTTCCTCATGGCTGACATTAAAATTTCTTCAGCTGATGTATTTTCTGCCATCACTGGCCTCAGTATTAACAAGGCATATGGGCCTGATGGAGTCCCTCCTGTTGTTCTCAAGAACTGTGCTTCTGTGCTTTCACCCTGCCTAGGCAAACTCTTTCGCCTTTGACTGTCAACTTGTACCTTTCCTTCTTGCTGGATGTTTGCTCTCATTCAGCCAGTCCCAAAGAAGGGTGACCACTCCCAACCCTCCAACTATCGTCCAATTGCTTTAAAGTCCTGTATTTCAAAAGTTTTCGAGTCAAGTCTCAATAGAAAAATTTTAAGGCATCATTCCTATCACAACCTTCTTTCTGATCGTCAGTATGGGTTCCGTCAGGGACGCTCCACTGGCGATCTTCTCACCTACCTTTCAGACTCCTGGTCATCCTCCTTTCGGGACTTTAGCGAAAGCTTTGCCATTGCACTTGACATCTCAAAGACTTTTGATCGAGTCTGGCATAAATCTTTAAATTCCAAGCTGCCCTCTTACGGTTTCTATCCTTCTATCTGTGCCTTCATCGCTAGCTTCCTTTTTGGTCATTCTATAGCCGCTGTTGTAGACAGCCATCGTTCCTCTCCTAGATCTATCAACAGTGGTGTTCCTCAAGGCTCTGTCCTATCACCAACTCTCTTCCTTTTATTCATCAATGACATTCTAAGCTGTACATCTAGCCCTATCCACTCATACACTGATGACTCCACCCTTCACCTTTCCATTCGGTTCCCGCAACGTCCATCTTAGCAGTTATTTCAACAAACAAGGGATGAGGCTATGGCACACCTAATGTCTGACTTGGCTCGTATCTCTGACTGGGGTAAAAATAATCTTGTTGTTTTTAATGCATCTAAGACTCAGTTCTTACACCTATCAACCCATCAAAATCTTCCACAGGTATATCCACTAATGTTTAATAATATTCAGCTTAATCCTGCATCATCCTTGAACATGCTTGGGGTTTCATTTACTCGGGACTTATCTTGGAAAGATCATATTACATCTCTTGTAAAATCTACTTCCAAGAGATTGGGTGTGATAAGCCGACTCCGTTCTTTCCTTACCCCTGCACAATTGTTGACTCTATACAGGGGTTTTATCTGCCCCTGTGTGGAGTACAACTCTCATGTGTGGGAAGGCTCCCAACACACAGCTCTTCTCAATAGGGTGGAGTCAAAGGCTTTTCGTCTCATTAACTCTCCTCCTCTTACTGACTCCCTTCAACCTCTGTCACTTAGCCGCGCTGTTGCATCTTTATCTCTATTCTATCGCTACTTTAATGGTCACTGCTCCTCTGAACTGTCTACATGCATTGCTCCACCTCTACGATGGGCGCGTAGCACCCGTCTAGAAGCAAACTCTCATCCCTTTTCTGTCCAACTCTCTAATGGAAGAGTTAACCATTACTCCCAGTCCTTCATTTATGCAACAGGTCAACTCTGGAACTGTCTCCATCTGTCTGTATTTCCTGCTGCCTATGATCTCCAGTCTTTCAAACACAGTGTGTCCAGGCATCTCGAAATGAATGGATCTTGAATTTGGCTCTCTCTTTTATTATGTTTTTCTCTTGGAGGGAACTCTTATTGCGGGCTCATGGCCTTTGGTCGTTCTTTCTGTTGTTCAGAGCAGGATTGTCAACTCTTTGTCCCCTATGGCTTCATTTGCGCGTCCTTCTTACAAGTTGAATCAAGCTCTGCCGACCCCTATATAATGAGCTCAGTCTCTGCATTAATTGCCACTTAGATCTACTCCTCATTTTGTTCATATCTCTGTCCTCCCCTATATAGTGTATTATTACTGTGAGTGCTCAGGAAGTCTCCAGCCATCTAGCTGCTGTATAATTTGAGTATAAATGTTATTACCATTTTTTTTTCTTTTATGTGTCCGACTCTGGGCATAGGCTTCACAGCCTGCTATCAAGGCCCAGCAGTCCTCCTACATACTATACACCTCTGCATGTCACCACTTCGGCGCTAACACCCACCGCCCATATTGAATACATGCTAGGGCTGTCTCATACAGGATTGATGCGTTGGTATTAGCGGGGTATTTTTACAACATGTCGGCGGGTCTTCTACTAGATCAGTAAAGCCTGATTTAATTAAATTCAAATCCTTAAACTGTTCCCTGCCACAGCAGAGATTTGAACCTGGGTCCCTTGGGACTGCAAGCCATCTCTCTACCGACTGAGCCACCGCCTCCTTGTACTGTATAGCCTGAGGAGTTAATTCGCAGGCCTGGTAAGGTTTTTGTGATTCATGTAGAGTTTTTAATGTCAGCCATTATTAATAATATTTTGTATCTGTAATAATATATCTTGCTTTAACTGAGCATTATCCGGTTTTCTAATTTATCAGGGCTGACTTAGATAAATTTGCTCTTGCTAAATTCATGTTAATAGAGGCTATTGCAGTTAACCATATATTTAACCTGTTTTTGCCATTACATTATCCTTATGAGTCCTGAATGTTTAGTTGTTAGTTTGAGCATTAAACTTTAACTTGTAATTTTACCTAACTCTTTTGTTTTGAACCTGGAACTTTGCGGGACAGTAATGATTTTAGTATTCTCACTTGAAGTGTTCATTATGTCTCTCTGTTCCGTAACATAAATTTGGCGACCTCTTATCAGGATATTCAGGATATTATCATAAGTATATTGCTTGATATTTTGTGACTGTGATTTATTCATGATGTCTACTATTACTACTCTTGATGAAACCAAAGATTTTTTGTCAAATGTGCAAACAGTGTGTGATGTAGAAAACAGAACAAAGAATGAACTTAAGCTTGTTGCTCAACAATTGGGAATTGCTGTTCGCTCTCATCATTCTAAAGATCAAATTGTTGACATGATTAATAAAAGCTTGTTTAATGTAACTCCTCCAGATGAGCAAACGCAGATTGAAATAGCTAAGTTACAGCTAGCCCTGCAGGAGGCTCGTGCTAAGGAGGCTGAGTTTCAGGCTCGTGCTAAGAAGGCTGAGTTTCAGGCAAATGCTAAAGAGGCTGAGTCTCAGGCTCGTATTCAGAAGGCACAGGCACAGGCACAGGCACAAATTGAACTTGCTAGGATTCAGGCAGACCATGAGTATCGCATGAAACAAGGTGGAACTGGATCATCTAGCTCTGATGATTTTGATGTGGCTAAAAATGTTAAACTTGTCCCTCCGTTTAATGACTCAGATTTAACAAAGTATTTTCAGTTGTTTAAGAGGGTAGCTATAGGTTTTAATTGGCCCCAAAAGTATTGGCCAGTATTCCTACAGAGTGTTCTCACTGGTAAAGCTCAAGTAACTTATGCATCTTTGCCTCAGGATCAATCTGATAATTATGATGTAGTTAAGAGCTTGATTCTTAAGGCCTATGAGCTTGTTCCTGAAGCCTATATAGTAAAATTTAGGACAACTTATAAGCAAGATAAGCAATCCCATGTTGAGTATGCAAAAATCAAAGAAGATCTGTTAGAGCAGTGGTTAAATTCTAAGAATGTAAATTCTGATTTTGATAAATTTAAGCAGATGATTTTGCTGGAGGACTTCAAAAGGTGTATTAATAAAGATGTAAGCCTATATCTTCATGAGAAAAGAATAGATAATTTGCCTGATGCTGCAGTTTTAGCTGATGAATATGTTCTCACTCACAAGAGATATTCTAAAGAAAAAAGGAAAGCTGAGAGTAAGTACGTTGCCTCTACTCAGAGTACAGGTAACAGGAAAGAGAATAAAGATGATGTTTCTCAGGAAGTAAATACCAGCTTCACCTCTAGATTTCAGAAAAGTAAATGTACTTATTGTAGTAAGCTTGGTCACACTACAGAGAAATGTTTCAGGAGACAGCGTGATGTGAAAAAAAAGGAGTCTTTAAATATTCAGTCAATTGGTCTAGTGTCCACCCTTGAGAGTTCCCAGAATTCTTTCACCGAGTTAACTGAACCTGCTTTGAGGGGTAAATTAAATTCTCATGATGAAGCTCCTCTTTTGAGCAGTAACATGGGTGACACTCTCAAGAGTTCATGTGCTAATTTCCTGTCTGATGGTTTTGTCAGGCCTCTGGACAGTAATGACAGGAAATCAGTTAAAATATATCGTGATACAGGTGCTTGCCAATCCCTTATGCTGACCAGTGTTCTAGGCTCTAATGTTAATTCCTCTGATGAAACTGTAATCTTACAAGGTGTAGGGAATAATTACTTCCCTGTCCCTCTGTGCAGAGTGAATTTAGAGTCTGGTTTTGTTAATGGTTCCGTTATGGTTGGGTTGGTTGAGACACTCCCAATGTCAGGTGTAACTTCCTTACTTGGAAATGATATTGGTGGAAGTCAAGTATATCCAGCTCCTCAGTTGTCTAGTGAACCAGTGACTGCGACCCAGGATTGTGATGTCCCTGATGTGTTCTCTGCATGTGCTGTCACTAGGGCTAAGTCTAAAGTTAATGGTGACTTAGAGGATAATGATGATGATGATGTTATCCTAGCTGACACTTTTCTTGCTAATTTGGATCACTCACCAGATGAGGCAGTACCCCGTAGTGTTGATAATTTGTCTCGTCAAGAGTTGGTTGAGTTGCAGGTTGCTGACCCTGAGTTGAAAGGTCTAGCTAACTTTGCTTGCAGTGAGGAAGAGTCAGCTGGTGCTTCTACTTGTGATTATATAAAGTTAGGAGTACTTATGAGAAAGTGGAGACCCCCAACAGCATCAGCCGACTGTGAATGGGAGGTTGTACATCAAGTTGTCATCCCTCATGTTTGTAGGATATCATTAGAGTGGCTCATGATTCCAGTTTGGCAGGACATCTTGGAGTGAGGAAGATTGAGGCACGCATTTTGAAACACTTCTACTGGCCAGGTATCTTCAGAGATGTTTCTTGGTTTTGTAAGTCTTGTCACACCTGTCAAGTTGTGGGGAAGTGTAATCAGACCGAAAAGGTTGCACCTCCTTTTGAGGCGCCATTCACCCGTGTGTTGGTGGATATTGTGGGCCCTCTTCCTAAGACTTCTTCAGGATTTTCTTATGTGTTGACCCTGATTGATATGGCTACTCGTTATCCTGAAGCTATTCCACTTAGAAATATCTCAGCAAAGAACGTGGTTAAGGAAATGCTAGGGTTCTTCACCAAGTTTGGTCTGCCTAAGGAGGTACAGTCAGACCGGGGAAGTAATTTCATGTCAAAATTAATGTTTTCAAGCAGTCTCTGAAAGAGTTGGGCATCACCCAGATCACGTCTTCAGCTTACCATCCCCAGACCCAAGGAGCGTTGGAGAGATATCATCAAACACTCAAATCGATGCTCAGGAAATACTGTTTGGAACATCAGAAAAACTGGGATAAAGGTCCTCCAATCGTTGTATTTGCCACAAGAGAATCTCGAAATGAATCACTGGGCTTCTCACTCTTTGAACTACTCTTTGGCCATGAAGTAAGAGGACCCCTTAAGCTACTCAAGGAATGCTGGCTGTCGGAGGAAGATGACGTCAACCTGCTGGAGTACGTGATGAAGTTCAAAGAACGGCTGTCCACTGCTTTACAGCTGGCAAGAGAGAATTTAGGAGCTGCTCAGGAGAAGATGAAGACTTGGTATGATAAGAAGTCCAGGTTACGCCACTTTCAGCCAAGAGATCAGGTTTTGATTCTGCTACTGTTGCATGGGCAACCTCTTCAAGCCAAGTTTAGTGGTCCTTATTTCGTGGAGAAGAAACTCAGTGATGTCAATTATGTCATCGCCACACCAGATCGTAGAAAGAACAAGCAACTTTGTCACATCAACATCTATCTATCTATCTATCTATCTATTGCCAGACGCCTCAATCCCGTTTGGGGTGGCCACAAACAAATCGCCTCCAAGTCGCCCTGTCCCCCGCCATTTCACTGCCTTGCTCCCAACTCACACCCCCCTCTCTCATATACCTTTCCACCCCATCCCTCCATCTCATCCTCGGCCTCCCCCTCCCTCTTCCCCCCTCCACCTCACTCACATACACTCTCTTCGTCAGTCTTTCACCCTCCATCCTCTCCACATGGCCAAACCACCTCAGTGTGTTCCTCATAACGCTTCCTATCACATCCACATCAACACCACAACTCTCCTTTATATCCGCATTGGTCAGCCTGTCTCTCCATGTGACTCCACAGGCTCCTCTTAAATAACTCATTTCCACTGCTCTCACTCTTGACTTGTGTCCTTCCAACAACGTCCAAGCTTCACTTCCGTACGTTAGAGTTGGTATCACAATACTGTCATGTAGTAACTTTTTCACTTCCATGCTCACTTCCCTATTTCTTATCACTGCCCTCCAAGAACCAGCAACCTTTCTTCCCTGCTGTACCCTTTCAAGCACTTCACCCTCCATCCTTACTCATCACACTACCCAAGTACTTAAACGTACTCACATTTTCCAAATCCTCACCATCCAACCTCACTATACATTCACTGACTTCACCTCTCTCAAAGACCATCACTTTACTCTTCCCTACATTCACATTTAGATTCCATTTCTTACACATTCTCTCAAACTCATCCACCAAGCCTTGCAGCTCCCTTTCGTCTTCACTTAACAACACAGTATCATCTGCAAACAACAGTACAGGGAGTTTCCAAACACTATCCTCTCTCACCAGGGCCACTCCAACATCCACTACCCTACCTTGTACCTCTTTTATTACCCCATCCATGTACAGATTGAACAACCATGGAGACATGACACATCCCCGCTTCAACCCAACTTTCAAAGAGAAAAATTCACTTAGTTCACCATCCACACACACTGCAGCCTTCGCACCATCGTACATACTCTTCACAGCATTCAACAACTTCCCATCTACTCCATATATTCTTAACACTTTCCACAATCCTTGTCTATCCACCCTGTCATATGCTTTCTCCAAATCCATGAAAGCCGCATAGAACTTCTTTCCCTTCTCTAGAAACTTTTCCACTAAAGATCTAAGAATGAATATCTGATCTACACAATGTCTTCCCATCCTAAAGCCTCTCTGTTCTTATATCACAGGCAGGACGAAAATAACCCAGTCTGCACTGTAGCTGTTCCACCCGATTCTGGAAGTGAAGTTCTCCCATGCAGTATGACCCTGAGTGATAGTTTGGGGAAGAATTCTGATATCATGAATGATCTCCAGACTAAGCTTTCTCATCTAGCTCCCGAGGAAAGGCAGGAGTTTTCGGCATTACTACAGGAGTACCCGCAAGTGTTCCATGCCACTCCAGGAAGAACCACTGTGTTGATGCATGATGTCGATGTTGGAGATTCCTCTCATCCAGAAGGAGCTTGGCTACCTGTTGGACCACAAGATGATTGAACCCTGTCAGAGCTAGTGGAGTTCTCCTGTCACTCTAGTCCCTAAGCCAGGTGGGTCACAGCGGCTTTGCATCGACTACAGACGTGTTAATCAGATAACCAAAACAGACACTTACCCTCTCCCTCTCGTGGAAGATTGCATAGACAAGATCGGAAAGGCTAGGTACATAAGTAAGTTTGATTTGTTAAAGGGATACTGGCAAGTACCTATGACTGAACGTGCTAGGGAGATCTCATGTTTTGTAACACTAGGAAAGACTTTTGCATGTTCTGTAATGCCATATGGTATGAAGAATGCACCAGCCACTTTTCAGAAGCTCATGAATGTTGTAACAGAGGGTTTGGCAGGGTGTGTTGTTTATATTGATGATGTATTAATCTTCAGTGACAACTGGAAAGATCACCTATGCCATGTCAGTAAATTTCTTGAGCGTTTGGTTCAGGCTAATCTTGTAGCTAATTTATCAAAGTGTGAGTTTGGTCAAGCTAAAGTTTAGTACCTTGGGTACATAATTGGTGATGGACACGTTGCACCACCAGGAGCTAAGGTTCAGGTCATAAGTGATCTTCCCAGACCTAAAAGTAGGAAAGAGCTACAAAGATTTTTGGGAATGGTAGGTTATTACAGGAGATTTGTTCTTAATTTCTTCAATTCTTGTATCACCACTTACAGACCTACTGAAAACGGGAGTTAAATTTGTCTGGACCGATAACTGTGAATCCTCTTTCAGTAAACTTAAAGCTATCCTAATAAGTCAGCCAGTGCTCGCTACTCCAAATTTTGCTAAGCCTTTTAAGATGGCTGTTGACGCAAGTGATACAGGAGCTGGGGCTGTTTTGCTGCAAGAGGATGATCAGGGTATTGAACACCCTGTATCTTATTACAGTAAAAAGTTCACTCCACCTCAAAAGAACTACTCAACGATTGTGAAAGAGCTTTTGGCCTTGATTTTGGATTTACAGCATTTTTCATTTTATTTGTGTTCTGGGTTTGACCCCAGAGTCATTTATACCGATCATAACCCACTGAAATTCCTTAGTAAGTTTAAAGATAAAAATCAGAGATTGACAAGGTGGAGTCTACTTCTTCAGGAGTATTCATTGGACATACAACATGTCCAGGGGAAAGAAAATGTTATTGCAGATTGCTTATCTAGACTTTAGACAGATTGTTTTAGAGTAATAAGAAATTTCCTTTGTAAATTTCTTTTTCTTTGTGGGGAGGTGTTACATAGCCTATGATTTCATCATCCTTTGTATAATTCTAACGTACAGTATGCTGCATGTTTGATCACGATTCGCCTCGTGGCTTCCATAGTGACCAGGCTTGCGTGTTCTACCTCACTCCCCCCTTCTCCCGCTTATAGTAGAGTAAGTCGTTCTTTCTGTTGTTCAGAGCAGGATTGTCAACTCTTTGTCCCCTATGGCTTCATTTGCGCGTCCTTCTTACAAGTTGAATCAAGCTCTGCCGGCCCCTATATAATGAGCTCAGTCTCTGCATTAATTGTCACTTAGATCTACTCCTCATTTTGTTCACATCTCTGTCCTCCCCTGTATAGTGTATTATTGTGAGTGCTGAGGAAGTCTCCAGCCATCTAGCTGCTGTATAATTTGAGTATAAGTGTTATTACCATTTTCTTTGTACTGTATAGCCTGAGGCATTAATTCGCAGGCCTGGTAAGGTTTTTGTGATTCATGTAGAGTTTTTAATGTCAGCCATTATTAATAATATTTTGTATCTGTAATAATATATCTTGCTTTAACTGAGCATTATCCGGCTTTCTCATTTATCAGGGCTGACTTAGATAAATTTGCTCTTGCTAAATTCATGTTAATAGAGGCTATTGCAGTTAACGATACATTTAACCTGTTTTTGCCATTACATTATCCTTATGAGTCCTGAATGTTTAGTTGTTAGTTTGAGCATTAAACTTTAACTTGTAATTTTACCTAACTCTTTTGTTTTGAACCTGGAACTTTGCAGGACAGTAGTGATTTTAGTATTCTCACTTGAAGTGTTCATTATCTCTCTCTGTTCCGTAACAATATATATATATATATATATATATATATATATATATATATATATATATATATATATATATATATATATATATATATATATATATGCCGCATATTAATATGCTTGCACCCAGTCGGCGTAAGGTGGGCCAATTACACTTGGTTCACAGACTACACACACATCCATAGCCACTACAACATTACAGTTACACTCACTAGCACTTCTCACCCTACATACAGTCTCTACCAGACAGCCCAAGCCACTGGGTAGAGACACACTGGCAGTATCGTCACTGCTTCGGTAGGGATAGGCCGGTCCTGCAGTAGATAATCTGACAGAGAGCAAGACAGGTGGACAAATGAATAAATGAAAAGACAAAGGCAACGGTAAAAAACGAAAACAGAAAAAAAGCTGAAGAAACCTGCATAAACTTACAAGAAATTTTTTCCACGCTATGAATGATAAATTGAGCAAATGAATCTTTCAGTACCGCGTGTTCAAACCAGATAGATAGATAGACAGATAGATGCCTGGCTGGATGGATGGATGAATGGGTGGATGGATGGAAGGGTAGACGGATGGCTGGACGGGTGGATGCATGGATACAGATACACAGATACATACACACAGACAGAAATACAAACTGAAAGACCGGCAGAACGACAAAGAGGCACTGACAAGAATATTTAGATATATACAGAGACAGATAGATAGACAGACATACACTCACATATATATATATATATATATATATATAGATATATATATATATATATATATATATATATATATATATATATATATATATATATACACACACCTATCTGTTTAACAACCGAAGTGTCTATATATGTATCTAATTATAAATCTGTCCATCTGTCTGTGTCAGTGTGAGTATCTGTATGTCTGTCTATCTATCCATGCATCCACCCATCCAGCCATCCGTCTACCTTTCCATCCATCCATCCATTCATCCAGCCAGGCATCTATCTGTCTATCTATCTATCCGTTTATCTATCTATCTATCTGGTTTGAACACGCGGTACTGAGAGATTCATTTGCTCAATTTATCATTCATAGCGTGGAAAAAATTTCTTGTAAGTTTATGCAGGTTTCTTCAGCTTTTTTTCTGTTTTCGTTTTTTACCGTTGCCTTTGTCTTTTCATTTATTCATTTGTCCACCTGTCTTGCTCTCTGTCAAACTATCTACCTATTTCCTGTCTGTCTATCTATCTGTCTATTTATCTATGTCTTTTTATCAATCTACCTCTCCATCAATCCATATCCATTCATCCTGATATCTTTCTGTCCATCTCTCTGTCTGTCTATATGTTTATCTATTTTCTATCTCTCTATCTGTCTATCTGTCTAGCAATCGAGCAATCCATTAATCTATCCATATATATCTAATTATCTATTTCTTTCTACCTGTCTAACTGTCTGTCTATCTGTTTATTTGTCTATCTATTTTTCTATTTATCTATCAAAAAATATCTACACTTGCGTCAGACTGTCTTTATATTTATCTCTGTATATCGAACCTGTCTATATTTGTCTGTTGTTGCTATCTATTTGCATCTGTCTTTCTTATAATCTCCATATATCTATTTCTGAGTTATATGTTTACCTGTCCACCTGTGTGTCTGTCATGTTTCCTGCTTCTCTTTGTAAATGATCCTCTCTCTTTCTCTCTCTCTCTCTCTCTCTCTCTGCTTGTCTAACTATCTATCTATTTATATATCTATCGATCAGTCTATCTATATTTATCTATATCTAATTATACCTATTTACCTCTGTCTATCAATTAGTCAATCTGTCTATCCATGTATCTATCTGTCTGTTTATCTGTCTATATCTTTCTATCTCTCACTCTCTTTATCCATTTATGTATCTATCTACATGTCTGCCTATCTATCTATCCATTTTTCAATCTATGTAGAAGAGATGAAACGTTTGGGGAATGTTAGAACTTTCTCACTGGCATACTGAATTCTTTTTTTGCTTAATGAAAATATGCACCTGGCAAATCAGTACAAATGGGGAGAGAGAGAGAGAGAGAGAGAGAGAGAGAGAGAGAGAGAGAGAGAAAAAGAGAGAGAGAGAGAGAGAGAGAGAGAGAGAGAGAGAGAGAGAGAGGAGACAGACAGACAGACAGACAGACAGACAGACAGATTGAGGGATGGAGGAATGGGTAGATAGATAAAGATTAAGACAGAGATATTGGTAGGCATAAATAGATGGACATATGGATAGGTAGATGGGTAGGGAGATCAAAAAATGGATAAACTTTATAAGTACTGTAATTGGAGACAGATAAACTGATACATACGGGTGAGACAGACAAACATAGATACATACAAACATGCAGGCAGACAGACATGTTGCTAGTGTAGGTGTTAACGGTATTGCAACATATCCGTCTTGCATGAGACACAGGACCCCATCACTGTCACTCCTCAATTCAGCAACCCCATCAGCACAATCATGTCTTTAGTTCACTATTGTTATGTTCATGTGAATTTTTTCCGATTCAGCTCAATCAGTATCTTTACTTATAACATAAAGTCTTCAGGTTATTAAAACCGCGTAGTGGTACCAGGAATATAAGATAACTTATAAAAAAAAAAGTTGATTTCAAGGGGTACGATAGGTCTTTAAGTTCAGTAAAGTCATCTGGAGGTAGGAGAAATAAAATAAAGGCTTGTTGGTAGTGAAGGTATTAAAGGCATTGCAGGAAGTACACTCAGAATGCAGAACTGGACCCTGTCCATTGCACGCGTCAGTCCAGTAAGCATCGCACTCCATTTCAGCTCTCACCTGCTGGATAGGTTGATATGGGGAACAGGCAGACAAATGGGGCTGAATGAGACAGGATTCGAGCAGAGACAAACGAAACCAGAAAGCAGACAAAACCGAGTAACACGGACAGACAGACTGACAGTCAAAACCAGAAAGCAGGCAAAACCTAATGACACGGATAAACAGACTAAGAGTCAGAACCAGAAAGCAGACAAAACCGAATAATACGGACAGACAGAAAAACAGACAACCTGGCAAGAGACAGACAAACAGACAGCCCAGCAGAGCAAAAAGAATTGAGTAGACAGACACAACCCAGCAGACAGACGGAGTCCAGCCGAATGACGCAGGACTAGACAGGCGAAACTATACCCTCATCTAAACTTGGTCTAGGTTTTCATCCTTTTGCAGCTTATTTCACATAGGGTAGTGGAGGAAAAAGACAATACTAAGGCTCTACATCGTTTCCACAGAACCTCTTCGTGACTAGCATCACATTCTAGTGCTAATCAATTGTTACAGTTGCACACTAAAGTTAGTGATATGGCAATTTTAGGCCAGGTTAGGGTAAAAGCACTATAGACAGACAGTAGAGCGGGCCCCACATCCACAAACTCCATCTGGGTCCTTAAGTTTACTGTTGGTGAAGTGGGGTGGAGGCTTAACGCTCGCTTCAGCACCAAAAATATCTTCACACGTGTCACTCGATGTATGCATGTGTACTTTATAAGGCACAGAAACACAAAAGACACAAAATTCTAGCAGAGACACTACCAGAGACACAGCCTAAACATGTCAGCCAAGCTCAGACAGGCAGACAGATAACTGAAAAAGGTCTAGAAAGACAACTGGAACTAGACAGACAGCCAACCCAGACTGACAGACAGAGAGAAATAAGTAGCTGAACAAACTGATAGAAAACCGAAGCTAGTCAGGCAGAAAGAAATAAACAGTAAAACAAAGAGCTAGATAGAAAACCGAAGTTAAATAAACAAACAGCCAAACCCAGATTAAAGACAGACCCAGAGAGAACAGAACCCAGCACTCCATAACTATGCCTCTGTATACTCGTATTTGCTGTCAGTGGAGGGGGTGAAGGCTTTGCATTCTTCCCACCACCACAAATGCCCTTACACTTTTTGACTTGACTTTTTTTTTTTCCCCTCGTCAGATAAGAATGTAGACAATGTAAAGTGAAACAGAAATCGAACAGAGAAACATATAATCCTAACAGACACTAGTTAGAACCGAAATTAGACAGACGTGGACGAGCATAGAGACTTACCCGACCAGACACATAAAACTGAAGCCAGACAGACATGAACGCACATACAGACAGACAGAGCCGGTCAGACAATACAGCAGAACTAGACAGACAGATAACGAAACCCACAAAGGCCAACGCGCTACCACGATATTACTCGTATATTCTCTGTCAGTGGCGAGGTGGAGGCTTAACACTCGCTCCCACACCACAAACGTCCTTGCATTTATTTATTTATTTATTTTTTATATCACAGAGGTCAATTTTCTTTTTTTTCTTTTTCTTTTATTTCATTACTCATTTGGAGGGGGGGAGGGGTACTGCTTTAACACTTACAAGTTCATTGACAGGCTAGTATTGTGATTTGCCTTTTGTCCTGTTTTTAACGTGATAGGCTACTCTTGTACACGTCTATCAGTCTGTCTATCTAACTATATCAGCATCCCATACGCTAAAGGGATTGCCTCCTTGGTATCGCGGAGAGATGAGGCGAGGAATAATAGTAACCACTTGAGTATAATGAGTTCATAAATTCATTTTTACCTCCACCACAACAGAAATACTTTTTCAGAACCAGACTTTTCTTCTCCCTACATGTACTTTCTCTGGGTAAATGCTGTAGATGTGGATATTTGGCTGTGGTTGTTACTGTTCTGGGGTGTAGAAAATTCATTACTTGGGGCTTGTGTGTTCAGCGAAGGCTATAATTCTCTCTCTCTCTCTCTCTCTCTCTCTCTCTCTCTCTCTCTCTCTCTCTCTCTCTCTTTCTCGTGAACAGTTCATTATTCACTGTCTTCATTCACTACTCCACCCAACCGGTGATTCATTCAGGCAGTTTAAACCCATGATTCTATAATGCAGCTTAGAATCAATGTTAAATTCTTTGTAACGGTGTGAGAGAGATAAGTGACATAATCTGTTATAGAAAGAAAATTGCAGCTCTGTAAGCAATGTGAAAAACTGGGGAAACTGGGGGGCATGAGAGAGAGAGAGAGAGAGAGAGAGAGAGAGAGAGAGTGAAACCCACAAATCGGACATCTTGCTTACCAGAGATCATAAGACAAAATATTCAATAAAAACATGCCCCAATTTGTCCCCTTTTAGTCTCCAAGCCACAAGGGAAAATGTATTCACTCTTTCAACAGTAATTTTTACTGGCTCCCTTCTTGCAGCCAGATCAGTATACCATAAAGTTCAGGATGGTCCATGTACAACGTTGCTCCTGCGATTTGGTGTAGTGCATCTTGTGTGTTGTGAGGAGAGCATACACACCAGTATCAGTGTTAACCCCGCACTGGCTATTTATTTCCTACTCCCATCGCTACGCTCACATCCACACCGGCAAATTGAGCCGTCCATGGAACACATAACATACTGGCAGCTTAGTTTTCGGTGGTGCGCTATTTGTGGTGCTCTTTATAATCTGTCTACATTGTTGGATTTTGAACTGATGGAACGAGGTATCAGTTTATTTGGTTGCTAATTATTTTCCTAGACCAAAATCAGCATACAGTGCAGAGTTTCGATTGGTATACTGCATTGCTTTCAGGCTCTGAAGTAAAGGCACGAATCAGCTTGTCATACTTTATTATAATTTTCGACAACAAATAAATATACAGCTTAGTTATTTGTGTAGCATCGAGGTCAGTAACTTGACGCTCTGAGGTTTGGAACTACTTGGCTGGTAATAATTTACCCAAACCAAATCAATATGCAGTTCAATATACAATGTACAGTTGAGGGTGGTAACTTTTCAACACCGTGGGGTTCCAAACAGTTGGGAATGGAAGCCCATTTGGCACGTTAATGACTTTCTTCAGTCACATCATTATGCCGTCCTATATACGTGGCGGTCAGTACTGAACACCCTAATTCCACTCCAGCGAGCCAATTCTTGTGTTTGGGGAACGGCTCAGTAAGTGTTACCAGCGTCTACCCGGCATCTTTTAGTCATATTCTGTTTTCATGCCACATCCACGTCCGCACTACTAGACACATAACATAAGATATTGCCAGGTGAGAGTATATTACAGCATATATGGACTACCATATGTAGCCTAATACACATTTATTGTCTGTAATTACACCATGAAAGGCATGATCAACCACATTTAATCTAGCATATAGTCACTGTATTTACTTATTTATTTTTTTATGCAGTTTGAATAAAATCAGCCTCCAACTACTTTAAGTGCTGTGAATTAGTTTTGCAATGATCACCTTAGCCTTTGTCACACAGGAAGAAAAGCGATATCCAGCCCATTTCATTGTTCTATCTATCTATCTATTGCCAGACGCCATAATCCCGTAAGGGGTGGCCATTTGACTCTGAGTTATGTGTTTTACAGGGAGGGGCACTAACCCTCCACCAACCCACTTGCTGACACGTAGGGAGATTTCATTGTTACTGATTAATAATTCTCATAGCTATTTATTTATATACTTAAAACTTCCTAATGACGTAATCCATTCACACTTTTTTTTTTTTATGACTGAGTATTCCTCAGTCTTTTGCTTGTATGAAAATTATCTATTCCTTCTACCTGCACTATCTATTGCCAGACACCTTATTCCCATAATGGGTGGCCACAAATAAATGGCCTCCATGTCGCCCTGTCTTCTGTTAGTTGGCTGCTCTCCCTCCAACTTACACATACACTTATGTTATATTTAATAGCTCTAGTATATAAAATAAAACTTTCGTTCTTTGAATATTTTTAGCAAGTAATGCCAAAAAACTTAGAAACACATTATCTTGTAAAAGTGGATAAAACCTCAGTGAAAATCCGCACAGCTATATTAGAATACAAAGAGAGAGAGAGAGAGAGAGAGAGAGAGAGAGAGAGAGAGAGAGAGAGGGCTTAATAGAATAGGAGTATTTCAATACATGCTCTCTCTCTCTCTCTCTCTCTCTCTCTCTCTCTCTCTCTCTCTCAAAATTCTTCGTCCGTGGATTTGCTGTAACCCCCCATCCTCTCATTTCTCCCTTTGTTCTTAATCTTCCTTCCTATCATCATCATCATCATATTCACCCTAACTTGTAGCTGCATTTCTGCTACAAAATATGACGGCTACTATCGTCACTAGCATGGTGTGTTTGTCATTGTCTTTGGTGCCAACGTGTTCGACTATGCAGACTAATTCTGGATCCGCAGACTTTGCCACACCGTCGACATGTCAAGTCAGAGTCTGCTTGAAGAACTCTATTTTGGTTGTGCCTCTGTTGTTTACGCTCCTCATTGGCCAGGTTCGGAGCTTCTTTGAGATGAATGGTTTCCTCTCTGCAAAGGATTCTCCATAGTTGTGTGCCAGAGGTATTCGTTAAAGATCTTTTGGTATGTTGCATTTTTAAAAAGTGGTCCATATAATTATGATCCATATACTGTATCTCTTTTTCTGTCCCTCTGGGTTGCGAGGAACTTGACATGGAAGGCAGTGCTCACACATGCAGAACACATGTCCGACCCGGCTCGCCTGCTTTTTAGCCACCACCATAACCACCACCATTATAACCTTCGAAGATTTCTTTCAATCTCTCCATTCTCCCTTCATTCAGCCTAGGCCTTAATTCTCACTCTTTCCCTTCTTCCCCATTCTCCTTTTTCCTCTCTTTCCCTCCCTTTCTTTGCCATTTCCTCTTTTTCTCACGTCTTTTCCTTTTCTCCTTTGTGAAAACCTCTCTCCCTGTCAACCTTCCACTCCTTCTCCTTCAAGTCACTCAAACATTCTTCACTTTCTTTCTTGCTTCCTCTCCTTCCTTCTTCCTCCTTCTTCCCCCACTCTCCTATACCCTTGCTCCATCATATATATCTTAACTTCCTCCTACTTTCTTTCTCTTCTGTATCATCGTTCTCATAATTTCTTTCACTTCTCAATTCCCTTTCTTTCATTTATCTTCACCAATACTATTCTCTCGTATTTCCTTCTCCTGTTTTTTGAACGTTCCTTGTCCATCGCCTTTTCACCCACATGACTGTATTATCCTGTGTGTGTTTGTGTGTGTGTGTGTGTGTGTGTGTGTGTGTGTGTGTGTGTGTGTGTGTGTGTGTGTCTCTCTCTCTCTCTCTCTCTCTCTCTCTCTCTCTCTCTAATTAGCAACAAATTTCTTCCTCCGTCCCTTGTAATACCTTAATCCTGGCCATTCGTCAGAGATATTCCTTAGGCGTGTTATGTGACAGCAAGTCTTGATATTCTCTCTCTCTCTCTCTCTCTTTTAATAGGAGAAAGTCGAGAGAAGAAGGAGGAGGATGACGACGACGACAACGACGAAGATGATGATGATGATGATGATGAGAAGGAGGAGGAGAAGGACAAGTAAGAGGAAGAGGAAGAACCCGAACTCCCCTCGTGCGTAAGAATTTTGTGGGACGTGTTTTTTTTTTCCTTTTTTGTTGGGAGAGATAAAAACAGGAGAAAGGTAGTAGATTTTGCCCTTTTGTTGATGGATAATTGTTTTGGAGAGAGAGAGAGAGAGAGAGAGAGAGAGAGAGAGAGAGAGAGAACGTCTACACTTTTGTTCACTTCTCTCTCTCTCTCTCTCTCTCTCGTGTATATCACATTACTTCGTTGACCCCTTCTACCACACATCTTGCAGAGTTTCTCATTGTCTGCCAGTTCTTTATTATTAGCGTACCATTCCCCTTTAACTTTACTACTTCTGTCTCGTCCCCCACCCCTCCCTCTGTTCTGATTCCTCCCTCACCTTTCTCCCGTTTGCATCATGTCTTATTTTCGTCGTCCTTCCTTTTCTCTCTTTATTCTTGTTCTCCTTCCCTTCTTCCTTCCTCCCTTTCCTCCTTCCTTCCTGTCATCCTCCATTCATTCATTCTTTCCTTTCTTCTCTCCTTCCCCCATTCATTCTTTCCTTTCATTTGCCTTCTTTCACTTTTTCTTCCCTTTCCACTTCCTTTTTCCGATGCTTCCTTCTTTCTGGTCCACCTTCCTTCCTTCATTTATTTCTTCCTTCATTCAATTCTTCCTTCCTTCCTAACTTACATACGTACTTACTTCCCTCTTTCCTTCCTTCTCTCCTTCATTCCTTACTTACTTACTTCCCTCTTTCCTTCCTTCTCTCCTTCCTTCCTTACTTACTTACTTCCCTCTTTCCTTCCTTCTCTCCTTCCTTCCTTACTTACTTACTTCCCTCTTTCCTTCCTTCTCTCCTTCCTTCCCTGGATTGAAATGTAGCCTCTTCCTGTCCAGATTCTGCTCCCACATTACTCCTTTTTACGCCCGCTGTGGTTGGCCATCATTCCTTCTTTCCT
The DNA here is from genome assembly GCF_032717465.1 of Coenobita brevimanus. NCBI lineage: Eukaryota > Metazoa > Arthropoda > Malacostraca > Decapoda > Coenobitidae > Coenobita > Coenobita brevimanus. Next base: position 12,162,881 of record NC_137057.1, read on the forward strand.
TCACTTCTTCCTTCCCCTCTTTCTTCCCTCCTTCCTTCCTTTGTTCTCTTTCTCTCCTACCTCCTTGGTTCACTTCTTATTCCCTTCCTGTCTTCCCTCCTTCATTCATAATTTTTTCCTTTCTTTCCAAATATTTTTTTTTTTTCCTATTCTTTTAAGATTATCGGTTGCTTGTCGTCATTGCGGTCTTTGCTCCTTTACTTCCTACTGTCTTTTGTTTTTACTGACGATTGTTCCTTCTTCAATATTACTTAAATTGGGTAGGTGTGGTTCATATCAGGCGTCCCCTGTCAGTGGTTATGAATAAACTACGAGAGAAAAAAGAAAGCATGGATAGCAAAAAAGAATGAAAGGAGAAGGGAGCGAGGAGAGAGGTAAAAGGAGGGGAGGAAAAAGGTGAGAGGAGAAAGTGGGTTAAGAACGGGGAGAGGAGAGAGGTATGTTTAATGGTTAACACACACACACACACACACACACACACACACACACACACACACAATGGCAAATGTTGCTTCAAGAATATAATAAAGAATTTTTCTCATCCGACAAAAATACCAAAAAATGTCCCATCCCTCCCCCACAGAAAATATATGGCGGCCTTCCAGCGTGCCATTTCCCCAAATAGAGAGAGAGAGAGAGAGAGAGAGAGAGAGAACTAAGTTACTGGCAGATTCAAGAAGTTTCAATTAGTCTCTCAAAATATCAACAATTCAGTGATAAAATTCCCGTCATTTTCGTCCTGTGATCACGGCTTATGAAACATACTGTAACTTTTTAATTGGCAAGTTAAATGGTAGAAGAAGGACAGATTTTTGCCGTTGGGATTGGTGTGAAATAAGATGCAGACAGAGGTTTAATTGTTTGTGATAATAGGTCTGTCTGTCTGTCTATCTGTTTGTCTGTATATATCTCATTGCATTATTCTATGGCTCTCTATCTTCCTGTCTGGCTGTATGTCTGTCTACATATATCTCCTTCCATATTTCTATCGCTGTCTGTCTCCCTATTTGTCTGCCTGTCTGTCTGTCTGTCTGACTGTCTGTTTACCTGTCAACATTCTCTCTAAATAAATAAATATAAATGGGCAATAAAAATGACTTTTTTTTTTTAATGTAAAGCGAAAACTACGATATATAAGGTCACGGTAAAGGTCACACCTTTTCATTAATAATTTTAACGTTTTGAAAAAAAAAAAAAAAAAAGGTTGGTATTATGGAAAGCATCTACTGGGTCTCCCCTGGGGGTAGGTTTTTTTTTCAAGAATACTCCCCCAGTATTCCTGCTTGTCGTAAAAGGCGACTAAAAGGGTTGGCAGAGGGTTAGTGCCCCTCCCTGGAAAACAACTATATAACTAAAAAGACAAACAAGAAGCCTCGGAGAAGGACTTACCAAACGGTGACGACCCAGGACCGGACAAAGGACTTGGTAATGGCAACTTGGAATGTAAGAGGAGCGAATGATGAGATGAAAGAGTGAGAGATTGTCCAGGTGCTTGAGCGTGCGAAAGTGGATGTATGTGGAATAACTGAAACAAAATGGAGAGGAGAAAATGTGAGAGAATGGGAGTATGGATGGGGTACATGTGCAGAAGTATGTGAGAATGAGAGGGCAAAGGAAGGAGTATGTATAGCTGTGAGTAAAAGATGGAAGAAGAGCATAAGACAGTATGGATCACCTGGGTCAAGGATTGTGTGGGTAAGGTTGAAAGTTGGAATACAAATGTGGGCGATTGTGTGTGTGTATGCGCCAAAGCAAGATCGTGCTAGCAGAGTGAGACAAGAGTTCTGGACAAATGTGGAAGTGTGCATGGAAAAGTTTGGAAGGAATGAGAGAGTGTTTTTGATCGGTGATATGAATGGTAAAGTAGGGAATGTAAAGGTCGATGGAATAGTTGGTGAGTGGGGTGTGCCTGCTGAGATAGATGAGAATGGAAGTGCGTTAGTGGACATTTGTGCTGGGAGGGGGTTGGTGATAGCCAAGACCCTCATTAGGCATAAAATGATCCACAGGTATACATGGCGAGTGATGAGAAGGGTGGGTGGTGAACTGAATGAAAGGAAGGCAATGATTGATTATGTGTGTGTGGATGAAAGGATGCGAAGATGTGTAATGGATGCAAGAGCCCATAGAGGTTGGGGGAGTGGACTTTCTGACCACTGCTTGGTGGTGGCCAGAATTAGGATCCAAGTAAGATGGAGAAATATAAGAAGGGAAAGACGAGAGGAAGGAGTAGTTGCAGGGAGAGTGGAAAGGTTACAAGAGGATGAGAAAAAGGCAGAGTATAGGAGAGAAGTGGAGGAACGATTGGGCAAATATGAATTGGAGCAGATGGAGGACGTGGAAGGTGTGTGCAGGATATTTACAGAAGAAATATGTGCAGCATGTGATGTGGTGTGTGGGAGGAAGAGAAGACGGAGGGGGGTGCAAGGAACAGCGTGGTGGACTGAAGAGGTGAGACAGGGTGTGGCACAAAAGAAGAAAGCATACAATGAATGGATGATAAATAGGGGCGTGGAAGAAGTTGAGAGGTGGAAGAGAGAGTTATATGTAGAAAGAAAGAGAGGGGTGAAAAGATTAGTAAGAGAGAGTAAGAAGAGAGTGGATGAGGAATTTGGAAGGAATTTGAGTGTAAAGTGGAGGGACTGTAAGAAAATGTTCTGGAAAGAGGTGAAGAGAGTAAGACAGGGTGGAAGTGAGGTTAGCAGGGGAGTGAAAGATAGAAATGGTAGATCACTAGTGGAGAGGGGAGAAAAAGTGAGCAGATGAAGAGAACACTTTAAGGAATTGTTGAACATAGAGGATGGAAGTAATGTGAGTATAAGTGGCTGGGGAATAGCTGGGAGAAGGAGGGAGGTGAGAAGACAGGAAGAAATCAGTAGGATAGAAGTTGTGGAAGCAATGAAGAAGGTTAAATTGTAGAAAGCCCCAGGAATTGATGGAGTGTGTGGTGAATGCTGAAGCATGGGGGAGATATAGTAATAGAATGGATGAGGAAGATGTGCAGATTGGCCTGGGAGGAAGGTAGAGTCCCGGAGGATTGGAAGTCAGGTATAATTATTTCCTTGTACAAAGGAAAAGGGGAAAAAGAAGTGTGTGGTAATCATAGTGGCATTTGTCTTCTTAGTATAATAGGAAAAGTGTAATGTAGGATACTTATTGACAGAGTTAGAGAAAGAACAGAGGAATTAGTTGGAGAAGAACAAGGAGGCCTCAGGAAGGGAAGAGGTTGTGTAGATCAGATATTCATTCTTAGATCTTTAGTGGAAAAGTTTCTAGAGAAGGGAAAGAAGTTGTATGCGGCTTTCATGGATTTGGAGAAAGCATATGACAGGGTAGACAGACAAGGATTGTGGAAAGTATTAAGAATATATGGAGTAGATGGGAAGTTGTTGAATGCTGTGAAGAGTATGTATGATGGTGCTAAGGCTGCAGTGTGTGTGGATGGTTAAACTAAGTGAATTGTTCTCTTTGAAGGTTGGGTTGAAACAGGGATGTGTCATGTCTCCATGGTTGTTCAATCTGTACATGGATGGGGTAATAAAAGAGGTACAAGGTAGGGTAGTGGATGTTGGAGTGGCCCTGGTGAGAGAGGCTAGTGTTTGGAAACTCCCTGTACTGTTTGCAGATGATACTGTGTTGTTGAATGAAGACGAAGGGGAGATGCAAGGCTTGGTGGATGAGTTTGGGAGAGTGTGTAAGAAACGGAATCTATAGGTGAATGTAGGGAAGAGTAAAGTGATGGTCTTTGAGAGAGGTGAAGTCAGTGAATGTACAGCGAGGTTGGATGGTGAGGAATTGGAAAATGTGAGTACGTTTAAGTACTTGGGTGGTATGATGAGTAAGGATGGAGGTTTGGAGGGTGAAGTGCTTGAAAGGGTGCAGCAGGGAAGAAAGTTTGCTGGTTCTTTGAAAGCAGTGATAAGAAACAGGGAAGTGAGCATGGAAGTGAAAAAGTTACTCTATGACACTATTGTGATACCAACTCTAATGTATTGAAGTGAAGCTTGGACGTAGTTGGAAGGACACAAGTCAAGAGTAAGGACAGTGGAAATGAGTTATTTAAGAGGAGCCTGTGGCGTCACATGGAGAGACAGGCTGACGAATAAGGATATATAGGAGCGTTGTGGTGTGGAGGTGGATGTGATAGGAAGCGTTATGAGGAACACACTGAGGTGGTTTGGCCATGTGGAGAGGATGGAGGGTGAAAGACTGACGAAGAGAGTGTATGTGAGTGAGGTGGAGGGGGAAAGAGGGAGGGGGAGGCCGAGGATGAGATGGAGTGATGGGGTAAATGAGAGAGGGGGATGTGAGTTGGGAGCAGGGCAGTGAAATGGCGGGGGACAGGGCGACGTGGAGGCGATTTGTTTGTGGCCACCCGAAACGGGATTGAGGCGTCTGGCAATAGATAGATAGATAGATCTACAGGGTGGTTCATAAATAACACTGCACTAGAAATTCACTTTATGGTATCGTCTGTTGTGCAGACAGCTAATTCTGCTGGTGTGGGCGTGAGTGTGGCAGTAGAAGTGGGAAATGAAAACGTAATATAAGGCAAACGTTGACTACACTGACTTAGCCGTCCCCATGACTCACAAGAAATCCCCGGGCGAAATGTAAGAAGACCTTCCTGTAAATTGAAAAGCTTTTCAAACAAATATGCGTGCATAATGTGGGTATGAGGTGGAGCCAGGATTCTGAGGTATTGAATGGTGAGGAAATGAGTGGCTGACCCATTTCACTGGGCATACTGTTGATAATTCGCCCTCTGCCTTGCTTCCTATTCCATGCTTTGTGAACGCTGTCGATATCTCAGTCTATCATTAGGAAAAAACTGATGGAAATAATGATAAAGATGATGAATAGTGAATGGAATTTTGTGTTTGTAGTAGACATTCATTTCCTTTGACTATATTTTGGAAAATTTTAAATTAATGTAGTTTGTTTGAGGATCTCTCTCTCTCTCTCTCCCTCTCAACATTCTTCTTCCCCCATGGATTTGCTAAAACGTTGAATGACCTCATTTCACTCTGTTCTTCATCTTCTTTCCCATCATCATCATCATCGTCATCATCATCATCATCATCATCTTAACTTAAGCTGTCCTTCTGCTACAGAGAACGACTGGTAATATACTCATTAGGATGGTGTGTTTATCATTGCCATTGATGCCAACGTGCGTGATTGCGCAATTCAGTCCTGGATCCACAACCTTTACCACACAGTCGGCATGTCAAATCCGGGTTTGCTTGGAGAACTCTGTTTTGGTTGCGCCTTTATTGTCTTTGCTTGTCTTTGGCCACGTTCCTAGCTTCTTCGAGACGAATGATGCCTTCAGAACAAAGGGCTTGCCAGTGTTTTCTGGAAAAGAAATTGGTTTCAAGATCTTTTGCTATCATGCTGCATTTCTTCAGGACTGTCGTTGTATGGTCTCTGTATCACTTCGTATGTCCCCTTGGGTTGTAACGTGCTGCGTGGAGTCAGCCATACTGTTAGACAGAATCTGGCTGAGAAGGCGGCGCTCAGACATTCTGCACACGTGTCGGATCCGTCTCCTGCTTTTTAGCCACCACCGCAACCACCATCACTACTACCTTCCATATTTTCTTCAAACCTCTCTCTTCCTCTTTCACTCCCTCCAGGTCTTTACTGTGACTCTTTCCTTTCTTCCCTACTTTCCTTCTCCCTCTCCTTTCCCTATCTCCCTTTGCCATTTCCTCTTTTTCTTATATCAGTTCCTTCCCTCCTTCGAGAAAACCTCCCTCCCTCTTCCTCTTATTCGCTCGCTCGCTTCCTCCCACCCGCTGAACCTCGAACTCCTCCTCCTCCTAGTCCTTTAATCCACTCAAACATTCTTCAATTTTATACCCCGCTTCCCCTTCTTTCTTCCTCCTGTCCTCCTCCTTCTTCTCTATTCCCTTCCTCCATTATATATATCCTACCTCCCTCTTACTTCCTTCCTCCTACTCTTCTTTATCATCGCTCTCATAATTTCCTTCCACTTCTTGATTCCCTTTCTTCCATTTATCTTTATCAACATTATTCTCTAATTCCCCCTTTTTTTTTATATATAATTCCTCGTCTATCGTCATTTCACCCGCATGACTATTATCCTCTCTCTCTCTCTCTCTCTCTCTCTCTGTTGAGGAAAGTTGAGAGGAGGAGGAGGAGGAGGGGGGGGGGGAAGAGAACGAGGAGGACGACGACAACGACGATAATGATAATTATGATGAAGATGATGATGATGAGGAGGAGGAGGACGATGAGGATGAGGATGATGAGGAGGAGGAGGAAGGAGAGGAAGAGAAGAAAGAGAGGAAAAGGAAATGGGAAAAGAAGACCCCAAACTCCTCCTACTCTCACTCATTCGTGCGTAAGAAATTAGGGAGTTGTGTTATTATTTTCTGTTGTTTTTCCTTTTTTTATGGGAAGAGACAATACGGGAGTTTGGAGGCAGCTTGTGTCTTTTTGCTGGCGGTTAATTACCTCTCCTGGACGGAGCCCGAAGAGGTGTTGTTTTTGGTTGAGTTTGATAGTTTGTTTGTTAGGGCTGAATGAAAATACTTGAAAATTTCAGGACATGTGCGCACTGCTCCCCAAAGAAAGTGATTAAATTTTGGACGTAATCGAATGACCCTGAAAGGTCAAAATCAAGATCACTGATTTTCAGAGTGCTATAACTTGAAAACAGTTGAAGATAGAGATATTTACTATTGGAACATCCAGAAACCCATATTATGAGCTTTCATTTGGCACCAAGAGCTTTGACCTTGAATGACCTTGGAAAGTCAAACTCAAGGTCACAGATATTCAGGGGGCTATAACTCGAAACTGGTTGAAAGTTGAGAGATATTTACTGTCACCAACATATAGGAAATCCTTTATGGGTTTTCATTTGGTACCTTGACCTTTGACCGTAAATGGCCTTGAGAGGTCAAACTCAATGTCACGGATGATCAGGGGGCTATAACTCGACACTCGTTGAAGGTAGAGATATTACTATTACCACGGTATAGGAAATCTCATATGGGCTTTCATTTGGCAGCATGACCTTTGACCTTGAGTGACCTTGAAAGGTCAAGGGCAAGATCACGGATTTTTAGAGGGCGTAACTTGAAAACATCTGCACCATTACCTTAGACAATAACCCATTAGCTCCCAGGGTTCCTGTGTGATGGATTTTGCTGGAAGGGTCCTAAGCGTACTGCCCTCCGCCTATCGGCTCATAGTCGCAAAGCTCATGGGTCCCTAATCCAGGGTTCCCTAATTCCCTCTTTTATCAGCCTTTGAAAATGTCCAGTTCCGTCCCATATTGTGGACCCTGGACGCAAGTGGGTTAATTGTGTACTGACACCAAATGGCAGAAACGAGTCAGTATTAAACAACAATAAAATAACTGTTGTCGGGCCAGGTTTGTTGTGCCTGGTACCACTTGTTCTTTGGAGAGAGAGAGAGAGAGAGAGAGAGAGAGAGAGAGAGAGAGCACGTTTACACACGTTTGCTTGATTTTCCTGTCGTTCTCTGTCCTCTCCAACCCCCCCCCCTCTCTCTCTCTCTCTCTCTCTCTCTCTCTCTCTCTTTTGTCCAGATCATGTTACTTCCTTGACCCTTTCTCCAATCCCGCATCTTCCAGAGTTTCTCACTTTTGTCATTTCTTCTTTATTATTAGCCTACCAATCTTTTTTTATCTCTAACCTTACTCTTGCTGTCTCATTACCTCCCTCCCCGTCTCTTTTTATGTTCGGATTCCTCCCTCACCATTCTCCCTTTTGTACCATCTCTTTCTTATTTTCGTCTTTCTTCCCCTTCTTTTTTTTTCCTCTTCTCCCTTCCTTCTTCCTTTCTCCATTCCTGCCTTCCTTCCCTCTTTCAGTCATGTATTCCTTCCTTCTTTCGCTCCCTCCTTCCTTCCTTCATTTATTCTTTCTTTCCTTCTCTCCTCTCTTCCTACCTACCTTCTTTCTATTCATTTTCTCTCTTTCACTCTTCCTTATTTTCTGCATTCCTTCCCTCTTTCCCATTTTCCTTCCTTTGTTTCTTCCTTCCTTCTTTACTTACTTGCTTACTCGCTTACTTCTCTCCTTCCTTCCGTCCTTCTCTCCTTCCTTCCCTGGACTGAAATTTAGCCTCTCCTTGTCCTGAGTCTGTTCCCACATTAATCCTTTTTACACCCCATGTGGTTGGCCCTCCCTGCCTTCTTCCTTCTTTCCTTCCTTCCTTCCTTTCGTTCTTCCTTGGTTCGCTTTTTTTTTTTACTGCCTTCCTTCTCTCCTTCCTTCATATTTGCCTTTTCCTTTCTTTCCATTTATGTATTCTTCTCCTCATTCTTTTAGAAGTATCTGCTATTTGCACTCCTCGTTCCGTACTTTAATCCTATATTTCCTCTCCTGTCTTCTGCCTTTTATTAACTTTGGTTCATATTTTACTTAAATTATCCTGTAATTAGCTCGGGTGGCTCATACCAGGCACCTGCTGTAAATGGTTATGATATATTACGAGAAAAAGACAAAGACAGCAAAAAGAGTGAAGGGAGTAGGGAGTCAGGAGAAAGGTAAAAGAGGGGAGGAAAAAAGGTGAGAGGAGTGAGTGGGAACGGAAGGGCATAGGACAGAGGCAGGAGATTTAATGATAAACACACACACACACACACACACACACACACACAAATGCTGTTCAATGCAAATAATTTAAAAAAAAAATTATTTCATATGACAGCTAATACCAAAGATTAAGTAGTCACTCCTCCCTCCCCCCAGATAATATACTGCTGCCTTCCAGTGTGTCTTTCCCCAGGTTAGAGAGAGAGAGAGAAAAAAAAAAAACTAAGCCACTCTCAGATCCATAACTTATAGTATTTCCTCAAAATATCACTATCAGATTCATAATATACAGGAAAGTTCACAGTATTTCCTCAAAATATCAACAAGTCACTGATAAAACTCCCGCCATTAGCTTCCTGTGATTACGGTCCATTAAACACAAATTTCTGTGATTACGGCTTATTAATCATATTTTTTAATTGGCGAGTTAAAAGGTAGAAAAATGGGCTAGATTATGCCGTGTGATTAGTGTGGAATTAGAGGCAGGCACAGGTTTAATTGTTGTGATATTAGGTCTGCCTGCCTGTCAGTCTGTCTGTATAATCTCCATCCATATTATAATCGCAATATGTCACCCTGTCTGTCTCTTTGTCTATCAACATTCTCTCTCTCTCTCTCTCTCTCTCTCTCTCTCTCTCTGCATATAATGGTCAATAAAAAATGGCTTGGTTCAACATAGAGCCAAAAGGAAGAAATATCAGGTCACGGCCAAGGTCAGACTATTTCAGTAATATTATTTAATTTCAAAAGGCTAGAACGTAGTGTGGATTGCATCTATAGGGCGGTTCATAAATAACGCTGCACTAGAAATTAACCCAATGGTATCGTGTGTTGCGCGCACAGCTCACTCTGCTGGTGTGAGCGTGAGTATGGCAGTATGAGTGGGAAATGAATGAATGATGTAGGGTAAACGTTCACTGAGCTGCCATAGCCGTCCCCATGACACATGAGAAACTAGCGACCGAAATGAAAGCGCCCCCCCCCCCACCTCCCTTCACCTGTAAAAAGAAAATCTGCTAAAACACACGTGTATATGTGTAAATGGTTAGACCTATGAGGAGGAGCAAGGATTCCGTGGGCTTGAATGGTGAAAGAATGAGCGATTGATATATTAATAGGCATGCGGTTTTGGGCACTTCATCTGCCTTGATTCCTTTTTCATCCATTGTGACCCTTACCACCACTTCAGTCTATCGTTTGGGGAAAAAAAAAAAGTGATGATAATGATTGTGATGATGATGATGATGATGACAAGACTAATCAATTTTTACATGAGTGAAGTAGTGAAGATTAATTTTCTTTAAAGTATTTAATGAAATTCTAATGTTTCTGTGTTGTGTAAGGATCTCTCTCTCTCTCTCTCTCTCTCTCTCTCTCTCTCTCTTTCAGTGCTTCGTTTTCCGTGTGCTTCGTGAGACATAGTGAAGCCTCATTTACCCCCCCCTTTTTTTTACTTGGGTTCATTTATGGTATTTTTGGCACAATTATTACCCTAGTTAGGAGTGTGTGTGTGTGTGTGTGTGTGTGTGTGTGTGTGTGTGTGTGTGTGTGTGTGTGTGTGAGAGAGAGAGAGAGAGAGAGAGAGAGAGAGATCGGGGAGGACCCCCAACTCATATGTTTGGCCTGTCATAGGTGAGCGAACCAGAGCTAAAAAGATTTTTTTAAATGCAGTTTGGGTTAAAAATTATTTCTGTTCTCTCGTAAAAAGCTCTGACTCAGCTCACTCATCTCTAACAAGCAGATCTGTCTGTCTGTCTCTGTCTCTGTCTCTCTCTCTCTTACTGAAAACAGAAATGCACATTGTTAACATGTTTTCACTACTGGTTCATTCGAGTGTATGCAACTAACTACAGCGATTTATATATATATATATATATATATATATATATATATATATATATATATATATATATCCTGCAGGAGCCTTTGTTGTACAGTGGTAGGTGTGCGTTTCGTACACGGGTGGACCAGGGTTCGCGCCCCGGCAGGGTAATAAACTTTGGGAGTGTTCACCCGGCCACGTACTGCATTGGCGGACACAAGGGGTGCTGTGGTTGAACCAGTGTCGCTTACTGTAAAGTATGCTTGCACCCAGTCGGCTTGCGCGGGCCGATTACACTTGGTTCACAGACTACTCACACATCCAAAGCCACTCCAACACTACAATTACACTTACAAGCACTTCTCACCCTACATACAATCTCTACCAGACAGCCTAAGCCACTTGGTAGAGATAGATTGGCTGTATCGTCCCGACTTCGGTCGGGATAGGCCGGTCCTGCAGTGGATACTCAAACGGCTGAGAATGATATATATATATATATATATATATATATATATATATATATATATATATATATATAGTTAAGGAACAGAGAGAGATAATGAACACTTCAAGTGAGAATACTAAAATCACTACTGTCCCGCAAAGTTCCAGGTTCAAAACAAGAGTTAGGTAAAATTACAAGTTAAAGTTTAATGTTCAAACTAACAACTAAACATTCAGGACTCATAAGGATAATGTAATGGCAAAAACAGGTTAAATATATGGTTAACTGCAATAGCCTCTATTAACACGAATTTAGCAAGAGCAAATTTATCTAAGTCAGCCCTGATAAATGAGAAAACCGGATAATGCTCAGTTAAAGCAAGATATATTATTATAGATACAAAATCTTATTAATAATGGCTGACATCAAAAACTCTACATGAATCACAAAAACCTTACCAGGCCTACGAATTAACGCCTTAGGCCATACAGGACAAGAAAAATGGTAACAACACTTATACTCAAATTATACAGCAGCTAGATGGCTGGAAACTTCCTGAGCACTCACAAAAATACACTATACAGGGGAGGACAGAAATGTGAACAAAATGAGCAGTAGATCTAAGTGGCAATTAATGCAGAGACAAAGCTCATTATATAGGGGCAGGCAGAGCTTGATTCAACTTGCAAGAAGGACGCGGAAATGAAGGCATAGGGGAGGAAGAGTTGACAGTCCTGCTCTGAACAACAGAAAGAATGACTTACTCTACTATAAGGGAGAGAAAGGGGGAGTGAGGTAGAACACGCAAGCCTGGTCACTATGGAAGATACGAGGCGAATCGTGATCAAACATGCAGCATACTGTACGTTAGAATTATACAAAGGATGATGAAATCATAGGCTATGTAACACCTCCCCACAAAGGAAAAGAAATTTGCAAAGGAAATTTCTTATTACTCTAAAACAATCTGTCTAAAGTCTAGATAAGCAATCTGCAATAACATTTTCTTTCCCCTTGACATGTTTTATGTCTAATGAATACTCCTGAAGAAGTAGACTCCATCTTGTCAATCTCTGATTTTTATCTTTAAACTTACTAAGGAATTTCAGTGGGTTATGATCGGTATAAATGACTATGGGGTCAAAACCAGAACACAAATAAAATGAAAAATGCTGTAAACCCAAAATCAAGGCCAAAAGCTCTCTCTCAATAGTGGAGTAGTTCTTTTGAGGTGGAGTGAACTTCTTACTGTAATAAGATACAGGGTGTTCAATACCCTGATCATCCTCTTGCAGCAAAACAGCCCCAGCTCCTGTATCACTTGCATCAACAGCCATCTTAAAAGGCTTAGCAAAATTTGGAGTAGCGAATACTGGCTGACTTAATAGGATAGCTTTAAGTTTACTGAAAGAGGATTCACAGTTATCGGTCCAGACAAATTTAACTCCCTTTTTCAGTAGGTCTGTAAGTGGTGATACAAGAATTGAAAAGTTAAGAACAAATCTCCTGTAATAACCTACCATTCCCAAAAATCTTTGTAGCTCTTTCCTACTTTTAGGTCTGGGAAGATCACTTATAACCTGAATCTTAGCTCCTGGTGGTGCAACATGTCCATCACCAATTACGTACCCAAGGTACTGAACTTTAGCTTGACCAAACTCACACTTTGATAAATGAGCTACAAGATCAGCCTGAACCAAACGCTCAAGAAATTTACTGACATGGCATAGGTGATCTTTCCAGTTGTCACTGAAGATTAATACATCATCAATATAAACAACACACCCTGCCAAACCCTCTGTTACAACATTCATGAGCTTCTGAAAAGTGGCTGGTGCATCCTTCATACCATATGGCATTACAGAACATGCAAAAGTCTTTCCTAGTGTTACAAAACATGAGATCTTCCTAGCATGTTCAGTCATAGGTACTTGCCAGTATCCCTTTAACAAATCAGACTTACTTATGTACCTAGCCTTTCTGATCTTGTCTACGCAATCTTCCACGCAAGGGAGAGAGTAAGTGTCTATTTTGGTTATCTGATTAACACGTCTGTAGTCAATGCAAAGCCGCTGTGACCCACCTGGCTTAGGGACTAGAGTGATAGGAGAACTCCACTCGCTCTGACAGGGCTCAGTCATCTTCTGGTCCAACAGGTAGCCAAGCTCCTGGATGAGAGGAACTTCCACTTGGTTCACACAGTAAGGAGGCAGTTTAATTGGCTTTGCGTCTCCAACATCGACATCATGCATCAACACAGTGGTTCTTCCTGGAGTGGCACGGAACACTTGCGGGTACTCCTGTAGTAATGCCGAAAACTCCTGCCTTTCCTCGGGAGCTAAATGAGAAAGCTTGGTCTGGAGATCATTCATGATATCAGGATTCTTCCCCAAACTATCCCTCAGGCTCATGCTGCATGGGAGAACTTCACTTGCAAACTCGGGTGGAACAGCTACAGTGCAGACTGGGTTATTTTCGTCCTGCCTGTGATATAACTTTAGCATGTTGATGTAACAAAGTTGCTTGTTCTTTCTACGGTCTGGTGTGGCAATGACATAGTTGACATCACTGACTTTCTTCTCCACGAAATAAGGACCACTAAACTTGGCTTGAAGAGGTTGCCCATGCAACAGTAGCAGAATCAAAACCTGATCTCCTGGCTGAAAGTGGCGTAACCTGGACTTCTTATCATACCAAGTCTTCATCTCCTGAGCAGCTCCTAAATTCTCTCTCGCCAGCTGTAAAGCAGTGGACAGCCGTCCTTTGAACTTCATCACATACTCCAGCAGGTTGACATCATCTTCCTCTGACAGCCAGCATTCCTTGAGTAGCTTAAGGGGTCCTCTTACTTCATGGCCAAACAGTAGTTCAAAGGGTGAGAAGCCCAGTGATTCATTTGGAGATTCTCTTGCGGCAAATACAACGAATGGAAGACCTTTATCCCAGTCTTCCTGATGTTCCAAATAGTATTTCCTGATTATCGATTTGAGTGTTTGATGATATCTCTCCAACGCTCCTTGGGTCTGGGGATGGTAAGCTGAAGACGTGATCTGGGTGATGCCCAACTCTTTCAGAGACTGCTTGAAAATATTTGACATGAAATTACTTCCCCGGTCTGACTGTACCTCCTTAGGCAGACCAAACTTGATGAAGAACTCTAGGATTTCCTTTACCACGTTCTTTGCAGAGATATTTCTAAGTGGAATGGTTTCAGGATAACGAGTAGCCATATCAATCAGGGTCAACACATAAGAAAATCCTGAAGAAGTCTTAGGAAGAGGGCCCACAATATCCACCAACACACGGGTGAATGGCGCCTCAAAAGGAGGAATGGGAACTAGAGGTGCAACCTTTTCGGTCTGATTACACTTCCCCACAACTTGACAGGTGTGACAAAACTTACAATACCAGGAAACATCTCTGAAGATACCTGGCCAGTAGAAGTGTTTCAAAATGCATGCCACAGTCTTCCTCACTCCAAGGTGTCCTGCCAAACTGGAATCATGAGCCACTCTAATGATATCCTGCCTACAAACACGAGGGATGACAACTTGATGTACAAACTCTCATTCACAGTCGGCTGATGCTGTTGGGGGTCTCCACTTTCTCATAAGTACTCCTGACTTTATATAATAACAAGTAGAAGCACCAACTGACTCTTCCTCACTGCAAGCAGAGTTAGCTAGACCTTTCAACTCAGGGTCAGCAACCTGCAACTCAACCAATTCTTGACGAGACAAATTATCAACACTACGGGGTGCTGCCTCATCTGGTGAGTGGTCCAAATTAGCAAGAAAAGTGTCAGCTAGGATAACATCATCATCATCATTATCCTCTAAGTCACCAGTAACTTTAGACTTAGCCCTTGTGACAGCACATGCAGAGAACAACTCAGGGACATCACAATCCTGGGTCGCAGTCAGTGGTTCACTAGACAACTGAGGAGCTGGACACACTTGACTTCCACCAATATCATTTCCAAGTAAGAAAGTTACACCTGACATTGGGAGTGTCTCAACCAACCCAACCATAACGGAACAATTAACAAAACCAGACTCTAAATTCACTCTGCACAGAGGGACAGAGAAGTAATTATTCCCTACACCTTGTAAGATTACAGTTTCATCAGAGGAATTAACATTAGAGCCTAGAACACTGGTCAGCATAAGGGATTGGCAAGCACCTGTATCACGATATATTTTAACTGATTTCCTGTCATTACTGTCCAGAGGACTGACAAAACCATCAGACAGGAAATTAGCACATGAACTCTTGAGAGTATCAACCACGTTACTGGTCAAAAGAGGAGCTTCATCATAAGAATTTAATTTGCCCCTCAAAGCAGGTTCAGTTAACTCGGTTAAAGAATTCTGGGAACTCTCAAGGGTGGACACTAGACCAATTGTCTGAATATTTAAAGACTCCTTTTTGTTCACATCACACTGTCTCCTGAAACATTTCTCCGTAGTATTACCAAGCTTACTACAATAAGTACATTTACTTTTCTGAAATCTAGAGGCAAAGCTGGTATTTACTTCCTGAGAGACATCATCTTTATTCTCTTTCCTGTTACATGTACTCTGAGTAGAGGCAACGTATTTACTCTCAGCTTTCCTTTTTTCTTTAGAATATCTCTTGAAATTGAAAGTAAATGAGAATAAAAGTAAAGTGATGAAGTGTACGAGGTTGATAGATGGTAGGGGGATGAATACAGTTTTGAATGGTGAGTTGCTTGAGGAGGTAGATTGTTTTAAATATCTAGGGTCACATGTTGCTGTGGATGGAAGAATAGATGCAGAAGTGAAGTTTAGAATAAATGAAGTAGGAAAGGTGCTGGGAGGAATGAAAAAAGTGTTTAAATGTCGTTCGCTTAGAATGGATGTAAAGAGAAGGCTGTATGAGGGTGTTGTGGTACCAACTGCATTATATGGGGCTGAAACATGGAATATGGGTGTAGCAGAGAGGAAAAGTTTGAATGTAATGGAGATGAGGTGTCTGAGGAGCATGTGTGGAGTGACGCGTATGGATCGGGTGCGAAATGATGAAGTGCGAAGGAGAACTGGAGTTGTTCGGGAGATGTCTGGTAGAGTTGAGCAGAGGGTGTTACGATGGTTTGGGCATATGGAGAGAATGGATAATGAGCGATTGGTGAAAAAGATAACTAGATCTGATGTGAGAGGTGTAAGGCTGAGAGGAAGACCACGAATAGGATGGATGGACAGTGTGAAAAGAGCGCTGGATGCGAGAGGGATATCTGTTGAGCAAGGCAGAGTGGCTGTGCGTGACAGAAATAAATGGAGAGAAATTGTGAATGAATAAGTGATGACGCAGCCCTGAGGGGATATTCTCCCGCATTTGGTCTGATCAGCTAGTCAGGTCAGGTGCGGGTAAGGGGATGGGTCTGTTATGATGTGGCAGGGGTAAACCAGTTCTGCTGTTGGGCCCTGCTGCGGATTTCACTGATTGCATTGCGCAGTTGACCCTTGTGCAGTGTGGTGCAGTGAGGATCTGTCCGTTCTCCCCTTTGGGGCTAAGATGCGAATGAATGTGTTTGAATGGATGAGTAAATGGGGAGTGTGTCGTCCTGTCTCGGCTACCTCCCTTTCTTTGGGGGAAGCAGCCTAGGTATATAGATAGAAAGATAGAAAACTGCAGCATCAGACAAATTATCTATTCTTTTCTCATCAGGATATAGGCTTACATCTTTATTAATACACCTTTTGAAGTCCTCCAGCAAAATCATCTGCTTAAATTGGTCAAAATCAAAATTTACTTTCTTAGAATTTAACCACTGCTCTAACAGATCTTCTTTGATTTTTGCATACTCAACATGGGATTGCTTATCTTGCTTATAAGTTGTCCTCTATACTCTATAGGCTTCAGGAACAAGCTCATAGGCCTTAAGAATCAAGCTCTTAACTACATCATAATTATCAGATTGATCCTGAGGCAAAGATGCGTAAGTTACTTGAGCTTTACCGGTGAGAACACTCTGAAGGAGTACTGGCCAATACTTTTTGGCCCAACTAAAACCTGTAGCTACCCTCTCAAACAACTGAAAATACTTTGTTAAATCAGATTCATTAAAAGGAGGGACAAGTTTAACATTTTTAGCCACATCAAAATCATCAGAGCTAGATGATCCAGTTCCACCTTGTTTCATGCGATACTCATGGTCTGCCTGAATCCTAGCAAGTTCAATTTGTGCCTGAGCCTGTGCCTGTGCCTCCTGAATACGAGCCTGAGACTCAGCCTCCATAGCCTCAGCCTCCTTAGCACGAGCCTGAAACTCAGCCTCCTTAGCACGAGCCTACAGCAGGGCTAGCTGTAACTTAGCTATTTCAATCTGCATTTGCTCATATGGAGGAGTTACATTAAACAAGCTTTTATTAATCATGTCAACAATTTGATCTTTAGAATGATGAGAGCGAACAGCAATTCCCAATTGTTTTGCAACAAGCTTAAGTTCATTCTTTGTTCTGTTTTCTACATCACACACTGTTTGCACATTTGACAAAAAATCTTTGACTTCATCAAAAGTAGTAATAGTAGACATCATGAATAAATCACAGTCACAAAATATCAAGCAATATCCTTATGATATTATCCTGAATATCCTGATAAGAGGTCGCCAAATTTATGTTACGGAACAGAGAGAGATAATGAACACTTCAAGTGAGAATACTAAAATCACTACTGTCCTGCAAAGTTCCAGGTTCAAAACAAAAGAGTTAGGTAAAATTACAAGTTAAAGTTTAATGCTCAAACTAACAACTAAACATTCAGGACTCATAAGGATAATGTAATGGCAAAAGCAGGTTAAATATATGGTTAACTGCAATAGCCTCTATTAACACGAATTTAGCAAGAGCAAATTTATCTAAGTCAGCCCTGATAAATGAGAGAACTGGATAAAGCTCAGTTAAAGCAAGATATATTATTATAGATACAAAATATCACTAATACTGGCTGACATTAAAATCTTTATATGAATGACAAAAACCTTACAAGGCCTACGAATTAACCCATTTATGCCCGTAAAAAATTAAGGTGGTTGGATTTAGCTACTGTTCATATATGATGTTCAGTATGATACTACTGCATCATTTCAGATGATATTTTACACATGAGGTTCTCCTTCATGTAGTAATTGGATTTTTTTATTTGTTGCATTAACGCAACGATGGGCACACATCCCACACCTAGCGTTACAAAAACGCATCGATGGGCACATAGTCGAATGATATTACACAATAATGATATTTGTATCCCACTGCAATATGGAACAAAACAGGTTTAATTAAAAAGGCATTTCTCTCTTAAATTTATTTTAAATTGTATTGCATTATTTAAACAAAACATT
>NC_137057.1:12186110-12298610 GCF_032717465.1 Coenobita brevimanus
TTAGAAATGCAATATTGACAGGAACATAAACCTTACAAGTTTATAATGTAAGACTTAAATTGCCACGTTAATATGAATTAATATCCGTCCAAAACCATATATAACATGTGTTAATGATAAACAACTGTACCTTGTAGCAAAAGGTCCAACTTTCAGTGCGTATGTCACATGACAGCTTACACCGGGATGAAAAAGTTGGCAGGTATACTGAAGTATTCTACTGACTGATTTAATGGGACAATACAGAGGTGTATGATAATGTTATAATGATCATTACCTGGCGGGTCATTTATCATTAACTTAGTTTATGCTGGTTAACAAAGAGTGGAAATGGGGGACGAGAAGGTAAGAGAGGCGTGTGATGGAGACAGGAACTCAGAGAGAAGGGTGGCAGAGTTGGGAAGGAGAATGGTTGTGAAAAGACATTTCTTTCAACTGATGTTTACCACACTCTACTTCCTTGGAACATAATATTGGACATAAATATAATTAACACGTGATACATTGTAGGTCTTCTTTCATTTTCAAGCCTTTCTCATATCCATACAATTATGTTGTGGATAACGGAGCAGTATTACACATTAAATGCCATTATATACTTACTCCTACTGGTTCTGATTGTCTATACAAACAATAATGACATATTGTAACATAACCAGCTTTGGCCATCTGTCCAACAACGTTTGCACTGGGGTTGGGGTAGGGGCGGTGAGTGTGGGGTGTTCGATCGCCCAGTCATCACTGGCCGTGACTCCGGTTACTGGGAGGGAGGGGGGAGAAATTAGTGCTTTTGGGTGTACAACCAGGCGTCGAAGCCATCATGTAATATCGGTGCCACCAAATGAAGGTGTCCTTGTCCAGCACATCTCTTAATAGTTGTAGTTTATGTTGATTAACCCTGTGTGTTTAGCTGAACAGACCCATCTTCCACAGGCAAACAATAGCCACCAGGTACAGTCAGATACTTGAGTCCATTAGCTTCCCCTGCCTCATTCTCATTATGGTTTCCGTAGACACTTGAATTAGATTTAATGAAAAGGTGCATCATATCTCCTTGAACTGATAATATGCACCTTAGTTCACTACATTACATCCAAGCGTGTATGAATCCATCCATGAAACTGGGGTAGAAAAGGCAAATGAACATTTGTGTATCTGTACAGTAAAACATATGTACCGTGTAGGGATCCGGCATCCCCTTGTGATAGACAGTGCCACACCAGTTTCGGATCAGGGTCTTTCCCACGGCGAGATGCAGGGAAATATGAGGGGGTTTGGTTCCCGAGTGAATTCCCCAACTACTCCTCCTAGGGTGTACAGTCATAAGAAAAACTGTCGTTATCCCCAGTTATGTTCGATGCAGAACGAACGTTAGCTGGGCTATGTGGACGCGTCCTTGCTGTTTGCTCCTCCCCTATCTGGTGTTGTCATATCACAATCCCATTACAAAAGTTGGAATAATGAGCAAGAATGAGCCATATGGCGGGGAAATATATAGGACGTGTTTGCGTTACCCTGAGCGCCTCGCCGGGGATTAATAATGAAACTCGGCACGGTTATTATTTTCCTACTATTCAACACTTTTTATCTATGGAATGCACTAAATAAATTATTTTGAAGTGTATTAAATCTGTTGGCATCGACTGTTTTTTTTATGACAGTGTAGCAGGGGTGCACGAGTTCATTTGTTTGCTTTAGATGGGTGGTTAACTGCTTCAGATGGATGCTTCAGTTACTGACATCGATGCGTCGACATCTAGAGGCTGTTTTGGAAGCAGGGGGTGGATATACAAAATATTAAAGCAATGAGACTGAACACGTATTATTATTTTCCTTCTACTCAACATTTATGATATGTTTTTCCTTCTACTCAACATTTATTATATTTAGAAATTAACACTGAAATTTATTAACTTGGCTTGTATCGGCTGAATTACTATCACGCGTATGGCATGGGTTGCACATACTCATTGCCCGTCTGCATGTGTGTTGCCGACTCAGTACCATTCTCTTACATTTTTGTTTAATGAATTTGGTGCCGGATAATAAAACTTATTGTTTCTATGCACAGAGGCCAAACGATCTAATTAGCTTTTATTACCTCTAGCACAAATTCTAATATCTGCGTCTTACATAACCGACATTGACGGATTTGCGGTACAAATTTCCTGTCCCATCATTCCACAACACTTCGTCGTTGTGTCGCTCTGAAGGGTAAAGATAGTTTTTCTTATGACTGTACAGTGTCACGTCATGTAGCCTCCTCCTCAGCATCCGCATCGTAGTGTTGGGATTAAACTGAAAAAATCGTCCGAGACAACCAGAATCAAACAAATACTCGTACTCAAAGGTTAATGATTTACGAGTGAATATCTGATAACGTGAAATCTGAGCCGTTAAGAATATTTTGCACACTCCCGAAAACCTTATATTTATGGGTCAAGTTGCCTCGTAATGGACCTTTTTCACCAACCGAAGTTGGATGTAGAACCCATAAATATATCCCATAACTGAAGTTCTCTGGGTCTGTCGCCTTGACTACACTGCTGTTAGTTGAAGATAAATGAATCTTGAATCAATGGCAGTGTTTATTATGGACTTACAAGGCTGCCTAGTTTCCCCTTCCCCCCTCTCCTACGGCCATGTCCACACCAAATGCTTACTTTAGATGAGCCTCGCAACGTAATTTTCGTTCATGGAAGGCTGAGCTGGATGTGTCGACTGACTAGCTACTGCTTTATTGTCACTCAATTAAGAGAAGTCCCCCTTCATATAAACAGTTTAAATTTGTAACTTAATAACCTTCAGGTCGTAGCAAAATTCTCCGGCCGAGTGCAAGAAGGGCCAGCGTTCAAAAAGGCCAGTTTCTGAGTTCTACATATAATACTGCATCATAATTAACGTACTATTCAGAGGTAAAATTTCTATACTAATAGGGAAGGGTTTCTGGTGTGTTCTCCTTTTATACACACGTAATAAAAATCTGAATTTATAAGGAGATCTGTCATCTTCTTTTGCTTCTCTTAAAAAAAAAAAAAAAAAAAAAAAAAACTTTCTTGGACATAGGCACTTTTTGTACCCAGACCAAGAGTTTTGATCATTCTTAATAAATAATATTTTTAACTGATATTTTCAGAGACGCCATATAGTATAAAAAATACTGTACTTTAAAAATGAGTGAATGGTAATGACATACATTCTTCATAACTCACTATTCAACAATAGACTAATATTAGATTACACAAACATCCTCTTTCTACTTCAAAACGGGAACTAATCTACACATATATTTACTCAGCAAAAGTAATTACCTAAAGTTCTGTACTTCTTGGTTGAACATTACGCTGGTCAATTATAACAGCGTAAGGTGTATTTTCTGCCGAATGTTGCGAGTTAAATGGCGGGTAGTAAGCGTAATATTAATGAAACTTAATGATTTGAATAGCTTTCCGGTATGAGGTGCTCACATCTGGTGTGGTGTGGCCCGCTGGTGTGAGCTGGAAGACGAGATGTGGAGTGGTGCGATGGTATGGTGTGGTGATACAGTATGTGACCATGAGTGGTGGTGGTGTGAGGTGGCAGTGAGTGGTATGGTAAGTACAGATGTAGGGAAGTGGTGGTATGGTGTGATGTAGTGTGGTGGTAGTGAGTGGTATAGTACGCAGAGTTATGGTGTGGCGGCTATGATGTGCTGGTATGATGGTTGTATGAGGTGCTGAGAATGTGGTTTTAAGGTTTTAAGGTATGGCTTGAGATGTAATGAGGTAGTATGTGTGGTATGGTGTGAGAGATGCTGGTGTGAGCTACAAGATGACATATGGAGTGGTCGTGGTGTGATGTGGAAGGATGTGGTGGTAACATGAGAGGTTACTGTGATGTGATATATGTGATGTGATCGAGTGTGGTGGTTGTGTGTAGTGTTTGGTTTGATAGTAATGTAATATGCTGGTGTGAAGCACTGAGGCCTGGTGTGAGGTGCTGTAAATGTGGTAGTGCATTGTGGTAGGGTGTTGTGGTAGTGTGAAGTACTGGCGTGAACTTCAGAAGGTACGATGTGGTGTGGAAAAGGGTGGCAGTGAGATGTGTGGTGGCAGAGTGATGGTAATATGAGGTGAAAAACAAGGTAGGTTGTGGTGCTGCTTGGGTGTGGTGCAGTCTGAGGTGGCTGGTGTGAGATGGTAGGGTGTGGTGATAGTATGAGAAGTTTGGGTGTGGTGTATGGTAATAATTAGTGTATGGTTATGCTGTCGGAGTGTGATGAGTTGCATGACATAAGCCCTGTGCTGGTGCTAACATGACGTGTCAGTTTTAGCCTCAGCATTGGCCTGGTCTGCCAGTGACTCTGGCAGCTTGGACCCAGTTTCCTTGCCAAGTTTGCCATTGTTTGTCGAGTTTGGTATTGGCTGGACACATGTCAGGGCTGGGTGGGGTTAGTTGAAAGGGTGGACTGTTCCCTTGCCTTAGGGGCCTGGGGTGCAGCGCCTAGCGAATATATGGGCAGTCTGCCTGTAACTAAGTTACTGTACTGTCATACGTACTTTTCACTTTAATTAAGCCTTCAACAGACTGTACAATTCAATGGGAAAAAGAGGTTGGCTGCCCACTGCGATTAAGTGCTTTTTCAATTTAATCATATCTTCACCAGACGTGATAATAAATGTTGAAAGGAACTCGAGTGATGGAGGGGGCTAAAGAAGATTAAGTCTATCCTTTCCAGTCCTCAGCCCTCCCTTAAGCTACAGAGCAAAAAAAAAAAAAAATCATCAGCATGAAGGGATTAGTACAGTTTTTTTTTTTTTTTTTTTTTTTTTAGCCTCATTAATGATATTTTTAGGGATCTGTATTCATCCTGTGAGAAATCCTGTGATAGAAACAGAGCTAGATACATTTAACAGACGGGTGGGGTTGCTGGGGGGGGGGGGGGCAGGGAGGCTGTTTGCTTGCTTAGTGATCTTGCAGTAGCGTGACTATGTAAAGTGTTAGGTGGCAGCAGCGAACTCAGCAAACGTCTCGTGGTCTGGTGTTAGACTTCTCTTTTCGGAAACGATTGTAACCTGGTTGCTTTGATTTAAATCGTAAATCTGGTAGTTTCAGAAACTGAACTGAATCAACTTTTAACTTCTTGGCTCGTAGTTTCTTCGTTTATGAATTCTCCTTAGCTATTCTCTCATTTCTGCATATGTCATTGTAACGACCACTGATATTCTTTTCTGCTATTATTGCCAGCTATATCTCGAAACGAACGGATCTTGAATTAGATTCTCTTATATTGCTTTATTTTTCTTGGAGGATAGTTTTAGGGATTTCTAGCCTTTGATATCATTTTCCTTGTAAAGATAAAGAAGTAAATAATTAAATTAATTAATAAATAAATAACTCGCTAAGGAAAGGGTGCCCTGGGATGTTTTTCCTTCGTAACCATTGAGCATGGCAAACACTGGCCCTGACTCTCTAGACCATCAAACACGTACCCTGTGATATGCTCATCAGTGTGTGTGTGTGTGTTTGTGTCTCTTTATGTGTATGTGCACACGTCCTCGTATGCATACGTGCAAAAGTTTATAGAACATTTTTTAAACAACTGACTATATTCCAAGTTCAAGTCATACCAACGTACGAGTATTAATCCTTAAGTATAATAGCCAGTGATTAGATGCACCTTTTAGGGTTGACGTATCCTGCATGAAATTACTAACATATAAAGTTAAACCACACCACTGGTTAATTTGAAAAAGGACGCCATATAATAAATATCGAGGGTGGGAAATGAGTGGAGAATAGACAGGTGTTTTAAGCTGAGAGGGGGATGTAACTAACCCTTTCATAGTAGGGATATATCTTGTTCCTTGTTCCAACCAAAGCCATGGGATTTTAGTCAGCTGAGCGTGAGTCATAGCAGCCCTAGAGTGTTAATAATGTCAGCATTAACCCTCTCATGTTCGAGATAATTCTTGTACTGTTCCAGCTGACCCTTTCATAGTAGGGATATCTCTTGTTCCTTGTTCCAGCCAAAGCCAGGGGATTTTAGTCAGCTGAGGGTGAGTCATAGCAGCCCTAGAGTGTTGTCAGCATTAACCCTCTCATGGTTGAGATAATTCTTGTACTGTTCTAGCTAACGCCAGACAATTTTTAAAAGCTGATGGTGAGTCTGTGTGTTGTCTCCTGTACCAATTATTGTCATGTAGCCAGGCCTTCTCTCCTCTCTTCAGTAAACGGCAGACGCTTTTCTTCGGCTGAGAGTGAGTCATGGGAGCTAACGATGTTAACCAATTTGAGAGGCGCTACATAATGAATGTTAAGGGCAAAACGTTAGAGCAGATTAGGGCTGAGTCTTTTAACAGAGAGGGGCTGAAACTAAGTGAAACACAATATAGAAGAGAGTGCGGCGAAGCTTTCAGTATTCTAGAGGATAAAAGTTGGCCTAATATTTCAACTCTTCTTTTCACATTTCTCAGCTTACTAATATGCTGTAGCTGGGAGAGGTTTGCCATGTTTCTCTGCCCGTAGAGGATACTCTAATATGCATTAGGAAAAGTGACTGACATGCTCTAAGGCCCGTATTCTCATCAGATATGGAAGCTCCATACCATCCCTTCATAAATAATTTTTTATATATGTCTGGTTAATATCTTCTTGTAAGTTATTTATGCAGTGTGTGGCGATATTGGAAGGATTTATATAACACAGAATTGAACAATAAGGTGTAATAAAAGAAATCGCTAAGGAAAAGGTCTTAGGGAGCTTTTTTAGCCGGCGAAAGTACTGGGCTTAGAATATGTCCGTTACTTTCCTTCTGGATACATTATATCTATGAAAAATATCTATGAGGAGAAAAAAAATAGGAAGCGCCCAAAGCTTAGCATTATTGGCCAGCAGAGGAAAGGGAGAAGCAGAAGAGGGAGAGGGGCTTGGCACGGCAATACAGCAGGGCAGAGGAAAGCAGGGATGAACAAAGTTAATCCCATCACTACAAGAGCCGTTTATATATATATATACATAAGGTTTTTTTTCAAGAATACTCCCCCAGTATCCCTGCTTGTCGTAAAAGGCGACTAAAAGGGTTGGCGGAGGGTTAGTGCCCCTCCCCGGAAAACAACTAACTAAAAAAACAAACAATAAGCCTCGGACAAGGACTGACCAAACGATGACGACCCAGGACCGGACAAAGGACTTGGTAATGGCAACTTGGAATGTAAGAGAAGCGAATGATGAGGTGAAAGAGAGAGAGATTGTCCAGGTGCTTGAGGGTGCAAAAGTGGATGTACGTGGAATAACTGAAACAAAATGGAGAGGAGAAAGTGTGAGAGAATGGGAGTATGGATGGGGTATATGTGCAGGAGTAGGTGAGAATGAGAGGGCAAAGGAAGGGGTATGTATAGTTGTGAGTAAAAGATGGAAGAAGAGCATAAGACAGTATGGATCAGTTGGGTCAAGGATTGTGTGGGTAAAGTTGAAAGTTGGAATACAAATGTGGGCGATTGTGTGTGTGTATGGGCCAACGCAAGATCGTGATAGAAGAGTGAGACAAGAGTTCTGGACAAATGTAGAAGTGTGCATGGAAAAGTTTGGAAGGAATGAAAGAGTGTTTTTGATTGGTGATATGAATGGTAAAGTTGGGAATGTGAAGGTGGATGGAATAGTTGGTGAGTGGGGTGTGCCTGCTGAGATAGATGAGAATGGGAGTGCGTTAGTGGACATTTGTGCTGGGAGGGGGTTGGTGATAGCCAGTACCCTCTTCAGGCATAAAATGATCCACAGGTATACATGGCGAGTGATGAGAAGGGTGGGTGGTGAACTGAATGAAAGGAAGGCAATGATTGATTATGTGTGTGTGGATGAAAGGATGCGAAGATGTATAATGGATGCAAGAGCTCATATAGGTTGGGGGAGTGGACTTTCTGACCACTACTTGGTGGTGGCCAGAATTAGAATTCAAGTAAGATGGAGGAATAGAAGAAGGGAAAGACGAGAGGAAGGAGTACTTGCAAGGAGAGTGGAAAGTTTACAAGAGGATGAGAAAAAGGCAGATTATAAGAGAGAAGTGGAGGAACGATTGGGCAAATATGAATTGGAGCAGATGGGAGACGTGGAAGGCGTGTGTAGGATTTTTACAGAAGAAATATGCACAGCATGTGATGTGGTGTGTGGAAGGAAGAGAAGACAGAGGGGGGTGCAAGGAACAGCGTGGTGGACTGAAGAGGTGAGACAGGGTGTGGCACAAAAGAAGAAAGCATACAATGAATGGATGAGAAATAGGGACGTGGAAGAAGTTGAGAGGCAGAAGAGAGAGTTATATGTAGAAAGAAAGAGAGAGGTGAAAAGATTAGTAAGAGAGAGTAAGAAGAGAGTGGATGAGGAATTTGGAAGGAATTTGAGTGTAAAGTGGAGGGACTAAGAAAATGTTCTGGAAAGAGGTGAGAAGAGTGAGACAGGGAGGAAGTGAAGTTAGCAGGGGAGTGAAAGATAAAAATGGTAAATTACTAGTGGAGAAGGGAGAAAAAGTGAGCAGATGGAGAGAACACTTTAAGGAATTGTTGAACATAGAGGATGGAAGTAATGCGAGTATAAGTGGCTGGGGAATGGCTGGGAGAAGGAAGGAGGTGAGAAGACAGGAAGAAATCAGTAGGATAGAAGTTGTGGAAGCAATGAAGAAAGTTAAATCAGGGAAAGCCCCAGGAATTGAAGGAGTGTGTGGTGAAATGCTGAAGCATGGGGGAGAGATAGTAGTAGAATGGATGTGGAAGATGTGCAGATTGGCCTGGGAAGAAGGTAGAGTCCCGGAGGATTGGAAGTCAGGTATAATTATTCCCTTGTACAAAGGAAAATGGGAAAAAGAAGTGTATGGTAATCATAGGGGCATTTGTCTTCTAAGTATAATAGGAAAAGTGTATGGTAGGATACTTATTGACAGAGTTAGAGAAAGAACAGAGAAATTAGTTGGAGAAGAACAGGGAGGCTTTAGAAAGGGAAGAGGTTGTGTAGATCAGATATTCATTCTTAGATCTTTAGTGGAAAAGTTTCTAGAAAAGGGAAAGAAGTTGTATGCGGCTTTCATGGATTTGGAGAAAGCATATGACAGGGTGGATAGACAAGGATTGTGGAAAGTGTTAAGAATATATGGAGTAGATGGGAAGTTGTTGAATGCTGTGAAGAGTATGTACGATGGTGCGAAGGCTGCAGTGCGTGTGGATGGTGAACTAAGTGAATTTTTCTCTTTGAAAGTTGGGTTGAAGCAGGGATGTGTCATGTCTCCATGGTTGTTCAATCTGTACATGGATGGGGTAATAAAAGAGGTACAAGGTAGGGTAGTGGATGTTGGAGTGGCCCTGGTGAGAGATGATAGTGTTTGGAAACGCCCTGTACTGTTGTTTGCAGATGATACTGTGTTGTTGAGTGAAGACGAAGGGGAGCTGCAAGGCTTGGTGGATGAGTTTGGGAGAGTGTGTAAGAAACGGAATCTAAAGGTGAATGTAGGGAAGAGTAAAGTGATGGTCTTTGAGAGAGGTGAAGTCAGTGAATATACAGCGAGGTTGGATGGTGAGGAATTGGAAAATGTGAGTACGTTTAAGTACTTGGGTAGTGTGATGAGTAAGGATGGAGGTTTGGAGGATGAAGTGCTTGAAAGGGTACAGCAGGGAAGAAAGGTTGCTGGTTCTTTGAAAGCAGTGATAAGAAACAGGGAAGTGAGCATGGAAGTGAAAAAGTTACTACATGACAGTATTGTGATACCAACTCTAACGTACGGAAGTGAAGCTTGGACGTTGTTGGAAGGACGCAAGTCAAGAGTGAGATCAGTGGAAATGAGTTATTTAAGAGGAGCCTGTGGAGTCACATGGAGAGACAGGGTGACGAATGAGGATATAAAGGAGCGTTGTGGTGTGGATGTGGATGTGTTAGAAAGCGTTATGAGGAACACACTGAGGTGGTTTGGCCATGTGGAGAGGATGGAGGGTGAAAGACTGACGAGGAGAGTGTATGTGAGTGAGATGGAGGGGGGAAGAGGGAGGAGGAGGCCGAGGATGAGATGGAGGGATGGGGTGGAGAGGTAATGAGAGAGGGGTGTGTGAGTTGGGAGCAGGGTAGTGAGATGGCGGGGGACAGGGCGACTTGGAGGCGATTTGTTTGTGGCCACCCCAAACGGGATTGAGGTGTCTGGCAATATATATATATATATATATATATATATATATATATCAGGAGTCTCGGATCGGTTTGGTAGCGGATGCCTCTCTCTCTCTCTCTCTCTCTCCCTCTCAGCTGGATTGCTTCCCTGTCTTCTTCTCTGTCAATTTTTTCACCCAACTTCAGCCAAGGGAGAGAGAGAGAGAGTGTGTGTGTGTGTATGTGTGTGTGTATTTGAAGATAATTACCCTAGTGTGTGAAGAGGTCAGGTAAAAGCCCTGCTGTTGGAGGCCTCTCCTGAGCTGGGTAAAATCATGTAAGTATAGTAAATATTTCTGATGCCCTCGTGGTGGAGAGGCTAAGCATTACTGCCCGGTGACGAATAATTTTCTTTTATTTTACTCTCCGTACAATTTTACTGAGTAGAAGATGGACCACTCTAGCTGATGCCATTATAAATATTCTCCTTTAAATCCTGCCTTCCCAAAATTAGTTAAACTGTCTGGTAGTAATTTGAATCAAGCAGAAAACAATGAAAAAATTATCCCGTATAACCGTTCCGATCCAGTGTTGTCTTTTAAGTTTGATTCTTCCATTTTACAGACGAATTAACTGTATTTAGATGAGGTGAGACTAGTATAGAGACGACGACACATTTCGAGTAAGAACAGATAAACTGAGGCGTATCGATTGGATCAGATACGAGACACGTTTAGAACTACAACAGATGTCAGTTTTCTAATCAAAATAGAAAAGATTATTAAAAAAAAAAAAAAGTAGAACTGTCAGAAGATGCCTTCATTAACCCCTTACCTTATCGAGTGCACTCATCAGCTGAATAAAACTGCCCACTACTGGAAAAAAAAAAAAAAAAAAAAAAGTAACAATTTTATTCTTATGCGTAATGGATGTCTGATTTTTTTTTTTAATTGCATGGTGATATGTCATGGCGAAGTGGTTAGAATTAATGAATATTAATTACTAATTGCCCTTTCACCTTACCCTATTTTTCTTCCCCTCGTGCCCCTTCCCTTTATACTTTGGTATGATGAATGGCTAGGTAGGTAGGTAGGTAGGTAGGTAGGCAAGTGGGTAGACAAGGACAATTGCAGATAGACGGATGGGCACACAGACAAGCAGGTAGGTGGATAAACAGATAGATAGACAGACCATCAGGCAGATGTGCTTATTTTGTAGGCACAAATATCGTGCTAGTAAATGGATTAGACTGATAACTTGCAATATATTCTTGACCCCTTCAATCCGACCACTATGTGAAGCTTAAGAAATCGGCCTTTTATTGTAGCTTCTACCAAACCCTTCAAGTTCGAGTAGTCATCTGGGAGTATCAAGTATAACATAAAATGCCATATTAAATTATGCAGCAAACTATTAGGCAGAATGTTTGGTATGATGAGATGAAAGTTATGACAAGTCTAGACAAAGTACTCCCATGCAAATACACAGTAATGTAAACGTCACTGAGTACATGCTTAAAATTAACCCATTAGCTCTCAGTGTCCTCAGTGTAGGACGGAACTGGGCATTTTCAAAATTTAATAAAGAAGGGAATCCCTGGAAAAGGACCTATAAGCTTCGCGACTATGAGCCGACAGGCGGAGGGAGGTACGCCTAGCACCCTTTCAGCAAAATTCTTCACACAGGATCTCTGGGAGCCAATGGGTTAACACAAAATATTTAAGTAACGTGGTTTCCTCTGAGGGTAGTTAGAAGTACAGTACTTGGGTAGGAAAAATATAATTGCAGTACAAAAGTGAGGAAAAAATACCTCTGCAATAATTCTACTGGGAAGGAGTGATGCATTTTGACCCTTTCAGGACGATGACGCTTTCGAGACATTGTTCTTGTTACCGTCAGACGATTTTGTCAGCTTCAGGGAGGCGTCTCAGTAAAGTGGTTGAAAATAATCACGAAGTATTTATTGCGGTGATGATAAATTAATTATGTTCTTGTTACTGACAGACGATTTTATTCAGCTGAAGAGAGACATCTCGTAGTGACGGGAGTTAGATATAATTCCTAGGCCATTGAAAAACAAAGAAAAATTTGTATTTTTCAGCTACGTCCACACGGTTTTGTTCAGCTCTGAGGGAAACATCTCGTAGTGCATGGGTTAGTCACTTAAACACTATGTTTATATATATATATATATATATATATATATATATATATATATATATATATATATATATATATATATATATATATCATGCCTAATAGTGCAGGACATTCTTTTTGAAAACTGAGAAAATATCGGTTCATGATAATACGAATAATAGGTGAATACTGTTTAAACGATATACGGTATGATAATTGTTTATTCGTCAAACAATCACGCTATGTGGCACGTCGCTCCCCAGTAGATTAGTTTGGTTTTGCAAATAACACCTAACTGTCCATAAATAAAACAATAGTTGGAATAATAACAAGAGATATCTTAATTGATACAGTATGCACCTAACAGCTATTGAGTACTACATATCCACCCCAAGCAGACAGTCCCGTCTCCTTAGTTAATCCATCCATCCATCATCCAATCCTACATTGCCCCATGAGGAGAGTAGGAGCCCGGGACTAGTCAGCTGGTCTTGACATTTAAGATGAGGGTGACCAGCCTCACTCATCCCTGAGTGGCATTACATGAGCAATCAACCCCAGCCACCCCTTGGATATAAACCTTCCCCGGCTCAATCCGATTGGAGAGCACTAATTATCCACTAAACCACCAGGCGCCAAAATTTGGTTATATGGTTACCACCCAGCGCTGCAAATGGTTTCTTAGTGTACAGGAAACCATTTGGCTTGTCACTCAGTGTAGAGTTACCCACAGGCAGAAGGAAAAGGAAAGAATGAAGGAAAGAAAGACAGAAGAAGGAACGTAAAGTTCCTCATAGGCAGAAGGACAAGGAAAGAATAAAGGAAAGGAAGACAGAAGAGGATGGAAGGAAAGAAGGATGGAGGAGGGGAAAGGGCAGACACCCGACAGCAGCACTACATCGAATGAGTGGATGGTGAGCGCCCCCACCTACCAAACTTAAAAAAAAAAAAAAAACTCACCATGCTGCCCGTAAGGAGAAAATGATAGTCAATAACAGTCAACATACAGATGCAAAAACACTCTGCAGCAAACGAGAAGCCATCAAACATAAAATCAATAAAATTTTTGAAACAAACGACAATCATCAAACGAAAGAAAAACACCTTCGAGCAAACGAGGAGGACCATCGGATTGAAAACACCCACGGTCATCCTCAAACAAGCAAAAGCACGACCAAACAAGAATAACACTAAAGAAAGCGAAAAGCACCCTCAGACAGTCAAACAAATGAAAACACCCCAAACACACAAAAAACACCTTCAAACGATTAGTACCGTCAAACAAGCGAGAAACACCTTTGCACAATTGAAAAGCACCCTCATGCAGGCAAAAAATACCCACAAACAAACAAACAAACAAACAAAAATTTCAAACAAACGACATTAAAGAAAACTGAACTTGAATTAAACACACCAACACTCGTTCTCTCGGCAGCCAGACTGAAAAGTGCCTAAAGTTAAAGCGTCATTTGCGTAATTAGATCATATGTTTCCGATAGTTCGGCGGGGATGGTTGGTGGCGGTGACTGTTATGATCGTCTGGATGATTTAATTTTGGTGAGGGTGGTGGAGTGGTGATGGTGATGAGTGTGATGATAAAAAAAACATCACTGATGCTGATGGTAACTGATATCTTGTGGTCGCGTACGTTTCTGTGTATTCAACTGCGCATCATTACTGAAGAGGGACGCCTTCATGTGGTGGCACCGACATAACGGGATGGTGGAACTACCTGGACATATACAAATTTCCCTCAGCTCCCTCCCTATTCCCCGAGAGGACGACGGTAGACAGTCAGAGAAAGACAACTTCAGTCTGCAGTCCACTGGATTTAGCCTACATTAAGATGAGCCTCGGGCTGCTACTACTACTACTACTACTCCTACTTCTCTCTCACAACAACGAAAGGTTGAAGTAGCTCCTGTTTTCGTGGTAAATTTGCCAGTTATAACCTTCTGATGGTATTCTAGACATCTGATTGTTGATTACGAAGATCAGCGAGTTCGTATTCTTGCAAGGAAATAACTGAGTTAACTGGATGAGAGCGCCATTCAGGAGTTTGGTGAGGAAATAATTGAGTTAACTGAGTTAATTGGATGAGAGCGTCATTCAAGAGTTTGGTGAGGTTCCCTGTTTTCTGGCTAGGCGACGAGAGAATCAAAACATCTCTACGGCGAGTGATGCTGATACACTACCCACATCGACAGTATGAATTACGGTATATTCTGGACTATAGGTAAAGTGCGTGGAAAAAAATTGAATAAAATTTATATTAGTATGGCAGCACTGCGAGGTGGCACACATTCATGGAGGAGAATTATACTGAAAACAAAATTTCTTTGTTTTATTACCTCCGCCAAGGAGGTTATGTTTTTGTCGGCGTTAATTTGTTTGTCTGTCTGTTAGCAGGATTACTCAAAACATATGAAGGAATTTTGCTGAAAATATTTGGAGGGGAAGGGTATCGCCCAAAGAACAATCCGTTAGATTGTGGTGGTGATCCGGATCATCATCCGGATCCAGGAATTTTTTGAAGGATTCTTTACCAATGTGGGATTGTGGCAATTTCAAAGTTTTTGCTTCAAACTCGATAAATAACGCCTACAATGCTTGCACAAACATTACTAGAAAACACTTTCATAATATCTACCGCACACTCTGCCTTGGCAGAGGTTTGCAATTTGTTAACTCTGGGTGGAAAGACTATTCATGTGAAACTCTCAGTGATGTAGCAAATGCTTTTTATTCTCATGAAGAGATTATGAAAGGCGAGGAAATCCTTTGCAATGTATTTATATATGATACATCATGGAGGAGAGATCCAGATAAAAAGAAGAAGGACTTTAAAGATGTAATAAAATTATTGAGAGAACAATAAACAACAAATGTACAAAATATGATTCACATAAGAGAATGCCTCCTATTGGTCTAGAAATTTTTAGCCCAGTTCTAACAACACTGGCAAATGATACAACTCAACTCAAAGAAACGGTGCCCCAAATCTTGGTTTAGTAGAGGAAACGAGGGTGGACTATCCATTTTGAAAATCATTTCATGTTAGCGACAGGCACCCAGTGGGAAAAGTTAGGCAATGGGGTGGTGTATCGGGATAGAATGGATGCCAGCTGAGATTTTCTCTTTAAGGGTCTATTTTAACCCCTTTTTTGCCAAATCAATATTTCCGAAAGTTGATAAAGAGAAGACATGTTTTTCACAACATACCAGTTTATTCGTCCTGCTATTTATTCCACATGAGGTTATTATACATCATTTTGTTGCTGATTATGTTGTCAACACAAAGACCCTCAATATTTTTTCCAAAATTTGCCGGCCTATATGGGGAGTCAAAGGTCAACCTACCAAAAATTGTAAATATTTCTAATACCTTCTAACAGACAGGCAAAATCACAGATAGAATGAAAGATGTGGTCCAAAATACTTATATTCCTCAATTTTCATACAGCTGGGCAGTTTTTAAGACGGAAGATTTGCATAATATCGCCCTGGTATGAAGCAGTTATGGGTCAAAATTAACTCTTGCTGCACAAAATCCATAGAAATTGGAAAAATAATCGTTGTCAAGTAATTTTAATTCTGATGACATTCCCAAAGTGGTACTAGAATTTTTCGTGCTGTTATAAACAATTACAGCCAATTTTGATAGGGCTCAATGTGTAAGAGGATTTGTCTAGTTGTGTGATCATGTACAATTGTGGACAGATGACTCGAGGCCACCCGCACCACCATCTAGCTGTGCTGGGGTGCACACCTCACCTGGCAACAGCGGTGTAACCGAGTCCTGTACCTACATTCAGGAGTTCAGTTTGTTGCCGGTTGGAAACATATTTCACTATGTTTCTGACCCAGGCTGGTTTTCACTATGTATATATATATATATATATATATATATATATATATATATATATATATATATATATATATATATATATATATATATATATATATATATATATATATATGCGAGGAAGAAGGAACCAAAGGCCATGAGCCCGCAATAACAGTTCCATCCAAGAGAAAAACAAAATACAAGAGAGAGCCAAATTCAAGATCCATTCATTTCGAGATGCCTGGACACACTGCGTTTGAAAGACAGGAGATCATAGGCAGCAGGAAATACAGACAGAGGGAGACAGTTCCAGAGTTGACCTGTTGCATAAATAAAGGACTGGGAGTAACGGTTAACTCTTGCATTAGAGAGTTGGACAGAAAAGGGATGAGAGTTTGCTGCTAGACGGGTGCTACGCGCCCGTCGTAAAGGTGGAGGAATGCATGCAGACAGTTCAGAGAAGTAGTGACCATTAAAGTAGCGATAGAAAAGAGATAAAGATGCAACAGTGTGGCGAAGAGACAGAGGTTGAAGGAAGTCAGTAAGAGGAGGAGAGTTAATGAGACGAAAAGCCTTTGACTCCACACTATTGAAAAGAGTTGTATGTGGTGAGCCTCCCCACACATGAGAGTTGTACTCCACACAGGGGCATATAAAACCCCTGTACAGAGTCAACGATTGTGCAGGGGTAAAGAAAGAACGGAGTTGGCTTAGCACACCCAATCTCTTGGAAGCAGATTTTACAAGAGGTGTAATATGATCTTTCCAAGATAAGTCCCGAGTAAATGAAACCCCAAGCATGTTCAAGGATGATGCAGGATTAAGCTGAATATTATTAAACATTAGTGGGTATACCTGTGGAAGATTTTGATGGGTTGATAGGTGTAAGAACTGAGTCTTAGATGCATTAAAACCAACAAGATTATTTTAACCCCAGTCAGAGATACGAGCCAAGTCAGACATTAGGTGTGCCATAGCCTCATCCCTTGTTTGTTTAAGTAACTGCTGAGATGGGCGTTGCGGGAATCGAATGGAAATGTGAAGGGTGGAGTCATCAGCGTATGAGTGGATAGGGTTAGATGTACAGCTTAGAAGGTCATGGATGAATAAAAGGAAGAGAGTTGGTGACACTGTGTGTGTGTATATATATATATATATATATATATATATATATATATATATATATATATATATATATATATATATATAATTATGTGATGCATTTGTGCATTATGACATTTTATATAAAACATTAATCCAGAGGGTATTAAGGTGTAATGCTCTAAAGTAAATTACTAAGAAAGAGACGGTGCTATGTCTCCTAGGACAACGGGAATACAGCAATAATTTAGAACTGAATATTGCTTGGTAGCAAGGCGTTATGAAGTATCTTTATAGTGGCAAGGGGAAATCTGTACACTGCTTGTCATAATTGTTAGAAAAAGACTAACAGTTACTGTATCATGAGATTTAAATGGAGCGTGTTGTACATTAGTACAACGTTCATAATTTTTAAGAATTATTACATTCGGACAAGCCAGCCTGAGTCAGACACGTAAAGAACTAAGTTTCGAAACGGCATCACACTGAACTCCTTAGTGCTGTTCCATGACGATACCCACTGTTGCCAGGTGCGATGTGCACCTCACCACGACAAGGTGTTGGAGCGGGTGGCCTCGAGTCATTTGTCCGCAAATGTACGTGTACATGTACATGTACATGGAACTATGATCTGTATCATGGATTCTGCTATACAGTCAAGAATCTAGGCCTAACACACCCTACAGCATCCTACACATCCTGCACTGATGCAGGTCTTGTGTCTCGCACGGAAACAACCATATCCTTTTCCACATCCTGATGGATGAGCAGCTCACAAGTTCCTTGTAAGCTTTTGGTAGAGGGTTCAATGTCGTCACATTTGGGAAGAGGTTTCCATCCACAGGTTGTTGGATCTGGGAGTTCCTGTACTGGGCTTAGTGATTCTCTACAGACAAGACTGATAAGTCCCAGCTTCAGGATCTGCTGACCAAGGGCAAAGAAGTGTTAAAAAATCTTCCAAAGAGTACAAGAAAAACCTGCTTGATCATCGACGGCCTTGCACTAATACAAACAATAGGTAAGCGAGAGAAATTGGAAACTTTTGAAGACCTGAGCAATGAGTTCTGTACCAGCATCCTAAACTGTTTTGGTCCAGTGTACTCCAGTGTTGATGTTGTTTTCAATCGGTATCAGGAGATGTCCAGCAAATCCGGCACAAGGGGATAAAGAGCTGGTAAAACCCGCCCAATCAGACGTGTCATCATTTCAAGAGACGTATGGGTTCTCCAGGGACGCTCCACTGGCGATCTTTTCACCAACCTTTCAGACTCCTGGTCATCCTCCTTTCGGGACTTTAGTGAAAGCTTTGCCATTGCACTTGACACCTCAAAAGCTTTCGATCGAGTGTGGCATATATATTTAATTTCCAAACTTGCCTCTACCATTTGTAGTCCTCTATCTGTGCCTTCATCTCTAGCCTCCTTTCTGGCCGTTCCATAGTTGCTGTTTCAGACTGCTACCTTTCTTCTCCTAGAGCTATCAATAGCGGTGTTCCTCAGGGTTCTTTCCTATCACCAACTCTTTTCCTTCTATTCACCAATGACCTTCTAAGCTGTACATCTAACCCTACCATTCATACACTGATGACCCCACCCTTCACCTTTATATTCACTTCCCGCAGTATCCATCTCAACAGTTACTTAAAAAAAACATGGGATGTGGCTATGGCACACCGAATATCTGATTCTGCTTATATCTCTGATTGGGGTAAAAGTAATGTTGCTTTTAGTGCCTCAAAAACTCAGCTCTTGCATCTTGGAACTCCTCTAAATCCTCTGCATGAGTATCCTCTAAAGTTTGTACAATACCTAACTCAATCCTGCGTCATTTTAAAACATGCTTGGGGTTTCATTTTCTCGGGATTTATCTTGGAAAGATCATATTACTTCACTTGTAAGATCTGTTTCCAAGAGATTTGGTGTACTAAGCCTACTCCATGCCTTCTTTACCATTGCACAGCTGTTGCATTAATGCACGGGTTTTATTCGCCCATGTGTAGAGAACATCTCTCATGAGTGGGCAGGCTCCCCACATACAGCCCTTCTCAACAAGGCGAATTGAAGGCTTTTCGTCCAATTAATTCTCCTCCTCTTACTGACATACTTTAACTTCTGTCTCCTCGCTTACCTGTTGCATCTTTATGTCTTACCTATCGCTACATCAATGGTCACTTCTCCTCTGAACTGTCTTCTTGCATCCCTCCACCAGCCGTCTAGCAACAAAATCTCATCCTCTTTCTGTCCAGCTCTTTAATGCAAGAGTTAACCGTTACTCTCAGTCCTTCACGTATTCAGAAGGTCAGTTATGGAACTGTTGTCCTCTATCTGTATTTCCTACTGTCTATGACCTCCAGTCCTTCAAACGCGGTGTGTCCAGGAATCTCGAAATGACCAGATCTTGATTTGGCTGTGTTATCTTTTTTTTTTTTTTTTTTTTCCCTGGGAGCCGACAATCTTACGGGCTCCTGGCATCTGGTTCCTTCTTCCATGTATGTAAAAAAAGCCATGTGTAATCGCAGTCGAACCAGTATCTTACATCATAGGCGTTTTGAAAGTGATGGTTAATAATCCCGGGATTGTCTGGACCTTCGTGTACTTAGCTTCAACAAGTCTGATAGTATCCTTCCGTTCACCGGGGATTACAGTACCACTTGTGCTAATAAGACCACCTAATCCCCTACACATTCACTTTGGAATTCCTTCGGCCTACCCTTAACCCCCTCATCCCCATTATGTTATCTGTCTCTTGATCTATCTAAAATTATCTGTATTTACATTTACATCTCTCTCT
Source organism: Coenobita brevimanus (assembly GCF_032717465.1). Taxonomy (NCBI): domain Eukaryota; kingdom Metazoa; phylum Arthropoda; class Malacostraca; order Decapoda; family Coenobitidae; genus Coenobita; species Coenobita brevimanus. The sequence continues at coordinate 12,206,089 of NC_137057.1, forward strand.
GTCGATATTTATGTCTACTTTTATACCTATCTATACGTCTGTATCTATATATTTTCATCTGTATATGTCTCTGTCTGTCCTCCTATATGTATATATATCTATACCCTCACTATATACATGTCTATGTACAAAATTTATATTGTTTCTCGACGATTTTATTCATTTAAATAAGGATGTGTTGTAGCTAAGAGGTTAAATGAGGTTAAATGCAGCCCCACCAGTTACATACAGTAGATTATTTTTGCTGCCCTCAGATAATCATCTTCACACCCCATGTAGAGAAAGAAGTCTTAGGCCCCTATTCTCGTCGGTTCAAGAAGTTCCTAAACATCTTTTCGTAAGCGATTTAATTTTGGCTAAGGCTAGTTAATATCCATTTGTACTTTATTTATGCAGAGTATGGCACAGATGAGGACAGTAAGGTGTAATAAACTAAATATTGGATGAAGAAGTGTTAGGGAGCTTCCTTACCCAACGATAATACGAACCAAAAGTGCCGCCATTAGCGCTTCCTCCATTGGCCATCCATTACCCCAGTTTTGGCTGATTAATGAAGCTTGGAAATTACTACAATGGCCTGGATTGTGGAGGAGGGGCCAGGCCGAGACAGGCCAGACTCCGGGATTATGAAGATGACGCATTTTGTAGCTTTTTGTATCGGACAACTTCATTGCTAGTTGGTGTTTTATCTTTATCGTCAGTATCGTTATCGTTATCGTTAACATCATCATAATAATCATAACAAAATAATGATAAAAATAATAATATTAATAAAACAACAACAACAACAACAACAATAATAATAATAATAATAATAATAATAATAATAATAATAATGTCACCATTCTCATTCTCATCCACATCATCATCACTGTCATAACTATCATCACCATCGACATCATTTTTCACCTACATAAGCATCTTCAAGGGTATCATCATCATCATCATCATTTTCGTCTTTTTCATCATCTACGCCGTCATCTTCATCGCTTTCATCACTACAACCATCATGGTCATCATCAACATCGGATTAATGACCGTCTTCACTATCATCATCGTCATCGGGATCATCTCTTTATCCAACTGACAAGCCCTGTTGAGTGTTGTTGTTGTTGTTGTTCCTGGTGGTGGCGGTGATACTGTTGTTGTTGCAGCTGTTTGTTGTTACTGTAGCTGTTTGTCGTCGTGGTCGTCGTCGTCGTTGTTGTTGTTGTTGTTGTTCCAGTCTCATCTAAACACGAACCCATTGAACTGCAGGCTGTAGTTCTCAAACAGGCCATCACGTTTGTTTTGTGGGGATGAGGAGGGAGTTGGATATTTGTATAACCGTGCCACGTCGGTGTCACCACGTGAAGGAATCTCTCCACCCGAAAAGCTGCAAATTCTAGGACACTCCACATTTTTCAAAACACTCCACAAATTCAGAGATATCCACATTGTTAAAAGGTCTGTATCTTCAAGGGGGTGAAGGAATGAAAAGAAGAAAAGGATGAAAATAAAGAAAACACTCCAAATGACACTTACTCACGCCCTCTTTTCACCCTGAAGGAAAACTAAGGACAGCTTGGGATTATATGACGTATCAGATTTTTGTGAGAGACGCTGGAGGAGGAAGAAAAGGAAACGTAGGTGTCTTGTATTATCCTTTTCAGTACCATGGCGTCTGTTAACACTCTCAGGCTCCTACGACTCACTCCCAAATGAATAAAATCGTTTGAAGTTAGATAGAACTGAGCACTGAAACCCCAGTTCCCGTCGATTATGGAAGCTCCCTAACAACTTTTCCTAAGCGAATTATTTTGCTTAATACACCCTCCCGCCCTCTTCTGTGTCAATTAATCTTTTAAGATCATCATACTCTGAGTAATATGGTGCAGAGTGTGTTATCACCATAATCTGCATACCCTGTCCTCCACCATGTGGTGTAGTGCCCGGAAGTGATAATGAGTTGTATCTAGTTTATTTTATATGACCAAAAGTTCAGTTAAGTGAGAGTGGCCGAGGCATGGCTGTTTCCATGCGGATGTTATCAGAACATAGATTAATTACCTAGTTGCTAAGTCACTTTTTTTTTTGCAACTATAATTTACTAGTATTAAGTCTCTTCATAATATAAAACTCGAGTGAGATGGGAACATGTGCCTTTGGTCACGTGATCCAGCATAATGTACGCGTGGGCAAAGTAATGTAAAGCACGATGATTTTCATTATTTTTCGATGTAAGAGTATAAAGAGAGAGAGGTTGCTGTGTAATTATTGTAACTAGAGAATGTTATTTTCTTTTTTGAGTAATCGATTGTAAGGGGAAAGACATCACACTGAGTCTGTCTCGAGTCTGTAATAATTAAAATCTTAAATTGCGTACGCCGTCATCCCCCCCTTCCCTTTGCATACGCAGTTTTGGCATGTCTCACTCGCTCACCGGCCGTGGAAAGTGGCAGTTGGTCGGTACTGTCGTCATCCTTCCCCCCCCCCCCCCTCCAAGGAATTCTGTAAGTAATATGATATTAATGATGTCTGATATGTTGAAGCGCGAATAGTGATATCCCACGAGTGATAATAGTGACGAAATAAAAAAAACAGACTCGGGTAGAATCGTGTTGTCCTTCCTCAGGAAGTGTGTAGCTGTGACACCATTAGCCTTTGGAGAACCGAGTCCTGTGTTCCTGCTCACCTCCCCTACATTTTTGAGCTGGATAGTGAGGTATTTCCCATATATTTGTACTGTATAGTATTATTATTTAGTAACTGGAGTACGAGAATGCTAGCTAGTTCTGTCTGTGCCTCAGAAAAATGTGTGATTTTTGTAGGCCAAGTATCAGGTGCCCAGGGACTGTGAATTATCTATTACTGTGTTGAAATAACTTTGCAATTCAGTACTTATTAGGGCTATGTTGTGAGGAAATGTTCACATAGTTACTTTGTGAGGCACAATGATATTGATACAGTGATGATTTTCATGGTTAGAGTTACAGTTATTCATGCTTACTGTATTTGTTACAGTACTTTTTCTTTCATGTTATCCCTACAATAAGTATTATTTTGAGCAGATCTGTGTGTCTGTGGTGCCATGTGTTATTCTGTTATTACTTGAGATGCCGAGTGTCGTAACTCATGTTTCTTTGTTGTGAGACCTTCCTGATCATGTGAGGGGATTACTTGCATTATTCATATTAACTTCTAGCGGGTCCAAGTGCAGAGGTTGAAGTACCAGTGGGTCGAAGTCTATGTGTGGAGGTCTAAGTACCAGTGAGAGTCCAAGTCCAGGCGTGGAGGTAGAAGTCCCAGTGAGTCAAGGTCCCAGTGTGAAAGTTAAGGTCAGGAGTGGCAGAGGACTGGACCAGTGAAATTTATGCTCAGAGAGACGATTATGAAGAAACACATTGGACCGGGACAGAGGAGCTAAGTTTTGTGCATTTGATATTAGGACCATATAGAGATATATTTTTCGAACTATGTGCCAACTGATTCATGTTTAATCTGTAAAGCAAGTAGGTGGGGAAGATTTCTACTTTTTGGTCTTGTTAATACACATTCCCTCCCACTCAAACTTAATTGTTTGTATAACCCTTGAGAACTGGTGGTATAGAGCTTACCTAGTAGTTTGTTAAAGTGCAACTTAGAAGCATTCTGGGAAGCTGCGAAGGTCGGGCTTGGCTTGGCCTAGTTGGAGACTGGCCATGCTACCACTTTTAACTTGGCCACTTGAAATGTAATAAACGCAACCGAAGAGGCCGCTAATGGGGGAGAGTCTCCATCAATCTGAGTTCCCGACCGTTCCAGCACACAGTGGTCATCAATAGTGACGTGTTTTCTGCCCCTTTTGACCATGTAAAAATCTGGATCGCAGAGGTGACAGTACAGTGGCTGCCCTCTCTCCAACTCACCCCGCCCCTAATTCGTCTAGTTCTCCATTCAACCCTCCATCCCATCCTGCCGACTAAATAATGTCTTTGGGCGCTAATTACAGCGGAAGACTAGAGTTGCACCGACAATGAGAGGACCAACACCGGTACTTAGACAAATATTTTCAATTTATTATCAGACGTTAGAGAGAGAGAGAGAGAGAGAGAGAGAGAGAGGGACAGAGACGGAGACAGACAGAGACAGACAGACAGACAGACAGAGAAAGACCAACGTCTAATAAAGAAAAAGAACACACACACACACACACACACACACACACACACACACACACACACACACAACCGGTACTTAACGTTTCGCCCCATCAGCTCCGGAATGCAAGGACAGTGTTGCAGCCAATATCGGGTCAACAGTCCTTTCCAGCTTCTGTTTGTTTTTATGACCAAAACACACAAAATCGGTCCCAGGCCTCTGTGCATAGAAAAATATGTGATGGATGGAAAGAGGGATACTCTCTCTCTCTCTCTCTCTCTCTCTCTCTCTCTCTCTCTCTCTCAAATTCAGTACCAGGCTATCTTGGCCTCGAATCAGAATTATTTAAACAGCTAAAGATGTTGGGTTAAGCCAGGTCACGTCAGGTCATGTGTGGTCAGTCTGGAAAGGGATGAGAAGGTAATGCTGGGGAAGAGAAGGGAAAGGATGGGATGGAAAGAGGAGGGAAAGGAAGGGAAGATACTGTAGGTGAGGGATGGGAAGAGAGGAAAAGGGAGGGAAGGGAAAGGAAGGATAGGGAAGGAAAAGGAAGGAAAGGAATGGAAAGAGAAAGGAAGGGAAGGGAAGGGAAATGAAGGATAGGGAAGGGAAAGGAAGGAAAGGAAAGGAAAGAGAAGGGAAAGAAAGGAAAGGGAAAGGAAGGGATTGGAAAGGAAGGGAAGGGAAGTTGATGGAATGAAATGGAATGGTAGGAGAGGGAAGGGAAAGGAGAGAAAAGGAAGGGTAGGGAAAGGAAGTTAAGGGAAGGGAAGAGATGGGAAGGGAAAGGAAGGGAAGATCTGGATATACCAGAATATGAGATTATTTTCTGATGGTGTGCATATTTTCTCTCTCTCTCTCTCTCTTTCTCTCTCTCTCTCTCTCTCTCTCTCTCTCTCTCATCATTCGCACATAAATATATACATATATACAGTGACTGATTTTAGTGGCTGATTATAGAAGTTGATTTTAGTGGGTAATTTTAGTGTCAATTCTAATTACTTTTTAATAACAAACTGCTGTTATTATTTACCATCTTTGTTTGATACAATCCACAAATTTAGTACATGCCTCTTCCTTAAGTATGAATGCTGTTGGTTTTATTTCAGTGGAAAGCATCAGTCTGCATACGTAACGTATAAATAATGTACAGTATATATCTCCCAACAAGAAAAATATTTTCATGCCTTATTAGAACTTATGTATATATCATCATCATCATCATCATCATCCGAACCTCCTTTCCCTCTCTAGGGCAGGGTGATGTGGAGCAACGTCCAGACAGCCAAGTTTGCCCAGTCCAATGGGCCACGCTTCCACTGACTCATCATTCAATCCCCCAGGTTCCTGGCTCTATCTGATACGACAAAAAAATTCACCACATTCTGTCGCTTCACATAAACGTATCCGTGTATATATATATATATATATATATATATATATATATATATATATATATATATATATATATATATATATATATATATGCCGTATATAGATAGACAGATAGATTGATAAATATTATCACAGGACCAAAGATGGAGCCCTGAGACACTCTGGTAATTACTGATACTAATCTTCGGTTTGATTATTTTATATAATTTACCGGTATACTATACTCAGTTTAACTTAGGCTAAAATTATCATCTCTCAATCCTGGATATTTTGCCGCAACAAAACATTACAGCATGATGATAGGCACAGGGAAGTTTTGTGAAGCTGATGTAGAATAGTATTATTGTCTTCTTTCTGCGGAGTTGCATTAAAATGAAAATTTGCACCAAGTTAAAGTGAAGGAACTATAACATTTTGTTTGGTTCACTTACCCAAGATCCAGTACATAATGCAATAAAATATCCCCGTCTACTCCGTGCAATATCACTTCCTAATCAATCTCTCATGAAAAACCCTATATGAGATTTGCTTAATTCAACAAAACTAATGTTGTTTACAATACCCTTGTGTGCCACCTCAAACACTGGCGAGAAATGTGTCAACAAATCAGTAAGACAGGCATGATCATTTATGAATGCACGCTGTCTTTTGCCCAGAAGCTTAAAAAGTGTCAAATATTATCTCCTGGTAGTTATCTTTATACTGATTTTAAACTAATCTTATAATGTTTCGTTGCAACTGACGTATTCCCTAGTGAATAATGGATGTTTGTCCACCACGTATCTGGAATAATTCTCTAATTCAGTACATTATTAACGTAAGTGTTTAGTGGCTGACAGAGTTCTCCCATGTCCTCATTCTATATTCTTGCACGAATTTTACCTGACTCTGGAGATGCTTTTGGCTTTAGTTTGTCAAATATTTACTTAATATTTGCTCGACTGATATTTTTTTTGCTGGTAATATAACCTGTGCTGCATACATAAATTGTATGTAACTCACGGTATACTAGAAAAGAAATTACTTCGCAAAGACAAACTGGAGGAAATAACTGAAGACTCGCCAGTTGTTCATATGATAGGTTTTGTTGTAACCAGAATTTGCCTTGAAGGAAATTCATCTCTTTTTACTGAGGTCCGTAGAATATATATATATATATATATATATATATATATATATATATATATATATATATATATAATATATATATATATATATATATATATATATATATATATATATATATATATATATATATATATGGTATTCCCAAAGTGGCTCATAAATAAAATATTGAGTAGGCTACTTAAGATTCAGTAACTGTGTTGATTTCTAAACTACGGTGTGTTTTCCTTTTTTTTTTCATCAATATTTTCATTGCTGCGTTAGGCGAGAGTGGAAGGAGAAGGTGGAGGAGCCCCTGGAGAGAAGAATCCAACTCTTTCCCACATTTTCACACACCTACAGCTGCCTGGGACGCTGTGGAGAGAGAGAGAGAGAGAGAGAGAGACAGAGACAGAGTGAGATATTTAACCGATGACAACCACGACTGACAATACACGCTAAGTCAACACTGGGGAAGTTTTGGTTCTTTCTCCCTATCTCCTGCCCAGTCCCCGTCGGCTTAAGTCTTTCTGTGTTGACTCTAACTTCTGAGGCTTGTGTGTTGGGGGTCCGTATGCTCTTGGGCTTAGAACACTTCCCCCACTTGATCCTAACTTGCATATTCTGATTGTGGGTCCTTGGATATTTTCTTGTAGGCTATCTATTGATTTGTTATCCCCTTGTGGTGTTGGAGAGGGACACATTCACGTGATGGTACCGACATAACTAGGTGGCTCGACTGCCTTATTCTGCAAACATCTCTCACCTCCCTCCCTATACCTCTAAAGGCGGATGGTGAACTGTGGGAGAAGATAATATTAGTCTGCAATCCACTGGCACTTTTTCTTTTCCTGTTAGATTTCGAACTGTGACGGCGTTTACATTCTCCTGCATAATATTTGTATTTTTTGTCATTCCTAGCACCTCTTCCTTACAAGTAAATTTCTGCACATACTCGTACCTCGTTAACGATTACCTCTATGCTAAGTATGAAAACTATGTCAGTACTTATAATTTATGGGTGACACTTGGGAAAATACTGGACCGTTTGTCCGACGAGTTGAGTTTTATTTTATTATCTGACGGAACTGGGCCACTCTCACAACGTGTATACTATATCGGGGTTGTAGGAAACTGGAAGAGCCTTAGGTGTGAGGTAGCAATGAATCTATTTGGTTACTAGTCTATTCTCCACTATGACTATACATGGCCATCATCTGAACTGAAAAGGGTTAAGGATCCTTGTCAGACGAAACTAAACCGAGTATACTCCTTCTGACCTGGGTTTAATACACCCTGGGGTGGACATTCAAGAGAAGGGAGTAGTATGACCTTGCATGTGTTCGAACTCTGATGAGGTCCCCTTGAAAACATACACAGACTCACATTCACAAGCTCCATCAAGGCAATTGTCAACACACACTACACTCTAAGGACGCACACAAGCACCCCCCCCAACAAATTTACACCTGCATCGGTACATGAAGCACTGGGTGGGGGCGTGTCACTTCCCTAGTGACAGAAAATGATGTTCCTCGACCCTACAGATTCTCTTAATACTCTAACCTGTCCCAAATTTAGTTCTTTTGCTGTTTAGGCTATTTCATACAGCTCAATGGCTGAAACAGTACTATGACTCTACATCCTTTCCATAGTACTTCTTCATGACTAGCGTCATATTGTAAGCGTAACTCTGTTGTTACAACACAGAATTCAGTATGATGAGATAACTATTTTCGGACAAGATTAATAAAAAAGGTGTACTGTATTTGTCCTTCAGGATTCGCAAAACACGACAAGAATAGAAAAGCTGCCCAACCAATGCTGGGCGACTGCTTGACGGCCGATACACGATAATTGTGTGTGTGTGTGTGTGTGGGTATTATAATCCTCCACTCCCTTTGTTCCCACCTCTCCTTCCATCAGTCCCTAATGAGCTGCAGTACAGGGTTTCATTCACTTATCACGCTGCAAGGAACCCATTAACAAAAAAAAAAAAAATGATATAATTAAAAAAATCTTTGCCTATGGGGGGAGAGGAGTGTCATTAACTGTAATAGGGTGACCAAAATTTATTACTGTTCTTCTTCCTCTTCTGCTTTTTCATTTTCTTCTCATCTAACTATCATCAATCATCATCATCAATCAGCATCAACATCAATCATCATCATCATCAATCATCATCATCATCCGGTCCTCCTTTCCCACCCTAGGACAGGGTGAGGAGTAGCCCAGATTTGCCCAACCCAATGAGTCACGCTTCCATTCGCTCACCATTTAAGCCTCCAGAATCATGGCTCTATCTGATACGCCAAAAAAATTTACCATGTTCTGTAGCTTCACATAAATTTATCCGATATAGTTTATCCGGACGCTGTCACGATCAAAAGGGGTGCCAAATCCCTGATCATTAACTTCTCCTCACAATAATCATCCAGCCAGCTCGATCTCCTGTCAGTTCCCTAGCCTCACCAATTTCCAAACCTCTCTTCCTAACACACTGATCCACAGTATCCCTCTACCTTCTCCTTGGCCTACTTCTCCTCCTTCCTACAGCGGATTCGTTAAGATGTACCTTTTTCACCATTCTATCGTTATCCATTCTTTCTACTTGACCCTACCATCTCAGTACACTCTCTTCGGTTCTGGTGTCCACAGACTTAGCCTACTCACTCCACATCTTTCAAGAATCACATTATTTCGTATCCTTTCCACTCTCTGTACTCCATATACATTCCTCAGCAGTTCCATCTCCACTGTTCTCACTCTAGACTTTTCATTTTCACATAGTCTCACATCTGTAAGTTAAAGTTGGCACTAACACTCCTTCATGTACGCCTTGAGAAACCGCAATGTTCAAGCATTTGTTTCTTATCAAGGCCCTCGTAGCACCAGTTACTTTCCTTTCTTGTGTTACACTACTTTCCACTGCATTTCCACATTTCCTCTCTTTTCAATCATTGTACCCAGGTATTTGAACTCCCACCAATTCCAGTCCCTTCAATCACTGTAACATCGTACTGGGAGTCACCTTCTCCCTCAAGAACCATCACTTTACTCTTTTCTAAATTTACTCTCAAAACACGACTCTTACAGACATCAGCAAAACTCTGCATTAGCCAACCAAATTCTTGTCCGGTATTTGCAAGTAGTACTGCTTCATCAGCATACAACAAATTTGAGATATTCCATCCATCAAGATTCATCATGAACGCCATCCCCCTCTCCATTACTCATGTTTTTACGTCTCTCATCATCCCATCCATGGATATATTGAAGAACCATGGGGACATCACACAGCCTTGTCCTACGCCAACACCGATCGTGAACCATTCACTTAGATGCCCGTTAACCCTACACATGCCTTTCGCCCGTCATGAAAACTCTTGACGGCACCTAGCAGCTTACCATCAACACCGTACATGCACAAAACCTTCCACAGTCCTTCTCTGTCTACTTTGTCTATGCTTTTTCCAGATCCATGAATGCCATAAACACCTTATAGTACTTCTCACAAACCTTCTCCATTATCTGTCTTACTGCAAATATTTGATTCACACATCCTCTGCCACTCCTTAGGCTACCCTGTTCATCACTCACAAGGACTTTTGATATCTCTCTTGTTTCTCTACGATAATTCTTCCCTATATCTTCTCTGTCACACTCAATAAACTTATGCCACTATAATTCTTGCACTCACTTTGTTCACCTCTATTGTTTTACAGGGATACAATCACAGCCTTTTTCCATCTGCTTGCACAGTTTCACACATCCATGCCTTCTTACATATCTCCAACAAGTTCTGGTGCCAACATCGTTTCCCATGACGAGTTGTAGTTTCACACTATTGTTACATATTATATACAAAGTTCTTTATTCATAATTAACAATGTGTAATATAGTGTGAATGATAAGCAACCAAACACCATTTCACTGTAAAGTGTGGCTTAGGATAGGATGCACAATCATACAGCCTTTTTCAATCAAAACAACCTAGGGTAAAGGGAAGGCGATAGAGAAATATGAATTGTATATATGTTTAAAGTCTTGGGGAAATATTTACCTTGCTGGTATACTTTAATGTAATCAACACTATTCTATGGATGTGTATGATATGCATAGTAAAGTTGTGATGCTTCTGTTCATGTATAAATCCCAGTTGTCTGTGGGGTTTGGCATCTCTGAATATGCTGATTCCAGTGCCACTTCCCAGTGGGGGAAGGCGGCTAACAGCAGAACGCACTTATCATTCAAACAAGAGGGACATATATACTCTAGGCTCTCTCTGTGTCGCAGTTGTATCTTTCTGTGGCCAATAAAGAGAGATAAATCTGCTTAGTTTTCAGTTCACCTGCACACGCTACCTTTACCAATTCCTTCAACAGGATCTACACCGATTCCCACCATCTCCAGTGTGTGATAAAGACATTTGGTGGAGAGTGTCAGCCGAAAGTGACTTCGACCAGAGGCAACGTTATTAACCTTGCTTGGAACAGTGAGGTCACGTCTACGCTGATATATAATTGATCAGCTGTGGGGTTCCAATAAGCTGATATATTAGTGACCAGTTGAAGAATTTATACAAACCGACACACAATATTGGTGGCAGACTTTGCTGGCCGGCCCTCCTACCCCAGTGTATAATCAAAAGAATTACGCCAAAGTCCAGCTTGCAAAGTTCCAACGCATACATAGTGAAGTACGAAAAAGATTAAAAGCCTCAAGAGCGGAGATGATGGTGAAAAACACAAAGGAAGTCAAGAAAAGATGTTGGAGATAGGCCAGAAGGTTATGATAAACAACCCTGAGAGAACTTCCAAGCTCAGACCTAAGTCCCATGGATCATATACCATTGTGGAACATGTGCGTGGACATACTTATCGAATAAGGGATGATGCTAATGGAACTCAGGAGGCAGTACATGCTGACAGGATCAAACCAGTAAGTCAAGAGCTAGGCCTAACTAACCAATCGTCTGATGTGTTGTCCCCTCTGTCTTCATCGCAGTCTATATTGTCGTCTGTACCTGTCCCTAACCAAGAGTATCGCAGCAAGCTACGATCCCACAATAAGAGCGATTAAGGGAGTATCTTCTCCTACAGACATGTGGCTCGCGCTTGTACTCCTCTCACGTTGCTTGGGGTGGACCTATGGAACGACATCGGACGCGGACACGACTGCGTTGATGCCAGGAGCACTGAAGAGCCCACGTGGAGAGGTAGTGGTAGTAGAGGATGCAGTATGCATCTACTATCCAATGGAACGATATCTCCAAGCTCCAGAAACTGTTAAAGAGGTCTCTAAGGGATTGTTTCAGCTCAGACAGCAACTGTCGGAAGTCGGCAAGTTATTTAACCGACATCCACAGTTGACGACCTCGGACAGCGAAGCTTTGGTACAAACCTTGCATGGTATAACCGAGCTTCACACTGGACATATAGATAGGCTCACAGACAGGCTCACTAAATTGCATGTCGCTTTACCTAATGCAAATTTTGATGTTTCCAAGCATGTCCGTGTACATAATAATAAAGAACTTGTGGATCTCCTAGGTATCCTGTCTCAGTAGCTTTTTGGTACAGCGCTAGACAAGGACGTAGTGCAATTGGGTAGACAGATGCATGATTTGGCATTGGCGGTTAAGGCGAATAACAGGCTAATCGTACACATGTGTGAACAGTCAGGTGAGTTCACTAAAAAAGCTAACAAGATAATTAAGGCGACCAACCATCTCGTAGGAGTTGTGAACATCATCCAAACCAACCTACAACCCTGACTAACTTAGTGTTAATCGCTGAGTACTTACATGCTCTCGACGAGTCAACCACTGCTTTGGAGTCGCATGCAGCCAATATGGTGGACTGCTTAATCGATGCAAGTTTGAATAGGGTTAATTCTTTACTGCTTCTTACTCACATTTTAATCAACGCTCTTGACGTAGCTATGGTGAAGCATGGATTTACGCCACTTTTTGGTATGAGTCAACTGGAATATTATTACCCATTGTTAGAGGCCCAGTTGACCCATGTTGGCATCCTGATATTGGTACCTATGAGGAATGCTGTAACATACTATGCATGACGGTTCAAACCTTTCCCTTTTGCTACTACTAACAATACACTTGTCATTCTGAATGAGGGACCAGAGGTGCTAGTTGTGTCGGATGACAAAGGGTATATAGCTGAAACGACTGTGGATGAATCTGAGAAGTGTAAGGCCTCATTTCTTGATCTCCATGTATGTCCTGCTTTCCATTTTGTCTTCATTCCGTCAGGGGTAGAGGAATGTAATATGACCTTGATGGACACAAACACTTCCTCTGCATTGCAACATTGCACTTTCCAACTCATTCAACTGAAGTCAGTTTTCCATGCTCATGTACATGCGAAGCAATACTTTTTCTTTCCTGAGACAGAGGACGTAACACTCACATGTGCCTCACAAAACCAGTTCCTTACGGTAAAGGGTTACTATTTTGCACCCGATTATTGTGAGTTACGCAGTAAAGAGATAGCAGTTCTACCTAACAAGCACCATCTATCATTGTCGGTGAACTTCTCGTCCCAGTTACAACCCTTTTTACCTTCATTCAATGTTTCTACCTTGAATGTGACTAGGCTGTCACATGTGCTCAAAGAGATACTGTTCCTCGCTCACCTGAACAAGACTGATTTAGAACCATATGTACTGTCCTATCTCCCTTCATACCTTTCTCCTTCCTATTTTGGTCCTGGAGTTGGTCTTCTACTTGTTGTGGTCTTGTTTTGTGTTTGTGTTTGGGGCTACTATCTACGAGGCCGAATGAGAAACCCACTAAAACTACGGATCTGTACTCGCGGATTGCAAGTGGACGTGCCTGAATAGTTAGCCACCCTACACACTGGTTAGGCTACACAGTAGTTAGAACAACAATGTCGACAGGGACGTCGAAAGGTGTGGCCGAGCAATGTTCTGGTGCCAACATCGTTTCCCATGACGAGTTGTAGTTTCACACTATTGTTACATATTATATACAAAGTTGTTTATTCATAATTAACAATGTTTAATATAGTGTGGATGATAAGCAACCAAACACCATTTCACTGTAAAGTATGGCTTGGGATAGGATGCGCAATCAGACAGCCTTTTTCAGTCAAAACAACCTAGGGCAGTGGTTCTCAACTGGTGGTCCATGGACCACTGGTGGTACACGGTGACTTTTTGGGTGGTCCACAGGACGTTCACTATATTTGATAATAAACTGGAGATTGGTGCATATATTTTTACGTTTATTGAAATTTCAGAACGAAGAATTTAATCAAAATAAACAAATAGCCATTCATGTTATTGTATTATACCTATTGATTATTCCAGTATGATTGGCACTTACCCAAATCTGTCAACACATGCAATCAGATGTCTTCTGCCATTTGCATCAACTTCCATGTGTGAGAGCAGATTTTTATGTTTGTTTCACATTAAGTCCAAACAGAGGAATATCGCAGTGGAAAGCGATATTCATTGTGCATTATCAAGTACCACTTCTAATATTGAAAAGCTTGTCAGTGAGAAGAGAATCCAAAAGTCTGGTTGCAAAGAAAAATGTTAGTTGTATACTCGTACATAATTTCAAAATTCTGTTTGTTAGATATAAATTTCACAGCAAAATTTTAGAGAAGTATTCATGTACTTCCTGGAAATTATGTTTGGAAGAAATATATTTCAGACCAAAATGTCAGCTGTCTACTATTTTATATCATTTCTTGAAATTCTGTTTCTAAGAAAAATATTTCTAACCAAAATGTTTGTCGTCTATGCTTTATTTATCATTACTCAAAAATGAAATGGTCCACAATATCTTTTTTAATTGGGCTGGTGGTCCTTGGCCTGAAACGAGTTGAGAACCACTGACCTAGGGTAAAGGGAAGGCGATAGAGCAATATGAATTGTACATATGTTTAAAATCTTGGGGAAATATTTACCTTGCTGGTATACTTTAATGTAATCAACACTATTTTATGGAGGTGTATAATATGTATATACGGTAAAGTTGTGATGCTTCTGTTCATGTGTAAATCCCAGTTGTCGGGGGGGTTTGGCATCTCTGAATATGCTGATTCCAGTGCCACTCCCCAGTGGGGGAAGGCGGCTAACAACAGAACGCACTTATCATTCAAACAAGAGGGACGTATATACTCTGGGCTCTCTCTGTGTCGCAGTTGTATCTTTCTGTGGCCAATAAACAGAGATAAATCTGCTTAGTTTTCAGTTCACCTGCACACGCTACTTTTACCAATTCCTTCAACAGGATCTACACCGATTCCCACCATCTCCAGTGTGTGATAAAGACATTTGGTGGAGAGTGTCAGCCGAAAGTGACTTCGACCAGGCGCAACGTTATTAACCTTACTTGGAACAGTGAGGTCACGTCTAAGCTGATATATAATTGGTGATCAGCTGTGGGGTTCCAATAAGCTGATGTATTAGTGATCAGTTGAGGAATTTATACAAACCGACACACAAGGACTTCATCCCGCTCTCTCCACTACACTTAATCATCTCTCCATACAACTCATCAACCCCAGCTGCTTTCCCATTTTTCAACTGCTTCACAGCACTCTTCACCTGTGCGAATGTCACGTTTCCTGGCACTGAACTCCTTCTCTGCACACCTCCAAAACCAGTCATGTTTACAGTGGCTCTGCTCTCTCTTCCCAGTCATCAGGCTTTCAAAATATTTTTTCCATCTAGCGCTTACTTCATTACCATGGCTTAATAATCTACCTCCTATAACCTTCACGCCTTCACATTTCATTCCGTTGTCACTTCAATATTTCCGCACCTATTTCCAGAATAACTTCCTGTATTCAGAGTAGTCTGCATTGATTTGTCTTCCTAGATCATCATTTATCTCCTTGTTTTTCCTTTTCACTAGTCTCTTTACGTGCTTCCTGCTCTCAATATATTCAGTTCTTACTTCAATTGAACCCCTGTCATTGAACCACTCCAGCCACTTCTTCCTCTTTTCTTCCACTTCCCTCTTAACCTCATCATCCCATCAAGCTCTGCTTTAACATTTCTAACTAAGCAATCCCTATATGCATTCCACAGGCTGTCCAGATACATTTCATTCCAATTCACTAATTCTAACTCCTTTCCTACTTTGGTCCTGTATTCATCTGCCATTTCTTTGATCCCTCAGCTTTTCGATGTTCAGTCTTTCTCCCTGACTGCTCTTCTCTCTCCTTGTACACCTCACTCATCTCAGCATGATCGTGCATACCACAGTCATATGACCTGACAGAACTCCACATCGTCCTCTCACGTCCTTCGTATCAGCAACCCTCTCCAGCACCGACCTCTTTACGAGCACGTCAGCAATCAGGCTCCTTTCAACAAGATGCCCGTTCCCTTACACCATGTGTATTTGTGTGCATCTTTGTGCTTGAAATACGAGTTACAAATGCACAACCTCCTTTCCTAGAACATATCATTCAGTCGCTCCCCATTATCATTTTCTCCTGGTACTCCATCACATCTCATTGTTATCCTCAGATCAGTGCCTACTCTTCTATTCACATCGCCAATTATGATCACTTTATAGCTCCTGGGCATTTCTCCCATTGCTTCATCCAGCTCATCCTAGAACCGGTTTTTCTCTCTCCCACTCATGTCCTCACACGGTGCATATGCTACTGTCATAGCCACTCTGACCTTCTCAAACTTGAATTTGACATATCGGTACATACACCTCGAGCTGACACATTTGTAATCTCTCATTCCACTCTGCCACATCTCATTCATCACAAAGCAACTCCTTCCTTGCATCTTCCTCGCCCATTCATTCCCAATCTTACAAATTTCGCACCCTCCCACTCCTCCACTTCGCACCCTTTCATCTTTGTTTCACACAATATCATCACGGCATATCTCGCACTCTTGAACACATTTACCACTTACAAATTTCGCACCTTCCTCATTCACACCTCTCACATTCCACATGGCCATGTGAATCTGCCCATTTTGTTTTGGCCCTGGGCAGGTATTTTTATTATTATAATTATTATTATTATTATTATTATTATTATTAGTAGTAGTAGTAGTAGTAGTAGTAGTACTAGTAGTAGTAGTAGTAGTAGTAGTAGTAGAAGTAGTATTAGTATTAGTAGTAGTAGTAGCATTTTTGTTGTTATAATTATTGTTATTATTATTATTATTATTATTATTATTATTATTATTATTGTGTGCGTGTATGCGCCAATGCAAGACCGTGCAAGCAGAGTGAGAGAAGAGTTCTGGACAAATGTGGAAGTGTGCATGAAAAAGTTTGAAAGGAATGAGTGAGTATTTTTGATTGGTGATATGAATGGTAAAGTAGGGAATGTGAAGGTGGATGGAGTAGTTGGTGAGTGGGGTGTGCCTGCTGAGATAGATGAGAATGGAAGTGCTTTAGTGGACATTTGTGCCAGGAGGGGGTTGGTGATAGCCAATACCCTCTTCACGCACAAAATGATCCACAGGTATACATGGCGAGTGATGAGAGGGGTGGATGGTGAATTGAATGAAAGGAAGGCAATGATTGATTATGTGTGTGTATGGATGAAAGGATGCGAAGATGTGTAATGGATGCAAGAGCATACAGAGGTTGTGGGAGTGGAGAATCAAGGTCCAAGAAAAATGGAAAAAAAAAAAAAAAGAACGGAAGGACAGGAAGAAGGAGTAGATGCAAGGAGAGTGGAAAGGTTACAAGAGGATAAGAAAAAGGCAGAATATAAAAGACAAGTGGAGGAACGATTGAGTAAATATGAATTGGAGCAGATGGGGAACGTGGAAGGTGTGTGCAAGATAATCACAGAGGAAATATGGGCACTTGTGAGGTGGTGTGTGGTGTGAAGAGAAGACGAAAGGGGGTGCAAGGAACAGCATGGTGGAATGAAGAGGTGAGACAGGTTGTGGCACAAAAGAAGAAAGCATACTGTATAATGAGTGGATGAGAAATAGAGGCATGGAAGAAGTTGAGAAAAGGAAGAGTGAGTTGTATGTAGAAAGGAAGAGAGAGGTGAAAAGATTAGTAGGAGAGAGTAAGAAGAGAGTGGATGAGGAATTTGAAAGGAATTTGAGTGTAAAGTGGAGAGGATGTAAGAAAATGTTCTGGAAAGAGGTAAAGAAAGTCATACAGGGTGGCAATGAAGTTAGTAGGGGAGTGGAAGATATTTTAAAAATGGTTGATTACTAGTTGAGATGAGAGAAGAAGTGAGCAGAAGGAGAAAACACTTTCATGAATTGTTAAACATAGAGAATGAAAGTATAATACGAGTATCAGTGGCTGGGGAATGGCTGGGAGTAGGAGGGAGGTGAGAAGACAAGAAGGAATCAGTAGAATGGAAGTTGTGGAAGCATTGAAGAAAGTCAAAATGGGCAAAGCCACAGGAATTGATGGAGTGTGTGGTGAAATGCTGAAGAATGGGGGAGAGATAATAGTAGAATGGTTGTGGAAGATGTGCAGATTGGCCTGGGAGGAAGGTAAAGTCCCGTATGATTGGAAGTCAGGTATAATTATTCCCTTGTACAAAGGGAAAGGGGAAAAAGAAGTGTGTGGTAATCACAGGGGCAATTGTCTTCTTAGTGTAATAGGAAAAGTATACGGTAGGATACTTATTGACAGAGTTAGGGAAATAACTGAGGAATTAGTTGGAGAAGAACAGGGAGGCTTTAGGAAGGGAAGAGGTTGTGTAGATCAGGTATTCATTCTTAGATCCTTAGTGGAAAAGTGTCTTGAGAGGGGGAAGAACTTGTATGCGCCTTCATAGATTTGGAGAAAGCATATGACAGGGTGGATAGACAAGGATTGTGGAAAGTACTAAGAATATATGGAGTAGATGGGAAGTTGTTGAATGCTGTGAAGAGTAGGTATGAGGGTGCTAAGGCTGCAGTGCGTGTGGATGGTGAACTGAGTTAATTTTTCTATTTGAAGGTTGGGTTGAAACAGGGATGTGTCATGTCTCCATGGTTATTCAATCTGTGTATGGATGGGGTAATAAAAGAGGTACAAGATAGGGCAGTGGATGTTGGAGTGGCCCTAATGAGAGACGGCAATGTTTGGAAACTTCCTGTACTGTAGTTTGCAGATGATACTGTTGTTAAGTGAAGATGAAGGGGAGCTGCAAGGCTTGGTGGATGAGTTTGGGAGAGTGTGTAGGAATCGGAATTTAAAGGTGAATGTGGGGAGAAGTAAAGTTATGGTCTTCGAGAGAGGTGAAGTCAGTGAATGTACAGCGAGGTTGGATGATGAAGAAATGGAAAATGTGATACGTTTAAGTACTTGGGTAGTGTGATAAGTAATGATGGAAGTTTGGAGGGTGAAGTGCTTGAAAGGGTATAACAAGGAAGAAAGGTTGCTGGTTCCTTGAGGGCAATGATAAGAAACAGGGAAGTGAGCATGGAAATGAAAAAGTTATTACATGAAAATATTGTGATACCAACTCTGACGTAAGGAAGTGAAGCTTGAACCTTGTTGGAGGGACACAAGTCAAGAGTGTGAGCTGTGGAAATGAGTTATTTGAGAGGAGCCTGTGGAGTCACTTGGAGAGACAGACTGACAAATGAGGATGTAAAGGAGCGTTGTGGTGTGGATGGGGACGTGATAGGAAGCGTTAGGAGAAACACACTGAGGTGGTTTGGCCATGTGGAGAGGATGGAGAGTGAGAGACTGACGAGGAGAATGTATGTGAGTGAGGAGGAAGGGGAGAGAGGGAGGGGAAGCCCAGGGATGAGATGGAGGGTTGGAGTGGAGAGGTATATGAGAGAGGGGTGTGTGAGTTTGGAGTAGGGCAGTGAAACCGTAGGGGACAGGGTGACGTGGAGGCGATTAGTTTGTGGCCACCCCGTATAATGGATTAAGGCGTCTGGCAATAGACAGATAGATTATTTGATTATTGAAGATAATTGTTATTCAGCATAAGAGAATTCCCCCCCACCTCTCTCTCTCTCTCTCTCACACACACACACACACACACACACACACACACACACACACACACACACACACACACACACACTCACACTCACACACACACACACACACACACACACACACACACACATACAAAAAATGCAACTCGTGTAATTCTGTGGACTGGCAGTTAATCTTATCCAACTCGGTCATGTCTGTTACGCAAACCTCCAGCAAAATCAGTTTGTGCATTTTTTTCGTATGGAGTTTGTGTTTGTCTCTTTATATATATCTATATCTATCTATCTATCTATATATATATAAATTGGGTGGATATTGGCTTCTTTCCATGAATTTGGGAATAAAGAAGTACCTATGCATAGTCTGAATAATTTAACTAGGACAGAGGCAAGTTCAGGGAAACACTTTTTCAAAACAATTGGTAGAATTCCATCTGGGCCTGGAGCTTTGTTGGTACGTAAATTGTCTAGGATGGATTTTACGTATCTTGTCTGTATTTTAAGTGGGGCAATTTCGGGAGAATCAAGTTCCATTACTGGGACATTTTGGCTGGTATCGTCTATCGTAGAGTTTCTGGCAAATGTACTGGCAAAAATACCCGCTTTCCCACGCGGGTCATTTGTAATGTTGCCATCTGAAGACTTTAGTGGGGGAATGGAAGATGACTTGTTAAAAATATTATTGAAAGAATTAAGAGTTGACCAGAATATTCTATTGTCATTAGGGTTGTTAAGTAGTTTTGATACTTGTTTTTGAAGAAAGTTTGATTTAGATAGATTTAATACAGCTTTTGCATGATTTCTAGCAATTTTAAATTGGGAGAGTGATTCAGATGTTTTCTGTTTTAAGTGAGAGTTATATGCTAATGACTTTTAGGCTATTGCTCTGGCACAGATGCCATCAAACCATTTTGGAGAGTTCGATTTTTTAGTGAACTGTTGACTTGGTATGAATAAATCCATACCAGCTAGTATTAAGTCACAAATGTGGGACTGGGTAGAACTGGGATCACTAGAGAAGAAAGAATGCCATGGAATGTCAGCAAGATAATTTCTAAATCCATCCCTGTCTGCTCTATCGAAGTGCCATCGGGTCACCCTGACAGGTTCAGAACGGAGAGGTGTGGGAGAGTTAAATAATGAGGCTTTGATGAGATTGTGGTCAGGGGATCCAAGTGGTGACAGTACCTTTCTCCTGTATTGATCTGGAATATTTGTCAAGAATAAATCCAAGAGATGGGCATTATGGTCAGGACTATCAGGTATTCTGGTTGGTTGCTTTACAAACTGGGTGAGATTAAACAATTCCGCAAACAGCCTGCATTCTAGACCAACTTCGTCAGTCCGGGCAGAATGCGATAACCATTCAACATTATGTATGTTAAAGTCACCCAAAATGGTAATTTCGGTGCCAAGGGCAAGGTCAAGGTTACTCAACTGAGTGGATATGGAATCAAATACTCTCGGTTCCGAAGAAGCATTGGGGAAACGATAAACTACACAAATATGTTTGGCAATGTTTAGACAATTTAGTTTATATAATGAGTAATCAAAACTGGATGAAGTGAAGTTTAAAATAGTGTCAACTGCATATTGGGATTTGATATAAGAACAGGTGCCGCCCTTGTTACGGAAGTTTGTAAGGAGTTGGTAACCGGGAAAACAAAATGGAGATATATCGGTAGAGGGTGAGATTTGTGGTTCAGTGAGGAAAAGGGCCAAAGGGGATATGGACTGAAGGAAAAAATGAACTGAGTTTAAATTTGTGGTAAGGACACGGATGTTGGTAAAGAAAAAGGCCGCACTGTCACTTCTTCGCTGACGAGCATTCCCAGAGATAGCAACAGTTGCTGCCGGCACAGTCGCTTGATAGCGACTGGGAGGACCCTGTGCTACCAGCCCTACCCTGCCAGTGGGTACCACCTCATTTGATAGTATGATTGCAACGGCCATTACTAAAGACGTGACTAGAAGGTGTGATATGTTATGCGCATGTAGTGTGGTGTAGACAGTTGAAGGTAGAGGTATTATGAGAGCATGCTGGCCTACTCTGTGTAAATGAATGCACTGAAAATGTTCAGCAAAGGGAGATGATCAGAATCAAGTCCTGAGGGCTGGTGAAACGGGAGTTCCAGCTCTCCCAATCACCAGCTTCCCATCAACCTCGGGAGTACTGCCTTGTTCGACTGGTGCTACAGTCTACTCCACATACAACCGTCCCTTATCTCTCTCCCTGTCCCCACAAAAGAGGATGGTGGTCTGCATGAGAGGACAGCCTTAACCTGCAGTATACTAGGCTCACACTCAGATGAGCCTGAGGTTGCAGCTACTACTAGCATACTGTATGAATAATAAGCCTGGCATTTAATGAAAGTGAAAATAATGTTGAAAAATGAATGTTGTCAAAGCTCTCACTTGTGATCCATTAAGTATTCACCCAGTCATGGTTTTGTTTTCCATTCTGAGGCGTGATCCAGGTCCTCCAAGTGAAAATAAATAGGCCATGGACAGGGAGCTTAGGCGCAGATAAACATAGAGAATTCCGGGTTATCTCTTGTGTTCCCTTGGCCTAAGAAGAATTCTTACCCTGGCTTTGATGCTGGAGAGAGACGTCTTCACGTGGTGCCACCGACGTAGCAGAGTAAAATATCCTCAGTTGTCCCTCAACTCACTTCTTGTCTTCCGAAAGAATAATGGTGGACTTCGGGATGAGGGCAACTTCAGATCACAGTTCACCTGGTTAATATTTCAGATGAGCCTGGAGTTACTACTATTACTACTATTCCTCGTCCTCCTTCTCCTGCTCCTGCTATTGCTCCTGCTCCTGCTCCTTCTCTGGTGTCAGTTGTTGTTTTTTTAAGCTCTCTCCTTAAACATGTAATTTCTAAATGCATAGCGCATTTTCATAGAGTGAATTAAGTTCCTTATAATTGCTCCCACCACCACCACCAACAACAACAATATCGTCGTCGTCGTCGTCGTCTTCATCGTCTTTATCTAAACATCTTTTCCCATTTTAAGGATGGAGTGAAGGTACTAATAAAAGTGATAGGAATATGTGTGTGCATGTGTGTGTGTGTGTGTGTGTGTGTGTGTTTTCCTAATACTCCCTGGACATAACCCGACTTAACCAGCGCCGTCCCGGCGACGTGAATTAACGTCCACACATGATGTGCACTCATGTCCCAGCGACGTGAATTAACGCGGCAACATTGCAAGGTCCCTAATTTGCACAATTTTTAATTTTCGCGAGTGATTTCGCAAGTGATTTTTGGCACGTATACACGGGACACCTTCCTCTATTCCTCTACCAGATGCCAAGCAGGGACAATGCCTTACACTGCATAACCTCTCCTCCCCCCACCCTGCACGCCATTGTCTTGGCAATTCACCTGTTACCAGTGACCTCGCCAATAAAGACATTCAGGGCCAGAGTGATTCTCCAATCGATGATAATGTGGAGGACAAAGTTTACATAGCATTAGAGGAAGAAACAGTCAGAAATGATGATCAGGTAATGTGAGAAAAAAAGGTCATGAATGGTGATGAGTTAGTGAGTGAAACAATGCTTATAATGCCTATATTACTGTTTGAAAACCAATATACTCTTGTACTACATATAAATTCGTACCAAGTAAATAAATAAATACTGTTTATGAGTGGATAAAATAGTTACCCTCCCATAGAACTCGTTTTCTTTGGTGCCAGCCTGTTAGAAAACCCAGCCAGGTAAGGAAGTACTCGTACCTAAATCGAGTATTTTAAACTTCGGGTGAGCGATTTCTCTATGAATTTTCGATGTTTCTCACCAAAAGTGGATGTTTGAGCCAAAAAAAAAAATCCAAAAATGTCGGGACGGGCGTACCACTGCCCAGAAAACGTCGGGATGGGGAGGGTTAATGAAAAAAGGATTAGGTTGATATCTTTTATCGTTCTCATAAATGAAACGAACAAACGCTCAGACAGACACACACATACACATCTTGACTTTATTCACCCCGCCCACAGTTCATTGTAGAAGGGGTTTATGTGGTCGTCGGCATTTGTTTATTTACTTATTTGTGAGTCTGTACTTTGATTATCTCTTGAAGCAATGAACGGATCATCTTCAAACTTTGCAAGCAGGTTAGGTATGACACACTAAGGAATTGATTCGATTTTAGTGAAAATGCTCCAAGATTAAGGGCCTTGAATTTGACCATGAAAGCCCAAATTCAAGGTCATCCATATTTTGAAGTCTGAAATCAGCCTAATGGTGCGAGACACATAGTTACTATTAATTACTAGTAGGAAGTCATTTATGAAGATCCTACTGACACCATCATATGTGGCCTTTGCCGACTGTGATACAGTAGGTCAAACTCAAGGCCATGCAGATTTTGAGGCCTGAAACAGCCAAATGATAAGAGATAGATGCAAGGTTACTCTTAATCACTAATAGGAAGTCATATATGAGGATTCTTTTGGCACCATTACATTTGGGCATGGGTGACCTTGAAAAGTCAAAGTCAAGGTCACACATATCTTGAGTACTTATATCAGCCAAACAGTGAGACATAGGCACATGGTTACTATTAATCACTAATAGGAAGTTATATCTGGAGATTTTTTTGGTACCATGTGACCTTGAATGTCTTTGAAAGGACAAACTGGAGGTCGATCAAATTTTAAAGTTTTAAATCTCAGAAACTGCCATTTCTTTTGGTAATAGTGCCATTATCAAGTCATAAAACTTCATTTAACCCAATTTCGTTTAACCCTAAGCAACATGACCCCACTTCAGCTGGCATGGAAGGGGTGTTGTGACCTTGGGCCACTTTGTTCTAGTTGATTAGATTATTGTTGTCCTCTTCTTAATCTCCTGTAATCTTAAACATATGTATTTAGAGAGTTTAGCTTCCTATTAATTCTCTCTCTCTCTCTCTCTCTCTCTCTCTCTCTCTCTCGCTCTCTCTTGCATGCGCTTTTGAATTAGTTCCTGCCCCTGGAAAATAGTTCTTACCATAACTAAAAAAGAAAAATGAAAAAAGCAGCTTTACATCTCTTTTGATGTAATTTGGTGGAAGGGTTTATTTCCGACCATGAATATATATATATATATATATATATATATATATATATATATATATATACAGAGAGAGAGAGAGAGAGAGAGAGAGAGAGAGAGATTTGAGCAAATTACATCAAAAATCAATGGGAGAGGGCAAGATCAAATTAGACCCTGTCTTGTGATGGAGATCTTTATCCAATTGTTCGAACACATAGTTGGAATCGTTATGGGCTAAAACACCCTCCAATAAATTTAGTCATACTAAAAAAAAAAAAAAAAAGTCGTTATGTAAAGGTCGCAACTATTCTATGGCCACCATGAGAATAACTTTGGCCCGATGAGAATTTCGGACAAAACGAGTAGTTTTGATCTGTTTTCAGTCAAATTTGGTTGAGGGTTCAAGGACCAATCATGATGAACTGTGGAAGCTTTGACACAAATATGACAGAAAATTAAGTTAACAACGAAAGCTTAAAAATGAGTTTGTCATGTGACCTGGATCTATGACGTACTGTTAAATGAAATAATTTGTACTGTCATGGCCTACCCTGCAACACCTCCACCAAATTTGGATGAAATGAAATATAAACTTCATTATGCCAAGGTCGGAACTATTCTCACGGTCGTCATGACAGCAGTTCCGGTCCCATGAAACTAACTACGGCCATAATAAAAACGAGCAGTTTCATACCATTTGGCAGTTCACATTTGAACGTGCAATGTGATCTTGATCTCTGATGTATTAGCCCTTAGCCGCCAGGGGTTTCCGGTCATCGCCCACGCCTCCTTATGGGGGATTTCCAAAGTTTGGCAACAATACCCTTAATTCAAACCCTAATATATGCCAAACTATTAAAGCTAGAGAAAAATTTAAGTATGCTGAAGACTCACCAGCTCTTCCTCTTTCAAATGAAAGTATCCCTAGGCCTCCAGGTGGTCGATGAGTAAGAATAAGTTAAAGATGACCGGTTTTCCGTGTTTTGGCGGGCTGATCTGGTTGCTCACCACTGCCAGTTTCCTTGGACTCGTTGGCTAGCGTTGGCAGCACTGACTGGAGTGGTGATTGTAATACTGCCCGGCCTCTCGGAATATTCCATTCACTTTTTCGACTTTTCTTTATTCACCGTCGTAAGGATGAGTCATCACCCCTTCCATGTGGATCCCCATATGGTTTTCCGCCCGTTTTATAACGCCACTTTGCCGTGGAGATGTATATGAAAAGAATAGCTCTTTATTTTTATTACTCACGTCTTGCACCAATTATAATAATTTCCCACTACTACGGCACTTCTATTTGCACTTGACATCACGATTACGGGTAACTGCACTTTGAGAAGTAAATGCTTTGGCTGTTTCATGCAGTATGGTTAAGTAGGAGGTAATTACTTGCACAGAAACTGTGACTGATTTGTACTACTCAGGGGTGACGTGAAAATATTACTAATGTTTCACACAATTTACATTTATGTATTTCATATCACAAATATGCTAATGCTCACATATTCAGCATTATTTTCAGATTAACGAGCGAAAAAAATTTAGTTACAGCCAACCAGGTCATTTTCTTATTCTCCCATGCACTTTTGGTTTTCTTTCATTGTACTAGAGAGGTTTTCAGAAGGTGTTTCCACTCATTGTTTCACAAATAACCATAAACAATCACACTTACTGCAATGCACTTGTAAAACTCTACAATGGTTTACAAAAAATTTGAGGCAAGCATGAAATTAGGTGTTCTAACCTAATTTCGGGTTGCTGATTTCAGATTCGAATCCGTTTTCACTCATCACCTCTAGGTTTTGAGATATACATGTATGTACATGTATACATATAGGCCTAGACCCAAAATGTTCGCCAAAAATCCATTTACCGTCCTATTTTCATGGAACTTGGCTTAAAACGGACGCCACAACAAGCTCAAACATGTCAAGCACTACACGCAGAAGGACTGGGGGTCTAGGAGCACTTTCGTGCCTGGGAAACACAGTGCCCAAGAAAATCCTCTGGTGGACATGAGCAAGATGCTTCTTCCCCCTCTTCATATCAAGCTTGGCTTTATGAAGAATTTCGTGAAGGCCATGGACAAGGATGGCGCTGCCTTCCAACACCTGTGCATTCTGTTCCCAGCTCTCAGTTCTGCTAAGCTCAAGGAGGGCATCTTCATCGGACCTCAGATCCGGGAGGTGCTGAAGGATGAGGTATTCGAGGAGAAGCTCACCTTGAAGGAATTGAGAGCATGGGAAGCATTTAAAGTAGTCTGCCATGGCTTCCTTGGTAACACACGGGCACTAGATTACCAAGAGCGTGTCGAGAAGTTGTTGCAGGCTTATCAGGATATGGGGTGCCGAATGTCTCTCAAGATTCACTTTCTCCACTCCCACCTCAACTTCTTCTCCCAGAACCTCGGAGCAGTAAGTGACGAACATGGGGAAAGGTTTCACCAAGACATTACTAAGATGGAGAGCAAGTACCAAAGCAAGTGGAACCCCAGCATGATGGGGGACTTCTGCTGGATGCTCCTGCGCGACATCCCAGAAGCAAAGTACACCAGATCGTCCAAAAAAACTCACTTCTGACTGTCTGTAGTACTATGGTGTGTACAGGGTCATCATCATCATCATCATCATTATCATCAGCCATTATAAGTTCACTGTTGAACAAAGGCCTCCCCCAACCTTCTCCACGAATTCCTTGACTGAGCCAATCTTTGCCACGTTTTCCCTGCAGATTTTTCTATCTCATCTCTCCACTTCCTGTCTGGCCTTTTTCTGCTACGCTTAATACCATCTCTTGGTGTCCAGTCAGTCAACCTCTTGCTCCATCGATTATCCCTTCTTCTTGCTACATGGCCTGCCCACCTCCATTTCTGCTCCCTAACAACTTCCACATCTTTGACTTTAGTCTGCTCTCTCACCCAAGTTGATCTTTTCCTGTCTCTTAAAGATATTCCCAACATTGTCCTTTCCATTGCTCTCTGAGAACGAATTAATTTATTTTCCATCGATTTTGCCAGTTTCCAGGTCTCACAACCATACGTCATAGCTGGAATTATACATTCGTTAAATACTTTTCGTTTCATACAAACTAGCAAGCTACTTTTCATAACGTATTTATGTTTACCGAAAGCTTTCCATCCAATTGTAATGCGTCTTTTTTATTTCGCTATCATTATCTTTCGTTAATTTTAGTATTTGTCCCAGGTAATTGTACTCCTCAACTTCTTCAAGAATTTCTCCACTTATTCTTATGACGCTCTTTGGTGTTTGAGGATTAAACATTACTTTAGTTTTACTCCGGTTCATCTTTAGCCCTACTTTGAGACTTTCTCTGTTCAGGTCATTTAACATTTCTTGCAACGTCTTTGTTTTTCCTGAGATTAGGATAATGTCATCTGCAAATCTTAAATGGTTTAGCTTTTCTCCATCTATATTTACTCCTTTGTTTTCCCAGTCTAGCTTTTTGAAAATACTTTCTAGGCATGCTGTAAATAACTTTGGTAAAATTGTATCTCCCTGACGCACGCCCTTCTCAATCTCAATTTTCTCTGAGTCCTTATGTAATTTAACTGTAGCAGTTCCCTCTTTATATATGTTTTCGAGCAGTTTTACAATATTCTCATTCATTCCTTGTTCTCGCAATGAATTTATAATTGCTATGTGCTCCACTGAGTCGAAAGCCTTTTCGTAATCAACAAAACCTTAGCACAGTGGTTTATTATATTCTGTAGTTTTCTCAATTAGCTGATTCATTGTGTGCAGATGATCAGTGGTCGAATACCCGCATCGGAATTCTGCCTGTTCACGAGGTTGGTTTTCCTCCAAATTTGTAGCTATTCTGCTTGTAACGACTTTAGTGAAAAGTTTGTAAATGACTGATAGCAAGCTAATGGGTCGATAGTTACTAAGGTCTTTTGAGTCGCCTTTTTTATACAGTAGAATAACAATTGCATTACATCATGTTTTGGGAATTTTCTGTTTTATACATTGGGTAAATAAGTGAGCAAGCCTATTTTGTACTTCTGCTCCTGCATCCAACAGTAAATCTGCTACTATTCCATCTTCTCCCGGAGCCTTCCCTCTTTTCATATTATTAAGAGAAATATTTACTTCGTCTGGTGTTATCTCAAGTATTTCACTTGTATCAACAGAAAAGTTAGTTATTGGTACTACTGTCTTTGATGCATACAGTTCTTTGTAAAATTCTTCAACTCGCTTTACCATAATATCTCTGCATTTAATGGCTTCACCGTTTTTGTCTTTTAGTGATATTATTTTTTTGTTTTCCAAGTGCCATTTTATTTCGGACCTGTTTCAGACTTTTACCTTTTTTGATGGTTTCTTTGATTTGATCCATGTTTCTCTTTCTTTTTTCTTCTCTTTGTCTTTTGTTGATAAGCTTATTTAATTCCGCTCATTCTATTTCATCTTTCTTTGTTTTTATTTTTATTACCTTTCTTTTTTTCGTTAGCTCAAGTGTCTTCTCTGAATACTTCCCGGCTTTGGTTGTATTAGGTTTTCTTAATACCTCCGCTGATTCTTTTAGGACTTCTGTTAGTCTGTCATTCAACTCATCAATGTCACATTCAGCATAACTGAGAGCCTGAAATCTGTTCCTTATTTCCAACTGGAAAGCTGCTTTGTTTTCGCTGACTTTTATTGGGCATATCTTTTTATCTTTAATCATCTTCTTTCTTTCACTTTTGAAATTGAATCTTGCTGTGCAACCCACCATTCTATGGTCACTTCCATTATTTACTTTGTTGATAACTATGACGTTTGTGATTGTGTTATTCTTATTTGCTATAATGAAGTCGATTTCATTCTTTGTTTCTCCATTTAGGCTTCTCCAGGTCCACTTTCTCCCTGTTCTTTTGTGAAAGAATGTGTTCATTATTCTCATGTTAAACATTTCTGCAAAGTTTACCAACATTTCTCCTCTTTCGTTCCTTTCTCCCACTCCAAATTTTCCCATACATGCTTCTCCATTTTTTTATTTTCCAACTTTTGCATTGAAGTCTCCCATGAGTATACAGGGTATATATGTTTATATCCAAGTAATGGTAATATTTAGTTCTGTCAGTGTTCTGTGTCTGTTTTGTTTCATTCTGTAATATGCCATTTTATTATATGAAATAAACTCATTATATTATAAATATAATGCATTATAATAAAAAAAGAGATATGTGAAAGCAAAAAAACTAGAGGTGATAGAGCAAAACTGTTTAGAAATTTGAATTAAGCATATCAGAATTAGTCAAAAACACCTATTCACATGCTTGCCTCAGATTTTTTTTTTTTTTTTTTTTGTAAACCAGTGTTATTAAACACTTACATCATAACAGTTACTAGATATAACTTATATCTTACATTTCGCTTATGCATGAAACACACACACACACACACACACACACACACACACACACACACACACACACACACACACACACACTTGTGCATACCTGTATACCATTTACAACATCCCACACACCTGCTAAGTCACTGAGCCCTTTCCCCAGCACTAAGGACAGACCTTTAACGGAAATCGATGATAGGGTTGCCATATCTGAACAGTCAAATACTGGACGCCTCCGCTGAAAGCCATGCTCCTCCCCCCCCCCAACATAAACTTTGGGCTTTTGGCATTATGAAACCCTTATATATATATATATATACAGCACTGGGCAGGTGCACAAACACTTGTGCAAAGTGCAATTGTGCACCGTTGTGCTCCGCTGAATATCGTTTGCGCATTGCGCACCACACGAGACCATGTGCAATATTGCACCTTCGCACCTGCCTTGCACACCTGTCCTATGGATGCGCAATCCAAGGGACACGTGGTATTGGGAGCTTTCTGTATGTCTGGACAAGGGATGAGGGCGGCTCGGGCAGGTCACGAAGGTTCTGCTGGAGGGAGGTGGAAGGGACAGAGGGTAGTAGCATTTCTCAAAATGCTTCAACAGAGATAATGTATTTTAGTATTTTTTAAATTATTATGATTAGTAAATAATAATGAATTAAAAATACATTTTTTTTTTAAGAGTAGCATATGCAGTTCCTTACAGAAATCATTAAAACATTATTTAAATCCAATATCCACAGCCTAATAATTTATTAGGCTGTTGATATTTGGTTTAAATAATATGTTTTAATGATTTTTGTAAGGAATTACACATGCTATTGTATATCTATATTGAATTATTAAATAAAGCATCTTGCGGAAATGCAGATAAAAGTGAAACTGGCAACATCACAGCCTTTGTTTTCCTGTCCCCTCCACTTCACAGCCCGATCGCTCATCTGTTTGAATTTCCACGAGTGAAAAAGTTACTACATGACAGTACTGCGATACCAATTTTAACCCACCCCATCCCGACGTTTTCTGGGCAGTGGTACGCCACAGTCCCGACATTTTTGGACCTTTTTTTTTTTTTAGGCTCAAACATTCGCTTTTGGTGAGAAACATCGAAAATTCAAAGAGAAATCGCTCACCTGAGGTTTAAAATACTCGATGCAGGTACGAGCACCTCCTTACCTGACTGGGTTTTCTAACAGGCTGGCACCAAAGAAAACGAGTTCTATGGGAGGGTAACTATTGTATCCACCCAAAAACAGTATTTATTTATTTACTTGGTATGAATTTATATGTACTACAGGAGTGTATTGGTTTTCAAACAGTAATATAAGCATTATAAGCATTGTTTCACTCACTAACTCATCACCATTCATGATCTTTCTTTCCCATATTACTTGACCATCATTTCTGATTGTTTCTTCCTCTAATGCTATGTAAACTTTGTCCTCCACATTGTCATCGATTGGGGAATCACTCTGGCCCTGAATGTCTTTATTGGCCAGGTCACTGGTAACAGGGGAATTGCTGAGACAATGGCGTGCAAGGGGGGGGGAGAGGTTATGCGGTGTAAGGCATTGTCCCTGCTTGGCATCTTGTAGAGGAATAGAGGAAGGTGTCCCGTGTATACGTGCCAAAAATCACTCGCAAAATCACTCACGAAAATTGAAAATTGTGCAAATTAGGGACCTTGCAATGTTGCCGCGTTAATTTACATCTCCGGGATATGAGTGCACATCATGTGAGGACGTGAATTCATGTCTCCGGGACGGGGCGGGTTAATATATGGAAGTGAAGCTTTGACCTTGTTGGAGGGACAGAAATCAAGAGTGAGAACTGTGAAAATAAATGAGTTATTTGAGAGGGGCATGTGCAGTTACATGGAGAGACAGACTGACAAATGAGTATGTGAAGGATCGTTGTAGTGTGGATGTGATAGGAAGCATTAGGAGAAACACACTGAGGTGGTTTGGTCATATGGAGAGGATGGAGAGTGAGAGACTAATGAGGAGAGTGTATGTGAGTGAGGTGGAGGGGGGGAGGGAGGGGGAGGCCAAGGATGAGATGGAGGGATGGAGTGGAGAAGTATATAAGAGAGGGGGGTGTGAGCTAGGAGCAGGGCAGTGAATTGGCGGAGGAGAGAGTGACATGGAGGTGATTTGTTGCTTGTTTGTGGTCAGTGGCTACCCCTTACGGAACTAAGGCGTCTGGCAATAGATAGGTAGAATAATAATAAATAAAAGTATGCTAAGTTCTTTAACTATCTCAACATTTTACAGTAATTCCAACAAATATATGAAAATGGTTTGCGCTTGCGCTTTGCAACATTGCACAAGCTAAATATTTGTCGGATTGTGCACTTGTGCTAGCGCAAGGTAATGAACTGTGGATTGCGCATTGCGCTTGTGCAAGGTCCTTCTTCGTTTGCGCTGTCCAGCACAGTATATCTATCTATCTATCTATCTATATATATATATATATATATATATATATATATATATATATATATATATATATATATATATATATATCAGTACAGTGCACTGCATCCATCGATGATCCATCATCCTGACATTTAAGATGAGAGTGACCAGCCTCACTCATCCCTGAGTGGCATTACATTTTTTTGTGAACCAAAGGCAATGAGCCCGCAAAACTGTTCCTTCCAAAAGAAAACCAAAACACAAGAGAGAGCCAAATTCAAGATCCATTCATTTCGAGATGCCTGGACACACTGCATTTGAAAGACTGGGGTTCATAGGAAGCAGGAAATACAAACAGAGGGAGACAGTTCCAGAGTTAACCTGTTGCATAAATGAAGGACTGGGAGTAACGGTTAACTCTTGCATTAGAGAGTTGGACAGAAAAGGAAAGAGAGATTGTTGATAGACGGGTGCTAAGCGCCCGTCGTAGAGATGGAGGAATGCATGCAGACAGTTCAGAGGAACAGTGACCATTGAAGCAGCGATAGAAAAGAGATAAAGATGCAACAGTGCGGCGAAGAGACAGAGGTTGAAGGGAGTCAGTAAGAGGGGGAGAGTTAATGAGACGAAAATCCTTTGACTCCACCCTATTGAGAAGAACTGTATGTGGGGAGCCTCCCCACACATGCGAGTTGTACTCCACACAGGGGCAGATAAAATCCCTGAATAGAGTCAACAATTGTGCAGGGGGAAAGAAGGAACGGAGTCGGCTTAGCACACCCAATCGCTTGGAAGCAGATTTTACAAGAGATGTAATATGATCTTTCCAATATAAGTCCCGAGCAAATGAAGCCCCAAGCATGTTCAACGCTGATGCAGGATTAAGTTGAGTATTATTAAACATAAGTGGGTATACCTGTGGAAGATTTTGACGGGTTGATAGGTGCAAAAACTGAGTCTTTGATGCATTAAAAACAACCAGATTATTTTTAAAACCCCAGTCAGAGATATGAGCCAAGTCAGACATTACGTGTGCCATAGCATCATCCCTTGCCTGTTTAAGTAACTGCTGAGATGGACGTTGTGGGAATCGAATGGAAAGGTGAAGGGTGGAGTCATCAGCGTATGAGTGGAGAGGGTTAGATGTACAGCTTAGAAGGTCATTGATAAACAAAAGGAAGAGAGTTGGTTATAGGACAGAGCTCTGAGGAACACCACTGTTAATAGATCTAGGTGAAGAACGATAGCCGTCTACAACAGCGGCTATAGAACGACCAGAAAGGAAGCTAGAGATGAAGGCACAGATAGAAGGATAGAAACCGTCAGAGGGCAGTTTGGAAATTAAAGATTTATGCCAGACTCAATCGAAAGCCTTTGAGATGTCAAGTGCAATGGCAAAGCTTTCACCAAAGTCCCGAAAGGAGGATGACCAGGAGTCTGAAAGGTAGGTGAGAAGTTGGCCTGTGGAGCGTCCCTGACAGAACCCATCCTGACGATCAGAAAGAAGGTTGTGATAGGAAAGATGCTTTAAAATTTTTCTATTAAGAATTGACTCAAAAACTTTTGAGATACAGGATGTTAAAGCAATTGGATGATAGAGGGTTGAGAATGGTCACCCTTCTTTGGGACTGGCTGAATGAGAGCAAACTTCCAGCAAGAAGGAAAGGTACAAGTTGACAGACAAAGGCGAAAGAGTTTGCCTAGGCAGGGTGTAAGCACAGAAGCACAGTTCTTGAGAACTGTGCTTCTGTGCCTTATTAGTACTGAGGCCAGCAATGGCAGAAAATTCATCAACTGAAGAAATTTTCATGTTAGCCATGAGGAAGTCAGTGGGGGGAAGTGATGGAGGAATAGCACCAGAATCGTCTAAGGTGGAATTGGAGGAGAAAGTCTGAGCGAAGAGATCCGCTTTATCAGTAGAAGAAATAGCTACAGAGCCATCACAGTAGAAAAGAGGAGGGAAGGATGATGAGGTAAAGTTGTTAGAAAGGTTTTTGGCAAGGTGCCAGATGTAGCGGGACAAGTTCGAGTTAGAGAGTTGAGAGTATTTTGTACAGATGAAATTATTTTTAAAAGAGCAAAGAACAGACTTAGCACGATTTTGGGTAGAAATGTATAAAAGATGTGATTCAGAGGTGGGTTGGCTTCAGTACCTTTTATAGGCCCTCTCCTTGTTGCGGACAGCATTAGAACAAGCGTGATTAAACCAAGGCTTTCGTGCATTAGTCAAAGGATATGAGAAAGGAATGTATGCTTCCATACCTGAGAGAATAACCTCTGTAATGCGCAAGGCACACCCAGATGACTCCCGGCCATGGAACCAATAATCATTCCAGGGAAAATCAAAGAAGTACTGCTGGAGGGCCTCCCAATCCGCAGCTCCAAAGTGCCAGAGACGACGTTTTTTTGGAGGGTCCGCAGGCCGTACCGGAGCGATAGGACAGGTTAAGGTGATGAGGTTGTGATCGGAGGAGCTCAACGGAGAGAAAAGATTAACAGTGTAAGCAGAAGGATTAGTTATAAGGAAGAGATCAAGTATGTTGGAGCTCTCTCCAAGGCAGTCAGGGATACGGTTAGGGTGCTGTACAAGCTGCTCTAGGTTATTAAGTATAGAAAAGGTGTAGGCTTGTTCACCAACCATCCCTTGGATATAAACTTGAATTGGCTCATTCCGATTAAAGTGCCTTCTTAAATCTGTTTACAGTATATTGGAAAAAAGGCAAAGCACAGAATTGACAAGATTATGACTGTAAAATGCAACAGCGTCTTAGACACAGGGTAAGATCATAATAACAAATGCTACTAAGCCAATAATTATGTGCAATTACCATTTATTTTATGGCTCTAATAAAACTAAGTATAAAAACAAAAAAAATCTTGGCTGAACAAAAGGAAAAGGCAGGACATTTTAGCTAGCTGCTAGTACTAAACCAGCCAATTGGCAATACTTACCAGCTGACGAAAGCAACGAAAGTCCCTCTGTCTCTCTCTCTCTCTCTCTCTCTCTCTCTCTCTCTCTCTTGTCATTACAGAGTTTAACGGTATATTAAATTTTTTGAGAAAAATGACGGAAGCTGAAATTCTGGACTTTCGGAGAATTTTCAAAATTCCTCCTGGTTGAAGATTTTAACACGTAAATGCAGGACATGTCCAGGAAAATCCAGATGTATGACAACCCTAGTTAATGATGCTTTCAGTCCTTCATGCATTATTACGGAATCGGATGATGACAAAGAAAACATGGCTTCCACACTACCACTGCCGTGTACAGACTGAACCATACATCCGTGGGGTATCTGGGGGCCCTACATACCCGGTAGGTATAATAGAAAATGGTCCCCCGCTCAGACAGTGGCGGGAAGGTGAGTGCAGTATATCAAGTCAACCAGCGGCTCTCCGTACCCTGAATCCTGACGTCCATTCCCGTCTGCTGGCAGTTAAGGGCTAATAAGAGAAATTGTCAGTATCATCCTGGCCTTCCTCACAACACTTCTTACCTATTTCACTGAAATCGGATAAAACCTGTTCTCACAGTCGCCATGAAAATAATTCCTACCTCTTCAGAATTGATCTGGCTCTGCTAAAAAGAAAAGATCTTCACCGATTTTGACCAAATTTAGTGGAACGGTTGATTGACTGGTCCTGACCAAACAGGCTGTTTGAAGAAATTACTCTAAAATTAATGTTATAAGTCAAGCTCAAATTTGTTCTTCCCCTGTGACTCCTAACCATTATCACAGTGTTTAGAGAAATCATCTATATGGTTATGGTCAGTCCCACAGCACCTCCACCTAATTTGACCGAAATTGGATAATAACTGTTCATTTTGTCTTGGCTGGAACTATTTTCACGTCCACATCAGAATGCTTTCAGCCCTGTGAGAATAGTTCAGGCTCAACTAAAACGAGTAGTTTTACACTTATTCAAGCAATACTTTATTGGAGGGTTTAGGGACCGATCATGATGAAATGTACTAGGTCTGAGATAAATAAGCCAAAAACTAAATAACAACAAAAGCTTATATTGACGATACCATGTAACCTGGATTAATAGTGTTTTGTTAAGAGAGACCGTCCATATTGTCATGGTCTATGCTGCAACATGTCCACTAAATTTGACCAAAATTGGAGAAACGTTCATAATGTCAAGACCAGAATGATTACCACAGTTGCCGTGAGAATAGTTCCGACTCCATGGGAAGAGTTCTGGCCATGCTTAAATGAGTAGTTTTGCATTTTTTAAACCAACTTTTGGAGAAACATTTGGAGACACCATGACATGATATGCTAGGTTTGATAGACTTTCCTAAAAGTAAGGCAATAAGGCAAGCTTAAACTTGATCTTGCCTTGTGATATACATGTTTGACGTATTGTTAAGAGAAATTTTCTATACTGTCATGGCCTACCCAGCAACACCTTCACCAAAATCGGCTGAAATCAGATAAAATCTTGTGATGTACGGGCCGGAACTATTCTCACAGCTGCCATAAAAATAGTTCCAGCCCCAGGAGGATAGTTGGTTTCTTGCTGAAAATGATTAGTTTCACACCTATTCCAACCACATTTGGTGAAGGGTTTTAGGGTCAGATCATGACAAAACACTAGTTTAAATACAATTAGTCAACCATCAAGGGTAATACACAAGCTCAAAGTAGACCTTGCTTGAGATGTTCTCTTCAACCTATTGTTCTGAAATAGAGTCAGTATCGTCACTGGGTACCTCGCAACACCTCCACAAAATTTTGGCTTAAATCAGAAAAAAATTCTTTGCTAACTCACTGCCAAATCTGTTCTCATGGCCAATGTGAGAATAGTTCTGGCATGCTAAAACGATTATTTTGGGGGGTCCATTTTAGTCATGTCTAATGGAAAGGTTGATGGACCACTCATGACAAAACATACTAGGTTTGATCACATTACTTCAATAATCGAGGTTAAAAAAGCAACCTTATATTTCATCTTGCCTTGTGACTTTGCTTTTTAACCTGTTATTTGGGGAAATCGTCAGTATCGTTTTGGGCTACCGTATAACACTTCCTTCAAATCTGGTTATACTTCTACTTGGGCAATGCCGCATGCAGCAAAGCAAAAGAAAAATTGTTAGTCCAAGCAAATGATCGATAAATTGATGGGAGACTAATCAAAACATTAAAAATATCAGAAGCCGTGCTTTTGATGGCTGGGCATGCACGAATTGAAGAAATCAATGATCTATTATTAGGTAACATGGTTACTTTTACAGACACAAATGCAGCATTGGAGAGAAACAAGTGGGATGACTACGACTAATACATCCAACTAGGGTCGAAAACTACATGGAGGCGATATTCCCAGCGTGTAGTAACTAAATATGTTACACCGCCATATCTTTCCAGAGTGATTAATTCCCAATCACAATGACTTTGGTAAAGTTTTATCTCCACATAGGCGAGAAAAAGCCAACACTAGAAGTACATGGTTGATGTGGACTCCATCTTCTTTGTTCACAAGCACATGAGCGCTTTCTCTCATTTAGTTCGTTCGTTTCAAGATTTCCTCCACATATAGTGGACGCCGGGCCAAACATTAGCCTGGTTCTCACTTAGCTCGACGATCAAAAATATATAAACCCCCTGAGTTGCCTTCTACCATCTGAGTGCTACATGGCCTATCTATCTTTATCTTTTTTTTTTTAATGCAATGAAGAATGAACCAAAGGCCACGAGCCTGCAATAACTGATCCTACCAAAAGGAAAACAAAACACAAGAGAGAGCCAGATTCAAGATCCATTCTTTTCGAGATGCCTGGACACACTGCATTTGTAAGACTGGAGATCATAGGAAGCAGGAAATACAGACAGAGGGAGACAGTTTCAGAGCTGACCTGTTGCATAAATGAAGGACTGGGAGTAACGGTTAACTCTTGCATTAGAGAGTTGGATAGAAATGGGATGAGAGTTTGCTGATAGACGGGTGTTACGTGCCCTTTGTAGAGGTGGAGGAGTGTATGCATACAGTTCAGAGGAACAGTGACCATTGAAGTAGCAACAGAAACGAGGTAAAGATACAATAGTGCGGCAAAGAGACTGAGGTTGTAGGGAGTCAGTAAGAGGAGCAGCAGGGAGTCGTCAATGAGACGAAAAGCCTTTGACTCCACCCTATTGAGAAGAGCTGTATGTGGAGAACATCCCCACACATGAGAGTTGTACTCCACACAGGGGCGGATAAAAACCCGTATAGAGTCAACAGTTGTGCAGGGGTAAAGAAGGAACTGAGTCGGCTTGGCATACCTAATCTCTTGGAAGCAGATTTTATAAGAGATGTAATATGATCTTTCCAATATAAGTCCCGAGTAAATGAAACCCCAAGCATGTTCAAGGATATGCAGGTTCAAGCTGAATATTAAACATTAGTGGGTACTCCTCTGAAAGATTTTGTAGGATTGATAGGTGAAAGAACTGAGTCTTTGATGCATTAACAACAACCAGATTATTTTTACCCCAGTCAGAGTTACGAGCCAAGTCAGACACTGGGTGTTCCATAGCCTCATCCCTTGTTTGTTGAAGTAACTGCTGAGATAGGTGTTGCGGGAACCGAATGGAAAAGTGAAGGGTGGCGTCATCAGCATATGCGTGGATAGGGTTAGATGTCCAGCTTTGAAGGTCACTGATGAATAAAAGAAAGTGAGTTGTTGATAGGACAGTGCCCTGAGGAACACCATTGTTGATAGATCTAGGAGAAGAACAATGGCCGTCTACAACAGCGGCTATAGAACGACCAGAAAGAAAGCTAGAGATGATGGCACAGATAGAAGGATAGAAACCGTAAGAGGGCAGTTTGGAAATTAAAGATTTATGCCAGACTCGATCGAATGCCATTGAGATGTCAAGTGCAATGGCAAAGCTTTCACCAAAGTTCTGAAAGGAGGATGACCAGGAGTCTGAAAGGAAGGTGAGCAGATCGCCAGTGGAGCGTCGCTGACAGAACCCATCCTGAGGATTGGAAAGAAGATTGTGTTAGGAAAGATGCTTTAATTTTTTTTTATTAAGAATTGACTCGAAAACTTTTGAGATACAGGATGTTAAGGCAATTGGACGATAGTTAGAGGGTTGGGAATGGTCACCCTTCTTTGGGACTGGCTGAATGAGAGCAAACTTCCAGCAAGAAGGAAAGGTACAAGTTGACAGACAAAGACGAAAGAGTTTGCCTAGGCAGGGTGTAAGCACAGAAGCACAGTTCTTGAGAACAACAGGAGGGACTCCATCAGACCCATATGCCTTGTTAGTATTGAGGCCTGTGATGGCAGAAAATACATCAACTGAAGAAATTTTAATGTCAGCCATGAGGAAGTCAGAGGGGGGAAGTGATGGAGGAACAACAAAGGAATCGTCTAAGGTGAAATTGGAGGAGAAAGTCTGAGCACAGAGATCTGCTTTATCATTAGACGAAAGAGCTACAGAGCCATCACAGTAGAAAAGAGGAGGGAAGGATGATCAGGTAAAGTTGTTAGAAAGGTTTTTGGCAAGGTGCCAGAAGGAGTGGAAAGAATTCGAGTTGGAGAGTTGAGAGCATTTAGTACGGATGAAATTATTTTTAGCAGAGTGAAGAACAGACTTAGCACAATTCCAGGCAGAAACATATAAGAGATGTGATTAAGGGGTGGGTTGGCTCCGGTACCTTTTATAGGCCCTCTCCTTGTTATGAATAGCACTAGATCAAGCGTGATTAAACCAAGGCTTTCTTGCATTAGTCAAAGGATTTGAGAAAGGAATGTATGCTTCCATCCCCGAGAGAATAACCTCTAGAATGCTCAAGGCACACTCAGATGACTCCCGGCCATGGTACAATAATCATTCCAGGGAAAATCAAAGAAGTACTGCTGGAGGGCCTCCCAATCCGCAGCTCCAAAGTGCCAGAGATGACGTGTCTTCGTAGGGTCCACAGGCCATACCGGAGCAATAGGAGGTTAAGGTGATAAGGTTGTGATTGGAGTAGCCAAACGGAGAGAAAAGATTAACAGTAAGCAGAAGGATTAGTTGTAAGGAAGAGGTCAAGTATGTTGGAGCTCTCTCCAAGGCGGTCAGGGTAGGGTGCTGTACAGGCTGCTCTAGGTCTTTAAGGATAGAAAAGGTTTAGGCTTGTTCACCAGGTGGATCAGTGAAAGGAGAGGAGAGCCAAAGGTGGTGGTGAACATTGAAATCTCCTAGAATGGAGATTTCAGAGAGGGGAGAAATGGATAGAATGTGTTCCATCATAGAAGTAAGTTTGTCGAAGAATTTTTGATAGTCAGTAGAATTAGGGTATTAATAAACAGTGCAGATATATTTAGTCAGAGAATGACAGGAAAGTCGAAGCCAGAGTGTGGAGAATTCAGACGAATCAAGTTCAGGAACAGGAGAGCAAGATATGTCGTTGCGTATATATACACAACAGCCACTTTTGGCTTTAGAATGAGTATAGAGAAAGTAGGAGGATACAGAAAAGGGTTTGCTGTCAGTTGCCTCAGACAGCTGAGTCTCAGTTAGGAAAAGAAGGTGAGGTTTAGAGAAGGAGAGGTGGTGCTCAACAGAGCGAAAGTTGGAGGAAAGATCATGAATGTTGCAGAAATGAAGAAGAAGTCAGTCAGACAGTGGTTCCAGGCAGCTCGGGTCGTCACCAGGAGAGGGGCGGAAGGTGGGGGTATTTATGGTCCCCCCCCCCCCGGGACTCTGAGGCTATGTTTGTTGAAGCCATGATTACGGTACTTTTTTAAATTTTGGAAAAGGAAGTGTTGTGTGTACTGTGCATGTAGTGTGGTGTTAATAGTTAGAGAAACTTGTATCTGGGTTTTGATGCCAGGAAATTAACTTAGTGGCTCCTTTGTAGAAACCCGGCGATTGTGGGGAAATTTTAAAATGTCATAAAATGTTGTGAGCGATTTTTAAGGTTTAAATTATTGTGAATTAATTTTGAGATATGGAAATTTCACTCTCACCTTAAATGTTAGGACCAACTGCCTAGCCCCGGGCTCCTACGCTCATCATGGGGCAACGAAGGATTGGATGATAGATGGATGGATGGTAATTTATTGTGTGAGGATTTTAAAAAGCAAAACATTTTCAGGGGATTTTAAGATGCAAAATAATGTTAGGGAATTTATGACGTAAAATTATGTGAGGGGAATTTAAGAACTGAAATATTGTGAGGGGATTTGATGATGTAAAATATGATGAGGAGATTTAAAGATGTAAAATACGGTATTCTTTGGAGATTTTTTTGTCATACTTTTGAAAATCTCTTTTTTTTTCGTTCTTTTAGTCATTCCCTGGAAATTATGTGACCTGACTGAAATTGAATTTTCTGTGCAATTACCTTTTGTATTTTTGGGTAAGCATATACAGGATGATCCAGAAATAACTCTCCACTAGAGACTCACATGGTTGTGCCTGATGTGTTGAGGGGACGGCTCAGTCGGCTAGTATGAGCTTGGGTGTGGCAGTGGGAGTAGGGAATGAATAAATGGTGAAGAGTAGACACTGTTAACAATGCCTGAACCGTCCCTACAACACACAGTAATCGGCCGGTGGAAGGAAACTGCAGCGTTATATATGGACCATCCTGTGTTAGTCTGGCTATTTTCAGACAATTTTATTTGAAATTAAGAAACTACGAAACAGAAAAAATCGATATTGCATTAATTAACCCCTTCACTAACGGAGGCCTGTCCTTGGCTGAACATAGTCGTCTGGTGATACCCAGAAATAAAGGGAGAAATTAATAATAATAACTCTTTTGACTGACGAGATTAACTTCTTTCAGGATAAAGACTTCCCTCAGCTGAACTGAATCGTCTGGCGGCAATCATAATATACTTTTGTAACTGAAGCATTTTTTCTGAATAATTAATCATGACAGACTCAGATAATTGACGGAGTAAGAACTTCCTCGGCCAATAAGGGTAAATAACGATAATAATAATAATAATAATAATAATATAAACTCGCCTGTGACAGAAAAAGCAGTTTTATTTCTTCAAACTCCCAACCTTTGGCTTTTTTATTAAAAAAAAAAAAACATATCGTCGTCCTCATAAAGAAACTGCCTAAGGCATTTTTTCTACTTTTCGGGAAATCTAGAAAAACCTATCTCATTTTCTTAACTTTTAAATGACTTAGGGAGAAACTTGAGGCGCATTTTAGACCACTCACTCCCTAGACCTGACAAAGGCAGCTATACCAATAGGTGCGCCACGTGATGAAGAATTGATTTAGAGAAAAATCCAGAAATCGCCGAAAAATGACAAACAAATCCTTTATGAGGATGACGATATATACTTCACTTCCTGACAAATCTATCTTTTGAAAACTTGGTCTCCTTTTTAACTGTCAGATTTCTGTCTAAAATTATATAAAAGAATGAGATGAAAGGACCTTCTTGCAAAAAAAAAAAGTATTTAGTTAACCGCCATGTTTCCATCAATAGCAGGAGCTTCTGCCACGTTGCATACAATGTTATGGTGATCAATAGCGTGAAAT
This sequence comes from Coenobita brevimanus, assembly GCF_032717465.1. Classification (NCBI taxonomy): domain Eukaryota; kingdom Metazoa; phylum Arthropoda; class Malacostraca; order Decapoda; family Coenobitidae; genus Coenobita; species Coenobita brevimanus. The sequence continues at coordinate 12,248,976 of NC_137057.1, forward strand.
TTTAAAGACTAAGACAGTTTTATTCAGCAGCTACCTCTAATATCCATGAAGATGGAGCCACTCTTGACCCACTACTTCAGTGTCAGAGGTCCGTATTATCATTGGTTAAGGAAGTTCTTTAACATGTCTTTCTAAGCTATTTATTTTGGTGATTACTTCTTACTATCCTCATACCTGTAATATAAACCATTCCAGTACCATCATAATCAGCAGAAATAAAATACATATTGATATTAACAAGCCATTCCCCCCAAAGAACTCTCTCAGGAAGGGGTGTTAGGGAGATTCCTTAACCGTTGATAATACTGGCTTCAGACACAGAAGGAGGTATTCAAGAATGGTTAAAACGTCATGGATATTAGAGGTGGCTGTGAGGTGAATAAAATCGTCTGGTGGTTTCACAGCTTAACTCTCATATATTATTCCACCTTATCCCTCCCTCATACACAGGTTGGTCCATATATGAATATCCTCTTACACTCACCAGGATGATTGCTACTGGACCCATACCCACCTCTCTCTCTCTCTCTCTCTCTCTCTCTCTCTCTCTCTCTCTCTCTCTCTCTCTCTCAATTAAAAAATAATTTCAGGCATCAGAAGAACATAAGAGAGTATGGATCAGTTGGCTCAAGGATTCTGTGGGTAAGAATGAAAGTTGGAATAAAAATGTGGGCAATTGTGTGCCCATATGCGCCAACACAAGATCGTGCAAGTAGAGTGAGAGAAGAGATTTGGACAAATGTGGAAGTGTGCATGGAAAAGTTTGGAAGGAATGAGAAAGTGTATTTGATTGGTGATATGAATGGTAAAGTAGAGGTGAAGGTGGATGGAATAGTTGATGAGTGGGGTGTGCCTGCTGAGATAGATGAGAATGGAACTGCGTTAGTGAACATTTGTGCCGGGAGGGGATTGGTGATAGCCAATACCTTCTTCAGGCACAAAATAATCCACAGGTATACATGGCGAGTGATGAGAAGGGTGGGTGGTGAACTGATGATTGATTTTGTGTGTGTGGATGAAAGGATGCGAAGATGTGTAATGGATGCAAGAACTTATAGAGGTTGGGGGAGTGGACTTTCTGACCACTACTTGGTGGTGGCCAGAATCAAGTTCCAAGTAAGATGGAGAAATAGAGGAAGGGAAGGACGGGATGAAGGAGTAGTTGCAAGGAGAGTGGAAAAGTTACAAGAGGATGAGAAAAAGGCAGAATATAAGAGAGAAGTGGAGGTACGACTGGGTAAATATGAACTGGAGCAGATGGGGGACGTGGGAGGTGTGTCCAAGATATTCACAGAAGAAATATGCGCAGCATGTGATGTGATGTGTGGGGTGAAGAGAAGACGGAAAGAGGTGCAAGAAACAGCATGGTGGAATGAAGAGGTGAGACAGGCTGTGGCACAAAAGAAGAAAGCATACAATGAATGGATGAGAAATAGGGGTGTGGAAGAAGTTGAGAGACGGAAGAGAGAGTTATATGAAGAAAGGAAGAGAGAGTTGAAAAGATTAGTAAGAGAGAGTAAGAAGAGAGTGGATGAGGAATTTGGAAGAGTTTGAGTGTAAAGTGGAGGGCTGTAAGAAAATGTTCTGGAAAGAGGTGAAGAGAGTAAGACAGGGTGGCAGTGAAGTTAGTAAGGGATAAAAATGATAGATTACTAGTGGAGAAGGGAGAGAAAGTGAGCAGATGGAGAGAACACTTTGACCCGCCCCGTCCCGACCACTTTTTCACCACTGGTACCCCCCAATCCCGACCATTTTTTTACCCAAATTTTTTTTGCTAAAACTTTCGCTTTTGGTCAGAAACAATGGTCAGTCACGAAGAAATTGTTCCCCGGGGTCCATAATTGCCCTAAACAGGTATGCCTTTGTCACATCTGGTACCGTGTTCTCTGTAGGTGGTCTGAGCCTCTAACGTTTTCTATGGTATTATAAGTCTGGGAAACCAATGAAAGTAAGTAGATATGTATTTATTACAAACATAAAAACATGTGATAAAAGAGTAAATTGGATTTTATACAAAAATAGAGCTGAAATAAGCATTGTACCAACGTGCGAAATGAGCAAAATCGGGCAGACTGGTCACGATGAATCGCTAACATTCCAGAATCATGATACATATCATATTTTCTACTTACATAATACATCTACAATAACATTATACCAGTTTACATTTTATTGAACTGTTTTTACGTATTCACAGGCCTTTCGATAACATTTAGCGTAATGTTAGCGCTTATTTACGTAGTGAGTGAACTCGCTGTGACTGTTGTTTCAACTCGTATTGTGTTTTTCCTACTTACATAATACTTTCCTGATAACATTATACACTTTTCAACTTTAGAGAACTGTTTTGAGATAGTTTCAGGCCTTACGTAAATATTTAGCTTAATAATACCGCATAATAACACACACGGTGAAGTCACTATGACTACTATTTCAACTTACAACCTATTTTTGTACTTATATAATAATTCTCCATTAACATTGCACATGTTTACACTTGATATAATTGATATCACATAATTTCAGACCTTACGATTCAACTGAGCGTCATATTATCGCGTACTTACACAGTGAGTGTTATCGTGATATCATTTGTTTCATCTTACACTAGTATTCAACTTATAAATTACCTTACTACTAACATTACAACCTTTTCCACTTTATATAATTCCTATCACATACTTACTGACCAGAATGTTCTACTGAGCGTAATATTTTCGCAGTTTTACACAGTGGGTGTACTCGTGACATCAATTATTACAACTTACACTATTTTTCAACTTATACGTTTTATTCATGCTAACATTACACCCGTTTCCACTTTATATTCTTGCTATCACATATTTACTGACCAGAGTGTTATACTGAGCGTCATATTTTCGCAGATTTACACAGTGGGTGTAGTTTTGATATCACTTCTTTCAACTTACACTGTTTCTCAACTCATACATTACTTTCCTGAAAACATTACACCCGTTTCAACTTTATATATGACTTAGCACCTACTGACTGGCCTTACCATTATAATGAGCGTCATATCGCCATCCCACACAGTTTCAGTAGTGTAGGAAATTATGGTATTTTTTGAAACATGGCTGAAGGCACAACGCAACATTGCACTCGACACACTAGTACCTTGTGTCTTTTCTCTGAGTGGATGGTCTGACTGTCGAGTGCTTGCATACATGGCAGCGGCGCTGGGGTTTACGACGGTTTGGGTCGGAAGGGATTGTGCTAGGATAGTGGCGTCCTGCGAGGCATAGGGGAGTCTGGGCAGCCATGGGGGTGCGGGTGCGGTGTGTGGGTCTGTCCTGGGCATGCTTGGCGATTATTTCACGTGCCAGCTCCCTCACAAACCCCTCAAAGGTCTCGGATACTCCGGTGATCATGGCATGCAGGTAGTGTGAGTTCAGGACCGTGATGTTGAGCAAGTGGAAAAAGAGTTTCTTGTACCACTTCATCGTGGTCCTGGCACAGTCAACACCGGAAATCATCGAGTCTGACTGATCCACCTGCCTCATGTTAAGATTATAGTCCAGTACAGACTCGGGTTTCCAGACGTTGCGCCTCCTCTCGCTACGGTGATCCACAGAGTCTGTGCGGTGCATCAGGAGGCTGTGAACAGTTGAGGAGGCAAACTTCCCTGTTATGGTTCCACAGGGTGACAAGGATGTTATTGGCCTGGAAGAAAACCACCTCGTTCTTGTCAAGTTTCCTCCCTATCTTGACCATATGGCGACGGTTTCTCTTGACTGTACCACAGACTCCGGTGTCGTGTTGGCGGAGGAACCTAGCGAGAAGAGGGCTAGTGTACCAGTTGTCCAGGTACAACACATGACCACAATGAAGGTACTCCTCTATCATTGTCTTCACCACGGCCCCAGAGAGTCCTATACTATGATCTTCTGTTATATCTGTCTGTGCGCCCGTGTACAAGACTATGTCTTGCACATAACCAGTCTTACAGTCACACATAACAAAGATCTTGAACCCAAAATGGTGTCTCTTGCTGGGTATGTACTGCCTAAAGGAAATATTGCCTGTCCACAGCACAAGACTCTCGTCTATGACGAGGTCTCTGTAAGGATAAAATGAGGAGCGGAACATTTCCCGTAAATGATCAAATACCAGCCTAATTCTCCTCATTTTATCTGTGTTATTTGCATTGGCTGGATCTTCTGCATCAAAAAAGTGGAGGCGGCCGAGAATATGCTGAAATCTGTTACGACTCATCATCTTTCCAAAGAAAGGTGTGAGGATCATTGGGTCAGTTATCCAGTAGGCAGGAATTTGGTTTTTCCTTACCACACCCATCAAGAGAACCAGGGCAAAAAATAAGAACATCTCTGAAATTGTAACGGGATAGTCATATTGTTGGGAATGCCTGCTCATGGTTCCCAAACGTTCACTTTCACGGCGCTGTGTTCGTGAAAATATATTGGTCTGTTCCACTATGCGCCCCACAAACACCTCCCCAAAGAACAAGTGGAAAAAATCCACCCTAGACGAACCCGCATGCACACCTGGAGCCGTGCAACCAGACCGCCACTCCTCAGTGAAAGGGTGAATGATGGGAGTAAAAGTACTCCCATCTTCCCAGTTCCACGAGACACCACCGTCTCCAGCCACGTCCCCATCGTCCCCTTCGTCAAGGTGGGGAGGTGAGGGTGGTGGGGGAGGTTGGGGAGGTGGAGAGCGGCGCCTCTCATGACTCGCACTTCTTTTCCCTCTCCCTTTTCCTTTACCCTTTCCCTTCCCTTTCCTTCCTTTCCCCACATCCTGGGGCTGTGGGGAGGAAGTTTGGGAATATTGTGGGGCGAAAGACGTGCTGGGGAGTGGCTCCACCTCCTCTCCCCTAGGCCTACGTGCACCACGTGCTCGTGCTGCCTCCCTCACACCACTTTCCCCTTCACCCCGCACTCCCGCCACACCACTTTCCCTTTCACCCTGCCCTGCCACCACACCACTTTCCCTTTCACCCAGCACTCCCACCACACCACTTTCCACTTCCCCAGACAAAAGACTTGCACCATACCTGATATGTTTTCTCGCCCCACCTTCTGATCCTCGGGGTGATATTTCTTCTTTTCCCAACCACGAGGCGATATCACGTCCTAAGCCGCCGTCATCCTCATCGTCCTCATCCTCGTCCTCATCAGATTCGGGATGGAGAGATAGCTGTGCACGTGGTTGGGGAGCAGGCTGGCCTTCCCTTGCCTTACGGTATGTCACATACCGCTTTTTCCGGGGCGAAGGGACCTCTTCATCACTGCTTGTTATTTCTTCCTCTGGCTGGACGTAATCGCGATCCACCACATCATCGTCAAGTGGAGAATCACTATCTCCAGTGAAGGCTTCCAGGGCGGATGCAATTTCGTCGTCTGAGAGACCTTTCCGCGCCATGTCTGACCTGGGTCACTGCTAACAGGTGAGTGACCGAGACAAGGGCGAGCACGGGTCACGCGGGGTCTGGGACGCTGCCCGCCTAGCGGCAGGTAGGGGAGGCTTGTGTACGTGGGCGAATCGAAAATCTTGCGCGAATTTTGAAAATTGTGGAAATTATGAACTTTGCAATTGCAGGACGTTGAAGTACGTCAACGGGATTGGCAGTGACAAAACGTGAGGACGTGGAAGTATGTCTACGGGATGCCGCAGGTTAAAGAAGTGTTGAACATAGAGAATGGAAGTAATGTGAGTATAAGTGACTGGGGAATAGCTGGGAGTAGGAGGGAGGTGAGAAGACAGGAAGGAATCAGTAGGATAGAAGATGTGGAAGCAATGAAGAAAGTTAAACTGGGGAAAGCCCCAGGAACTGATGGAGTGTGTGGTGAAATGCTGAAGCATGGGGGAGAGATAGTAGTAGAATGGATGTGGAAGATGTGCAGATTGGCCTGGGAGGAAGGTGGAGTCGCGGATGATTGGAAGTCAGGTATAATAATGTCATGAGTCGGCGCGATTTTCTATTTAAATAAACTCGTGACATTGAACTTGGTGGGAAACTGCGAATTCTAGTGGAATCCCAGTATGTATCACTCAGTCAACCGCCACGTATTCACCCAATCGGGAGTGTTTTCAGAACCATTATTCACTGTTTCATAAGTGATCGTCTTTGTGAACGACATTAGCACTTTTGCAGAGTGATTTATTGTGAGTGTGTATTGCTCATACTAAATTCGTTAAGCCGTTACCAAGTGCAGCCCGCTCTTGCCTCTCTCTCTCACAATTTGAAGTCAGTCAGGATTTGAACGTCGTGGAAGCAGGTTCGATTGGGTCCAGTGTGGAGCAATGCCGCCATTGTCCAGAGAGTTCCTGAATTCCCACCTAGTGTGAGCTGGCGAGAGGCCTAGCATGTGTGGCAGCATCCTTCCTCAGCAACGACACCCAGTTCATCCCGCCTAGCCCCTTTTCTGACCAGTTTTTCTTTTCGTTTTTCCCAGGTTTAAGAGTTTAGCTTTTGAGTGAACGAGTGAGTGTGTTCTCCTTACTTTGAAGTCATTTTGAGACTTATGTAACATAAATTTATTTCATTGTAATCAATAAATTTACAGTTCTTTCCTTTTGAGCTTAATGTAATGTAAACTCGTTTTTTATTTCTCCACAAGCTTATTTCACTTATAGCTCCTAGTTTGCATAAATGCTTTGCATTATTCATAACTGGTACTTAGGCCAGTCCTTTTGTATTAAACTTAAAATCCGTTGTGCAACCAGGAGTTAATTGCACCAGCAAGAACCTGTTTTTCATTAATAGCATTAGATATTGATTGTCAGGGGTGGAGTCACTTTCTCTAGAGGCTAATAGTACCATTAAACAGCACGTGTGAGTAATTAGTCTGTGCTGTGTACTGTTGAGAAAATTTATAAATTCTCGCCCTTAGAGAATCGGCGAAGTAAGCCGAAATAAAGTAATCATTGCTTGATTTTCACAAGTCAATTCTTTGTCCCTGTTCTCAAGTATTATTGAATATTATTCCTTAATATTGCATAATCTCAAACACCCTGTGACATTTGGCGACCTCATTCCAGGATATTAACTCCTAGCTCTAAAGTTATTCACGAGATAATACTCACTCATACTTAGGTATTTATCATTAAAGTCTATAGGCACTATCTTACTGGTGATTATTAACTCAGTTCTCTTAATTTACGTAATAGTTTTCACAGTCAGTTTTTTGTTTAATTTTCTTTCTTTACCAGTTTAATTAGATAAAACTGGTCACCACTAACCTGTGCCTATATTCTTTATTCTCGATTATTGGCATCTTTCTCTGCAAAATTGCAGTCAGTACTGAGTCTCTAGTTCACCTAGATTAAGTTAGCATCATGACTAACGTCTATGTACAGGAAGCTAAAGATATGGGGCTTACTGACCCCGAGAAAGTAAAGGACTATCGGCCGTAGTCTGAAACTGTGGGAAGGCGTTCACCTTGCCCTATCCACATCTTTTGGTAGTCTTAAAGCACGAAGGGGTGAGCATTCCCCGGTGAACGGGAGATGATTACCACAGCGTAGTACTGGAATCTGCGGAGAGTCTCATAGCACCCCTTCGCATGCACTCTCGTCATATTATAGCAGCCTTGTGCAAAGAAAACTATGTAGAATTTGAAGGACCCTATGGTGTTTGTGTTCGGAATTTTGTTTTAATGATAAAAACATCGGGTAAAGAAAAAAATAAGCATTTAATATTTTTATCGTTTTAAAAGACTTCACCACTTCTCCGGGGATGGTTAATTTACGGCGAGACGAAAACAAAGATGAGATACTGTCTCCACATCCATTTTATTTCTCAATATTTCTACTAAGCTGTTTATCAGGTATGGTGCATGATACTTTTATAATTAGTTTGATTAGTACGTGAAGTAATTCCTACAGTAAAGAATGGCCGAGTATTACCAAAACAGACTGGTGCACAGCCAGTTTGAATTACGAATTCTCATATTTGCGTTCAGTGAGCTTTTACAAGTCCACACTATTTTGTTTCGGCTTGGCAATATAGTTTTCAGGTGTATTTTGGTGTGATTTGAACGAATTTGGCTTTTATTTTCGGTGTTCATGATTGGTTTTCAAATTAACCCCCCCACCCCGTGTCTTGGGGGGTGGGATATTGGGGTTCTGGGTGGGAAGAATGGCAGAAACAAACATTTGGAGCAGAAATATAGGCAAAATCGGTCTGACCAGCCAAGGCGTATTCGTAGGGTTATAACTGACCACATGAACCCCTTTGAAGTTGTGTCTGACACCGAATTTTTCCTACGGTACAGGTTCTCCAAATGCCAGTCTTTAATAATTGAAGAGGTAAGAAATGCTAACATTAATAGATTATATTGTGTGTGTATCTTAGAAACTGTCATATATATTGTTTTTATTTTAAGATTTTGAATTTTAAAATTAATCAGTGTTACCAAGTTTTTGCCTCGCCTACCCACACGATGGGCTGTTCTCTCCCGCTTTCAAGATTACCACTTTGGTGAAGGTGTAAGTTTCCACCTCGAGCGGGGTGTGGGAAGGGTAACCCCTGCCCTCAGTTTCAAGACTACGGGCGTATGTCCTCTCTCGGTTTAATTACGAGAACAACGTGAGAAAGATGCTCGTGAAGAACGCGAAAGAGAACGTGAACACGAGCGAAAACAATGCGAGGAACGTAAGAGAGAACGTGAACACGAGCGAAAACTATGCGAACTCGAGTTAGAATAAGAGTGAGAACAACGCGAATACGAGCGAAAACAACGTGAGAGAGAACGTCAACTCGAGTTAGAACAACGAGAGAGAGAACGTGAATACGAGCTAGAACAATGAGAACACGAACGTGCCGAGCGAGAAGCACGAGAAAAACATGAATTTGAAATGTTGAAGCTCAAGTGAGATTCCTTGGCTTCAGACACATCTGGTGCAGCTGGCCCAAGCTCCACGAGTGCTATCTCTGCATATATTATGGCGACCCCACACATCAAGCTTCCCCCATACAAGGAAGGCGAGCGAATCGAGCCATACATAGCTCTTTTTGAAGACATGGCTCAACTGTACCAGTTGGATGATGCAGCTGAGCGGCTTCAGTTTCTTAGCCTGTTTGAGGGCCCTGCCCTCGATATTCTCCACAGAATTCGTGGAGACAATCTCACGTATGAGATGATAAAGGCCACACTCGTCAAAGCGTACGGTCTCACAGTCAGGCTTGGAGTAATTACATATGCTTTCAGTCAATTACAATTACAATTAGAATTACTTGCTCATTATTACATTACAGTTACAAATACAATTACAGGGAAGGAAAAATATGACAAATACAATTACAATTACAATTACTCAGTTTTAATACTTCCAAATTACAATTGCAATTACAATTACAACCTAGTTTGTGTTCAATTATATTTCAATTACTTATACACAGGTAAACGAAAATAACAAATTGCAGATTACTCAAAACATTTATACAATTTTTTTTTTTTTTTTTAGTATCTAACAATACTGCCTCGTGTAACATGTTTACTTCAGAGCAAATCCACCCTTCTCTCTCTCTCTCTCTCTCTCTCTCTCTCTCTCTCTCTCTCTCTGTTCAGTATATCATACTGTATACGTTTATCAAAGTATTTGTGTGATGTAATTATAATTGTTCTTCTCCTAAATGCTCAATTATAATTACAAATACAATTACTATATTACTTAAAAACACAATTACAATTACAATTATAATTACAAATCATTAGAAATAACGAATTACAATTACAATTAAAATTATCTTAAAAATGTGTAATTAATTATATTTCAATTAAATTACAATTACAATTACTCCAAGCCTGCTCACAGTTGACGACGCCAAGAGTCAGTTCATGAGGGCGTGTTTACAGGAAAAAGAGACTGCCGTTCAGTTTCTTGACCGGCTTACTGCTTGCTTAGATGAGTGGATGGAGAAAGATGAAAATCCTTCCACGCGTGAGGGGATAATTGACCTTATGCTGCCCACGCAGCTAGAAAAGTCGTGGCCTACTGAACTTATGGCTCAGCTTAAGATCTGCCAGGTAAGAGATGCCAGTCAAATGGTGAAGAAGGCTGATGCATTCTTCACTGCATACGGGTATCAAACTCGCAAGCAGCATACCTGGAACAGGAAACCTGATAAATATTGGAAACCATCTCAGACTGAACCCCAGCAACAAGGCCGTTCTCAGAATAATGGCCAAGGTCCAAAACCACAGAAGAAGGACCAGGGGCAAAACACTCAGAAACCTGAGTGGAAGCAGTACGACAAGCGGAACCCTAACCAGCAGCAGTACCAGTATTTCAAGCAGCAGCAGGGCAAGGACAAACCACATAACCCTCAGTCAGGACAATCGACTTTAGTGTATCGGAGGCAGGATGCAAATGCAGCCTTCATGCCACAACAAGCGTACAGTGGTGCCAACCCCACCAGTACAGGTACTTCCCTGCAGTTCACTAGTTCCCCAGCGACAGTGAACCCTCCTCCACAGGTGGTCAATGCTCCAGCTCCTCAGATGGTGAGCATGACCCCTCAGGTATTAAGTTCTAAGGGCGCCACATTTGCTGCATCGTTTGTTCGGCAGTCTCGCCAATGACTGGCTGCTACCTCTTTAGACCCTTCCACCAGTAACACTGCCTTTCTTGTTCAGCCAGGGTTTGTGGGAGGTGTTTCTGTATATGTCCTGAGAGACAATGGTTCCTCAGGTTGCTCTGTCAAACAAAGTTTAGTTCGGCCTGACGAGTACACGGGTAAGCAAATCCAAGTTAGACTTATTGATGGGTCAGTGAGATTGTTCCCTGAGGCACGTATCCAGGTGGCATCTCCTTTCTACACTGGCTTGACAGCTGCTGTTGTCATGCCAGAACCCTTGTTTGACCTCATTATCGGCAACATACCAGGTGTCAAAAACAGTTGCACCGTAGATGTTGCTACTCAGACTTCGGCTGTTGCAGTAACACGAGCCATGGCCAAGGTTCCGAATCGTGTCACCCCGTTGACCGTCGCAATGCCGCAAGATTTGATTCGTAGTCAAGATGTTGTCCAAGAACAACAGTCTGACCTGACATTTGCCTCAGTGCGTATGAAGCTGGAGGGTAAAGTGATTAAGTATTCACGGGAAGGTCAAGCCAGGTTCCTTCGCAAGCGAGGACGGCTATACTCTGAGTCACAAACACCCCAGGGCGAGGTTCGACTGCAGTTCATCGTTCCCGCAAAGTATCATTGGGCAGTGTTTGAATTGGGTCATTGTTCAGTCATGGGAGGTCACATGGGCCAAAAGAAAACCTCTGACCACATCCATGCTGACTTTTTCTTGCCAGGAATGGGACAGAAAATAAAAAGGCTTGTGCGTTCCTGTGATGTGTGTCAGCGTACCACTGACCGGGAACGTGTCCGTCCTACACCACTGAAACCAATCCCTATAATCTCTGAACCGTTCGAGAGAGTAGCAGTTGACATTGTTGGGCCAATCTCTCCTAGGGCAAGTGATGGATCAAGGTATATCCTCACTATTGTTGATTTCAGCACACAGTGGCCTGAAACCGTGGCCTTAAGAATATAGAGGGCGTCATTGTTGCTGAGGCATTGATTGAAGTGTTCTGTCGCATAGGTCCCGAAAGATGTCTTAAGCGACCGGGGTTCGCAGTTCACCTCTGCAATGATGAACAAAGCATTCAGGTTGTTGTCCATCTGAGGCCTGTGAACTACACCTTATCATCCCATGTGTAACGGGCTGTGTGAGAGGTTCAATGGGACTCTGAAGAAGATGTTAAAGAGCATGGCCGCCGAACAGCCAAAGGAATGGCCGCGATTCATTGCTCCTCTTCTGTTTGCTTATCGAGAAGCCCCACAGCATTCCTTGAAGTTCTCACCCTTTGAACTGGTGTATGGAAGGTCGGTCCATGGACCACTTCAAGTCCTTCGCGAGTTATGGGACGATGAAGAACCCGACCCTGAAGTCAAGACCACCTACACCTACGTCCTTGATCTAGCTGACCGCCTCCAGTCAACGTGTGAGTTAGCTAAGGAAGAATTGATCAAGGTGCGCGAAGTTCAGAAAGCCTATTATGATAAGAAGGCAAAACTTCGGAAGTTTAGTCCAGGCGATAAGTGCTTGGTGTTACTTCCCACTGCCCAGAACAAGTTGTTGGTGCAGTGGAAGGGTCCATTTTTTTTTTTTTTTTTTTTTTTTTTTATGTGTCCGACTCTGGGCAAAGGCTCAGGGCCTATTTCTTAGGGGCAGTCACCTATCCCAAGGCCCAGTAGTCCTCCTACACCTCCACATGTCACCACTAGTAGTAGAGCGCATTTCAGACCTCAACTACATAATTCAGATGGGGAATCTTCACAAAAGATTCCACATTAACATGTTGAAGGCTTATCATGAGTCAAACCCCGAGGAGACTGGCCTACGAGTACCTGATGATAGTGACCAGCCACTGGAAGAAACCAGGGCAGCCGCGGTGATCCCAGCTGATGACCATGATGACTAGCCTTTAACCGCTCAGTCCCGTCAGGAAGAGACTGTCGGAGATGTTTTACTTAACCCTGACTTAGCACTGGATGATCAGAATGCCATAAAGTCACTGCTCTGTCGGTATGCTGACGTCTTCTCTGACCAACCTAGACTTGCAAAGGTTGATTGTCACAAGATTGAATTGACCAGCGATACTCCCGTAAAGGTTAAGCCATATCCGATTCCCATGTGACTACTGGATGCAGTAGACAATGAAATTGCTGACATGGAGATTGCAGGTATTATTGAAAAGTCCTCATCTCCTTACTGCAGTCCAGTGGTAGTAGTTTGCAAGAAAGATGGTGGAGTCAGGATTTGTGGCAACTATAGGAGGCTCAATGCAATCACCAAAGTGGATGCTGAGCCGATGGGTGACCACATTGCCATCTTCTCCAAGCTGGCAGGGTCACGATATTTCACGAAGCTCGATTTGGCGAAGGGATTCTTCCAGATTCCCCTTCACCCCGAGAGCCGTCAGTTCACTGCCTTTGCTACTCCTAGGGGGTTGTATCAGTATAAAGTCCTCCCATTTGGACTTACCAATTCCCCAGCAGTATTCAGTCGTGCCATGAGACAAGTGCTCCATGGTATCATAGGAGAAGAGATGTTCGTCCTCATTCATTCTGCCACATTGGAGGAGCACCTCAGACTCTTGGAAATTGTCTTCAGTAGACTTCAGAGTTTCAACATGACTGTGAAGCCTAGCAAGTGTAAAATTGCTCACAGTGAGGTGGAGTTCCTCGGACATATTGTTGGTAACAGTTGCTGCAGGTGTCAGGGTGACAAGATCAGGAAGGTTAGAGAAGCCCCGAGACCCGTGACCAAGAAACAGGTTAGGGCATTCCTTGGCCTAGTGGGGTATTATAGGAGTTTTATCCCCAACTTTGCTCTCATTGCCCAACCGTTGTACGAGGTGCTACGGAAATATGCTCCAAACACCAGTGAATGGGGAGAAGTGCAAGAGAGATCTTTTGCCACCCTTAAAAACATGTTGTGCAAGGAGCCTATTTTGCAGTTGCCTGATTCCAACAAACCTTTCATACTGCGCACTGATGTTTCACAAGATGGAGTAGGTGCCGTATTGATGCAGGAATCGGAAGGTGGAATCTTCCCAGTGGCATACCACAGCCATAAGCTAAAACCCCCCAAGAGGAATTACAGTACTGTTGAGAAGAAACTCTTGGCCATGGTTGATGGTGTTAAAAAATATTACTATTATTTATATGGGGCACCATTCACTCTGGAAACTGATCATATGCCACTCACTAGTCTCAGCATGACTAAGATGGCTAATGCAAGATTGACACACTGGACACTGTATTTACAGTAGTTTAACCTTGTTGTGAGATACATCAAGGGAAGTGATAACGTAGGTGCAGACCTGATGTCTCGCCTGCTAACTGCTGACTAACACGGGCAATTGTTGTATCCTGGGTTCCGTAAGACAGGTGTCCTAAGAGATATGAGTAATCCAAGGACCATCCTGGTTCCCAGATAAAAGTGTACCAGTAATTGCTGATGTCTCACTCATTGGTCCCACAGGACACGTTACGTCCAGGACCTATATATATATGTATACCATAAGTTAAGGAGGAAGTTTGAGAACCCCGCAAGACAGTCCGAGGCTGTGTATGAATTACCTTGTGGAACATCTCGGGCTGTGGGCCTCTCAGAGGATTCCTGGAGAGTGCACATTATCCACATGAGCGTTCACACCCATGGTGGGTGTTATAATGTGACCTGCCCGAGATTGCGGAGGGATTCTCAGCTTCCTGTCATTAATTGTAAATGTAGAGTTAGTGTAACCAGTAAACTGGGTCCCTAGCAAATTGCAGCATTTGATGTCCTGCAGAAACACCCAGTCTTTTTGCTCATGACCACGTTCCCTGGTTAATTTAGCGAATTGCAGCGTTTGATGTCCTGCAGAAACACCCAGTCTTTTCACTAATTAAGTATAGGGTTTAACCAGTAAACTGGGTCAATGTTTGATGTCCTGCAGAGAAACCTTGACTACGTTTCCTGGTTAATAATGTAAATAGTGTACTTTTTGTAACATAAGCACTGATTGCTAGGCAGAGAGAGAGAAATGACACTTTTGATGCTCCACCTTGATTGCTTTCGCAGGTGCAGCTGACAGGTGCAGCATTGCCATGCAGAACAGCTGATCATCACTGACGCATGCTGCCGCCTCTTCTCTTCTACCTCGTCGTCATCATTTACTATTGACTGGCATTATGTAATTTTACACGTAGGTACAGTTACATTACAACTGTCACACCTACACCGTGTATCACATACATCATGCTACTTAACAATTAGTTGTTAATGTAAATATAGCGAACTTTTCGCTCAGTTTGACCTGAGTACAGGATTTTTCACTGTCGTCACGGAGTTTTTTCCTCAAGCTTGCTTCTATTAATGGAAATACGAGTTTTTTTTTCGTTCACTAGCGACTGTGACTTTCTCCTGTAGCAGGATAGCACACACACACCACAGTGTGAATCTTCTGTGACTGAGTAGGATTTATATGTATGTATATCGAAATTTTTTTTCTTGAGAAAAAAATTCATTTTTGAGGGGATGTAATGTCACGAGTCGGCGCAATTTTCTATTAAAATAAACTCGTGACATTGAATAACCAACTGTTTCATAAGTGATCGTATTTGTGCGCAACATTAGCACTTCCGCTGAGTGATTTATTGTGAGTGTGCATCGCTCACACTAAATTCGTTAAGCCGTTACCAAGTGCAGCCTGCTCACGCCTCTCTCTCTCACAATTTGAAGTCAGTCAGGATTTGAACGTCGTGGAAGCAGGTTCGATTGGGTCCAGTGTGGAGCAGTGCCGCCATTGTCCAGCGAGTTCCTGAATTCCCACCTAGAGTGAGCCAGCGAGAGGCCTAGCGTGTGTGGCAGCGTCCTTCCTCAGCAACGACGCCCAGTTCATCCCGCCTAGCCCCTTTTCTGACCACTATTTCTTTTCGTTTTTCCTCGGTTTATGAGTTTAGCTTTTGAGTGAACGAGTGAGTGTGTTCTCCTTACTTTGAAGCCATTTTGAGACTTATGTAACATAAATTTATTTCATTGTAATCAATAAATTTACAGTTCTTTTATTTTGAGCTTAATGTAATGTAAACTCGTGTTTTATTTCTCCTCAAGCTTATTTCACTTATAGCTCCTAGTCTGCATAAACGCTTTGCATTATTCATAACTGGTACTTAGGCCAGTCCTTTTGTATTAAACTTAAAATCCGTTGTGCAACCAGGAGTTAATTGCACCAGCAAGAACCTGTTTATCATTAATATCATTAGATTTTGATTGTCAGGGGTGGAGTCACTTTCTCCAGAGGCTAACATTATCAATAAACAGCACGTGTGAGTAATTAGTCTCTGCTGTGTACTGTTGAGAAAGTTTATAAATTCTCGCCCTAAGAGAATCGGCGAAGTAAGCCGGCATAAAGTAATCATTGCTTGATTTTCACAAGACTATTCTTTGTCCCTGTTCTCAAGTATTATTGAATATTATTCTTTAATATTGCATACTCCTAAAAACCCCGTGACAAATAATTCCCTCGTACTGTACAAAGAAAAAGGGGAAAAAGTAGTGTGTGGTAATCATAGCGGCATTTGTCTTCTTAGTGTAATAGGAAAAGTGTATGGTAGGATACTTAATGACAGAGTTAGGGAAATAACAGAGGAATTAGTTGGAGAAGAACAGGGAGGCTTTAGGAAGGGAAGAGGTTGTGTAGATCAGATATTCATTCTTAGACCTTTAGTGGAAAAGTTTCTAGAGATGGGAAAGAAGTATGTGGCCTTTATGGATTTGGAGAAAGCATATGGCAGGGTGGATAGACAAGATTGGAGGGTGAAATGCTTGAAAGTATGCAACAAGGAAGCAAGGTTGCTAGTTCCTTGAAAGCAGTGATAAGAAACAGGGAAATGAGCATGGAAGTGAAATAGTTGCTGCATGACAGTATTGTGATACCAACTCTGACTTATGAAAGTGAAGCTTGGACGTTGTTGGAAGGACACAGGTCAAGAGTGAGATCTGTGGAAATGAATTATTTAAGAGGAGCTTGTGGAGTCACATGGAGAGACAGTCTGACAAATGAGGATATAAAGGAGCTTTTTGGTGTGGATGTGGATGTGATAGAAAGCGTTAGGAGAAACACACTGAGGTGGTTTGGCCATGTGGAGAGGATGGAGGCTGAGAGACTGACGAGGAGAGTGTATGTGAGTGAGGTGGGGGGGGAGAGGGAGGGGGAGGCCGAGGATGAGACGGAGAGATGGAG
The DNA here is from genome assembly GCF_032717465.1 of Coenobita brevimanus. Taxonomy (NCBI): domain Eukaryota; kingdom Metazoa; phylum Arthropoda; class Malacostraca; order Decapoda; family Coenobitidae; genus Coenobita; species Coenobita brevimanus. The sequence continues at coordinate 12,265,752 of NC_137057.1, forward strand.
TGGAGAGGTATATGAGAGAGGGGTGTGTGAATTGGGAGCAGGGCAGTGAAATGGTGGGGGACAGGGCGACGTGGAGGCGACTTGTTTGTGGCCACCCCCTACGGGATTGAGGCATCTGGCAATAGATAGATAGATAGAGAGAGATCATTTTTCCAATTTTATCTGTTTATTTTCTCTTTACCAGGCTTGGTCCTTTGTCATTAACTACTAGGGAAAAAGTGTAATTGCTCTAAGGGGATGAGCAAGGGTGAGGGAGAGGAGAGGGGAGAGGAGAGGGGAGGGGAGGAGGAGAGAGAAGCGAAGAGAGAATTAAAAGATGGATAACAGAAAAGAGAAGATAGATGGGAGGAGATTGAATACAGGAAATAGGATTGAATAGCAGGAGATAAGAGAAAGGATGGAAAATGATACTTATGTGTGTCACAGAGAGAGAGAGAGAGAGAGAGAGTCAGAAAAATTTCTTATACACTCCTTTGTCTAGCGAGTTAGTCTAAAACAACCTTAAGTAAATGCACATAAGTTTCTTAGGCTGATTAGGTGTAACTGATACTCCAACTCACCCAGTTATTATTCTCCTATATCTTAGCTAATTCCCATTTAATTGGCCAATTCGTAAAGGTTACTTAGCTTGAAGGACAACAGATGACGACGAGCCTGATGTTAAGGTCGGTTGCCTAGGCTGCCAAGCGTCCTAAGGTGCGTATTTAAAAAGTGCTAAGTCAATGAGTTTAGGAGTAGAGTAACTAATATGGCGAGCCTCTGATGCCTCATAGAATTGTAGAGGTGCCAACTATTTATTTATTACAATGCTAAATACAGTTAGATTACTTCATGATATATACAAGGTGAATCTAACTAAAATTAATCTTAGTTTTAATTAATCTAAAGCCAAGCCAAATATTCCCTTTATCTACGAAACATGATAAACCCACATCTGCTTTTTATGTGAAGCTTTTCATCCTCAGGACACGTCATCTACCGCACAGATGCAGTTTAGGTCAGTGGAATTTTCCAAAGCAATTACATGTATTTACAATATAGTTCTCCACAAGGGTTAAACGCTGTAGCATTTAATTTATTAATAACAAGAATTATTAAAGAGAACACAATTTCTGGGTTACAAAAACAGCTTGAATAGTCATTAACGCTCTCCAGGTCTTCCTCTGCTTCTAACTATGGATGACTATTTTAAATGGTAAAAAGCGCTTCCACTCTGGGGGAAAATATTTCACTCAGTTTTTGGGCCAGGAGAAATATAATACGCAGTATCATGTCTAGTGACCCTTAACCAGAAGTTCTCTGCATAAGTCTCGAGAGCCCTGTGCTGCAGCCCTTCCAGGTCATGCAACTTGACACATTTGGTCTCCACCATTTGCTGACTCCGAGGTATTTGTTAACTCAAGGGGTACCAGTTTATCAATAGTTTTTATTTTGGTATGTCCCCTACATTTTATTTTACGAGTCTCAGCACCCCGTCTGATTCTGGATGCATGGAGATCACTTTAGCTAATGGCCACTGGGATCTTGGTTGTTCTGTTTTTACTAAGACCACATCTCCTGCGTTTATAATAGACATGTTGCTGGCAGCTTGAACCCCATAAAATCTTTCTCGTAGGTTCAAAAGATATTCTTCGCTCCAGTGTCATTCCAAGTATCCAATACCCTTTTCAGACATTGATATCCCTCCTGCAGATGTTGTCCTAATTCATTATTTCCTCCTGGATATCTACACAAGGCACCTAGATATCTACACGAGGCACGGATTGGAGCTTTCTGCCATATAACATATGAGCCGGACTCAATGCCTCAGTTGAAACACTAGTGTCATCTATATAAGTTAGGGGTCTATCATTAATCCTAGCTTCAGTTTCAGTTAACACTGTTCCTAACTCCTCTCTTGTGATCTTAGTCTGTGTAAGGTTTTCCTAAGCCAGTTCATCACAATACCAATCATTCGTTTGGTAAATCCATTTTACCATGGTGCTCTTGGAGCTATGAACTGCCAGGTACAATTTCGGATTCCCAGTGCCGACTTAACCTTTGGGTCATTCATTATATTTAAAAGTAGATGTGCTGCTACAATTGAGTTGGTTCTGTTGTTGCTTATTTTGTTAGGACAAGTCCATCTAGTGGCAAATCTTCTAAATATGTTCAGGAATGACTCTGAAGTAAAATCTTCTACTGTTTCTAGATGGACTGCCCTTGTCTAGGTGCAAGTAAACAGACATATATACACCTTATGGGGAGTTCCCTCACCCGTAACAGTTATACAGTACCCCCTGTGTAATCAACTTCAGTTACCTTGAAGGACCGACTTACATTTACCCTATCCCTTGGTAAGGCAGGTGGTCCCTGATAGTCATATGGTCGTTGTTCATACCTCCTACATGTGATGCAACCTTTGAGATATTTCTTTATGACCTGTCTACCCTTAGGGATCCAATACCTTTCCCAGATTTGGGCCAAAGTCTGCAGCACACCTCCATGAAGAGTCAAATCATGGGCTTCCTTTACAATTACGACGTAACCGTACAAAATATCCACTCTTGGGTAATAATATGGGATGTCTAGTTTGGAGAGGCAAATCAGCATTTATTATTCGGCCCCGGCATCTAATTAGACCCTTTCTGTCTAAGAAAAAGCCTAAATCTCTTATCAGTTTATTCTTGTTCCCAGTGCCCTGGCCTAAAAGGTCATATATCTCTCCGTACTAATTCCCTTGTATCCTTTTCAGCCAATATCCCAGGGGTTCTAACTTCTGGAACCCCACTGTCTTATTCAAAAATTTAACAACTAATTTAGTAGTGTCAATACGATGTCTTAGGGATGAGAATCTGGTAATGTCAATTACTTCTGGCTCTGGTACTACAGGATCCAAGTTTACTGCACCTGCCTCATCAATACTATACTGTTTCTGCTCAGGCCAATCTTTAGTGAGTAACCATTTTGGACCTTTAAACCACAAGTTATCTTTGATAAGTCTCCTTACAGTCGAACCTCTCGAGAGCAAATCAGCTGGGTTTTGTTTGGAGGATATATGCATAAATTCAAATTTGGAAGACAGGTCTTTAATAGTCTTCACTCTATTGCGGATGAAAAGAATTTTACTGTCTTCCTTCCCTATCCGATAAAGACAAACCTCACTGTCAGTCTATATATAGATATCCTCAAACTGAGTACCAAGAGTAGTGGTTATATTCCTGGTCAATTTAGTTCCTACTTCTATGGAAGCCAATTCCATTTGAGGTAGGGTTCTTCCTTTAATTGGCGCAACTCTGGCTTTGGACATAATAATCTTACTATCCTCTCGTATTGCGCAATAAACTACTGCTCCATAGGCCCTTTGAGAAGCATCACAAAATATGTGTAAGTGCGACTTCTCTTTACTGTTTATTTTCCTGGAAATACGTATGCTTGATGTGGTTTCAAACTCCTTTCTTGTCTGTTCCCATTGTTCCACATATGTCTCACCCAATTCAGAGTCCCAGTCTAACTTTTCTCGCCAAGCCTCCTGCACTAAACATTTGCCCCTAATAACTATAGGACTGACCAACCCTAATGGGTCAAATAGCTTGGAACCCTGACTTAACAAGGACCTCTTGGTGAGAATGACATCAGAGAACTTAATTGGTTTCAAACTTATTTCATCAGCTGTTGTATCCCAGTTAAGACCCAACAGATTTTGAGTTTTGGGAATGTCATTATTTGGATAGTCCTCTTGTATTTGATTCCTCAAAAGCGGTGAATTTGTATTCCAGCACTGTAACGGCAAATTTGCCTTCCCACATTCGAAATTGGCTACTTCATAAGCCTTCAATGCTTCCTCTTCAGTATCAGCATCACCTTGTAAATTATCCATGTAAAAAGCCTGCCCCATTTCTGGGCATTTGGCATTTCCAAAACGATGCTTTAAAGTGTTGCAAAGTAGGAAAGGACCAGCACAAGAGCAAAATAGCACCGATCGGAAACAGTAAGTTTTCAATGGACTATCCTCATTTTGAGGGTCTTGAGGCCAGAGGAATTTTGTAAATTTCCTATCCTCCTCTCTCAGTCCTATTCTGAGAAAGGCTATACTAATGCCTGCTGTATAACCATAAGGTTTCTCTCCAAATTATACTAACACATTCCCTAACTTCTCTGTTAGTGTAGGTCCAGAGTATAGGCAATCATTCAAGCTAGCTGATCCTTTGGACGCTGTACTACTACAATTGAAAACTCTCCTTATGGGAGTAGTTACTGAATCCTTGCTTACAGTATGATGTGGCAAATAATGTCCCTCCTTATGGTTAACAGGGAATTCTACCTCTTCTATAAATTTATTCTTCAATTGATCTTTTATAATATTATCATATATGGTTAGATGTTCCGGTCTATTTCTCAACTTTCTTAGAAGGAATTTAACTGAGCCTTAGCTGCTTGGTAATTTGTTGGTAACTCTGAATGGTTTAGTTTCCATGGTAATCCTACCCAATACTGTCCATCCTTAAATTCCACAGACTGGTTATACAGATCCAAAGATACTTTATCTTCAGGGGTTGGTTCCTCAGAGTGTATTCCTACACTGTCTAGGTCCCATAATTTGTGTACACATTCAATATTTTCATCCAGCATGTCATTTATCTGAGTAGGCTCTAGTTCTGCATCTATTCTAGCTACCATCAATGACTGTGTGGGGGTAACAAGGACTGAGTCTACTAGTTTAACCTCTCCTTTAACTTGTTTTGGAAAAGGCAACTGACCCATAATAAGGTTACCTCCTGGACTCTTGAACAACTGTACCTTATTCTTCTTGAAAGTCCTATGTAGGAATCTTCCACAGTAATCTGAACCCATTATCATTTTTATGGGACCCACGGTATCTGATTCCACATTCCGTATAGCCAACTTTATCCCTGAGCTTTGTAGATGATTAGAGGTTTCCTTCAGTCCCTTTATATATATATACTTCTCTCCATACTATCTAGTACAGCTGCTGTTATACGGCATTTATATCTGCCTAATTGTATTACAGGTCTAACTAATCCTAAAGACTGAGCTTCCTTAGTAGTGAAGAATCCTGTAATGGCTAAATTTACCTTGCCAGTAATAGGTAACTTTAATTTCTTCACAATGTCTGCAGAAATGAAGGTTTTCTGAGCACCTGTATCAAAAAGAGTACATGCTAATAGGTTTCTATTCTCAGTCATTACCTTCACATCTGCTATTGGAATTGCAGCTGGCATTACTACTGGAGTATTCCCCTTAGCAATTGTCATATTAACAGTTGCAGGTTTTGGAACCTCATTTTTCATCCTTGGGAATAAAGCACTATGATGTTGATCCCTTTTACGTTTGAAACAAAGTTTTGATTTTGTCTGGCAGTCCACGGAAGTGTGTTCGAAATTCATACAGATTATACAACATCCCAGTTCATGAAGCTTTCCTACTCTAGAAGCATAATCAGGATAATGTTGACAAGATGCACTGGAATGTTGCTCACCACAAAATGCACAAACTTTCCTGTCCTTTACCATGGAAGGTTTTATTTCCTATTTTTTCATCAGCTTGTCTATTCCTTGTCTTTAATATTTTATCCTCAGCCTTTAAAGAGCTAAGGAAAGTACCAACTTCTTTAGACACAGGCTTGATCTTCTTTGACTTATGTTTCCCAAGCAGTTGGTTAGTGTTTTTTTTTCTTTATTTCGGTCTTCTTTTTAATCTCAGTAGGCTTTACTGTTCCTTGTAAATGTTTACATAGTTGCATTAAGCCTTCTTCAATCTCCTCACAGGAGAAATGATCCTTTTGGTACCTACCGTACAAGGCATCCTTGGTTTTCTGTGGAAGCTTTAAGGACACAATTCTAGAAAGCACCCAATCTTCTGCCTTAATATTTTCGTAAGTACCTAAAGCCTATAAATGAAAACTTATTGCAATTCTAAAATTTTGCAAGGAATCAAACTCTTGTTTAGGTATAGGTAATTCAATTAGAGCCTTCAGTAACTGGGTGATAACTTGCTCCCTGTCTTCGTAGTGTTGTCTAAGGATAGTCAAGGCCACCTCATAATTGTTTTCTTCCACTGGTTATTCTTTTATCAGCTTGTAAGGCGTTCCCTTGACCTGTCCCAACAGATATGTGAGTTTGCTCACATTATGGAGATCTGTTCTATCGTGAACTAAGTATCTGAATTGATCCAAGAATGATTTCCAATTTTGCTCCCCATCAAACTCCGGAAGCTTTATTTGTGGTAGTACAGCTTTACTCCGCTGTTCCACAACTTGTATTTCTGCGGCACTCAGCCAATTTTGACTCTCGTTACTTCACTACGGTTAAATATTCTTCTAATTTACCTTCAAATTTTGCAGTCTCTGACTCTAAGAGATCTTTATCATCAGAATTTTATTTTGGCCGCTTCTAAATTTACATAACCTTCTTCATACTTAGTCCATCGGCCTTTCAGTATATTCAGGAGACTTTAATTTCTCCCCGGACAGAGGTGTTTCATCTAACAATTGTTTGCAATCATTTATGGCTCTTGTTTCCCATCCTGCCTTACTACTAGAAGATCTCTGTAACAAGGAAACAGACATGTTGACTGATTTCTAATTAATTAAATGAACAACTGTTTTCAACCATAAATTTACACCAGCTCAGTAATCATCTACTTTTTTTAAATTTTGAAGAGTGTAGGGATTAGGTCCACAATATCAAACCTATCCCCCGGGGTTGTCAAAACTCTAGGGTTAAACCTTAACCCCACACTCAATTTCCAAGTAACCCATATTCCCTGAGCTCAGAAATGTTAATCTCCTAGTATACCGTAGGCCCACCCCTAGCTTGTATAGCATAGAACTGTCCCTTCTTCATTTCTATGTAATTTATAAATTTCTGAAGAACCGCTTCTCTGCCATGATGATTCCGATGTATACCATCGGCTTTTACTGTTGCTTGGAAAGGCTTTGCATTAAAGTAGATAAAATCCTTCCCCTTCTTAATTCGTTGCAACTTCCTGTTCACGGTTGTGCTAATTAATTTATACATACCATAGCAAACTGGAGAACCATATGGTAGGTTTCTAGGCTCAAGAAGGGTTATGGTCACCGAGGATTTACATGAACTTTCTATGGCTCCTACCACGGCTAGAATGTTTTCAACAATTTCATTAACTTCTACATCTTCATGAATATCATTTCCTCCAAGGAAAAGGATAGTGCGGTTATGCTCCCAATCTAATACGGCATTTAGCCTTTCATCATCGGAGAAGGAACTTGTCCTTCCACCCGGAGCTCGGTATATAAGTATTTCCACATCATCCACTTCAACAGAACGTGGTAGTAGGCTGTGCCCAACAAACGCAACCTTAAAATTGGTCAGTGCTTCAGCACACATCTATTTTCCTCACTCTCAGGGGCACCAAAAAATGTGTCAGAAAATTATTTATACACTCCTCTGTCTAACGAGTGTTAGTCTAAAACAACCTTAAGTAAATTCACATAAGTGTCTTAGCGGATTAGGTGTAACTGATACTCCAACTCACCTAGTTATTATTCTCCTATCTCCTAGCTAATTCCTCATTGATTTAGCCAATTCGTAAAGGTTACTTAGCTAGAAGAAGTCGGACAACAGATGACGACGAGCCTGATGTTAAGGTCGGTTGCCTAGGCTGCCAAGCGTCCTAAGGTGCGTATTTAAAAAGTGCTAAGTCAATGAGTTTAGGAGTAGAGTAACTAATATGGCGAGCCTCTGATGCCTCATAGAATTGTAGAGGTGTCAACTATTTATTTATTACAATGCTAAATACAGTTAGATTACTTCATGATATATACAAGGTGAATCTAACTAAAATTAATCTTAGTTTTAATTAAACTAAAGCCAAGCCAAATATTCCCTTTATCTACGTAAATATGATAAACCCACATCTGCTTTTTATGTGAAGCTTTTCATTCTCAGGACACGTCATCTACCGCACAGATGCAGTTTAGGTCAGTGGAATTTTCCAAAGCAATTACATGTATTTACAATATAGTTCTCCACAAGGGTTAAACGCTGTAGCATTTATTTTATTAATAGTAAGAATTATTAAAGAGAACACAATTTCTGGGTTACAAAAACAGCTTGAACAGTTATTAACGCTCTCCAGGTTTTCTTCTGCTTCTAACCATGGATGACTATTTTAAAAGCTAAAGAGCGTAACTGCTCTGGGGGTAAATATTTCCCAGAGAGAGAGAGAGAGAGTAGGGAAAAGAAATTTTAAGATAAGTTGGATTTAGGAAATAGGAGAGAAGTGAGAGATGGATAGAGAACAAACCCGGAAGAGTGCGAAAGAGCACAAGGCAGAAGAAAGATATTTAAAAATGTGATAAATGCCGTGGCTGTCAAGACGAGGGGCATGGAGAACAAAGAAGAGAGAGAGAGAGAGAGAGAGAGAGAGAGAGAGAGACTTTCAGCTTCAATCGTAGGTTATCCCGTATACGAAAAAAAAAATAATAATAATAATTAGAAGTTCATTCCCAATTGTTTCCATCCGTTTTTTTTTTCTTTCTTTTACAGTACATATCTCGCCAAACGCCAGACACAGCCATGAGTAAAAGTTGGGTGATAGTCCTCTGCTGGCACTTTGTTCTGCTTTCTTGTATATGTCACTCCTCCAAAACGACAGAGAGGATCGTTCTTTCTCATACTTTGTTGTGTGTTTCACATTGCCATCACATCAAAATAATTCATAAAACGCCTTACACTGTCACAAGCAACAGAGACGTATCGGAAAACTTTTGCTCATAACTGTACATAATAGAGAGGCTTCCTGACTTGATTCTTGTTGTTGTTCTTGTTGTTCGTGAAGCTTCCCCACTCCCATATCGACCAGCCCACAATGCCCATTTTCACAGGGTGTGTTATCCCCATCACTCACCACCCATTCTGCTCACTCTTCTCCACCCAACCATTTTTTTTTTTCACTTTCTCTCTTTTTCTTATTTAAACTTCTGTGAGTAATCTGTGATATGCACTTCTATCCCATACCTCGTCTCTCAGTTACATTCGATCTTTTAGGGTGTAATCATCTCACCCTACCTTACTACCCATCAACATCTTAGCCTATCTCACTCACTCCTTGTTGCCCATCCCACCCATTTTTTTTCTCACATCCTTGACTTAAAACTAATCAGCTTACCTACAGCACTAATCTTCCCGGATAAATTTCCCCAGAATGCCCAACACTTCACGACTACCTGAGCCCATCCTGCACACTCCTTTCCACCCACCTCAGTTCGTTCTTCTCTGATGTGAATATTATAAGGCATATCTCGGCAACCAGTGGACTTATAGCGCCCTTATCCATAGGGTACCATATACTTACCCCGTCGTCGTGTCCCGTAAATCACTATTATCCCATCCCAACCCAATCACTCATCTTCATTCTCCTCACCCAGTCCAGAATGACCTTGCTCGACAAACCTCAGAAATCATTGCATTGTAGGGATGACTTTTGGCAGGCTACTACCAACATGACACTCACTACCAACATGACACCCACTACCAACGCTAATTGCTACCAAGATTACAACTACTGCTGCCAACATGAACTGATACCATCACAATTACCACCAACACTTCCTTCTACCAACATTATAACAACTTCCAACACTTACTTCTTCAAACATCACAACTCCTACCAACACATACTGCTACCATCACAACTACTGCCAGCATTTCTTTCTGTCAATATTATTACTTTCAACATTACAGCTTTTATCAAGAGCAAAGCCACTACCAACATTATACCCACTATCAACATTGCAGTTTGTGCCAACACCACCACTAATATACCATGTAAGAACAATACCAACATTACATCTACTGCCAACATTACAGCCTCTACCAGCATTTACTACTACAACCAACATTACAATTATTACCATGCCTATTCTACCAATATGTAAAATCCTGCCAACACTTTAACTACCGTACTATCAACATTAAAATTCCTACCAACAAATAGTACTACCAGCATAACAACTACTATTATAACCATTTTCCTAACATCACTATCAGCCCTACTGCTACCAATATTACAGCCACTGTCAACATTACAGCCACTACCATTATTATTCTACCAGCATATCAACTCTCGCCAACACATGCTATTACCAACATTACTACCACTACCAACAATGTTAACACTGTACTAACCTTAAAACAACCGTCCAGGGACAACTCAACGCACTTATAGTCTGTTATACATCCTGACAATAAAAGGCCCCTATATGCTTACCCCAAACAATATAGACCTCGCAGCTAAATAACCATACAGGAGAACCATTCACTAGAGACCTGTACATCAAAAGAAACTACACGCGCGCACACACACACACACACACACACACACACGAGAGAACCATCAACATACACTCTCTCTCTCTCTCTCTCTCTCTCTCTCTCTCTCTCTCTCTCTCTCTCTCACACACACACACACACACACACACACACACAAACACAGACTCCTGGTCATCCTCATTACGGGACTTTGGCGAAAGCTTTACCATTGCACTTGACATCTCAAAGGTCTCTCACACACACACACACACACACACACACACACACACACACACACACACACACACACACACACACACACACACACACTCCTGGTCATCCTCATTACGGGACTTTGGCGAAAGCTTTACCATTGCACTTGACATCTCAAAGGCTTTCGATCGAGTCTGGCGTAAATCTTTAATTATCAAACCATCATCCTACGGTTTCTATCCTTCTATCTGTGCCTTCATCTATAGCTTCCTTTCTGGTCGCTCTATAGCCGCTGTTGTAGACGGCCATCGTTCTTCTCCTAGATCTATCAACAGTGGTGTTCCTCTGGGCTCTGTCCTATCACCAACTCTTCCTGTTATTCATCAATGACCTCCTAAGCTGTACATCTAACCCTATCCGCTCGTACGCCGATAATTCCACCCTTCACCTTTCCATTCGGTTCCCGTAGCGTCCATCTCAGCAGTTACTTCAACAAACAAGGGATGAGGCTATGGCACACCTAATGTCTGATTTGGCTCTTATCTCTGACTGGGGTAAAAATAATCTTATTGTTTTTAATGCATCGAAGACTCAGTTTTTACACCTATCAACCCGATAGAGTCTTGCACAGGAGTACCCATTAATGTTTAATAATATCCAGCTCAATCCTGCATCATCCTTGAAGATGCTTGGGGTTTCATTCACACGGGACTTATCTTGGAAAGATCATATGACATGTCCTGTAAAATCTGCTCCCAAGAGATTAGGTGTGCTAGGCCGACTCCGTACCTTCTTTACCCCTGCACAGTTGTTGACTTTATACACGGGTTTTATTCTCCCCTGTGTAGAGTACAACTCTCATGTGTGGGGAGGCTCCCCCTTCATACAGCTCTTCTCAATAGGATGGAGTCAAAGGCTTTTCGTCTCATCAACTTTCCTCCTCTCACTGGCTCCCTTCAACGTCTGTCTCTTCACCGCACTGTTGCATCTTTATCTCTTTTCTATCGCTACTTCAATGGTCTCTGCTTCTCTGAACTGTTTACTTGCATCCCTCCACCTCTTCGACGAGTGCGTAGCACCCGTCTAGCAACAAACTCTCATCCCTATTCTGTCCAGCTATCTGATCCAAGAGTTAACTGTAACTCCCAGTTCTTCATTTATGCAACAGGTCAGCTCTGGAACTGTCTCCCTCTGTCTGTATTTCCTACTTCCTATGATCTCCAGTCTTTCAAACGCAGTGTGTCCAGGCATCTCGAAATGAACATATCTTGACTTTGGCTCTCTTTTGTATTGTTTTTGTTTTATTCTTAAAGGGAACGGTTTGCGGGCTCCTGGCCTTTGGTTCCTTCTTTCTTGCATTAAACACACACACACACACACACACACACACACACACACACACACACACACACACACACACACACACACACACACACACCCCGAAGGCGTCCTCGCTTCAATAAAAGGTCTCATCGGTGGCAGGGACTCTCAATGATGTGTGTGTGTGTGTGTGTGTGTGTGTGTGTGTGAGAGAGAGAGAGAGAGAGAGAGAGAGAGATGAGCAATGAAACTCTTAATCTAGGCAGTTACGTTACGTGTAAGAGGTTTTATAACTTAGCGATTTAATCTGCACTCGCTGAGTTGGCGGGCTCCGCTTGATGTCAAGTCACGTCCTATCTTCAGAAATGAGTCATAACTCGGGAACCGGGAGTCCGATTGGCCTGGATGTTTTTTTTTTTTTTCTCTCTCTCTCTCTCTCTCTCTTTAGTTGGAGCATTTTAACAGTACCTTGCTCTAACAAAAGTTGCCCTACATGCGCCGTTTTTGCTGCGTTACGGTAACAGACTGATACAACTTAACTCTGGAACCGGTGGCCCAGTTAGCCTGGAAATTGTTTCATTCTTCAAGTTGTTGCATTTTAACGGTATCTTGCTCTAACAATAATTTGCTCTACATGCGCTGTTTTTGCTGTTACGGTCATAAACAAATACACCCATAAACATTCAGAAATCGGATACTTAAAATATAGATTATTACACCTTACCATTTTCCTTTAAGCTACTAACATTATCATTTTTTTTTTTATGCAAGGAAAAAAAAACCAAAGGCCAGGAACCTGTAAATTGTTCCCCCCAAGAAAAAAAAAAAAGATAAAAGAGCCAACTACAAGAACTGCTCATTTTTTTCAAAACCTGTTCATTTCGAGATGACTGGACACACTGAGTTTGAAAGACTGAAGACCATAGGCAGTAGGAAATGCAGACAGAGGAAGACAGTTCCAGAGTTAATCTGTTGCATACATGATTGACTGGGAGTAACAGTTAACTCTTGCATTTGAGATTTGGACAGAAAAGGGATGAGAATTTGTTGCTAGACGGGTGCTGTCAATATTTTTGTGTTATAAAAGGATACAAAAAGATACCAGAGGACGTTGAGTAAACCGAAGAAATGGTAACGAAATTCACAAAACCACTCAGATAATAAACCATTTTGGTATCGGACCTTTCTTAATCTTTTTCTTTTTACTTCAGTTTTTTTCTTATTTTCATTCTTTTTCTCATCTATTTTTCTTTCTTTTTACCTCCGCCAAGGAGGTTATGTTTTCACCCCTGTCCGTTTGTTTGTTTGTTGGTTGGTTAGTTTGTGAGCAAGATTACACAAGAACAACTGGACTGATTTCCACGAACCGTGGTAGAAGAATGGGCCTTGGTCCAGAATAGACTCCATTAAATTTTGGTGCGGATCCGTACAAAGGTGCGGATTCAGGATTTTTTTTTTTTTTCGCTTTAGTTTTTTTTCTACATTTTCGTAACTTTTTCAGGGAATATTGAATGGATCTTGATGAAAAAAAAAAATCAGGCATATTTAGGATGTTGCTATCTACGAATGTGTACAGTTTGGCGCGGATCCATATAAAATTTCGGAGCTAGCGGATTTAAATATGCTTTTATTGGGGGGTAGTCTTTTTCCGTATTGGATTAGACTTAACTGAATTAAAAAGAACTGCATGTTGGGCCTTGGCGGAGGTATGTGCTCAACTGAGTGTGCCATTCTAGTTTTTCATGTTTTTGTGGGGCCAGTCATGAAAACTTTAAGGTTACGATTTACTTTTCCCTCTCACGTGGACGGTAACTCTGGTTTCATTATGCCATTAACTACTCAGCCAGGTAATTAGCAGCCAGTTCCTACAACCAGCCTGGGAAAAGTTCAAGTCCATGGTCTCCTGAAGATTTAATAACAGCTTCTCTCTCTCTATCTCTCTCTCTTTCTCTCTCTCCTGGCTGGGTCGTTACCATGATGATACCCGTTGTGGTCCCACCAGTCCTTTGGATATCTTCCGTGAATGGGAAAGTGACCAGATTTCTTTTTATGTAACGCAGAAGGAATAAGGCTAGAATCCCACAAAGTTATTCCTTCCAAGGAGAAGAAGAAGAAGAAAAGGAAGAAGGGGAGAGAGAGAGAGAGAGAGAGAGAGAGAGAGAGAGAGAGAGAGAATTGATATGTCTGGACACGCTGAGTGTGGATTTGAAGCTCCTCTGTTCTTATTGAATACACACACACACACACACACACACACACACACACACACACACATATATATATATATATATATATATATATATATATATATATATATATATATATATATATATATATATATATACTGTATATATATATATATATATATATATATATATATATATATATATATATATATATATATATATATATATATATATATATATATATATATATATAAATATATATATATATATATATATATATATATATATATATATATATATATATATATATATATATATATATATATATATATATATATATATATATATATTACAGCAGGGAAGAAAGGTTGCTGGTTCTTTGAAATCAGTGATAAGAAACAGGGAAGTGAGCATGGAAGTGAAAAAGTTACTACATGACAATATTGTGATACCAACTCTAACGTACGGAAGTGAAGATTGGACGTTGTTGGAAGGACACAAGTCAAGAGTGAGAGCAGTGGAAATGAGTTATTTAAGAGGAGCCTGTGGAGTCACGTGGAGAGACAGGCTAACGAATGAGGATATAAAGGAGCGTTGTGGTGTTGATGTGGATGTGATAGGAAGCGTTATGAGGAACACACTGAGGTGGTTTGGCCATGTGGAGAGGATGGAGGATGAAAGACTGACGAAGAGAGGGTATGTGAATGAGGTGGAGGGGGGAAGAGGGATGGGGAGGCCGAGGATGAGATGGAGAGATGGGGTGGAGAGGTATATGATAGAGGGGGATGAGTTGGGAGCAGGGCAGTGAAATGGCGGGGGACAGGGCGACTTGGAGGCGATTTGTTTGTGGCCACCCCAAACGGGATTGAGGCGTCTGGCAATATTATATACATATATATATATAATCTCATCAGCCTTTTGAGTGTCCACTGCAGGACCGGCCTATCCCGACCGAAGTGGGGACGATACAGCCAATGTATCTCTACCAAGTGGCTTAGGCTGTCTGATAGAGATTGTATGTAGGGTGAGAAATGCTTGTAAGTGTAACTGAAGTGCTGAAGTGGCTTTGGATGTGTATGTAGTCTGTGAACCAAGTGTAATCGGCCCGCGCAAGCACAGTGGGTGCAAGCATACTTTATAGTATGCGACACTGGTTCATCCACAGCACCCCTTATGTCCGCCAATGCAGTAGGTGGCCAGAAGAACGCTCCCAAAGGATATTACCCTGGCGGGGCGCGAACCCTCGTTCTTCAGTGTACGAAAACGCACACTATACCACTGTACCATAGAGGCTTCCATATATATATATATATATATATATATATATATATATATATATATATATATATATATATATATATATATATATATATATATATATATATATATATATATATATGAGGGTGGAGTGAAAATAGGGGTCAAATATCAAATCATGCATTTATTGGATGTAATACCTACCAAAAGTTGCCAATGCTATGCTCATTAATGATATGAAATCTTAATGAAATAGGACCAAGTGTTCTGCCCTCTGCCATCTGTTTTTTACCAACCTGTGACACAAATGACACAAATCCTTGGCACTCATTGTATTATACAATATAATATACAGTTATAAATTATAATAGCCAATGTACAAATGTACATGACTCAGTATATGCAGCTTAAGCCAGCATGCACAACACCTACAACAAATATAAAAAGTTACTATGTGGTGCAATTCACTCAGTGTTAAATGTTGGCATGAGTGTTCGAGCATGTACTCATGCTCGAATAAAGCCATCATTTGCTTCTTGTCCAACAACAGCTATTGATCCCACTATGACTGCCTATACGCATCTTTTCACTGCTTGTGTATGACATCGAAAACGTGGAATTTCAGTGGCAAGAGTTGTTTCGTTACGAACCACACTTCCCAGGTCAGCATTGGAGATTGATTTTGTGAGTGGAGGTTCAAGTAGGACACACTTCTGCCAGTCAATCAAATCAATGTACTCCTCGGCATTGACTGGGAAATGGTACTTGTACACATCTGATACCACGTTGACGTGTCTTGGAGGCTCGATCTCACATGATTCATCGAACACCCAACTCCCTGATAAGTTGTCGCTTGTTGGTTATCATGGTCAGCAAAATGTTCTTAGGGTGGCCAAAGTAGCCATTTCGCTGAATCACCGGATCAACTACAGCTTTCAGATCATGCGACAGGTAACGTGACCTCTTGATCTGCATCCACAGGTGCTTAGACCCATCCTTGCCTGAAGGTTTGGACTTGATCATGAGCCAGACTGGAGCGTAAACCTTCAGAATGAATTCAGCAAATTGTTTTGAGATTATTGCTAGGCCTTTTTGTCGCAACATACAAACGCAGAACTCGACTGGCCAGTGTGACCCAGCGGGACATAACCAGTTTTCCTGGCTGATGAAGTGACAAAGAAACAGAGCAATTGCCAGTGACTGCTGCTTGGCAAATATCCAGTAAATACTGCTGATCCGAACTCAAATCTTCAACGTTGACATCGGGAAATTCACACGTTATTGGCTCAAAAGCAACAATAGACATTTCCTCACAATTTGCCAAAAAAAAACAATTGGTCCTGAGAAACCTCTTGGTCCTGTCGTGCAACCATCCAGATGTTTGAACAAATGACGCCGAGGAAGTTCATTTGCATGGAGAAAGCATCAAACTACCGCAGAAGACGTTTGACATGTTCTTCAAAGAGCCTTATAACACCACCCTTCTTCCCTGTGTTCACTGCAGTGCCATCACACCCGACTACACCAGCTTCTGAACGTCTATGTTATTTTCACCAAGAAAATGAATGATGGCCAGCTTTCTGCTTGCAGAATTGCCATTTTCAGTTTTAATGTGACTAAGATAGTTGGAGCCAGGCTTCTGTACCAGTGATATATGCTCCTCTACAGTCACTCTCTGGTGAGCTGTGCCATCAACTGTTTCGAGAATCAGTGTTTTATCCTTTCTGCCATCAACATATAGGCCCTGTATTTCAGCAGTAAGACTTGCCACTTCAGCATGGACGGTTTTACGATACTTCTGCCGTTCTCTTCTAACTTTGCTTCTATCGATGACATCACTGCACTCCTCAGATGTTACTATTCCATAATTATCCAAGACTGCAGATGCAATCTCTGCCACTGCTCTGTCTGAAACTGCATATCGCTCCGAAGCCCTCGCAATATTCTCTAGCTGACGTCTCTGCTGTGATGCTGCTTGAGAAATACATGCAGCAGTAGAAAGGTGTAATGATTGCAAAGTACGTGCAACAGTAGCAGATAATATTTCAGTGTCACTATCTGTGTTTTCACCAGGTTCATCTTCTGCAAACTGCTAAAGCTGCTTTCATTTTTCTTTGATGTCGATTAACTGGCACTAGCTTCAAGGTAATACTGGATTAGCCTGTCTTGTTCATTTGAATTTCTTCTCAGACGCTCCTGTAACCTCTTTCTAGCTATAATGTCAAGTGGAACTATCATCACCTTGTGAGTGGTTCGTTGATCTAGAAGAAAAGACAGTTCAGAAATTGGAACCTTGCAAGACTTTGCACACGAACATGATGAATGGTTAGCACACTTGCATGCTGCAATGTCGAAAATCTTCCTGGCTTGCTCCTTGAATTCGGTGACTTCTGTTCATACTGTTTATTTCTTTACAACACTGGGTATCTCACAAGTTTGAGATATTTACTGTGGCTATTTCATAGCTGCATAATGCGGGTTGATGTCACAGTAGTGTCTCGAATTCGCGAGAGTGTATCTATACAAATTCGTGACATTGTACTTTGGTGAGAAAACCATGAACTCTAGTGGAATTCCCACTGAGCATCACCCAGTTCAGCCGTCCTCGTATTCACTTCGATCAGGATGGTTTTCAGAACATTTGTCACTGTATCATAAGTGACCACTCTTATGCACGACATTAGTGCTTTCACTGAGTGATTTATTGTGAGTGTATATCGTTCGCCCTCTTTCTGTTGACTGTTGAAGTTAGGCCACACCTACTTCTGGCAAACACGGCCATCTCTCTTACCCCTCCCTAGTTTGAATTCAGTCAGCTTTGAGTCGCCTCGAGGATTGGACCATTTGTGCCCAGCATAAAGTAGCACCTCCATTGTACAGCGAATTTCTGAATCTCCACCTAGACGGTGAATTGGCGAAGAGGGCTTAGCGAATAGCAGCGTTTGGTATTCATCAAGCAGGTGCCCAGACTTTCCTTCGGCTCCACTCCACTGACCAGTATTTCTGTTCGTTTTTCTAGGCTTAAGTTTGATTAGCTTTTGAATGAGTGAGTGAGTGTATTCTTTTTGTTATTTGAATTCATGAGTCTCCTAGTGACCGTGAATTCCCCTTTTGAATTCATTTTGAGATTCATATAATATAAATTTATTTTACTGTAATCAATAAATTTACAGATCTTTTCTTGAGCTTAATGTAATTAGAATCGTGTTTTATTTCTCCACATTACGCTTACTTTCACAAACTCTTTACATTATTCATAACTGGTACTTAGGCAAGTTCTTCTGTATCAAACTTAAATCCGTTGTGTCAGCCAGGAGTTAAGCACCAGCAAGAACCTGTCTATTATTATTAGCATTAGTAATTGATTGTCAGGGGTGGAGTCACTTTCTCGAGAGGCTAACAGTACTACAAACAGCACTCGTGAGTAGTCTCTGCTGTGTACTGTTGAGAAAGTTTATAAATTCTTGTCCTTAGAGAATCGGTGAAGTAAGCCGACATAAAGTAAACCTTACTATTTGATTTTCACAAATCAATTCCTTGTCTCTATATTCAAGTAATATCAAGCATTTTTAATTCATAAATTTACATCCCCCCGTGACAAGTAGGTATTGATGCTCGGGTCCAAATTTCTTTAATTTTGAAAGCCAGGACTTCAGACACTTCTGCAACAGTTCGTTCTTTTTTCTTAAAATCTCTTCAAATTCAGTCTGACCCACTGATAGTCCATAAGCATGTCTTCAATGGTTGGTAACCTGCGCAAGTTCATTCTATGAGGATTACCGAAAATTTGGCATGCCAGAGGTTTTCTCTGATGACGATCAGCCATATTGTCACCATGCTCCAATATTCAAGCTGCATAAGAAATGCAACAGAACATAGTAGGCTTAATAAACTAGAAGTATTATATTCGTTATAATTATGATATATACACTCAGGAACTCATAAAACACTTCTGAAGCATGTATTTGAAACCTTATTTGCCTTGTCCGCTGAATATTTGATATGACTGAACATGTCCCGGCATATAAAATTAGCAATTTTGGTAGAGGGCAGAAAATGTTGGTTTTAGAATGACAAATTTTACATGCAAAATACAGTATGTGCGACAAATGACAACTTTTAGGAGGTATTACATGTCTTAATTCAGTTTTTCATTTTTTTTTTTTCACTCCACCCAAATAGATAGATAGCTAGATAGATAGATATATCGATATAGACATATATGCAGAAACTTCTCTTTGCCGTGAAGGCATGTATGCAAAATAACCAAAGGAGAAATGAAAGGAGTGACAGTGAGTACTTTCATATATTACATCTTCAGGCAGACTGATACCGAAACATAAAGGTAGAGGTCTTTTATGCACATCCGCAGCAGGGAGTGGCACACAAAACAAAGGATGCCCTGAATTAAAACTGATCGATAAGCAGAACAATAAGTAGGTGACTTTTTACCCTCGGAATGCGCCTGACAATAAGGGTAAATACTGCAGCTCAACTCGTGCACACCTGCAGCAGAGAGTGGCACTCAGAAACAAAGGATGAACTGAATTACAAATGAGGGATGCACAGAACTATAGGTACCTGACTTTTTACCTTAGGGATGCACATGACAAAAGGGTGTAAATACTGCAGCTTAAGACCTACTGTAGACGATTAATGCTAGGTGTGTCCCACACAAGTGTGACTGTACTACCAAGAGACGACAAGTAAAAGCAGTTGTTAGTCTGGGGTTACTGCTTTAAAATTAATTCTGTTAACAACATATCACACTTAGTGACCATAGCTCATGTTTACATTCTTTTCATACGTGCTAGAAATTAGGCAGTATTCTATTACATTTCTTTCATCAAAGCTTTTTGATCATGCTAGAATCTTTGAGCCTACCTAGTAAGTATGGTGATCACTGGATGCTTTGTGCTGAAGTAAACAACTTCTCTGTTGGGCAGTCCTTACACCGTACAGTATTAATGTTGTTAGATCCTAGTTTCTAAATCTTTTCCAGACTGTCCTACGTAAAATTTGTTACAACTTTTACACAGGATTTTGTAAACAACGCTTGAATTGCTATATGGGCTGCTCCTGGTGATTTTTTTTTTTATTGATGTTTTCGTACATGAATACTACTTGTACATTAAGTTTCTTCAGTATGTGAACAACATCAAGAAAATTTTCATGGAAAGGAAGGACAAGGGTTCTTTTAATATTCTGGCAATCTGGCTTATTAATTTTCCCTTCAAGGAATCGTTTTTTGGCTGTTTTGTGGCCAGTGGTGTACGGGGGGGGGGGGTGCATGCGGCCATGGCCCTCCCCCTTTTGCAGTAATATATATATATATATATATATATATATATATATATATATATATATATATATATATATATATATATATATATATATATATATAAAGTGGTCGGTGGGGGCGCTCACCATCCACTCACTCGATGTATTGCTGCTCTCGGGTGTCTGCCCTTTCCTCTCTTCCATCCTTCTTTCCTTCCATTCTCTTCTGTCTTTCTTTCCTTCATTCTTTCCTTGTCCTTCTGCCTGTGGGTGACTTTACACTCCCTCTTCTGTCTTTCTTTCCTTCATTCTTTCCTTTTCCTTCTGCATGTGGGTGACTCTACACTGAGTGACAAGCCAAATGGTTTCCTGTACACCAGGAAACCATTTACTACGCTGGGTGGTAACCTTATAACAAAATTTTGGCACCTAGTGGTTTAGTGGGAAATTATTGCGCTCCAGTCGGATTGAGCCGGTGAAGGTTTTATCCAAGGGATGGTTGGGGTTGATTGCTCATATAATGCCACTCAGGGATGAGAGAGGCTGGTCACTCTCATCTTAAATTTCGAGACCAACTGCCTAGCCCCGGGCTCCTACGCTCGTCTTGAGGCAATGTAGGATTGGATGATGGATGGATGGATGGATGGATGGATGGATGGATATATATATATATATATATATATATATATATATATATATATATCTATATATATATATATAGAGTATATATGGCCCCCCCCTTTTCAACTTTCTGGGTACGCCAGTGATTGTGGCACTGAGTTAGTATACTTTGTGGATAATTTAGCTTCTCTCCTATGCTCTGAATCGTTTCTAGTTTATCATCTAAAATTTCTGGGTCTGAAATTCTATATGCTCTTAAGTACATGGATATGAACACATTTTTTTTTTTACATTAATGTGATGGTTTGAATAATAATGCACATACGGCATTATATTTGTAGGTTTCTGTATACTTTACTCTTCAAAACAATTTTGTCTCTGATAACTTTTACATCGAAAAAAGGCAATTCATTATCAATTTCCACTTCATGAGTAAACTTTATCGATGGAACTAACAAATTTAATTTCAGAAGAAATTCATCAATGGGAAGACTGTTAGGCCAGAATCACAGGACACCATCAACGTATCGGAGCCAAACTATATTTTGTCCCTTTACGGAGGTCTGTAAATGATTCTCAATATATTCCATGTAAATATTTGCCAGACCTGCGAGGAGGGGATTATCTATGGTCATACCAAATTATTGTGTGTAATATTTGCCTTCAAATGTAAAAGATGAGTTTACAATGCACAATTCAGTTAGGTTGATGATGATTTCAGAAGGAATACCAGCAATGTTACTACCCAGAATGCTTGACAGGAAAGTTAAAACATCATCAATAGGGACACTTGTGAATAATGATTTATATCAAAGCTGACTTATTTGTAGGGGTACATGACATTTAGGGATTTTAACATCCTTACCAAATCCTCATTGTTTTGTACAAATGAATCGGAGATAGTGCCTACAACAAGAGACAACAGTGTTACAAGCCACGTTGAGAGCTTGTATGCCGTAAAGCCTACAGAGCTTACGATAGGGGTGATAGGATTGTTACTGACATCCGTAAAGGGGCAAAATATAGTTTGCCTCCGATACGATGATGATATCTTGTGCTCCTTGCCTAACAGTCTTCCCATTGATGAATTTCTTTTGAAATTAAAATTGTTAGTTCCATCGATAAAGTTTACTCATGAAGTGGAAATTGATAATGAATTGCCTTTTTTCGATGTAAAAGTTATCAGAGACAAAATTGTTTTGAAGAGTAAAGTATACAGAAACCTACTAATATAATGCCGTATGTGCATTATTATTCAAACCATCACATTAATGTAAAAAAAAAAAATCTGTGTTCATATCCATGTACTTAAGAGCATATAGAATTTCAGACCAAGAATTTTTAGATGATGAACTAAAAACGATTCAGAGCATAGGAGAGAAGTTAAAATATCCACAAAGTATACTAACTCAGTGCCACAATACAGCCAAGAAACGATTCCTTGAAGGGAAAACTAATAAGCCTGACTGCCAGATTATTCAAAGAACCCTTGTCCTCCCCTTCAATGAATATTTTCCTGATGTTGTTCATATTCTGAAGAAACTTAATGAGCAAGTATAAATAGGAGAACACCATCAAAAATAACCCTCATCAAGAACAGCCCATTCACTAATTCAGGCGTTGTTTACAAAATCCCGTGTAAGAGCTGTAAAAAATTTTACATAGGACAATCTGGAAAAGATTTGGAAACTAGAATCTCATAACATAAATACAGTGAAAGTGTTATGAGTCCATATTATAATTACAAATCATAATAGATAGATAGATAAATAGATAGATAGACAGCTTCATGTGAACCTGGGAAAGGGAGATAATCTTGCAAGTTAACTGAGGAAACGTTGACGACACATAGGAAGTAACAATGTCAGGAGACGATGTAGGTAGTGTGTCAGCAAGATAGCAGGAGAACAAAGCCTAGTGACATACACACATACTCACACACAGGTTTCTGGAACTTTCTAACCACAGTGTAACACACGTGACACGACCCCTGTTTCACCAGAATTTAGGAAAGAGAGCTAGAAGGAGCCAAGCATTTGAACAGACAGGTAGTGGGGAGAGTGAACAAGAAAGAGGGGCTCAACTAGACTTACTTATTATATTGTCTCTGTAAGACATACCCTGCTCAACTTAGATTTCTCTGAAGATAATAAATTAAGATCCACTCACTGTATTCATCATCTTTAATTCCTACTACAAGAAATCGAGAGTGACAACTAAACAACAAACCTTCTCTACAAATAACTACAAAGTCTTTTATGACATTATTTATCCCACCGCTGCCAGCAAATAATATCATAAAAGACTTTGTAGTTACTTGTAGAGAAGTTTTGTTGTTTAGTTGTCACTCTCGATTTCTTGTAGTAGGAATTAAAGATGAATACAGTGAGTGGATCTTAATTTATTATCTTCAGAGAAATCTAAGTTGAGCAGGGTATGTCTTACAGAGACAATATAATAAGTAAGTCTAGTTGAGCCCCTCTTTCTTGTTCACTCTCTCCACTACCTGTCTGTTCAAATGCTAGCCTCCTTCTGAGCTCTCTTTCCTAAATTCTGGTGAAACAGGGGTCGTGTCACGTGTGTTACACTGTGGTTGGAAAGTTCCAGAAACCTGTGTGTGAGTATGTGTGTATGTCACTAGGCTTTGTTCCCCTGCTATCTTGCTGACACACTACCTACATCATCTCCTGACATTGCTACTTCCTATGTGTCGTCAACATTTCCTCAGTTAACTTGCAAGATCATTTCCCTTTCCCAGGCTCGCATGGAGCTGTCTATCTATTATGATTTGATATTATAATATGGACTCATAACATAAGAACAGCCCAGTCACAATGGTGATCCTGTGATCACCATTGTGACTGGGTAGACTCTAAGATTCTAGCATGATCAAAAAGCTTAGATGAAAGAAATGTTATAGAATCATTCCTAATTTCTAGCGCGTATGAAAAGAATGTAAACATGAGCTATGGTCACTTTAAGTGTGATATGTTGTTAACAGAATTAATTTTAAAGCAGTAACCCCAGACTAACAACTGCTTTTACTTGTCGTCTCTTGGTAGTACAGTCACACTTGTGTGGGACACACCTAGCATTAATCGTCTACAGTAGGTCTTAAGCCGCAGTATTTACCCCCTTTTGTCATGTGCATCCCTAAGGTAAGAAGTCAGGTACCTATAGTTCTGTGCATCCCTCATTTGTAATTCAGTTCATCCTTTGTTTCTGAGTGCCACTCTCTGCTGCAGGTGTGCACGAGTTAAGCTGCGTATTTACCTCTATTGCCAAGTGCATTCCAAAGGTAAAAAGTCGCATACCTATTGTTCTGCATATCGATCAGTTTTAATGCAGGACATCCTTTGTTTTGTGTGCCACTCCCTGCTGAGGATGTGGATAGAAGACCTCTACCCTTCACGTTCCTGTATCAGTCTGTCTGAAGATGTAATATATGAAAGTACTTACTGTCGCTCCTTTCATTTCTCCATTTGTTATTTTGCACACACACACACACACACACACACACACACACACACACACACACACACACACACACATATATATACAGAGAGAGAGAGAGAGAGAGAGAGAGAAAGAGATCCATTACAATTCCGTGTATACATCTTTCGTCTCGTTAAAATTTCCCACAGAAGTATCCCTTAATATTTAACAATACACAGCTCAGTCCTTCATTGTCTCCTAATATCCTTGGGTTTTCTATCGCTACAAATCTTGGATGGATCATACTACCACCCTTACAAAATCTGCTTCCAAGAGATTAAGTATACTAAACCGACTTCGTGTTTATGTTACACTACACAGGTGTTGACTTTGTATAGGGGTCTTATTCGCCGGTGTGTGGTGTACATCTAGCAGGTTTGGGGTTGGAGTTGTTCCCCATACACAGTTCTTCTAAACAGGGTGGAGTCAAAGGTTTATTGTTTGTTAATATCCCCTCTCTCACTCTCTCTCTCCAACCTTTCTTTCCCTGCATTGTTGTATCTTTATCGCTGTTTCAGTGATTCTCTGAAACGTCTACTTGCACCTCTGGTCCATTTTGGCAGGCGCATAGCACATTTCTGGCAGCACACTCTCACCCCTTCTCTGTCCAGCTGTCTAATGCGAGAGTTAATCGATACTTTCAGTTATTCATGAATGCAGCAGGTCATCTTCGGAACTGCCTTCTTCAGCCTCAGTCTGTGTGACCCCAGCCACATCTCAGAATGAATCTTTAATTTTGCATTGTCGTGTTTTAATTTCTTATGTAACGAAAAACTTTTGTGGTTTTTAGTCTTTGGTTGAGTCTTCCTTGCATGAAAAATTATGATTTTTCTATTGCTTTTAACTTCAATTTTCATCTGATCCATTTTAAAGAAGGCTTCTTGTTTCTTCTTGTTCAACTGGACATCTAGCAATGTTTTTCCATGTCTCTCTGAATACTCCTACGTTTGCTGTACAAAGACTTCGTTTGCCTCAATATGGCAAACCCGCAGCAGCCGATACTGATGATATTAGATTTGGCCAGGTGGTGTCGTCATTGTCAGTTGCTGCGGACTCACCACACTGACTTTCAAAGTCCATGGAGAGAAAAACAGAACAGACGACCGGACTCTTCATGCCAACTCCTAATACCAAGGTTTCGTTTCCAAAGGCGCCTAGATTGTAACAATTCATATATTCTTGACACCTCTTGCTCCACATCAGTGCTGACTACGCAAAAGTCATCTGCTTCATCGCTACTGATGATTAAGGACCATGGTTAGATGGAACTCGTTTTTGTGGTTTAGAAAGAGACTGGTGGTGGTGAGGGACCCCTTCACGTAATGGCATCGATATAGCCGGGCAACTTCGCTAACCGGCTATACGGTCGTCACTGAGCTCCTTCCCTATCCTATGAAAAGAACCTGGTAGACTGCAAGATGGTAAACTACTTAAAAGAGATTTGAGTTGGTGCCTCGTATGTCCAGTTCAGGCATTAGTGACAGGGGAACACTTTTTTTCTCATCCCTAGTAAAGAAACTTCCCAGTGTGGTTGCACCTGATTAATATAGTTCCTTTGATGACTGGAATGCACAGGCTTCAGCACCAAGACAAAGCAGTGTTCCCTTGAAGAACTACCATTAAGGGTTATGTTGAAAAGGGAATTATATATATATATATATATATATATATATATATATATATACCGGTATATACTGTATACTTAATCTTCCCTCAGAGACCTAGTGGAAATTAAATTATATGAGACTTTTTATCACTTAAATTACCATTATTCAAAACTGGGTAAAAAAATGTTATGGTCTCTATATTAGTCAGGTAATAAAAACAATGAAAAGATGCTGCTTTGGATTTATTCACACACACACACACACACACACACACACACACACACACACACACACACCGCTCGCTGGCTCAGTGGTAATGTTCTCGCTTGCCATCTGGTAGACGGGAGTTCGCGCCTCGCTCAGGTTGCAAAAAGTTTCACTGACAAAGTGGGTGGTTATTGTTCCCCTTGAGTAAGCGGATGGGTGTGTGCGTGTGTGAAAGTCACAGCCTTGCCCTTAGATCGGACTATATGAGCTCTCAGCTCCCTTCCGGGAGGGTAAAAAGCTGACGATCACAACCATCAAGTGATCCTGACCGACCCAGTGAATTACACACACACACACACACACACACACACCCACCCACCCACACACACACACACACACACACACACACACACACACACACACACACACACAGAATGGAGATAGGTCCTGGTTCCTGTCACGTGGGTTCAGGTCGGTTCAGCGAGTTCCATGTGTTCAAAAAGGAAACAGAGATCCACCGTTTATGCATCGCTGGAAGCCATTCAGCTGTGGAGGAGAGAGGGAGTTACAAAGGTGGCTGATCTTTTGTCAGGTTACGGAGGCAAATACGTTATGGAGGCTATGGACGTTTTTCAGATGAGAGAAAGCGTGAGAGATTACAGGGGTTATGGATCTTTTTTTTTTTCTTCAGGTTAAGGAGAGAGACAAACTATAAGGGTTATGGATCTTCTTTTCGGGTTAGAGAGAGAGAGAGAGAGAGAGAGAGAGAGAAGTTATAGGGGTTATGGATCTTTTTTTTTTTTTTTTTCCAGGTTAAGGAGAGAGACAAACTATAGGGGTTATGGATCTTCTTTTCGGGTTAGAGAGAGAGAGAGAGAGAGAGAGAGAGAGAGAGAGAGAAGTTATAGGGGTTATGGATCTTTTTTCAGGTTAGAGAGAAGTTATAAGGGTTATGAATGTTTTTTTTTTTTTTTCACTTTAGAACAACTACAATGTAACACTTGTAGCAAAACTTTCACATAAGAGAGATAATGATCGTGAAAGTAAGATTCATATCTAAAGACCAAGATTTTTTTTACTATGACATACAAACTACCAGGTAATTCTCTCTCTCTCTCTCTCTTTCTCTCTCTCTCTCTCTCTCTCTCTCTCTCTCTCTCTCTCTCCATCCATCCTTCTATCCACAAATATTTATATATCTCTCTATCGTACTCACATGGCCAAGCTTATCCTCTATACACACGAGCAGCTCCGGCAGTGCTAAATTTATGTCCACATCGACGATGGCTTTTGCAAAGACATCCAAGAGCAGCGGACATGTTGGGTCGACTGTGGTAGAGGAAGAGAAGATGGCTGATTAGGTCAAGTGATTAGAGAAGCTGCCTGATGTGTAAAAGGGCGCAGGGCAAATCAGGACAGGGCAGGGTAATGACAAGGATGGCAGAGCAGGATAATGTAGAGGAAGGCAGGGCAGGGTAATGTATGGGAAAGCAGGGCAGGGTAATGTAGAGAAAGGCAGGGCAGGGTAATGTAGAGGATGATAGGGCAGGGTAATGTAGAGAAAGGCAGGGCAGGGTAATGTATAGGAAGGCAGGGCAGGGTAATGTAGAGGATGATAGGGCAGGATAATGTAGAGAAAGGCAGGGCAGGGTAATGTAGAGGAAGGCAGGGCAGGGTAATGTAGAGGAAGGCAGGGCAGGGTAATGTATAGGAAGGCAGGGCAGGGTAATGTATAGGAAGGCAGGGCAGGGTAATGTATAGGAAGGCAGGGCAGGGTAATGTAGAGGAAGGCAGGGCATGAAAATGTAGAGAAAGGCAGGGCAGGATAATGTATTGGAAGGCAGGGCAGGGTTATATACAGGAAAGCAGGACGGTTACTATATAGGAAGGCAGGGCGGGGTATTGTAGAGGAAGTCAGGACTGGGCATGGTAGTTTAACGGAAGGTAGGTCAGGGCAGGATATTGTATGAGAAAGCAGGGTACGGCATGGTAGTGTAGAGGAAGGCAGGGCAGGGCAGAATATTTTAGAGGATTCAGGGCAGGGCAGATCAAGGCAGGTGAGGAGTGAGGGGGAAAGTTGAGGGGGTGTGTGACTGGGAGAGAATATATCTTTCCCACATTAGTAATTTAGGAATCAGTGTTATATCTTCGTCATCGTCATCGTCATCGTCTTATACTTAATTCTATATCCCACAAATAAAACAAATGAGCCAGGAGATTAACAGAGTCACCATACGATAAGTAAAAACGTATTAGTCAGAAGATTAAACAGATTCACCACACTGAATGACTTGAAGAACCCAGTTTGCCAGAATAAACAAAAAAAGAGAAAGTTCTCGTATTAAAGGGAAGAAATTTAGTGAATACAAGAAACGCCGAGGTGATGAAGTGAAATAGACAGTTGGAGAAGAACGCTATGTAAGTTTGATCAGGACAGATTTGGAGTAAATGAAGTATTTTAGGTATTTAAAGGTGGCCAAAGAAGCAGATGAAGCTTTGGGAACTAAGTCGCAGGATAGGAGAAGAGGCATATTAGGTTACTGTGAAGCATTTGGAACAAAAGGTCAGGGTAGAAAAGCAATGTGACCCTGACAGTCCTGTATGGATGCAAGGAGAGATCTTTGAATATTAGGGACCGAAAAAGGGTGGAAGCTCTGGCTTTGAAGTGCTCCAGATATGTACAGTATGCAGAGTTAGATGACATAGCAGAGTGAGATAGGACATTGAAAAACCGTGAAAGACCAGGCACCCGCAAAGGTAGGTGTAGTGCAATGGAATGGACGGATCAGGGTATGTTATGCTATAGCCAACAGGGAGAAAGTGTGGTGGGAGGTTGATGAAAGTATACTGATCTGAAGTGGAGTGAGTGAGGGAAATGATGAGGTCTAGAAGATGGTGAAAGGATAGTGTTGAAACAGATTTTCAACTCTAGAGGTGTGACCATCGAGGACTGTGAGAACCGTGTATGGAATATAGCTAATTGGAATGAAGTGGCTTAGGGGAGAACGACTCTGCCAGTAATCTATATGGACAAGAAGTGAAGCAGCTGGAGTAAACCGTGAATAAGAAGTGCATGAGTATGAATAATTTTCAGACTGCTTTACTCAGACCATTAAATACGACAGCTGAGAAACAGAATGAGAGTGACAGGTTGCTTTCTCCTGCTTTCCGGCATCACCAACCTGGAATGAGTAACATGTCGTGAGAATAGAATAAAGCCATAGTACCGCCAAAAAAAAATTACATAAAGCTATGGTATTGGAGCCAGAGTAAAACAGAAACAAATATAATAAAGTTATGGTATGGGAGCCAGAATAAAACAGAATCACATAGCATAAAGCTAGGGTATGAGAGTGAGAGTAAAGGAGAATCATATAACGTAAAGCAGGGAATGGGAAGCAGAGTAATCACATAATGTAATGCTGTGGTATGGGAATCGGAGTAAAACAGAGTAAGAAAATCAGCGTTAAACAGAGTGACAATATGAAAATCAGAATAAAATGAGTGACAATATGAAACGTAAAAGAGAGTGACATTATGAAAATCAGTGTAAATCAGAGTGACATTATGACAATGAACAGTGTCATTATGACAATCAGCAAAAAAGAGTGACATTACCTTTAATATCAGCGAGAACATCCACGTTGACCTTCAATCCCAATTCCTGGGCGCAGGTGGGCAAATGATCCAATAAGATGGCCACCAAGTCAAGGTTTAGGGATCCGTTGAGTATCGAAAGCTTCGGGAGGCATTTTACCACTTTGAGCACGCAAGATACATCAAGAAGCCTCTCATTACATAGCCTGACTGTAGAGGGTTCGGAGAGGGGGGTTATTAGAGACGGTGAGAAAACAGTGAGGCGGGGAAGGCATCTGAAAGAGGGTGGAGGAAAGAGGGGGACAGCCGAGGAAACAGGATGGACGGAGAAAAAGGGAGAGGAATTGGTGAATGCTCTCCTTCACCTATTGCTTCGGTGTGGAGGGTTAAGGAGAATGTTAGTAATGGGGCAGGGGAAGAAGGAGCAGAGGAAGAACGGGAAGGATGGAGAAAAAGGGAAAGGAACGGAGAGAGAGAGAGAGGGGGGGGGGGAAGAAAGGCTCCTCCTTATATGCTGCTTTGGCTGTGCGAATGGTTTAGACATTAGAGCATAGGAATATTAATCTTAGTGTATTATTTAATACAGGTTTGGTAGATTCGACCCATCAATTAGTAATAAAATAAATGCAAATAAAGCAACTTCTTTATACTAAGCCTGTGTCAGCATGAGAGAGAACCTTAGTTATAGCGTCTCTGAAGCTGTCTTTGACCAATCTTCATAAGTGGGTGCTGAGTGAATGAGTGAGATCGAGTACCCATGGAGTATGAGTTAACCTGCACGGGTGAAGCGAGTGCGAGTGTCTGTGGGAGTTAATTAAGACTGAGGGAGTGAGGGTATATTATAATTGAAACGTACTTTAAGCTGCGTTAGGTTTAGTGCCTGTGTGTATGACATGTGTAAGTGAATCAATAAATACAATGAAATACTGCTGAAGGGATGCAGGATTGTGTGTGTGTGTGTGTGTGTGTGTGTGTGTGTGTGTGTGTGTGTGTGTGTGTGATACCAGCGAGTGCACGAATGAAAATGTGAGTGAGTATGCATGTTATTACGAGAACCAGCGAATGAGAACGACAGTCAGACTGATGCCAAAACACAGCAACTAACCAAGCACGGAAATAAGAATGTCAATGTCGATGCAGTCCAGGAGACTCAGTGCTTGACATCCTCCGACCAGAAGACCCACGACAAAGAGGGTGAGAAGGGCCGTCCGCATGGTGGTGGTGGTGTTGATGGTGGTGCCTGTACGGGAGAGCGAGAGAGTGAGTGTGGGAGCGGGGAAGATAGGTGAAGGGAGGAAGAGTGGAAAGTGAGTGGATAACTGATATAGTGAGTAAAGGGAGAGAGTGTGAAAGATGTTTGAGAAGTGAGTGGGGAAGTGGTAAGTGGAGAGTGAGAGTGGGCGATGAGTGGAGAGAGAGAGAGAGAGAGAGAGAGAGAGAGAGAGAGTGTGTGTGTGTGTGTGTGTGTGTGTGTGAGTGGAAGGAATGTAAAGGGAGGGGAAATGGGGGTTAAAAAAGGAATTCATGTGACCGTGGGGGAGGAATGTAAAGGAAGGGAGAATGGGTCATGAGTGGGGAATGAGTGTGGAATTGGTAAGGCAGATAAGGGGAGAGAGAGTGAGGGATGAGTGGGCAGTGAGTTGGGATATGGCAGGAAAGGTTAAGGAAAGAGCGTGAGAGATGAGCGGAGAGTAGACGAAAAGTGAGGGAAGGGTGAGCGAGGAGTGGAGAATTAATAAAGTTACATGCTTATACTTCTTTTAACTTTAATTTGTCCCAGATTTACGTCTTTTTTTGCAGCTTATTTCACGCACCTCAGTGGTAGGATGAGATAAAGCTTCGCCGCTACATCCTTTCTGTGACTAGCATCATATTCTTTTGTTAACCTCTTATGGCAAACAAGCAGTCACGATGGAGAGATGACAATTTTAGGCCAAGTTAGAGAAAAATAATGCCAAGAGAACCAAGGATCAAACGACTTTCGCTAAATTTTTAAAGTTCTTCGATAAAGCTGTGTTAAAAGATTTTGAGCGAAAAAAAGGCGGTTTATAGAAGGAAAGAAATCTACTTAGCTTTAGCCCACCAGGTGAATTTTTCTGAATATATCCAAGAGAGAATAAGGTAATAAAATTATGTCTAGAGGTCTTGAATGAGTGATTAGCAAAGCTTCATCGAGATTTTATCCCGCAAATGTACGCAATTATACTAACTTATTTTGCTCTAGGATGTGAAAGCTGTCGGTTTTCTCTAAGTTAATTAAGACTTTTATCTAGTTCACTGTCAGAGTTTTCCCATAGCGAAAGAAAACCAGCTGGTTGTACTACGAACATAATAAAAAAGGCTTGGTAGTAGTGAAAGAATAACCAGTTTCAAAAGAGATTTGTACATTCTTTCACACCTAGAAGTGCCCAGAGGTGACGAAATCTTTAGAGGTAGCACGTATAAAATGGCTTGTATCTGAATTAACTTTACGAATAAGGTTACCTGATTCTTCGTTGTGGAAGGGAAGGTGAGTGGAGTGAACTGGAGAGATGTGGTTTCCGTCTTTTTATAGGGAGATGAGACCGAGGAGAATGTAAGAGGAGAGGGAAGGGGGAATGTACAGAAGTAAGGGTGAGGTAGTGGAGAGAAAGGGGGGGGGGCGATGTAGGGAAGAAGAAGGGAGAGAGGAGGAAAGAGGGGACAGAAAGGAGGGAGCGAGTTTGGGAGGGGGGATGAGAAAGAGACAGGAGGAAGGGAAGAGGGGAGTAGAGCGTGCAGGGACATTGAGAGAGGAAGGGAGAA